>NC_092375.1:118247320-118966729 GCF_030028105.1 Mobula birostris | reverse complement strand
TACGTTGCTCCAAACCCTTTTATTCCATGTGCTTCAGTCTTGATGATGAGCTTATTATTTGATATCTTATCACAAGCCTTTTCAAGTCCACTTGCATGATGACATCTCCCTTACCAATCCCCTCTGTCATCCATCAAAAACATGAGAAGGTCTGCAGATGCTGGAAATACAGAGCAACACCCACAACAAAAGTCTATCGTTTGTTGTACAATCTTAGTCTTTCACAAGCCCATGCTGTCTTTATCTGCTCAGTTGACAGCTAATTTTGCCAACTAATTCTAGAACTTCTCCAACATCAGGCTTAAACTGACTGAGACTGAGTTATGGAGAGAGATTGAGAAGGTTTAGACTGTGTTCCTTGGGGCATAGGAGATTTTGAGGTGATCTTTTGGAGGTGGATAAAGTTATGAGGAGCACAGACAGGATGAATGAGCACAGTCTTGAATGAGCTAGGACTTTTATCTTTGGAGCAGGGGAGGATGAGAAGTGACTTGATACAGGTGTGTAACATGATAAGGTGGACATCCAGAGCCTTTTTCCCAGGGTTGCAATGGCTAACAAGACAGGGAATACTTTTAAGGTGATTGGAGGAAAGTATTGGCAGGGTATCAGAAGTAGTTATTTTTACACAGGGAATTGTGGGTGTGTGGAATGCACTGCCAAGGCTGAGGTAGAAGCAGGTACGTTGATGATATTTAAGAGACTATTGGATAGGTACATGGATGAAAGAAAGAGCTAGATTGATTTTAGAGTAGATTAAGAGGTAAGCACAACATCATGGGCCAAAAGGTCTGTACTGCTCTGATCTATAATTCTGGACTGACCCATCAAAGAAATGAGATCAAATCCTTAAATGAATATTCAAGTTAATTGAATGAATCTGGAATAAAGAGTGGTGATGGTGAGACAGAAACGACCGACTGGCATCAAGGGCCATCGCATTCACTGACATCCTTTTACAGAAGTGATGTTAGTGCCCCATCTGATTTGCTTGTGGCTCCAGACCCACAGGTAAGACACTGAGGCTGGAAAGCTAGGTCTTTATTCCTTAGAAAGTAAGAAAATGAGGAGTGACCTTATAGAAATGTTTAAAATTATGAGAGGCATAGCTAAGGTGAGCAGTAACAATCATTTCTCGAGGGGAGTGTAGATAGAAATTAGGGGTCATGAATTTAGGATGAGAAGGGTAAGATTTAAAAGGGACCTGAATGGCAACTTTTTTCATGACGAGGAAGGTGAGTAGATGAAGAAGTCTGCCAGAGGAAGTGGTTGAGGCAGGGACTCTGTGACTCTGTCTTCTAATGGCAATTTTCTTTCGCTAGGCTTTGGCAATGACCAACCAGATCCTCGTGGAGCAGTCACTGCTAGGATGGAAAGAGGTGGAGTATGAGGTGGTGCGAGATGCTGCTGACAACTGTGTGACTGTGTGCAACATGGAGAACTTTGACCCTTTGGGGATCCACACAGGTAAAGCCATCAGGGATGAGTGTAAGATAGATTTCGGATTTGCTTTGGTCTTTTCACTCCTCTGTGCCCTGGATGTTCTGAGGTGGTCAGCCCGCATTCTGTAGTTGTTCGGGATGACACTTGATATAAGACCACTGTATCACTTTGCAGGCCAGTGCGAGATGGATGACCGGCAGGCTCACCCCTGCTATGGTCACCTCAGGAGCAATACACAGTGCGACTGATGGCATAGCCGTGGAGGAAGCATTGGACTGTGAGGGTCATTGTATGAAAGCTTTAGTCACAAGGCGTTCTGCTGATTAGCTTCGTTGGTCTGCTTGGGGAACCACCTAACAGGATTTACCAACTTCTTGCCTTGCAGGACCTCCTCCAGGATATCCTAAGCAGATGACTGTATAATCCACTGGTGGCTTCTTAATGCATCAATCCCTTTTGGGGACACAAGACATAGTCCAACTAAGTGGAATAGTTATAGAAGATAGAACAGCACGGCACAGGAACACACCCTTTGGTCACAATTTATGCTAAACTATTTAAGCTAATGACTCCTAATTAAACTAATTCCTTCTGTCTGCACGTGGTCCATCTCCCTCCATTCTCTCCATATTTATGTGCCTTTCTAAGAGCCTCTTAAGCACCTGTGTCATATCTTCCTACAAAACCAACCCGGCAGCTCACTCGAGGCACCCGCTACTCTCTGCGTAAATAAAAGAAAACTTGTTCTGCACATCTCCTTTGAACATTCCCACTGTCACTTTAAGTGCATGCCCTCTAGTATTAGACACTTAAATCCAGGGATAAAGATATCAGCTGTCTATTCTCTCTGTGCCTCTCATAAACCTCTCCACCCCTATAACTCAAGAAAACAACCCGATTTTGAACTCAGTGCTTTGACTAATGTAGGCAAGCATGCTATTGGCCGCCTTTACCACCCTGTCACCCTGTGCACTCAATTTCGGGGAGCTTTGGACTTGGACTCTGAGATTCCTCTGTACATTAACATGTTTTAACTGTCCTCCCATTGACTGTGTATTGTCCCCTTGCGTTTGATCTTCCAAAGTGCGTCACCTCGCATTTAGCCAGGGTAAACTTCATCTGCCCTTTCTGCAACTGATCACTGTCCTACTGTATTCTTTGTCAATCTTCAAAGCTATCCACAATATCAACAATCTGGTAGCACCTGCAAACTTACTAACCTGTCCATTAATGTTTCCCTGAGGAACACCACTAGTAACTGATCTCCAGCCAGAATAAGATCCATCAACCAGTACATCCCTGTTTTCTATGGTGGCAATTCTGAATGTAAATAACCAGGTTACCATGGAGACCATGCATCTTAATAAGACCCTAAGGCATAGGAGCAGAACTGGGCCATTTGCCCCACTGAGCCTGTTCCAGCTCTTGGCTGATTTTTTAGTCTCCTTAACCCCATTCTTCTGCCTTTTCCCCATAACCTTTGACACCCTTCCTAATCAAGTACCTATCATCTCCTCCGTAAGTGTACCCAGTGACTTGGCCTCCACCGCCTTCTGTGGCAATGAATTCCACAGATTCACCGCCCTCTGGCTAAAGACATTCCTCCTCATCTTGGTTCTGTAGGGACATCTCTCTATTCTGAGACTCTGCTCACTGGTCCTAGGTTCACCCACTATAAGAAATATCCTCTCCATGATGTCTATATACACCTTTCAATATTCAATAGGCTTCACTGAGATCCCCCCGATTCTTCTAAACTCCAGCATGTACAGGCTCAGAGTGATCAAACGCTCTTCATATATTAATCCTTTCATTCTCGGGATCATTTTTGCGAACCTCCACTGGACCCTCTCCAATGCCTTTATTGAATAAGAGGCCCAAAAATGCTCACAATACTCCAAGTATGGTCTGATCAATGCCTTAAAAAACCTCAGCATTACATCCTTGCTTTTATATATTAGCCATCTTGTAATAAGTGCTAACATTGCATTTGCCTTCTTTACCACCAGCTTGCAAGTTAACCTTTAAGGAATCCTGCATGAGACTACCAAGTCCTTTTGTACATTTAATTTATGGATTTGCTCCCCATTTAGAAAGTGGTCAACATCTTTTTGCCTTCTACCAAAGAGCATGACATACACTTTCCTACACTTTATTCAATCTTCCATTTCATTGCCCATTCTCCTAATCTGTCTAAGTTCCTCTACAGACTCCTGTTTCCTCAACACTACCTCCACCCCCACCTACCTTTGTATCATCCGTAAACTTGACCACAAAGCCATCAATTCTGTCATTCAAATCATTGACATGAGACGTGAAAAGAAACAGTCCCAACACCGACCCCTGCCGAGCACCACTCGTCACCGGCAGCCAACCAGAATAGGCCCCCTTTATTCTCACTCTTTGCCTCCTGCCAGCAATAGTCTGGCCTTTCCTGCTACTGGAGTAGTCATGTCCAATGACAGATGCCGTGCCCGAGCGCAATATACAAGAGGAAAAATGCTGATGAGCCATTAGGCCTGGGGCCATGTGCCTTCTGTGAGGAAGTGTGGTAGAAATTAGGAGAAAAATCCCTAGCAAATGAGATAGCAAGCAAGAGTGTGTTTCATTGGCTTGAATCATGATGCTGTCTCTGATGTGCTTTACAAGAGCTTTCCATCCTCAAATACTGGGGTTCTAATTGTCCACCTCCTTGTGTCTTGTGTTTAGGAGACTCTGTGGTTGTAGCCCCGAGCCAGACCCTGTCCAATGAAGAGTACCACATGCTGCGTGAAACTGCGATCAAGGTGGTGCGTCACCTAGACATTATAGGGGAGTGTAACATCCAGTATGCCTTGCACCCTGCCTCCCTTGAGTATTGCATCATCGAAGTCAATGCCCGGTTGTCCCGCAGCTCAGCTCTGGCGTCGAAGGCCACAGGGTAAGGAGGGCGATCTCCCACACGTCCACGCATCTCTTACTTTCCACTTTATGTTTCTTTAGCTTAACTCTTCAAATGCAGTTTTCTTTAATTCATGAACCATTCATTCGAGGAGCAGTTCCTACTGTGCTAGTTAGTGACCTCATCTGTAGCACTAGGTTCTGGATATCACTTCAAGTAGAAACATTTCCACTACATCTTTCATTAACTGAGAAAACCTCAGCGTCCCTCTCCTGCTTTCTGGGGAGAATTGCCCAGCTTCTTAGGGGTGGATAATGAATGTATCTTCACCATTTCCAAAAATGAATATATAGAAAGTAATTCTTGTTTGTGTGACTTCTCTTTGCATCTTCAGTCCTCTGGAGGTGGAGACCAGTGGTGTTGATTGCTTACCTTAAGTGTGATCTTTCCAAGGCTTGAGACAAAGTATTTAAATCCCATCTTTATGGTTGTTCAGACGAGAATTTGATTTGCTCTATTCATGACCTTACTGATCTGTACTGCTGCTTTTACTGACCTTTCTGTTCAGGGAATCGTTTTCTTAAGTTCTTAATCAGTGTAATTGATACTCTGAGTGAAAGTTAGAAAAAACTTGGAGATTCCAGTTGAGGAGGTGCTAGGAAAACTAACTGAACCAGTGATTGGGACTCGCCACAATGATAGTGGATGGTTGGGCAAGACATTGGTGAGGCTGCTTTTGAAGTATTGCATTCAGTTTTGATCACCCTAGAATAGGAAACTTACCATTAAACTGGAAAGAGTTCAGAAGAGATTTACAGTGATGTTGCTGGGACTGAGTTATAGTGAGAGGTTGCACAGGCTGGGACATATTTCATTGGAGCGTAAAGGAATAAAGTGTGAACTTATTGATATACATAAAATTATGAGGGTTATAGTTAGAGTGAATGTGCAGTCTTTTTGCAAGGGTTGGTGAACCGAGAGCCAGAGGGCACAGGTTTAAAGTGAGGAGGAGAGATTTAACAAGAGCCTGAAGGGTAACTTTTTGCCCAGTAGGTAGTTAGTACTGTAAATAGAATGAGCTGCCAGAGGAAGTGGTTGAGGCAGGTACATTAACAACATTTAGAAGGTACTTGGAGAAGAGTATGAGTAGGTAAGGTTTAGAGCAATGGTTCCCATCCTGGGGTCCATGGACCCTTTGCGTAATGGTATTAGTGGTATTGGTCCATGGCATCAATGGTATTGGTCCATGGCATCAATGGTATTGGTCCATGGCATCAATGGTATTGGTCCATGGCATCAATGGTATTAGTCCATGGTATTAAAAAGTTTGGGAACCCCTGGTTTAGAAGGTTGTGAGCCAAATTCAGGCAAATTGGACTGACTTAGATGAGAATCTTGGTCGGCATAGACCAGATGTTCTGAAGGGCCTGCCTGCATGCTGTATGACATTATGAAAGGATTAACAAATTCCCAAAAGCAGGAAGCTTACCTACTGAAGCTGTAAAGTGGGAATATTGCCAAATTCGATTTCATGGATTGGAACGTTGTGGTACATATTGGTAGCAAAGACATGAGTAGGAAAAAGGATGAAGTCCTGACGAGAGAATATAGGGAGCTAGGAAAGAAGCCAAAGAGCAGGAGCTCAAGGGCTGTAATCTCTGGACTGCTGTCTGTGACATGTGACAGTGAGGATAAGAATAGGATGATTTAGTAGATGAATGTATGGCTGAAGAATTGATGCAGGGCAGGGTTTCAGATTTCTGGATCACTGGAATCTGTTTCAGGGGATGTATGATCTTCACAAAAGAGCCAAGTTACACCTAAGTTTGAGGGAGACTAATATCCTTGCAGGCAGGTGCAGCATGTAGAGAGATTGTGGGGAAGGATAGGCAGTGGAGAGAGTGTTATTGAAGTCATTTCAATGGATTGAAATATGTCTATTTTAATGCAAGAAGTATCAGGAACAAGGATGATGAACTTAGAGCATAGGTCAGTGCATGAAACTACGATGTTGAGACCATTGCAGAGATTCAGCTATCACAAGGGCAGGAGTAGCTGCTGGATGTTCCAGAGCTTAGATGTTTCAAAAGGGATAAAGAGGGAGGTAGAAGATGTTGCTAATCAGTGATAGTATCACAGCTGCAGAAAGGGAGGATGTCATGGAGGGATTGGCTACAGAGTCAGTGTAGGTGGAAGTCAGAAACAGGAAGGGAACAATCCCTCTATTGGGAGTATTCTATAGACTCCTCGATAGCAACAGAGGCACCGAGGAGCATATCAGTAGGTAGATTTAGGAAAGCTGCAAAAATAGAGGGGTTGTTGTCATGGGTGACTTCAACAACCCTAATCATGATTAGCACCTCCTCAGTGCAAAATGCTTGAGATGGGGTGGAGTTTATTAGATGTGAGCAAGAAGGATTCCTGATACAATATGTAGACAACCTGAGTAGAGGAGAGGCCAAACTGGATGTGATACCAGGCAATGGGTGCAAACCTATCTGGTCAGGTGACAAACCTCTTGGCGAAGAGCATTTTAGAGACAGAGGCCACAACTTCCTGCCCTTTATCATAGCATTGGACAGGGATAGAAGTAGACGGCATGGGAGAGTATTTAATTGGGGGAGGGGAATTTATGATGCTATTAGGCAGGAAGTTGGGAGCATATATTTGGGGCAGGTGTACTCGAGGAATTGTACAACAGAGATATAGAAGTTGTATAGGGAGCACCTGCATGGGTTTCTTGATAGGTTTGCCCCCGTTGAGGCAAGGAAATAATGGTAGGGTGAAGCAATCATGTTAGACAAGAGATGTGGAACATCTAGTCAAGAGGAAGAAAGTAGCTTACTTAAGGTTTAGGGAATAAGAATCAGACAGGGAGCTAGAGAGTTACTAGGTAGCCAGGAAGGACCTTAAAAATGGACTTAGAGCAAGAAGGGGACAAGAAAAGGCCTTGGCGACTAGGATTAAGGAAAATTCCAGTGTGTTCCACACGAACGTGATGAACAGGAGGATGACTAGAGTGAGAGTAAGACCAATCAGGGATAAAAGAGGAAAGATATCTGGAGTCAGAAGAGGTAGGAGAGGTTCTTAATGGATACTTTGTTTCAGGATTCTCCAGGGAGAGGGACTTTGATGAACGTGAGGACAGAGTAAAACAGGTTGTATGTTTTCACTCTGTGATCCGATGTTTCAATGTACAAGTGACAAATGAAGTTAATCTTAATTTTTAGAATTAATCTTTAACATTGGGCTAGATACTGTATGTCCCCAGGACGAGACAGGATAAAACCCTGGTTACTACTGGTAGTGAGGGAAGAGATTTCTGTGCCTTTGGCAATTACCTTTACATCCTCACTGGCTACAGGAGTAGAACCAGAAAATTGGAGAGAGTTTTACATCAGTAGTGGGTGAAGTATTGGAGAGCATTCTTAGACACAAAATTTATCAGCTTTTGGAGAAGTGTGGTCTGGTTAGGGATAGTCAGCATGCTTTCGGGATGGGCAGGTTGTGCCTTGTGAGTCCGAATGAGTTCTTTGAGGAAGTGACAAAACAAATTGATGAAGGTTGAGCAGTAGGTGTGGTGTGTATAGATTTTGGTAAGGTGTTTGACAAGGTTCTACATGGTAGGCTCATTCAGAAAGTCAGGAGGCATGAGATCAAGGGAAACTTGGCTATGTGGATTCAGATGCAAAGAAGAGAAAATCTACAGATGCTGGAAATCCAAGCAACACACAAAATGTTGGAGGAACCCTGTAGGCCAAGTAGCATCTATGGAGAAGAGTACAGTTGATGTTTTGTTCAAGACCCTTTAGCAGATCATCCAGGATTGTGTGTGTGTGTTGTATGGATAAGGAAGTGGCTTGCCCATAGAAAGCAGAGAATGGTTGTAGATGGTGCATATTCTGTGGTGGAGGTTGGTAACCAGTGGGTATCCCATAGGATCTGTTCTGTGACCCCTGCACTTTGATTTTTGTAAATGAGGAAGTGAAAAGGTGGATTAGTAGGTTTGCAGATGACTAAAAGGTTGGTGGTGGTGTGGACAGTGAAGAAGTTTGCTGTAGGTTACAACAGGGCATTCATAGGATGCAGAGCTGGGATGAGAAGTGACTGATGGAGTTAAATCCGGAAAAGTGAAGTGATATACTATGTAAGATTGCACTTAAAGGCAGAGTGCAGGGTTAATAGTCGAATTCTTAGCAGTGTGGACGAACAGGGTGATCTTGGGGTCGCTGTCCATAGATCCCTCAATGTTGTCACACAAGTTGATAGGGTGGTTAAGAAGGTGTTTGGTGTATTGGCCTTCATTAGACTGGAGATTGAGTTTCAGAGCCGTGGGGTAATGTTTCAGCTGTATAAAACTCTGGTTAGACCACACTCGGAATATTGTGTTCAGTTCTGGTTACCTCATTATTGGAAGGATGTGGAAGCTTTAGAGAGGGTGCCGTGGAGATTTACAAGGGTGCTGTCTGGATTAGAGACTATGTCATATGAGGAAGGGTTGAGCAAGCAAGGGCTTTTCTCTATGGGACAAGGGAGGGTAAGAGACGACTTGTTAGAGGTGTATAAGATCAGGGGTCCCCAACCTTTTTTGCACTGCGGACTGGTTTAATATTGACAATATTCTTGCGGACTGGCCGATTGGTGGGGGGTTGTTCAAGTAGGGTTGCCAACTTTCGCACTCCCAAATAAGGGACAAAGGTAGTAGTCAAATACAGGACACTTGTGTTTACCCAGAGAAAGATCACCGTGACCATGAAGCCTTGCGCGGGCACCTGTGTGCGCATGTGTAACGTGTGCATACGTGTACGTGCTGATTTTTTTTTCTCTACAAATCGGTTTTGGCTTAATCTTCCCGATTTTGTTAGGTGAAACTACACTGTACATACATTATTTCTACTTTATATAGGCTGTGTATTTATTCCTGCTTTTACTATATGTTAGTGTTATTTTAGGTTTTATGTGTTACTTGGTATGATTTGGTAGGTTATTTCAAGTTCAACAGTGTGTGACAGAGAATGAGGAAAGGTGCAGCTGACTCATGTCGTTTCATATCGCCAAATCGTATTGTTTCCTCGCGTCCCGGTAGCACATGCTTTGCGGCCTGGTACCGGTCTGCTGCCCAGTGGTTGGGGACCACTGTATAAGATGATAAGAGGTATAGATAGAGTGGACAGTCAGAGACTTTTCTCAGGCTGGAAATGGCGAGTGTGAGAGGGCTTAATTTTAAGGTGAAAGTATAGAGGGATGTCAGAGAGGGATGGATTTTTACACAGAGAGTGGTGGGTGCATAGAATGTGCTGCCAGAGTTGGTGGTAGAAACAGATTCATTAGGGACATTTACGAGACTCTTGGATAGGCATGTAGATGGAAGAAACAAGGAGCTCTCTGTGGTTAGATTAATGTTAGTGTAGGTTAAAAGTTCAACACGGCATCGTGGGCCAAAGGACGTTACTGTGCTGTAATGTTCTATACCCATCACTCTTGATAAATAGAGAAGGCATTGAGCTGGAGCCTGGGGAATTCCAGACTGTTTAGTTTAATCCTGATTATGGGTGATTTAATACCTTACAATACAAATGAAAAACAACTGCATAACTCTGAAATAAAAGTGGATCACGCAGAAGGAAAGAAACAATGAGTAGCTGAGGTTATATGTTTGGAGGGTAAGTTAGCCCAGATAAACCTGTTGATCATGACTGCGTGAAGCTCAGTGGTAAGGTTTTACCAGCCGTTCATCAATTGGAGAGCAGCAGAGCTTGGGCAGCCACTCAGCATCTCCTTTCCCTGCCAAAGGCTCTAGTTCTAAGCACATTCCCACCAATTGAACCTGCTATCCCTGCACAGGGACTAGAGCTGTTCAGTCTACGTGCATGTATCTGCTCACGTGTGATGCCGCACACTGAACAGCTTCATGTCTGGGAATGAAAGCTGCTTTTCTCTGGTCGCCAGCCACTGATTCTGATCTTTTTCTTCACAGATATCCACTGGCCTTTGTGGCTGCTAAGCTGGCCCTTGGCATACCCCTGCCTGACATCAGGAATGCTGTTTCAGGGAAGACAACGGCATGCTTCGAACCCAGCCTGGACTACATTGTAACCAAGGTTCCTCGGTGGGACTTGGACCGTTTCCATGGAGCCTCTCGCGAGATTGGCAGCTCCATGAAGAGTGTTGGGGAGGTGAGTACGTTGACTAACTCAATTGGCATGTTTCTATGACTACTGGCCTCTTTGTGAAGGATGAACTGCCTCTTCTGGACTGAGTTAACATTTACATTGTGATGTTTATTTAGCTCAAAGGTTAGTCAGTCTAGAAAGATAGAGCACAGGACACAGAATGGTACAGAACAGGAACTGGCCCTATGGCCCACGATGGTGTGCCAAACAAATTAAGCTGAGGATTCCTAAGTAAATTAATCCTTCCTGCCTGTATATGGTCCATATCCCTCCTTTCAGTTAAGTTCAACACTTTGATCCACAGCTATCTATCAGTGAATTGAACCTCGCTAATCAGGCAGCAACCGGGAGCAGGAGAGCAGTTCATAGCTGGGGTAGTATTTTCAGAGGGTAGATTGACACTAATGAACATGATTTAATAGGTGACCAAGCATTGATCAAAGCCATTTGATGATGAGTTGTGTATACAGTCCCTCAGGATAGAAAATGACGAACTTTGTGTGTGAGTTGATTTGAGTCTGACCTCTGCTTGCATTGTCCAGGTAATGGCTATAGGCCGCACGTTCGAAGAAAGCTTCCAGAAAGCTCTAAGGATGTGTCACCCATCCGTGGAAGGCTTTGTCCCCCGCCTCCCCATGAAGAAGTCCTGGTCTGCTGATTTTGACCTGCAGAAAGATCTCTCTGTCCCATCCATTAACCGCATCTACTCCTTGGCAAAGGTAATGACCATGTTGCAACATAGCTACTGCTTGTTATTGGAAGTTCTACCCTAGTATTCTCCAGAGAGATGTCTGTGGTCTTGGTTTTCTGAAATCTGTGCCAGGCTGAGGATCTTTTATGATCAGAGATCTTATCGAGGTGATCAGTGAAGATGGAACTCCCAACAATGGGTCCAGATGCACTGTTCATGAAGAACTGGGTGGGTGGGCCTAATTTAATACTCCCTGCTTGCTTCCACCAGAGGAGTGTGGAAATCTGGTGTATTCGCTCCACAAAAAGCTCTGGAAACAGGAGGTGAATGCACATTTTAGATTATCCTTCTGCAAGAGGATTAGAAGATCACAGTATCAAGACAGTTGAGTTAATAATCATCTGTGCCAATCCAGAGAAGGCGACAGAAGGTGGCTTTATATGGGGAATCTAGGCTGCCACTGCCCATTGACCTAAATGGCCGAGGATTGAACAGAATGAACAGGAGAAGCCATTTGTGTGTTAACCACCGTGCTATTTCCCAAAGGTGTTTTGACCTCCTTTCATAATGCTGGTGCATTGAAGACACTTGCAGTCCCCTGAACATTCTCTCCTCTGTGAAATTGCCTGAATGCTGACATTAGATTTAGCTGTCAGATAGGCTGGTTCTTCTATGAGAGGACACCGCAAGTGCATGTCAGAAGAGCTTCTTCCACCATTCTGCAGTCCACATCCCCAGAAAGCACAGTGACCTTGGTACTTCAATGAGTTTAATAACTAGACAGGTCATGTTGATGTTGTGGAGGGCCAGCCTTCTCTCGCAGCATTTGACGGGTGTGAGTACAGTGTATCTCTGTCCGGGGTAAAACCAGCACAGGAACACAACACTGCCGATGCTGTCCCATGTTGTGACAGCAGGGGTCACCCTCTCTCCATGTAGAACCATACATTCTATTCTAGCTGGGCGGCAGTCTTTAACCAGATTGCCGTATCCTTCTGAACTCTGTGGTTAAGAGAACACAGCAGTACAGCACAGGAACAGATCCTTTGACTCACCATGTCTGTGCCAACCACTGTGCTGGTCTAACCAATCCCACTGACCTGCACATGGTCCCTATCCTTCAATTCCTAGATCTCTCTGCCCAACTTTCCAACTGATCTATATCCTACTGTATCTTTTGATGACGGTTTGACGCCCTAGTCAGCTGTCCATGCTCTTTACGTGCCTTGTCCCGCTTCAGCCTAGTTCATGTACACTTTATTAGGTACACCTGTGCACCTGCTCATTAATGCAAATATCTAATTAGCCAATCATGTGGCAGCAACTCAATGCATAAAAGCAGGCAGACGTGGTCAAGAAGTTCAGTTGTTATTCAGACTCAACACCAGGATTGGGAAGAAACGTGATCTCAGTGACTTTGATCATGGGATAGATTTTGCTGCCTGACAGGATGGTTTGAGTATCTCAGAAACTGCTGATCTCCTAGAATTTTAACACACAACAGAGATTACAGAGGATGGTGCGAGATACAAAAAGCATCCAATGAACAGCAGTTCTGTGGGTAAAACTGCATTGTGAATGAGAGAGGTCAGAGGAGAATGGCCAGACCGGTTCAATCTGACAGGAAGGTGACAGTGATACAAATAACAAGCGTTACAACAGTGGTATGCAGAAGAGCATCTCTGAATGTGCAACACATCGAACCTTGAAGTGGATGGGCTGCAGAAGCAGAAGACCACAAACACACACTGAGTTTCCACTTTATTAGTACAGGAAGTATGTAATAAAGTGGCCCCAAGTGTAAATCTACTCCTTAGGGAGGTAGGCTGAGAAATGGACAATGGATCTCAGCTTAGATAAGTGTGAGGTGATGCATTTTGGACATTCAAACCAGGGTAGGAACTATACTGTGAATAGCAGGGCACTGATAAGTGTTGTTGAACAGAGGGACCTAGGAGTGAAAGTGCACAGTTCGCGGAAAGTGGCCATGTACATAGACACGGTGATGAAGGTGTTTAGCACACTGGCCTTTGTCAGTCGGGGCATTCTTTAAGAGTAAGGACATTATGTTGCAGTTACACAAGTCATTGGTGAGACTCCACTGGCTGCACTGGATACAGTTTTGGTTACCGTGTTACTGGAAAGACATTGTTAAGCGGGAGAGGGTACAGAAGAGATTTATGAGAATGTTGTCAGAGCTAGAGGGCCTGAGTTATTGGGAGAGGTTAGTCAGACTGGATCTTTATTCTTTGGAGCATAGAAGAAGAAGGTGTGTGCGCATAGTGTTTATAAAATCATGAGGGGTACGGGTAAGAGGAACAGTCATAATCTTTACCCCAGGGTTGGGGAGTCCGAAACTAAGGACACTGTCACAATGGGGGGGGGGGGGGGGCGAGATTTAAAAGAAGCCAAAATGGTAAGTTGTTAACACAGAGGGTAGTAAATACCTAGAATGAATTGCCAGGGGAAGAGGTTGAGGCGAGCATAATTAAAACATTTTAGAGGCATTGAGGAGAGGAGATTGCTGTGCTCGACCTCCACTAGTGGGCCGAAGGTCCTGTTCTCGTGCTCTATTACTACATGATTCTACTGAATATAGAGTGTAGAAGTGAACAGCACAGGAACAGGCCCGTCTGCCCTTGATGTTAGGCTGAACTAATTGAACTAGTAATTAAAAGCTTACTGACCTTGTCCCTTCTGAACCCAAATGGCTAAGTCACCATGGACCCCATGCACCTCTGTCTTGTGGATCAACCAACCATGTGGGAATGACCTGTTGTTGTCTTCTCTCCAGCTGTGCACTAGTTTCATAATGTTTATTTTGTCATTCATTTTGCACAAGTATGAGTTATTTATAATTTGCATTTATTGACCATAAGACATGGGCAGCAGAATTGGGCCATTCGGCCCTTTGAGAGTGCTCTGCCATTCTATCATCGCTGATCTATTAACCCTCTCAACCCACCGTCCTGCCTTCTCCCCATAACCTCTGACACCCTTACTAATAAAATAACAATCAATCTCTGCTTTAAATATACCCAATGACTTGGCCTCCACAGCTGTCTGTGGCAGTGAATTCCACAGATTCCTCAGCCTCTGGCTAAGGAAATTCCTCCTCATTTGAAGCAATGTTTGTTGTCATATTGTGCTGCTGGTAAAATAACATTTGTGCCCTGCGCATGTATGCCTACACCAATGACTGTTGAACTTGTTCTAGCCCTAGTCCTGGTTACAAGGAGAAACAAATGGATTGTAGAAGTTGGGGCAAGGTGCAGTAGGAGAAAAGGGCCTGTTGAGAGCTCAGTATCTGCCGCTGATGTCTGCGCTTCCACCCCCTCCCCTTGCTTTCAATCATCTTATGGTTTGAGTTAAAGTGAGAGAGGAAGTCTCTCACTCTTCGGAAGCCATTACTCAATCCATCTTCTGTTTCATTTACCCTTGGCTAGTCATTTTCATTTACCCTTGGTTTTCAGGAACTATCTGATATTTTCCTTGTGCAGGGGCTGGGTGAGTATCTTGTTCCTGTGTTACGTACCCCGTAACTGGGTTGCCAAACCAGCAGAAATGGATTACTCAGTTGGAGTCTGGATTACTAGAACTTAGAAAGTTTTATTAAAGAAACAAGCAACACAGTGATCGAAAGGATAATAAATGCAACAGTTCAGCAATGATAAACACACACGTGCACAGAATTAAGATAACAGCATCAATCAAGCTCTATCGTTGTCTAGGGGTAAATGACCAATTTCAAAGTGACACAAAAGTCCAGTTCGATTTAATAGTTCAGTTCGCAGTAATCGTTGGCATGGCAATGGACAGGGTGGGGGGGAGGGAGAGAGAGAACGACTGATCATTCAGAAACGGCTTCCACTCACAGACCGGCGATGTTGCTCACAAGCAGCTTTCGGGCAGGTCCTTGGTGATGTCACCTGAGGTCACCGACTGTGACCCCTCCTCCAGATGCGGTCGATCCTCTGCAGTGAACCCGGCACCCAAGCGAGGGTGGACACACACCGGGTTCCCGCTGATTGTACCTTTCCACCCTGTGCGTTTAAGGTCCGGTACTTCCCACCAACTCGTGAGAGGCACACCGCTTCCAGGGTCTCGTTACCTCGGGTGTCGTGTGCGTGCTGCCTTAGTGAACCTGTCCCCTTTTATCCCCCTGCTGGGATATCGCCTGTCCATCACTTCAAACAGTTCAGGGTTCAAAGGGGGAGCCGCTCTAGACAGCTCTCTCTCTCCCGCCCCTTCATTACACATCTCCAAATGCTGCTTCATTGTTCCTTATCTCTCCTTCCCCTGAGGACAGGTGGCAGACCAACTGCTGATCTCACAGGACATCTAACATCTATGTGTATTCTCGTCACACCTGATTCAGAGAATTGGTAGAAAGGAGGCCATTCAGTTCATAGAACCTTTGCCTGCCCTTTGTCACCTACTCACCCTTTGCTTTCACCCCTGATATTTTGCCCAGGATACAAGCCCCCTACCTCCCCCCAGAAAGCAGAACATCTTTTTACCTCTGCACTCTGACTCTAGGCTGATGCTAGTCCTGACCCCCATGACCAATGGGTCTAAGCTTTGGTGATTAAGCTAATCTGTGAATAGACACCTACTGACAATACAGATAAGCATTCCCTCTGAGCTGAGTGGGTTGTTTAATTAGACAAAGTCATTCCTTTCTGGTATCTCCGCCATTCAGGCTGCACTGTGATGAGAGAGACCGAGATAACGTCTAATGACCTTTATTGGAAGAAGTGTTTTCTGTCCTGGGGCCTCCAGCTTTGTACCATTTGTTTTCACCCTTCACCCCATCCAGTACCTTGGCTTCCCATGCTTCTCCCGTCCACTGAGACCTCAGCGGCAGTGTCAAAGTCAAAGTAAATTTATTATCAAAGTATATTCAAAAGGTGGCATCCATCAGTAAGGACCCCCTTCACCTAGGACGTGCCCTCCTCTCGTTGGTGCCATTAGAGAGGAAGTACAGGAGCCTGAAGGCACACGTTCAGCATCTGAGGAACACCTTCTTCCCCCTACCATCAGATTTCTGAATGGACAATGAACCTATAAACACTATCTCACTATTTTTTGTCTCTCATTTTGCACTATTTATTTAATTGTGTTATATATCATTGTAGTTTACAGTTTTTTAAATTGTATCATACTGTTGCCGTAAAACAACGAATTTCATGACCTACAGTATGTCAGTGATACTAAACCTGATTCTGATTCAACAAAATCACAGCTGCTTTTCCACTTCCATACTGTATCCCCTGACTCCTCTCAGAACATAGAAATCTACAGCACATTACAGGCCCTTTGGCCCACAGTGTTGTGCTGACCATGTAATCTACTCTTAGAAGCTGCCTAGAATTTCCCTGCCTCTATTTTTCTAAGCTCCATGTACCTACCTAGGAGTCTCTTAAAAGACCCTATTGTATCCGCCTCTACCACCTTCCATTCCATGCATCCACCTCTCTGTGTATGAAAAACATGCCTCTGATATCCCCCTTGTACCTACTTCCAAGCACCTTAAAACTATGCCCCCTTGTGTTAGCCATTTCAGCTCTAGGAAAAAGCCTCTGGCTATCCACATGATCAATGCCTCTCGTCACCTTATACGCCTCTGTCAGGTTACCTCTCTCCAGAAATGTGTTGAATGCAGTTAATGACCAGGACCTCTACTGCTCACCAGACAGAAAATTCCCAAAAACGTCACCACCACCTCAGCCCTGAATGGCCCATTTGTTGTCCTGAGACTGTGAGCCTTGATTCCCAACACCTCGGACAAGGGAAACTTCCTCTCTGCGCTGACCTTGTAGAGGACAATTAATTGGTGTAAGTTTTAGTAAGGTCAGTAGAATTGAGACCCAGTCTATTTAGTTTTTCCACATATCACTGACCCACCATACCAAAACCCTGTTATGTGTATTACAGGTGCAGTCCCTTTTTTTGCCAATATATCTGTGTTTATGATAAAGAGGTCAAAACAGTGCTCTGTCTCGCAGTGAGTTCTCAAGTTGTAGGAAGACAATTTTGTTTATGTACTCAAATCATCTTGTAATCAAGGCCAACCTACCTGATCTAATTGCCTTCCTCACTTGCATTTCAGCCTTAAGTGACTTGCAAACAGGGACACCTCTGAACTTCATTTCCCAGTATTGGTGACTGCTTTACTCCCTCTAGTCTTGTCCACTTACGTTTGGTGCTGCAGATGTGGCCTCCCCTACATTAGTGAGACCAAGCACAGACCAGGTAACCACGTCAGTGAGCACCTGCACCCTGTTTGCCGTGGCCTTCTGGACCTCCGGGATGCCATCTGTTTTAATTCCCCTTCCTCATTTCCTCACTGAAACATCTGTCCTGACCTCCCTCCCTGGCAGGGTGGGGCCAGACACAAACTACAGGAACGGCACAATGACATGAGCATTTCAGTGATCCACCTTCAGTGGACTTTCCTCCTCTGTTCCTTTATCTCTCTTTCTAGTTCTCTTCCACATACTCCTCTTTCCCAGTCCCCCATTTGCCACCCTAGCCCTTCATTTCCCAGATTTTTTTTCCTCCCCTGCCACCCCCGCACCCCACCATGCTCTGCCCAGCACCCATACACTACAAATGCTCTGTAGCTTTTTTCCGGTCCTGTGCAGTGGCCTCTCCATTTCAGATGGTGAATGCTGCACATTGTATATTTGTAGAAATTTGCTAGAGTCTTTGGTGTCACAACAAATTCCCTCAAACTGCTTATGAAATATAACCACTATCGTGCTTTCTTCATCACAGTATCAGTATGTTGGGCCCAGAATAGATCCTCAGAGATGTTGACACCCAGGAACTTGAAGCTGCTCACCCTTTCCACCACTGATCCCTCGGTGAGGACTGGTGTGTCATCCCCTTCCTGAAGTCCACAATCAATTCCTTGGTCCTAATGACATTGTCACTGCAGCACCACTTAACCAGCTGATCTCTCTTATCTTGTCAGCATCAACGATTCTGTCAATTGCAGTTGTGTCATTGGTGGATTTATAAATGGTGTTTGCACTGTGCCTAGAGCCACAGCTTATGTCTCATGGTGCTGTGATTTGGACTGAACTCCTTACCGGTCCTTGTCACTGGGAGTGGGACACAACCCTTATTTCCCACTTCTTCCTGTATTGTCTGATTGCTGACTGCCACAGCCTGTTTCTCACTCTCTGCAGGCATTACACAGTGGTATCTCAGTGGATGAGATCTACGACCTGACTGCTATCGACAAGTGGTTCCTCTACAGACTTAAGCAGATCGTAACTTTGGAGAAGGAGCTGTGCAAACACAACAGGTAGCTGTGCCCAGTATTGCCATGATTTCTCAGATTAACATGTGTCCATGACATTTAATGTATTGTAACAGCTGTTAACATGGCCATTGATAGAATGACCTTATAGGTTGATGAACTAACACAATTTGGTATTTACTAGGACCACGCAGCTCCAGATCTTGGTTAGTTGACTCAAACATTGCAAAAGAGCTGATTTCCGAGGCTAAGGTGAGGATAGCTGGCTTTGAAGTCAAGGCAGCATTGGACTGAGTTTGGCACCTCAGAGCCGTGGATTGACAATGTATTCACAAGTATGATGGTTTTCAGTTGGTGTTGCTCCCCAGCGGCACCTGGTCTTTGTCTTTGTCTTTCTCAGTGGGAGAGGTTGCAGGTTTGGGAAATACTGTTGGAGAAGTCTGGGTGAGTAACTGCAGAGCGTTTTGTGAATGGTGCACCAGCCATTTAAACATTTTTTTACAAATGCAAGAGATGCTGCAGATGCTAGAAATGGGGAGTAACGGACACAAAATTGTGGAAGAACTCAGCAAGTCAAGCAGCTTCTATGGAAAGGAATAAACAGTCGACATTTTGGGTCGGGACTCTTCATCAGGACTGGAAGGAAAGAGGGAAGAAACCAGAATAAGAAGGTGAGGGAGGGCAAGGAGTAAAGACTAGAAGGTTATAAGTGAGCCTAGGTGAGGGGGAAGTTCGGTGGGTGGGGGAGAGGGGGATGAAGCAAAAAGCTGGGAAGTGAAAGGTGGAAAAGGTAAATGGCGCATGAGAAGGAATCAGATAGCAGAGGAGAGTGGATCATGGGAGAAAGGGAAGGAAAAGGGGATCAAGGGAGAGGTGATAGGCAGGTGAGAAGAAGAGAAGTTGTAAGAGGGGAGCCAAAGTGGGGAAAGGAAGGGGGGTTGGGGAGATACCAGAAGTTAGAGAAATCGATGTTCATGCATCCATTTAGAGGCTACCCAGATGGAATATTAGCTGTTGCTCCTCCAACCTGAGATTGGCCTCATCATGGCAGTAGAAGGGGCTTTGGACCAATATGTCATAATGGGAATAGTGGTTAGAATTTAAATGGTTGGACACTGGGAAATTGCGCTTGTTGTGGACAAAGCGAAGGTGTTCAACAAAGTAGTCCCCAGTTCAATGTAGGGTCTCACCAACAATGGCGAGTGTGGAGTTCTGTGGCCGCACTCATCCAGACAAGTCACACTCTTGACTTGCACCTTGCAAGTGGTACAATGGCTTTGTGACTCACTCACTGCAGGAGCCCTGGTCCCCAACCTGCTCTTTTAGTCTCGATATTTGTATGGTTAGTCCAGATCCAATCCAGGACATCAGTGACCTGCAAGGAGGCAATTATGAGAGCATTGAATAAGGGGCAGGTAGTTTGGCTCCCTCTTGTTGGTGATGAGCATTACCTGGACATTTTAGTGCACAAGTACCACTTATCAGCCCATGTCAAGGTGTTTCTGCAAGAAGAACTATACCACTTCATTTGCTGAGGAGCTGTGTGTAGAACTGAACTCAGTAGTTAATGCAGTGTATCTGCTACACAAGAGATTGTTAAAATAAGTAGAGCTCAGGGGATTGGGGAACTAACCTGGAGTGAATTGTTATTCCCATTGACCTTGGAATAAAAGCAGGACATTTCCAGACCTGCAGCTTGTGAGCAGTGAATTGCCGTGGGGATAGGTTTAACTATCCTGAAGGGTAGCTTGCGAAGGCCAATTAACTGCCAGGCCATTTTTAGGTCAGTGGAGGAAATTAGAGCATCTGGAGGAAATTCACACAGTCTCGGGAAGAATGTGGAAGCTCAACGTGGACAGTACAGTGGTCAGGACTTTGGCTGTCTGCAATCTAAGTCAATGAATTGGATTACGGGGTCAGGTGTGATCTGCACTGTTCAAAGCTAATGACTGTGTGTGTTGTGAGGATGTGTGATATAGAGGAGCTTCAGGATATTGGAGACAGGCCAAACAAATAGGTAAGGACATGTTATGTCGAAGGGAAAGGTAAATATGGCAAAAATATGACATTATCCGCTTCAGGAAAAAACACAGAAATGTAGTTTACTTTGGAAAAAAGTTGAGAGGTAGAAAGGAGTTGATGGGGTCCAGGTACACAGATGATTTCAAGTTACAGGGTAGATCAAGCTAATGATTAGGAAGGCAGAAGGTACACTGCCTTTTGTTGCAAGACCAGGAGTGACCTGGTGATACTCCTGTGACCAAGGTTCAGTCCTGACCTCTGCTACTATGGGAGCTTCCACATTCTCCCTGTGACCGTGTGGAGTTCCTGCAGATGCTCCAGTTTCCTCCCGTGACCTAAAAATGTGCTGGCAGGTGAAATAATTAATAAACCAATGAGTCAATTAAAGGCACAGAAATGGAGCGGACCGAGTTGAGATCCCTGTCAGCAATGTTGCCTCGTAAACTGTGGTGGAGGGAAGAGGGAAACATTTCGAGAGCCCTCGGGGAAGCGGTGGGACAGGCGGCATTAGTGGTACAGATTGGGGAATGACAAGGAGTACCACAAGGGACAGTGTGGAGATGTCCTAGTGACACCCAGGCAAATCGGTGAACTCTTTGATTCTACTGGCTAACCTGATGCCAAAGGTAGTGACAGAGAACGGGAAGAGTCAGAGGTGAGGCAGATGAAAGTCAGAGCACAGTGGAAATTAGCAATAAGGCGAGGAAACTACAGAGTTGTGTATGAAACAGATCAGAATCAGGTTTAATGTCACTGGCATATAGATATGTCATGAGTTTGTTGTTTTGCAGTAGCAGCATAGTGCAATACATAAAAAATACTACAAATTACGATAAGAAATATATATTAAAATAAATTTAAAAAGTAGAGCAAGAGGAGAGTGAAAATCATGAGTAGTGTTCATGGGTTGGTTCATTGTCCGTTCAAGAAATCTGATGGCTGCGGGGAAGAATCTGTTTCTAAAATGTTGAGTGTGTGTCTTCAGGCTCCTGGACCTTCTCCCTGATGGTAGTAATGTGAAGAGAGCATGTCCTTTGTGATGGGGGTCCTGAATAGTTGATGTTGCCTTTCTAAGACATCACCTTTTGAAGATGTTCTCGATGCTGGGGAGGCTACTGTCCATGATGGAGCTGGCTGAGATTGAGGTGGCTGCTACATACCAGCACCGATAGTCTTCAATGAACTGGAAAAAGGGGGACTTGAGCAGGACTGAAACAATAGCTATTCTACCGACCCACCAAGAGATGGGAATACATTGATCCATCCCAGAGCTATACCTCTGACTTGGTAGAATTGAGTGCAGTCACTGAGCTGTTGAAATTGAGAATTAATTCTGTCGATCCAAGAGGGACATTGCTTGGGCATCTGTTCAAGTGGAGCAGCTGATCCTGTGTTTGCTGATTGTGCAGTTTCAGATCTCATCTCTGTCTGCTTCCCTAGAGTCAGAAGTTCACAGAACAGAAACCGGATGAGGTAATTTTTTTTTCTACACCATGTGGCGGATGCCTGGAATGAGTTGTTGTGGATTTGGCTACGTGGTAAGCTTGCAGAATGGTTTTCACTCCTTCCAGTCTTTTCTCTTTCTATTTCTCTATTTTCTTTTCTCACTTCCAGTTCAATAATTACGTAGCTTCTTGTCCAGCAATTTTAATTTGCTTTTGGTAATCCTAGATCTACGTTCTATCGATATGATCTCTCGTCTTGTGGAATAAATGAATCCCAATTATCTCCAAAGGAAACTATAACACGGCAGATGCTGGAGATAAGAAACAGAAAAGCGAAATGCTGCGAGTAATCAGTAGGCCATGGAGTGTCTACAGAAAGAGGAACAAAGCTAATGTTTTAGGCTGAAGCCTTGCTTTAAGCATGTTCTACAGTTGCGGCTTGACTTGTCAAGTATTCCCAGCATTCTCCACGTTAACACAGATACATAAATGTAGAATAGTACAGCGCAGGAACCAAATCTGAACTAGCAATACTGCTGGTCTTACTACTCTGCATACATATTGTCATATCTTTCCGTTTCCTGGCTGTTCATATGTCTGCCTAAATGCCTCCTAAGAGTTTCTGTTGTATCTACTTTAACCACTGCTCCTAATATTACATTCCAGGCGCCCACCACTCTGTGCAGAAAAAAAATTGCATCGTGAATCTCCTTTAAACAATCCCACCCCTCACCTTAAAGCTACACGTCCTTTGTTATTTGGTAATCTCCCCTGAACCTACCTAGTTTTCTTGGTTGCAGTCCCCTAAAACTTGCCAGGTTAACTGAAATGTTACTATGAAACACTGTCTTTTTATATATGAAAATCCTAAATTTAAAAAAATGTTGTAGTAACCTACATTATCAATTCTACCTTATAATGCAGGTGAAAAGTTTCATAACAAAGTGATTTGGTTTAATGTAAATTTTAGATTTGCATTATAAAAAGGTGCGATTTCTTTCTCTAGTGAAACCATCTCTGATGCACTGCTGTTAAAGGCAAAACAAGATGGGTTTTCAGACCGCCAGATTGGGAACTGCATTGGTCTCAGTGAACTTGACGCAAGGAAACTGCGGATATCGAGGAACATCAAACCGCAGGTTAAGCAGGTGGGTGACTTTTTTTTCTCTGCTTAGTAGAGCTGTGCCCATCATTGTTGTCAGTGGGGTGGAAGGCTCTGGTGTCAGTACTCAAAAGTAGGAATGTGCAGACACATTTAGTCTGTCAGATATGGACTTCCTCTTTGCTGTGGTCCTGAATCCCAGTTCACCTTTGACCATTAAAGTTCACTCCTTGGCTTTCCCATCCATCAAGGTGCTGACGTCCTAGTGCTGCTCCATTCAGATATCCTTAATGCTCCCCTGGAATTCCTATCCCATGTCCCTTCCCTTACAAAATGGTGCCTTGACCCTACCACTTCCCTCATCGTCCTTAAGTGGCTCTCAGGACTTTACCATGCGCTGAAGAGCCTCAGACGTACAAAAGTTATGTGGAACAGAGCCGCAGACATACATAAGATATTTAGCCCACTAAAGCTGTGCTGAGCATGATACCAATTTAAACTAATCCTTTCTGTCTGTTCATGAACCATATCTATCTGTTCCCTCTCTGTTCTTGTGTCTACCTTTTAAACATTACTATGGTGTCCGCTTCCATGACCACCCCTCGTAGTGCATTCCGGTCACCCCACACTCTCTGCAGTTCAAAAAAAAACTTGCCTTACAAATCTTTAAACTTTCATCTTTCACTCTAAATCCATGTCTTCTAGTATTTGACATTTCTACCCCGAGAAAAGGAATATCTAGCCATTCCCCTTATAATTTTTTATATTTCTATCAGCTTCCCTCTCCGTCTCTGAAGGTCCAGAGAAAAGTCTTCCAAATTTGGTCTAACCTTTCCTTTGTAACTATTAGAGACAATATAGACATCATTGTGGTTAAATCTCTTCTGCACACTCTCCAAAGTTTCTATGTCTTTCCTGATGGCCAACCAGAGCAGCATACGATACTTCAAATGTGGTTTAACCAGAGTTTACATAGCTGCATTGTGATTTCCTGACTTTTATGTTTAGTACCCTGACCAATGCGCACAAGCCACATTTACCAATAAGGGCAAACGCACCCTCTGCTGCATTTACCACACTATCCACTTATGTTGCCATTTTTAGGAAGCAATAGACTTGCATCCCAAGGTCCCTCTGTATGGTTGTGTGGACAGGAGTTGGTGTGGACTGGTTGATTTAAAGGACCTGTATCTGTGCTGTATTGCTCCACAACTCTATGAATGCGATTATGTCAATTTCTCACAGGTTCCTGCCATTTATTGTATACTTTCCTCTCATATTTGACCTTCCAAAAAGAGCCACCTCAAATTTATCTAGATTAGGGCTCCATCTGCCATTTCTCTGTCTAAATTTCTAACCCATCTATTTCCTGCTGAATCCTTTGAAGATCTTCCACACTATTACCAATTTTGCCAAATTTTGTCTCATCTGCAAACTTATTACTCAGATCCATTCCACCTTCATCCAAGTATTTGATATATATTTCTAATAATTGAGGTCCTTGCAAACACCACTGGTCACAGACTTCCAGCAAGAATCATCCTGCTCCATCATTACCAACCCTGTCTTCTATGATCAAGCCAATTCTAGATCTAATTAACCAACTCACCAAGGATCCCATGGAATTTAGTTAGCCAACTGTCAAGGACCTTGTCCAATGTCTTCTGTAAATCCACATATAAAGCATCCACTGCCCCAGTCTCATTAGTCATCTTCGCCATTTTTCAAAATGCTCAAATTTGTGAGAAAGGGCCTTCCATATACAAAGCCATGCTGACTGCCCCTAGTAGGTTGATATTTTTCCAAACGTGAGCCAATCCTCTCCCTGAGAATCTTGAATAATTTCCCTACCGCTAATATGAGGCTTACTGTCCTATAATTTCATGGTTTATCCCCGTTGACTTTTTTAAACAGCTCCCACAGTCCAATGACATACACGTTAGTAGGTTAATTGGTCACATGGGTATATTTTAAGTTAAAAGTAAATTTTTTTAGCAAACTACGTGTGTGTCACCGTATACTACCCTGAGATTCATTTTCATGCAGGCATTCACAGTAGAATAAGGAAATGTAATGGAATCAATGAAAAACTACTCCGAAATAAAACCCAGTGTGCAATAGAAGACAAACTGTACAAATACAAATGACAATAATATATAAATAGTACAGAGAACATGAGTGGTACTTGGGTGAAGCACGCCCAAGCACCAGAAGGGCATGTTAGTATGCTGTGTCTGTCAATGAAAAATGAAAATGAACTTGCTGCTGCAGAAACTCCATAGGTCAGGCAGCATTTGTGAGGGAAAGGACAACATTTCAGGTTGAGATAAGTCAACCTTTCCTTTCCCTCCACAGACACTGCCTAACCTGATGAATTCCACCAGCAGTTTGTTTTTGATCTTGACTCCAGCACCTGCTGCCTCTTGTGTGTCTGGGCACCATTTGCTGTTCTCCTTGGTGAGGCCTTTGGGGAAGGCTTATCGCAGTGATCCACTCCCACCAGAAAGAGGCACTCAGCTTGATCTGAGGCCGAGACGCAAGAAGGCTCATGGCTGTCCATTTCCAGCTCACTCTCTCTATTTTCTGCTTTCCTTTACCAGATTGACACCCTGGCTGCCGAGTACCCAGCTATTACCAATTACCTCTACTCCACATACCATGGACAGGTGAGCATGACGGAGGCTTTTCTTGGCTTTTATTTGCCAAATTCCTCTGACCTTGTGACCAAGACTTGCTGAGCTCTATTTCTACTTTTCAGGAGCATGACTTGGATTTCAACGATCATGGAATAATGGTGCTGGGATGTGGACCATACCATATTGGTAACTTAAAGCAGAGTTGAATTGCCATTCCTTACAGTTTCATTCTCGACCTAATCCCTTGGGTTTTTGCCAACTCGTACTACTGAAGTTGATCAAGACCATGAGATGTAGGAGCATAATTAGGCCATTCATCTCATCAAGACAACTCTCATTCCATCATGGTAGACTTATTATCCTTCTCAATCTCATTCTCTTGCCTTTTCCCTGTAACCTTTGACTTCCTTACTAAACAAGAACTTTTTAACTTCCACTTTAAACGTACCCAATGACTTGGCTTCCACAGCTGTCTGTGGCAACAGTTCAGGATCAGTTACTCCTCAGCCACTAGGCTCTTGAACCAAAGGGGGTAACTTTACTCAACTTCACTTGTCCCATTACTAACCTCTTCCCACCACCCATGGACTCACTTTCAAGGGTTTTTCATCGCACATTCTCAATATTTATTGCTTTTTTATTATTATAAAAGATCATCCTTGTATTCTGAGGCTGTGCCCTCTGGTCCGAGACTCCCACACTATAGGAAACATCCTCTGCACGTACACTCTATCCGGGCCTTTTGATATTTGATAAGTTTCAATGAGATCTCCTCTTATTCTTCTTAACTCCAGCAAGTACGGGGCCAGAGCCATCCAACGCTCCTCACACGTTAACTCTTTCAATTCTGGGATTATTCCCATGAACCTCCTCTGGTTCCTCTCCAATACCAGCATACCTTCTTTTAGATGAAGGACATGAAACTGTTTACAATACTCCAGATGTGGTCTGACCAATCCTTTATAAAGCCTCAGCATTACCTCCTTGTTCTTATACTCTAGTCATCTCAACATGAATGCTAACATTGCATTTTCCTTCCTTACCACTGTCTCAATCTACAAATTAACCTTTCGGAAATTTACAGTTCCCTGATAAACTCTGTGTACCCATTAAAATGGTGAAGCTCACTCTCTATAGCTGGAACCTCTCTTGATTGAGTGACAATGTCACTGCTTGGAATCCATGATAGTCAGCAGTGGCTTCCATTCCCATCATTACCTCTGGAAACCCCAGACACTGCCCTACTGCTTATCTGCTAACAGCCCTGAATTGGCTTTAACTGCTCATGACACCCAGTTGTTCTAAGTTCTAGCCTGCAAAACATTCAGCTTTGAAACCATTTTCATCTGTCCCTGCCTCGGCCTTCATGGGCTCAACGCACTATTCTGGTTGAGACAGCTAGAGGATTGTGGGTATATTTAAGGTGGAGTTTGATAGGTTAGTGAGCCCATCAAAGGTTACGGGGAAAAGGCTTGACAAGTAGATGTTTGGATGTTTTCAGTAGTGTGAGTGTCATGAACAGTGGGACATAACTGTAAAATAAGGGGCTAGCCATTCTTCTCTCATATTGATCAGTTGGCCTGAGCGGCCCTGGTAGCCTACTTCAGCTCCATTTTTCGCTCATGTAGTGCACCAATGACCTAAATGTCTGCTAACATTTTCTCCCTAGCCTCCCTACTGTCTTGTTCTATGATTGGCTATTGAAGGAATGTACCCCATTTGCCACCTTCAACGTACACTGGAACTGCAAGCTCACTCTGTTCCTCAATAATCCCGAGGGCTGTCCTACACTTACTGGACCTCCTAAAATGTATCAATGGCACTTAAAAACATTTACTTAGGTCTGCCGTTTCCCTGCCCCCTTTTCCAGCTGATCAGCAGCATTCTGTGGACATCCTCCTCAGATCTTCCCCCACCGCTATCATCCTGAAGACCTCATTTTCTTTATGTGATCCGTGACCCTGCTTCCCTCCCCCTCCCCAAGAACACTGCTCCCTCTCCCGACCCTCTGAGACCTTCACTCCCTCACTCCAGCTTTAATAAGTTCACTGTCCTGTTCCATATCCCTGAAGACTTCTCTGCCTCATCCTCTCCCATCCTGAAAAATTCACACACTCACCATCACTGCTCCCACCCCCTTGAGGACTTTTCACAGACCCCTCCCTCTCTACCCCACTGAGAACTTCTCTCTCTCCTCCTTTCCAGCAGGTTTTGGGCTCCTGTTGGCCAGACCTGTAACCTCACTGAGGTCTCTGCAAGGGTTAGGTGAATTCTGGTGACTGGTGTCCTGCTGAGAGACTTAGACACATTAAGAGATTGGGCAAAGAAGTGACAGATGGAATACATGTAGGGAAGTGTATGGTCATGCACTTTGGTTGAAGAAGTAAAGGCGTGGTCTGTTTTCTAAACGGGGAGCAAATTCAGACATCGGAGGTGCAAGGGGACTCGGGAATCCAGGTGCAGGATTCCAACATTCCCTGAAGGTTAACTTGCAGGTTGGGTCAGTAGTAAGGAAGGCAAATGCAATGTCAGTGTTCCTTTCTAGAGGACAAGACTATAGAAGTAAGGATGTAATGCTGAGGCTTTGCAAGGTGGATTGTGAGCAGTTTTGGAGAGGGTCCAGAGGAGGTTTACGAGAATATTCCCAGTAATGAAAGGATTAATCCAAAGGGAGTGTATGATGGCTCTGGGCCTGTGCTTGCTGGAGTTTAAAAGAATGAGAGGCAATTTCATTGAAACCTACTGAATATTGCAAGGCCTAGATAGAGTGGTCGAATCTGGGACTAGAGGGCACAGCTTCAGAATACAAGATGTCCCTTTAGAACAGAGATGAGGGGAAATTCTTTCAGCTAGAGAATGCTGAATGTGTGGAATTCATTACCACAAACAACTGTGGAGGCCAAATCATTGGGTATATTTAAAGCAGATGTTGATCGTTTCTTGATTAGTAAAAGCTTCAAAGGTTAAGGGGTAAGAGACAGGAGAATGGGATTAAGAGGAAAACTCAGCCATGATCAAATGGTGGAAATGTCTCGATGGGCCAAATGGCCTAATTCTGCTTCTATGTCTTATGGTCTTATAGTCTTCCCTTCAGCACAAATAGTAGCAATTTCTGGGTAACTTAACTGAAGTCTCTGAGGTGATTTGTTGTAAACATGAAGTGGTTGAACATTCAGTATTAATATGACCCATATTGTCTCTGCTGTTCTTCCTTGTTGCCATTAATGGACAAGCTACAAGCTGTGTGTCTTGTTAGGCAAGGACAGTTCACTCTGGGTTCTTCCCTTCCCACGCTGTTGTGCGTCTTTTTTTTTTTTCCTGAGTTTCTTTTTATTTCAAACATTTTAAAGAGAGAGAAAACATGTGCGTGTCTCCATGTGAGAACAAGAGCGTGTGTCCGTAATAATCTTTCCAGTACTTTATAACACGTCATGTCTGAACGAAACACTGCACTGCTGCACCTAGTTCCCTCTGCCCCCGAGGGGATTGGTAACAAACATGTGCTGAACCTGTCTGCTATTCAGAGGAAGTCCACATCCTCTGGGCTAATGTACGACACAATGTTTCTAGGATCCCTGCCCTGCATAGCCCTTTTTCTTGGTTTTCCGTGATATCCCTTGACCTTGAAACGCATTGTAGATTCTCCACTCAGCATACTGAGGAGTCGGGGGGTGGGGTAGGCAAGTCCTGCTTCATATCCCATGATGGGGACACGGGGGATTAAATCCCAGCAGACCCTGAGGAGAACGATGAGGGCAACCCATGGAATCATACCCACCTTGGCATACATGCTGCTTCCTGCACACACATGGAGCCCAGTGACTCCTGCTAGAGATCAGGATTGTTGTTTTCCAGGTAGCAGCGTGGAATTTGACTGGTGTGCCGTCTCCAGCATCCGTACCCTGCGGCAACTCGGCAAGAAGACAGTGGTCGTAAACCACAATCCCGAAACCGTCAGCACTGATTTTGATGAGTGTGACAGGCTCTACTTTGAGGAGCTCTCACTGGAAAGAATCCTGGACATCTACGAACAAGAGGTAAGACAGCAACAGCTCTTCACCCAGAGCACTGTTACCAACTGGCCTTTTTAGTGCTCTCCTGCACTGTTACAATGACATCACATCTTCTGGGCTAAAGATCAAATATTTCAAATTTACATTGCTCACTCTTCTATTTCTGACAGTATCAAAAGTGACTAGTTTTTTTTTATTGGCTTGACTTTTCTTCCTCCTGTGGTGTATCCTGGTCTATGGAAAATGTCCCCAGTGCTTTCCTATTCAAAGCATGTATTAGAGATTCAGAAGCTTAATGTGATAATTATGGCTGCATTTTCATTTCGTCTCACCTATCACGATATTTCCTTTCTTCTACACACTTGAACCCTACATTCTCTGTGACGGAGCAGTCCCAATCAGTACTGGGCCCCGGTGTTATACAGCAACAGATCCATCTCCACCAGTACTATACTAAACACAGTGACAGACCCGTCCCCATCCCCATCCCCACCAGTACTATACCCCAGTGTTACACAGTGACAGACCCGTCCCCACCAGTACTGTACCCCAGTGTTATACAGTGACAGACCCATCCCCACCAGTATTGTTCCCGTATTACAGTGACTGACCCATCCCCACCGGTACTGTATCCCCGTGTTACACAGTGATAGACCGTCCCCACCAGTACTGTACCTGTGTTACACAGTGACAGACCCATCCCCACCAGTACTGTACCCCAGTGTTATACAGTGATAGACCCGTCCCCACCAGAACTGTACCCCAGTGTTACACAGTGACAGACCCGTCCCCACCAGTACTGTACCCCAGTGTAACACAGTGACAGACCCATCCCCACCAGTACTGTACCCCAGTGTTATACAGTGACTGACCCATCCCCACCAGTACTGTACCCCAATAATACACAATGACAGACATGTTCTCACTAGTACTGTACCACAATGTTACACGGTGACAGGCCTGTCCGTGTCAGTACTGTCGTCTAGCGTTACAGAGGGACAGACCTATCCCCATAAGTAATGTTCCCCAGTGTTATACACAACAGTTCCATCCCCACCAATGATATATAGTGACAGACCTGTTCCCACTGGTAGCATGTTGCTAATTTTGAACAGATCAAGATTCAGTTTAACCTTCACTGAAGCTTGCAGGACCTCCCATGTTTTCCTGTCTCTCATTGACTATATGCCCTATATGATCTGTTGTGTGGGTTTGCAGTGCATTGAGCAGTGGGTTACTGAGCTATTGGAATTGTGACTCGTTTTTCTCTCAGGAGTGCAGAGGCTCCATTATTTCAGTGGGTGGGCAGATTCCAAACAACCTGGCCCTCCCCTTGTACAAGTACGGTGTGAACATCCTGGGCACCAACCCGAAGCAGATCGACCGGGCCGAGGACCGCTCCACCTTCTCTGCGGTGCTTGATGAGCTCCTGGTGTCCCAGGCCTCGTGGACAGCCGCCAATACCCTGGTAAGTAATCACCACAACATCTGATGGGAAGTCATGCGTGGTTAATGAGTCAGGCTCTCCGGGGAAAGTGCCCCTCCTGTTCTTGATCCCTGATACAGTAACTCATCAGTTCCCTACCAGCTCCCAGCCAGCAATCTCACCAGTCCCCTATTGTCTTCCTGTGTCCCTGCACCTTCTCTCTCCCACGCCTAGCAACTTCCCTTCGGTTATTTTTGTACTTAACCCGCACAGAGGGTCATTGAGTGGCCAGTTAACCTTATCCACACGTTACTGGGACGTGGAAGGAGACCATGGTATGCAGTGAAAACCCACTCGGTCGCAGGGGTATCGTGCAAACGGCACACGCAGACCGACCTGAGGTCAGGAGTGAACCCGTATTGGTGAAGTTTTGGGGAGGTAGCTTTACCAGCTAAGCCATTGTATGGCCATGTTTATCCCTCCCCCACTGACCTCAGTGACCCTCTCTGAACCCCCAATCTATTCCCAAATTTTAATCTCACTAACCCCTTTACTGAATCTGTGTCTCACTGTTCTCTTCTACCTAATCGTTATCACATTCCCAAATCCCTAATGTCACTGCTCTCCAGTCCCAAATCCCCAATCTCACTGCCCCTACTCTTGAATCCTTAATTTCTCTGCCTCCTTTTTTAATGTCACTCTGTCGATTGAAGCAGTCTACCAGTGAATCTGTAGTCACCTGTTACTGATGAGGTGAGCCCTGCACTACTCCGTGCCAGAGAGATGCATGGTGTGGGCAAGTAGTCCTTTTATTGATCTGGTGTCTTTCCTTTACCAGGAAGATGCACTGTCCTTTGCGGAGTCTGTCGGATACCCCTGCCTGTTGAGGCCGTCTTACGTCCTAAGGTACGGTAACTGGTCTTTCTGGGCTTAGGATTCCACTTGGTGTATGACAGAGCTATTGGCTTCATTTTATGGAAGAAGCTGAACATCTAAACTCTGGTGTGGAATAACAATTTAGTAAAGGTTGATTCTTAGTTTCTTAGTCTTCCTTCAGTTAGTCCTGATGAAGGGTCTCGACCTGAAACGTCGACTGTACCTCTTCCTAGAGATGCTGCCTGGCCTGCTGCGTTCACCAGCAACTTTTATGTGTGTTTCTTAGTATGCTTGCTTGTTAGTAGTCTTGAATTCATACAGCGTTGGAAACAAGCCCTTCAGCCCATCTGATCCATGCTGGCCAAGATGCCCATGTAAGATAGTACCAATTCAAAGTTCAAAATGAATTTATTATCAAGGTACACATATGTTACCATATTCTACGCTGAGATACGTTAACTGGCTGGCATCCACAGTAGAACAAATAAATACAACAGAATCAGTGAAAAACTCCACACAAAGACCAGCAAATAACCAATATGCAAAAGACAATCTACACAAATACAATAATAATAATCATAGTAAAACATAATTAAATAAATAATACTGAAACCATGAGTAGTAGAGTCCTTGAAAGTCAGTCCATAGGCTGTTTAGTCAATTCAGTGTTGGGGTGAGTGAAGTTATCCACGCTGGTTCGGGAGCCTGATGGTTGAAAGGTAATAACTTCCTGAACCTGATGGTGTGGGTCCTGAGGCTTCCCGATGACGGCAGTGAGAAGAGAGCATGGCCTAGATGGTGGGAGCCCTTGCTGCTTTCTTGTGGTAGTGCTGCTTATAGATGTGCTCACTGGTAGGGAGGGCTTTTCCTGTGATGGATTGGGCTGTATCCACTACTTTTTGTAGGCTTTTCCATTCTAGCACATTGGTGTTTCTACAGTAAGCTGTGATGCATCTGGTCAAGATACACCGTGCATCTATAGAAGTTTGTCAAAGTTTTAGATGACATACGGAATCTGTGCAGAGCCTAAGAATTGGCAACGTTTTGCCCATATCCTTCTACCTGCCCTACCCATGTACCTGCCCAACTGTCTTTAGACATAAAACCATAAAATATAGGACCAGAATATGGCCATTTGGCCCATTGAGTCTGCTCGGCCAGTCATCGTAGCTGATCCAATTTTCATCTTAGCCTAATCTCCTGCCTTCCTGTATCCCTTCTTGCTCTGACCAATCAAAAATCTATCAAACTCTGCCTTAAATATACATAAAGATCTGGCCTCCACAGCTGCCAGAGGCAAAGAATTCCACAGATTCACCACTCTCTAGCTGAAGAAATTCCTCCTCATTTCCTTTCTAATAGGACCCTCCTCTTAATGAGGCTGTGTCCTCTGGTCTTGGATTCTCGCATCATTGGAAACATCCTCTCCACATCCACTCTATCAAGGCCTTTTACTACTCAATAGGTTTTAATGAGGTCACCCTGCATTCTTCTGAATTCCAGTGAATACAGGCCCAAGACATCAAACCCTCTTCATATGACAATCCATTCAATCCTGCAATCATTTTTGTGAACCTCCTTTGAACCTTCTCCAGTTTCAGCTCATCCTTTCTAAGATAAGGGTCCAGACCTGTTCACAACAGTCCAAGGGAGGCTTCACCAGTGCTTTATAAACTTTCAACATTACATCCTTGCTTTTATATTCTAGTTCTCCTGACATGAATACTAACTTTGCAGTTGCCTTCCTCACCACAGACTCAACCTGCAAATTAGCTTTTAGGAGTTATGCACAAGGACTCCCAAGTCCCTTTGCACCTCAGTTTTTTGTATTTTCTCTCCATTTAGAAAATAGTCATCCCTTTCATATCTTCTACCAAGGTGCATGACCATATACTTCCCAACACTGTTCTTGTGGTGGCTTGATAAGCAGCCTCATGTGTGGCATCTTGTTAAAGGCCTTCTGAGAATCCAGTTAATGCAACATCAACTGATTCTTCTTCATCTATCCTGCTTGTTACTTCTTCAAAGAGTTCCAATAGATTTGTCAGACAAGATTTTACCTTGAAGAAACTGTGCTGACTACAGCCTATTTTATCATGTGCCTCCAAGTACCCTGAGCTCAGCCTTAATAATCAACTCCAACACCTTCCCAACTACTGAGGTCAGACTAACTATTTTCAGTACAGGTCCACAATCCCTTATCTGAAATCCCTGGGGCCAGTTGCATTTCGGAATTCAGAATTTTTCGGATTTCAGACCCCCCCGCCGATACCAAAAAACACGTATGCTCGAGTTCTTTATTTAACCTGTCTTAGTGCAGTGGACTTTAGGACCTGGCGGCGCACCAAACCTATGCACATCCTCCTGTATACTTTAAATCATCTCTAGATTACTTATAATACCTCATACAATGTAAATGCTATGTAAATAGTTGTTATACTGTACTGTTTAGGGAATAATAGAACATAGAACAGTACAGCACAGTACAGGCCCTTCGGCCCACAATGTTGTGCCGACCCTCAAACCCTGCCTCCCATATAACCCCCCACCTTAAATTCCTCCATATACCTGTCTAGTAGTCTCTTAAATTTCACTAGTGTATCTGCCTCCACCACTGACTCAGGCAGTGCATTCCACGCAACCACTCTCTGAGTAAAAAACCTTCCTCTAATATCCCCCTTGAACTTCCCACCCCTTACCTTAAAGCTATGTCCTCTTGCATTGAGCAGTGGTGCCCTGGGGAAGAGGCGCTGGCTATCCACTCTATCTATTCCTCTTAATATCTTGTATACCTCTATCATGTCTCCTGTCATCCTCCTTCTCTCCAAAGAGTAAAGCCCTATCTCCCTTAATCTCTGATCATAATACATACTCTCTAAACCAGGCAGCATCCTGGTAAATCTCCTCTGTACCCTTTCCAATGCTTCCATAGTGAGGTGACCAGAACTGGACACAGTACTCCAAGTGTGGTCTAACCAGAGTTTTATAGAGCCGCATTATTACCTCACGACTCTTACGCTCTGTCCCTCGACTTATGAAAGCTAACACTCCATAAGCTTTCTTAACTACGCTATCTACCTATGAGGCAACTTTCAGGGATCTGTGGACATGTACCCCCAGATCCCTCTGCTCCTCCACACTACCAAGTATCCTGCCATTTACTTTGTACTCTGACTTGGAGTTTGTCCTTCCAAAGTGTATCACCTCACACTTCTCCGGGTTGAACTCCATCTGCCACTTCTCAGCCCACTCCTGCATCCCATCAATGTCTCTCTGCAATCTTTGACAATCCTCTACACCATCTACAACACCAGCAACCTTTGTGTCCTCTGCAAATTTGCCAACCCACCCTTCTACCCCCACATCCAGGTCGTTAATAAAAATCACAAAACGTAGAGGTCTCAGAACCGATCCCTGCAGGACACCGCTAGTCACAACCCTCCAAACCGAATGTACTCCCTCCACCATGACCCTCTGCCTTCTGCAGGCGAGCCAATTCTGAATCCACCTGGCCAAACTTCCCTGGATCCCATGCCTTCTGACTTTCTGAATAAGCCTACCATGTGGAACCTTGTCAAATACCTTACTAAAATCCATGTAGTTCACGTCACTGCACTACCCTCATCTATATGCCTGGTCACCTCCTCAAAGAACTATATCAGGCTTGTTAGATACAATCTACTCTTCACAAAGCCATGCTGACTGTCCCTGACTATCCTTACTACCTTTTTTGAACAAGGGGACAACATTCGCCTCCCTCCAGTCCTCTGGTACCATTCCTGTGGACAACGAGGACATACAGATCCTAGCCAGAGGCTCAGCAATCTCTTCCCTCGCCTCGTGGAGCAGCCTGGAGAATATTCCGTCAGGCCCCAGGACTTATCCGTCCTAATGTATTTTAACAACTCCAACACCTCCTCTCCCTTAATATTAACTTGCTCCAGAACATCTATCTCACTCATATTATCCTCACCGTCATCAAGTTCCTTCTCATTGGTGAATACCAAAGAGAAGTATTCATTGAGGACCTCGCTCACTTTCACAGCCTCCAGGCACATCTTCCCACCTTTATCTCTAATCGGTCCTACCTTCACTCCTGTCATCCTTTTGTTCTTCACGTAATTGAAGAATGCCTTGGGGTTTTCCTTTACCCTACTCGCCAAGGCCTTCTCATGCCCCTTTCTTGCTCTTCTCAGCCCCTTCTTAAGCTTTCTTGCTACCCTATATTCCTCAATAGACCCATCTGATCCTTGCTTTCTAAACCTCATGTATGCTGCCTTCTTCCACCTGACTAGATTTTCCACCTCACTTGTCACCCATGGCTCCTTTGCCCTACCATTCTTTATCTTCCTCACCAGGACAAATTTATCCCTAACATCCTGCAAGAGATCCCTAAACATCGACCACATGTCCATAGTACAGTTCACTGCAAAAACATCATCCCAGTTCACACCTGCAAGTTCTAGCCTTATAGCCTCATAATTTTCCCTTCCCCAATTAAAAATTTTCCTGTCCTCTCTGATTCTGTCCTTTTCCATGATAATGCTAAAGGCCAGGGAGCGGTGGCCACTGTCCCCCAGATGCTCACCCACTGAGAGATCTGTGACCTGACCTGGTTCATTACCTGGTACTAGATCTAGTATGGCATTCCCCTTAGTTGGCCTGTCAACGTACTGTGACGGGAATCCGTCCTGGACACACTTAACAAACTCTGCCCCATCTAAGCCCTTGGAACTAATCAGGTGCCAATCAATATTAGGGAAGTTAAAGTCACCCATGATAACAGCCCTGTTATTTTTGCACCTTTCCAAAATCTGCCTCCCAATCTGCTCCTCTATCTCTGCTGCTACCAGGGGGTCTATAGAATACTCCCAATAGAGTAACTGCTCCCTTCCTGTTCCTGACTTGCACCCATACTGATTCAAAAGAGGATCCTGCTACATTACCCACCCTTTCTGTAGCTGTAATAGTATTCCTGACCAGTAATGCCACCCTTCCTCCCCTTTTCCCCACCTCTCTATCCCTTTTAAAGCACTGAAATCCAGGAATATTGAGAATCCATTCCTGCCCTGGTGCCAGCCAAGTCTCTGTAATGGCCACTACATCGTAATTCCATGTATATATCCAAGCTCTCAGTTCATGACAAGAAAAAAATTTATTTCCAACAAAAACATTCAATAAAACATAAAAATATACAGCTTCAAATGAACTGAATCAAACACATGGTAAATGACTTATTGGAATAAATGTAGAACGTCACTGTCACTATAAAACTTCAGTAACTTGTCTTTCTGTTTATTTAAATCATATACAGTGGTACTTCTGACACCATATTCTTCAGTAAGATGCCACACAGACACACCACGATCAAGCTTCTGCAATAACTCCACTTTCTGCATTATTGATAATGAAACAGATGCTTCCTTTTCTTTTTGTCATTGTTACCCATAGGGGTATCTGCAGCTCTTTTTGCCATTTTCACAGTGAAGTTAAACACAAAGTCAACAGTGAACACAAAATATCAGCAAACAGCAATTGCACGTGTAACCAGTACGAGCGCTGAGCCACAACTGACGTCTGGCGGTCTCTGCTAGTGCTGCCACATCACACCTGAGTGACGTCAGCTGTTGGCGAAAAGAACTTTGTTTCTTGGAGCTTTTTGGATTTCAGAATTTTGGATAAAGGAATGTGCACCTGTACTATTTGCCTTTCCTATGATATGTCTTGTATTTAAATATAAGCAGCTCAGGACACTAGTCGCACCATGTTCAACCTTTTGACTTAGTTTGAGGTCTTACCAACATCTACCTCCACAACCTCACCACTAACTGTTCTGCCATTCTGATTCCCATTCCTCTGCAACTCTAGTTTAAACCTCACTGTGCAGCATTAACAAACCTTCCCACTAGGATATTAGTCCCCCTCCAGTTCCGGTGTAAACCTTCCCTTCTATGCAGGTCTCACCTTCCCTGGAAGAGAGTCCAATGATCCAAAACTCTTTTGCCCTCCCTCCTACACCAACTCTTTAGCCACATATTAAACTGCATAGTCTACCTATTTCTGGCCTCACTAACATGTGGCATGGGTAGCAATCCGGAGATCACAACCCTGGAGGTCCTGCCCTTTAACATAGCACCTCACTCCCTGAGCTCCCTAAGCAGAACCTCTTCACTCATCCCACCATGTCATTGGTAACTACAAGGACCACGACCTCTGGCTATTCACCCTCCCATTTAAGAATGCTGAGGACTCGATCCGAGATATGCCGGAGCCTGACATCCGAGAAGCAACATACCATCCCGGAATCTCGTTCTCACCCACAGAACCTCCTGTCCATTCCCCTAACTAATGAATCCCCTATCACCACAGCATGCCTCTTCTCCTCCCTTCCCTTCTGAGTCACAGAGGTGGCCTCTGTGCCAGAGATCCTGTGACTTTCCTCTGCCAGGTCATCCCTCTGACAGCATCCAAAGTGATATTCCTGTTGTTGAGGGGGATGGCCACTGGGGTACTCTGCACTGGCTCCTTAACCCCTTTCCCCTTCCTGACTGCCACCCAGTTTCCTGTCTCCTGCACCTAGGGTGTAACTACCTCTCTGTATGTCTTATCTATCACCCCCTCAGCCTCCCGAATGTTCCGATGTTCATCCAATTCCTGCTCCAACGCTTTAATACGGTTTGTTAGAAGCTGTAGTTCGATGCATTTCTCGCAGTTGTAGTCATCAGAGACACTGGACGTCTCCCTGCCTTCCCTCACGCGAGAGAGAGAGAGAGAGAGAGATATCTCTCCCCCCTCTACCTCTCCCTCACCCCCCTCTATCTCTCTCTCACCCCCCCACCATCTGCACAGAGGATTTTGGACAGATCATGAAGATTGTTCTGGTTCAAATGCAGAGAATAACATTTAGAGCTTTAGACCTACACTTCCCAGGCTCTGTCAAATCCAGCTTTGATCTCATGGATTTGAAGTCATGAGTTAAGAAACTCAAGTCCTTGAGTATGTAGGACTAATTTGGTGCTATTTAAGGAGCCAACAAGGCTGTTGAATGGTAAAAGCTCAGTGATTTCTGTGTAAACAATTTTTAAAATATTTTTGATGAAATCCATACTAAGCTGTGTCTGGCTACACAGGATGTTAATGAGATTCCAAAGTACAAATTGATAAAATTGAGACATACATAGGTTCATGTGCATTTCCATCCATTGTCAATGCTGAAGGATTTCATTACACACTTCTTATTGAACATAGAACACTACCATACAGTACAGCCTTTCGGCCCATGATGTTGTGCCAACTTCTTAACCTACTTGAAGATCAATCTAACCCTTCCCTACTGCATAACCCTTCATTTCTCTATCACCCATGTGCCCAGCTAAGGGTATCGGCCTCTACCGCCACCCCTGGCAGGGCGTTCTATGCACCTACCTCTCTATGTGGGGGGAAAAAAACCTCTGACATCTTCCTTATACTTTCCTGCAATCACATTAAATTTATGCCCCCTTGTATGAGCCATTTCCGTCCTGAAATGTTAACTTCAGTAGATGCTGAGAACTTGTAGGAAAGCTATGGACATCCACTGGATCTGAGATTGCTTTCAAGTCTTACGTGTTGCTTCTGGCATGTGTGCTTCAGACAGGCTGCGCCAAAGGGCAGAAACATCCAGCTATCATAGACCATGGTAATCAGTTTGTTATTTTCACATGTACTAAGGTACAGTGAAAAACTTTGTTTGCGTGTCATCCATACATCACGTAAGTACATTGAGGTAGTGCAGGGGAAAGCAATAACAGAATGCAGAATAAAATGTTACAGTTACAGAGAAAGTGCAGTACAGGGAGGTAATACGGTGTGAAATCTAGCAAGGTAGATGGTGAGGTAAGATTAGATTATGAGAACACTCAGTCCTCGTTTATTGTCATTTAGAAATGCATGCATGCATTAAGAAATGACACAATGTTCCTCCAGAGTGACATCACAGAAAAACAGGACAAACCAAAGACTAACACTGACAGAACCACATAATTATAACATATAGTTACAGCAGTGCAAAGCAATACCATAATTTGATGAAGAACAAACCATGGGCATGGTAAAAAAAAAGTCTCAAAGTCCCGAGTCGATCGACTCCCGAGTCCCCAATAGCAGGCGGCAAAAGGGAGAAACTCCCTGCCATAAACCTCCAGGCACCGACAACTTGCTGATGCCTTGGAAGCAGCCGACCACAGCCGACACTGAGTCCATCCGTCCGAAAACTTCGAGCCTCCAATCAGCGTTTCCAATACAGCCTCCCGAGCACCATCCTCTGCCGAGTGCCTTCAACTTCACCCGGCTGCTGAAACAAGCAAAGCTGAGGATTTGGGGCCTTCTCTGGAGATTCCAGACCAGCGGCAGCGAAGCAGGCATTTCAGAAGTTTCTCCAGATGTTCCTCTGTACTCTCACGTCTGTCTCCATCAAATCAGAATTGTGCACGGTCCCCTACTTGACAGATAACAGACATCACCACCAAAGTGGCCGCGCGCGCTGCGTCGCGCTGCCATCTTCTCCTCCTCCTCCTCCTCAATCTTAGTATACAAGGGAACTGTTCAATATCATATAAAAGCAAGGTGGAAGCTGTCCTTGAGTCTGGTGGTAGGTTTTTATCTGCTACCCATTGGAAGTATGGTGAAGAGTGAATGTTCAGGGTGGGAACAGTCTTTGAAGATCCCTGTAATATAACACCAGTTTATAAATAAAGAACCAAAACAATTGAACAAGAAATATTATCTTTGCTATGTACAACCTTGGTCTGATTGCAGATTAAATTCATCCTCTGATCCTTTTAAACCTCTGCCCTCTACTATTAAATACCTCTGTTATAGGGCAAAGTTTTCTGCTATCTCCCTGTGCAAATATTTGGGTGTTCACCTTGACAACAGACTTGACTGGAAATCTAACTGCTTACAAGAAGGGGATGAGCAGACTCTATTTTCTAAAGAAGATGAGGTCCTTTTATGTGTGCAGCAGGATGTCAGAGATCTTTTACCAATCTGTGTAGCGAGTGCAGTCTTTGTGGCTTCATTATGGGAGAGCAGCATCGGTGCTGGTGATGCAAAAAGACTAAAGAACTCATCAAAAAGGCTGGATCCGTCCTTAGCTACAACTCTGACTCTTTTGAGTTCATGGTAGAGGGGAGGTCACTAAACAAACTGTTATCCATTATGGACAATCAGGCACATCCTCTCCATGACCTACTGAATAAGCAGTGGAGCACCCTTTCAAGCAGACTCTTTCAGCTCCCCGTCACAAGGATTGTTACAGAAAATCTTTCCTACCAAATGCAATAAGCACATACAACAGTTCATCTCTGTGTGACAGGAGAACACACATCATAGTACAATAGTCTCTGTTTCGCTGTTTAGTACATTATTATTGCATATTGGTAAATTATGATGAAGGTTGAGAGGGGATCTGATTGAAACATATAAGATTATTAAGGGATTGGACATGCTGGAGGCAGGGAGCATGTTCCCGCTGTTGGGTGAGTCCAGAACCAGAGGCCACAGTTTCAGAATAAGGGGTAGGCCATTTGGAACGGAGTTGAGGAAAAACTTTTTCACCCAGAGAGTGGTGAATATGTGGAATGCTCTGCCCCAGAAGGCAGTGGAGGCCAAGTCTCTGGATGTTTTCAAGAAAGAGATGGATAGAGCTCTTAAAGATAGCAGAATCAAAGGTTATGGGGATAAGGCAGGAACTGAATACTGATTGTGGATGATCAGTCACGATCACAGTGAATGGCGGAGCTGGCTCGAAGGGCCGAATGGCCTACTCCTGCACCTATTGTCTATTATTATTGTGTATATGATTATTCTGTATTTATTATTAGTTAAGTCTGGACACTGCTAAGTGTGTTTTTAAATGTTGCTGCTGTAACAAAAGAATTTCTCACTTGGGATCAATAATGTATTCTTCTTATTATTAAGCCACTTTAATTTTGCATAAACCATGATCAGGGACAGCTAGGTAGGAGTGTTAGTGCCAGATGTGGACACATTGGGAGGAGTTGCTGAATGATCTCAGGACTGGTCCCTGAGCCCCAGTGCCAACGCGGAGACGTTTGGTGTTGATATTTGTTTGTTTTCTTCCAGCGGCTCAGCAATGAATGTGGCGCACGACGCCGGTGAGATGAACAGGTTCCTGGCGGAGGCTGCCCGCGTGTCTCAGGTACTTGTTCTCGGTCTGGCCCTCCCACTTCTCCTCCTCCCTGTGCTGTTTGTGATGCTACAATCAGTCAGCGAGAACAACCCGCAGCTTCACTTGTTTGTGCCCGGAATGTGTCAGAAGTGATTTTCTCTGTGAAATTATTTGTTCTGCCCAGTTCTGAAGAGATCTCCAGCAATTGTTTGGTAAAATGAGACTCACAAAATACAGGCAGCTGGCTAAAGCTCCAACCTATCTGCACCTTCCTTGTAGCCTGTGGAAGCCTGGGAGTCTAAGTACTGCTAGAAGCAGAGGTTATCAGGAAGACTTGGTTGAAGGGAAACAATCCAGGCAATCAAACAGTATTTGGGAGGCAAAGATGCAGGTGAAAGAGTTGTGGGAATGCCCAGAATACTGGATAGTGTGTTACCTGGCGAGGACTTGTCAGTGGTGATATTCCCAAGTGCTGCTGCCCTGCTTCTCCTTGGAGAAGGGTTTGGAGGTGCAATAGGCATTGACTAGTGAGTTCAATAGCTTCCATATCTGCAGCCAATGATAGGAGATATGATGTCGACGGTGGTGGATGGTTTGCTGATCAAGGCCCTGTCCTAGTTTAGACTCCATATTAGGCCTGACCAGTGTCTTATACAACTTCAACATAACATCCCAACTCCTGTACTCATTACTATGATTTATGAAGGCCAATGGGCCAAAAGCTTTCTTTACAAACCTGTCTGGCCTGTGACACCACTTTCAAGTAATTGTATCCGCATATCCTTCTGTTCTACCGCACTCCTCAGTGCCCTCCCACTCACCATGTAAGTCCTACCCTAGTTTGTCCTCCCAAAGTGCAACACCTTACACTTGTCTGCATTAATTTCCATCTGCCATTTTTTCAAACTGGTCCAGATCCTGCTGAAAGCTTTGATAGTCTCCCTAGTTGTCCACTATGCTCTCAATCTTGGCATCATCCACAAATTTGCTGATCCAATTTCCCACATTATCATTCAAATTGTTGATATAGAATGATAGAGAATGTATGTGGCTTTAGTAAGATCTGTGTTGGACTATGGAAATATAGCATATGGATCAGCAGCTAGGTCTCTTATAAGGAAACTTGATGTGATTCAGGCTCAGGCTTTGAGAGTGTGCAGTGGGGCTTTTTAAAACATCACCAGTATCAGCCCTACAGGTAGAAGTGGGAGTCATGCCTTTGGAACTAAGAAGGATGCAATTATGGCAAACTACTGGGCTAATTTGCAGGGGCACAATGATTCTCACCCTGCAAAAGGAGTGTTGCAGGAGTGCTGGGAAAACGGGAGGTTTCAGAGGGATAACTTTAGTCGGCTAGGGAATGATATTGCGAAAGAATGTGGAGTATTTGATCTGAGGATAAGTCCTTCAGTAGTTTACCTGGTTGTAGCTCCATGGAAGATTGTATGACCTGACATAGACTGGCATTTGTTAGAGGTAAAAAGGAAAGGAAAATATAAAACTGATTTGGTAAGTGCGTTTAACTGTCATGTGATGGAAAAGTATAGTGATTATACTCAGATTTATACGGATAGTGCTAAGGAACCTGAAACAGGAGTGACGGGGTTTGGGGTGGCTATACCAGCAAAAGAAATTGGAATTAGCAGAAGAACATCTGATAAGTTAGGGATGTATACAGTGGAGCTGCTGGCAGCTTTGGTTGCATTGTGATGGGTGGAGAAAACTAGACAAGTCAAAGTGTTGATATGCTCAGATTCATCCTCAGTTCTAGCAAGTTTAAGGTCTTTTCACTCAAACAGTTGGCAAGATATACTTTATGAAGTCCTTCAGTCAGTCACAAGAATTGTAAATCAGGGAGGTCAAGTAAAATTTTTATGGGTTCCAGCACATGTAGGGGTGAAGGGGAATGAGAGGGTGGATGAGTTGGCAAAGAGGGTGTTAAAGAAAGAAGATATAGAAATGTATATTAGTATCAGTAAAGCAGAGGTTAAGTGTGTAATCTGGGAAAAAATCAACCAAATGGGGCAAGAAAGATGGGACAGGGAGGGGAAAGAGAGGCATTTATATCAAATACAAAAAAATGTTGCAGGTACTAGGGTGGGTAGTGGATACAGAAGAGAGGAAACTATGTGGATTAGGTTAGGGCTGGGGCACTGTGCATGAAACAAAACATTGAAAATGATAGGGAAACACCAGACAGGATTGTGTGAGGAATGTCAGGAAGAGAAGTCAATAGAACATGTAGTTCGGAGTTGCAGGAAGTATGGGATACAGAGAGAGATGATGATAATCAATCTAAGGGAATTGGAGGTGCAGGAATTCACATTAAAAGGGTTGCTGGGCATGGGTGAGAGAGCACAGGTCAGGGTATTTTTAGCTTTCTTACGGGATACAGGGGTTTTTTATAGGATATGGGATATGATGGATAAACAGGAATAGGGTACTAGGATGACCAAAGATGGGAGGATAAAGTGTAGGTTAGGGTATATGTGTGTGTGTGTGTGATTAGGTGAAGGGATTTAAAATGTAAGTCTTATTGCACACAGTGGAGCAGAAAGTGGCAGTAATGCACCATTAAGCTGGGAGCCAACTGCTGTAGGACAAGACGGTGAAGAAGAAGAAGATTGTTGATATAATGACCAGCACCATTCCCTGCAGCGCACCTGCTAGTCACAGGCCTCCAGTCAGAGAGGCAACCATCTACTAACACTCTCTGGCTTCTCCTGCAAAGCCAGTATCTAATCCAATTTACTACCTCATCTTGAATGCCAAGCAAGCGACTGAACCTTCTTGACCAAATACCCATGTGGGATGTTGTCAAAGGTCTTGTCCATATAGACAACTTTCACTGCTTTGTCTTCTTCAACTTTCCTGGTAACTTCCTTGAAATACTCTAAGATTAGTTAGACATGACCTACCATGCACAAAACTATGCTGACTATCCCTAATCAGCGCCAATCTATCTAAATACTTAGTCTTTCTTAAACACCAGAATAACATTGGCTATCTTCCAGTCCTCTGGAATGTCACCTGTTGCTAAGGATGATTTAAATATCTTTGTAGGGCCCCTGTAATTTCTGCACTTGCCTCCCATGGGGTCTAAGGGAACAGCTTATCAGGCCCTGGTAGTTTATCTACCCATTTGCCCAAAGATGGCAAACACCACCTCCTCTATAATCTGTATGTGGTCCATGACCTCACTGTTGCTTTGCCTCACCTCTGTGGACTCTGTGTCAATCTCCCAAGTAAACAAGAAATTCATTTGAGGTCTCTCCCATCTTGGCTCCATGCACAATGTCCGGAGGACTAATTTTGTCCCTATTTATCCTTTTGCTCTTAATGTATCTGTAGAAGCCCTTGGGATTCTCCTTCACCTTGTCTACTAGAACAACCTCACGCCTTCTTTCAGCCCTCCTGATTTCATTCTTAAGTATTATCTTGCATTTCTTATACTCTTCAAGTACTTCATTTGCTCCTTTCTGCATATACTCTTTTTTTAAACCAGGGCCTCAATACTTTTCAAATACCTAGGTTACTTAAACCTATTATCATTGCCTTTTATTCAGACAGGAACAAACAAAGTCTGTTTTCTTAACATTTCACTTTTGAATGCCTTCCACTTACCACGAGTACACCTTTGCCAGAAAACAACCTGTCCCAATCCTTACTTCCCAGGTCCTTTCTGATAGCATCAGTATTAGCCTTTCTCCTATTTAGAATCTCAACCCACGGACCATATCTATCCACCTCCATAATTATGTTGAAACTAATGACATTATGATCACTAGATGCAAAATGTTCCCCTAACCAAAGGGTGGTAAATCTGTGGAATCCATTGCCATAGATGGCTGTGGAGGTTAAGTCATTAGGTATATTTAAAGTGGAGGTTAATAGGTTCTTAATTAGTAAGGGCATCTAAGGTTATGGGGAGAAGTTAGGAGAATGGGGTTGAGAGGGATAATAAATAGCAGACCAGACTCAATGGGCTGAATGGCCTAATTCTACTTGTTTATCTTAATGTTTTATGGTCTAAACCAAATACATTCTGAATTGGGCCAACTGAATCTTCTGAAGCCCTTGAATTATAACCATATAGCAATTACAGCATGGAAACAGGCCATTTTGGCCCTTCTAGTCCGTGCCGAACTCTTACTCTCACCTAGTCCCACCGACCTGCACTCGGCCCATAACCCTCCATTCCTTTCCTGTCCATATAGCTATCCAATTTAACTTTAAATGACAACATTGAACCTGCCTCAACCACTTCTGCTGGAAGCTCATTCCACACAGCTACCACTTTCTGAGTAAAGAAGTTCCCCCTCATGTTACCCCTAAACTTTTGCCCTTTAACTCTCAACTCATGTCCTCTTGTTTGAATCTCCTCCACTCTCAATGGAAAAAGCCTATCCACGTCAACTCTATCTATCCCCCTCATAATTTTAAATACCTCTATCAAGTCCCCCTTCAACCTTCTACGTTCCAAAGAATAAAGACCCAACTTGTTCAACCTGTTCCGAAGAATAAAGACCCAACTTGTTCAATTCTGAAATAACTGCAGATAAATAATGTTCCCATATCGAGGATCACAACTAGAGCATCCCCCACTCTCAGTCACATTGTGGGGGTTGGTGGAAGTCCTGAGGGTGCGTTGCAAGGTCAAGAAAGACGAAACATCACTCTGTTCCATCCAGTCCTGCCACTACTGTCCAGGAGATGACTGCACAACCGGTAGTTGCCATTAGTCTTCAGCTGAGGCTCTGTCCTCCCTGGTTGCTTCATAACTCTGCTGAGCTGGACACTCTACCCTGGTTGAAACTTGGCACTGCTGATGCTCACCCTTTAGAGATACTCATTGCTGAGGAGCTGGAACGAAGCTGGAGAACGGGCCTGGCACTGGAGAGGGAATACTCCCATTCTCAGCTGACTGTTTGACAACACACGGTAAGAATCGATGCTGCTCACACAAACACATCTCTTCTGTTTCTCGCAGGAGCATCCAGTTGTCATCACTAAATTTGTTGAAGGTGCCCGAGAGGTTGAAGTTGATGCTGTTTCGAAGAACGGAAAGGTAAGAAAGTGACTGACTGAATCAGTGTGAAATCTATGCATAATAGCGATGGCCTGGTAGCTTAGCGGCTATCATGGTGCTATTACAGAGCCGGCAGCCCAGGTTCAATTCTCACTCCAGTCTGTAAAGACTTTTTATGCTCTTGTCATGACCGTGATGGATTTCCTCCTGATGATTTGGTCTCCTCCCACATTCCAAAGACGTACAGGTTAGTGGGTTAATTGGTCACAATTGGGCAGCTCGGGCTCGTTGGGGCAAAAAAGCCTGCTACTGTGCTGTATCTCTAAATAGAAAGTTTTGTTTTACTTGTGAATGCTGCTTATCAGGATTAGATCTATAATTAGGTTGTGGAATAGTTCGGTGTTGAGGTGAATGAAGTTATCTACGCTGGTGCGGGAGCCTGATGTTGAAGGGTATTAATATGGTCAGCGAGAAGAGAGCATGGCTTGGATGGTGGGGGTCCTTGATGATGGATGCTGCTTTCTTGTGGCAGTGCTTCTTGCAGATGTGCTCAATGGTGAGAGGGCTTTTCCTGTGATGGACTGCACTGTATCCACTTCTTTTCCGCTGCTTGCTTCATTTAAAAAAAAAAAATTCTATATCTGTCTGTTTCCATCTATCACCCACCTGCCTCTGCCTTCCAAATCCATCCCATACCCTCCTCCACCTGGCTCCATCGGCCTTCATACCTCACACCCCTTCAGTTCACCAATCACCCCTCCCCATCTCTTCCTACTAGCCATAACTCTCTCACTCCTCAGAACTAAAGGTATCAACAATTCTGTCCCCCAAACAAATGCAGATCGACCCTTTGAATTCCTCTGTTAGATTGTCTGGTCCTGTTCAAGAGGTAGTTGTAGGCTTTCGACCCAACAATGATCTATACTTCTAAGTCAGTCTTGTTTGCAACTTGGTGGGGGGGCGTGGGGTTTGGGGGAGTCTGGGGGTTGCAGTACTGTTCCCATTAATCTGATGCTTTTCTTTTTCTGGGCAGTAGAGGTCATGGGTTTGGGTACTGCTGTATGTAGGAGCTGCACTAATTGGATATCGGCGGTGGAGAGAAAAGTGTTCAGGTACATGAGAGAAATATATGAATGAAGGATGGATGTTATCAACTTCTTTATTCTGGGTGATATCAAGTTTCTTGAATGTTGTTGGAGCAAATGGAGAGGGTTCCATCACTATCCTGACATGCCTTGCAATTTGAGGAAAGGCTGGGGGCTATCAGGAGGTGTGTAACTTGGCCAAGGGGACTCGAACCGTCACCTGCACTTCCAGCCACAATGCGTACCTTTCTGATCTGGTTGAGTCTTTGGTCAATGATGACCCCTCCCCCCGCAAGATACTGATGTTGACAGATTGAGTGATGCCTTCATTAGCATCCTTCTTTAACTTTGTATCTCCAGAAAATGCATTTTATTAATCTTCAGTGTCAAAGATAAGAGGTTAGATACTGTCCTGTTGGAAATGGTTAGTGTCTGGCACTTCTGGGGTTAAATATTAGCTGGCAATTATCAACCCATATCTGTGCCTACGCCTTTACTGTAAGCAGGCATGAGCTGCTTCATTTCCTAAGCAATATACAGCATGGAGACATGCCCTTCATCCCTCTGGTCCATACCACCCGGGATTGTTTATCCGAACTGGACCCATTTGCCTGCATTTGGCTCACATTCCTGTAAACCTTTTCAATCCATGTATGGTCCAACTGTCATTTAAAAACAGTTGTACCTGCCTCAGCCAGTTCCTCTGGCAGTTTATTCCACATACATTCCATCCTGCGTTTAAAAAAAAACAAAAAACAAATTGCCCTCCAAGTTCTTATTGAATCATTTCCCCCTTACTTTAAACCTCTGTCCCCTAGTTCTTCATTCCTCACCCGGGGAAGAAGATTGAGTGCATTCACCCTGTTTATGGCTCCCATGAAATTACAAAGTTCTACAAAATCACCTCCCAGTCTCCTATGCTCCAAGGAATAAAGTCCTAGCCCATAGTGCCAAGCTGATGTTATATGCAGAAACTTCTGGCACATTGCCTGTAGTGCTGTCCCTTAATTCTTTAAACTCCACCCATAATAAAAAAGATGTGTAATTATTATAATAATGCTGATATTCACTGCCAAGTGAAGCAGCAGGTGATTTTTATATAACCAGGGCAGTGAGATGTTTCACAGGAGAGCACCAGCTTAGCACCAGTGGGATGGTTATGAGAACACATGACTTTAGACGATACGTTTTGAAATCCTCGCAGATTCAGTATTTGGATAGTAGATGGTTACAATAACAATACTATTGAAAATGATGTTATATTTTCAATTGTCCTTTGAAAAGATTAATATTAATAATTTTTGAACAGTTTTTTGAGAATAAATCTCATTTATTTCAATCTGTCTCATTTTTAATAGTAAAATAATGAATACATATAAACAGCAGGACTCATTATTTTTCCTTCAAAAAGTCTAGAATTATCATCACTAATTCTTTAATTACTGATATCCACTCAAAATTACCGTGGCCCACCAGAGAATTATTTTAGAAGATAATACACCAATTCAGGCACAGACTCTCAAAAAGGTTTGCCACCCCTGTCCTAGCCCGTCCAACCTCTCCATATAATTCAGTCCTGCGAGTCCTGGCAGCATCTTTTTTAGTCTTTCCTACAGCATGGTGACCAAACTGAACAAAATATTCCAAGTGCAGTCTCACCAGCATGCTGCTGTTTCTCAATCTTTATACTCCATTCCCTGAATTATGAATGTCAGTGTTCCAAAGGCCAACTCCAACTTTCAGTGAACTATGTGCTTCTACTCCAAGATCCCTCTGTTCTACAGCACCTCCCAGTGCTCTGCCATTCACTGCGAAAGACCTACTTGGATTTGGCTTTCCAAAATGCAACACTTCATACTTACCCGAGTAAGACTTTAGGCCACTTACTCAACTGCATCATCATTAGCCACGAGTGAAGTGCCTGTAGACTGGAGGACAGTGAATGTTGTGCCTTTGTAATTTTTGGTAGCCACCTTCATTGTCCACTACACCACCAATCCTATTGTCATTTGCAAGCTTACTTGAATGTATGTACAATGTTACTCATATTGTGATATAGTTGGCAAACTGCAACGGGCCCAGAGTGACCCATGAGGCACACCACTGGTTAAGTCCTCCACTATCACTCTGCTCTCTACCATCAAGCCGGTTGTGTATCCATTTAGTTAGTTCCCCCTGGATTTTATGCAACCTAATCTACCAGAACAGCCTACCATTTGCAACCTTCTCAAAGGCCTTACTGAAAACTAGCTCTACCACACTGCCCGCATTGACTTTCTTAGTCCATCATCAAAAAACTCAATCAAGTTGATGACATGATCTCCTGCACACAAATCCATGCTGACTACCCCTAATTGACCCATCTTTCAACATGTATATGTATCTTATCCCTTAGAATCCTCTCCAGTAACTTACTTACAGGTGTTTAGACTTATTAATCTGTAGTTCTAGGCATTTTCTTTGCCACCCTTCTTAAATACAGGCACAGCATTCATTGCTCTACAATCTAATGGCAGTTCATCCATGGCTAACAATGATGCAGATATCTTAGTCAGGGCTTCTGCTATTTGTTTTTGAGCTTCCCATAGTGTTCTTGGGTATACCTAGTCAGGCCCTAGAAATTGATCAGCCTTCATACCTTTTAAGACATTCAGCACCTCGTCTGTGAACCCAATTGAGCACAGTATTAACATCTTGAATAACAAACAAGATTATATTGTGCCCCCTTGTAAATTACAGACTAGATTGCAATGCCTTATACTGTCACGGTCATAGAATTAGTAACAGGCAGCCACCCAGGGTGTCATGGGTTTGCGTCTCTGCTGGACTGTGTCCTCTCCAAGGCACGAGCCTGGCTGAGAACCTTTGAAGAACCAACTGTTGCCCATGAAGCAGGCTCCCCCTCCCCACGTCACTGATGTAGTCAAAGAGTCCAAGGGAAGGGCAAGCGCCGATACAGCTTGGTACTAATGTCGTCACAGAGGTTGCCAGAGTGAAGTTGTAAACAACATCAAACTGCCTTAGGGACCCCAGCTGTGGATTTCTTCTTCAGGGCTTATGCCGAAGCTTTTCCCATGGCTGGGTATGGCCACAAGGCAGCGCAGAGGCTTAAAATTTGAGTTTTCCTTCTCTTAGGTGGACTGCCGTCCAAGGCTGATGAGCCCCACCTGCCCAAAAGTCATAGAATTATACAGCACAGAAACAGGCAAATCAAGATGCCTATGTACACTATTTCCCCATATTTGGCCTATATCCATCTCCTCCTTCCCTATCCAAGTCTCTGCCAAAATGCTTTAGATATGTTATAGTGGTACCTGCCTCCGACACCTCATCTGGCAGCTCCTTCCATTGACCCACAAACTTATGTGTGAAAAACTTGTCATTCAGATCTCTTTCCACTTTCTCCCCCTCACTTTAAACTTATCTAATCTAGTTTTAGACTCCCCTACCTTTGGAAAAGGACTGTGACTATCTACCTTGTCTAGGTCTTCATAATTTTTTAAACTTCTGTCAAGTCATCTGTCAGCCTCCTGTGATCCAGTGTGAACTATCTAATCAAACTATCCTTGTAACTATGATTTTCCATTTCTAGCACAAAACACATCTTTAGTGTGGTGATCAGAACAGCATCCAATATTCCAAGTGTGACCAATCTAATATCTTTTAGAACTACAACATGCTATCCCAGCTCTTTTACTCAGTAGCCCTGCCTATGAAAGGAAGCAAGGTAAACATCCTATCCACCTGAGGCGTCATTTTCAGGGAGCTACGAACTGGTACCATAAGGATCCTTTGACATTGATGCTTCTAAGATCCCTGCTGTTTACTGCATGTGCCCAGTCAATATTAGACAATCCAAAGTTCCTCCATTGTTAAGCAACCATCCTTACTATCTACAATTGCACCATCAAACCATCATCAGCAGACTGTCAGACCACCAACATTCTCATTCAAATCATTTATACACAGGACAAATAACTAATGCCCTAGCACCAAACCCTGCAGTACATCACCGGTTATAGAGTTCTAGTGTGAAGCAACTCTCCACCAGTACCCCCTAACTTCTATCACCGTCAATCCAATTCTGTGTCCAGTTTGCCAAACCACCTTGGATGTCATGTATCCAGAGTTTCTGGGCCAGTATGATCTTGTCTCCTGTCCATAACCACATTGTATACTGCCTTAAACTACAGACCTATACTCAGTGAAGTTCAGAAGGATCAGGGCAAGTCCTCAATGAAACCTACCAGATACTTGAAGGCCTAGATAGAGTGAATGCTCCCATTAGCAAGAGATTCTAGGATCCAAGGGTTCAGCCTCAGATTAAAGGGATATGCTATTAAAAATGCGGTGAGGAATATTTTTCAGCACAAGGGTGGTGAATCAGTGGAATTCTTTGCCACAGAGTGCTGTGAAAGCTGGCATTGGATGTACTGTATTTAAGGCAGAGATTGACGGGGTCTTGATTGGTAAAGAGGTTAAGGGTTACAGAGAGAACATAGTACAATACAGACCCTTTTGCCCACGATGTTGTGTTGACCTTTTAACCTACTCTAAGATCGATCTAACCATTCCCTCCCATATAGCCCTATAGGAGGTAGGAAAATGGGGTTTAAAGAAAGAGCCATGATTGAATGTTGAAACAGAATTAATGGATTGAATGTCCCAATTCTACTCCTTTATCGTCAGGTCGTAGAGACTGCAATATGCCATATCCTCAACACAGACTGTGTTATATTCTATCATAAATTACAGAAAGTGTCCTGCTCTCGACTGCAGACCAAACTGCAGCATGTCCTACCATAAAATACAGAGCAGGCACCAACAATAGATTGCAATGAGTGTAGCTGACATTATTTTGACTAGATGGAGAGCTAGAGTCCTGGCTTATATTTTTGCAGGTAAACTAAATCATTCTGTTTTTGATCGCTTTGCCCATGAAGAGCTTCGCAACTGCCTTATTGCAGTATGATGAGGATTACTTGTTTTATGTGTTTTATGTTTTATGAGAGGTGATTTGGAGAGACTGTGCCCATACCTGTACAAATGCACGCCTCTCCTTAGGGACGGGGCATATCTTTTTTTCTGTCCACTTCACAGCTATATTTTCTGTATCTGTGCTGTTGGTTACACTGGATAGCTGACACTGTTGTTCCTCTCTCTCTGCCAGGTACTGGCTCATGCAATCACCGAGCATGTGGAAGATGCTGGTGTTCATTCTGGAGATGCCACACTCATCCTCCCAACCCAGAGCATCAGCCAGGGAGCCTTGGAGAAGGTAAGAAGCTTTGAGTATGTAGAAAATGACCAAGAATGGTTTAAGGAGGCATTTGGGCAGTTACTTGGTTGCGAAAGGATTGAAAGGATATAGGTTTAGAGCAGGAATATGGATTTAATGTAGATAGACAGCATGAGCTGGGCCAAGTGACCCATTTCTGTACAAAAAGTGGGTTGGTGGAGGGTCACAGGTGGCATGTTGCACAGACTGATGGTGGTGCATTAATTTGTTGGGGTAGTGTTGTAGGTAGTGAGGACGGCACAGTATGATTCAGACCAGCTTGTAGGTTGGGCAGGAGAATGCAGGTGGAACCTAATCTCAAGCACTTTGGGAAACCAAATAGCAGTCGGACACATCGGTGGACTGCAGGGAGCGGAGATGCATGTCCACAGATCTTTGAAAGTGGCTGCACAGGTGGACGTGGCGGTCAAGAAGACAGTGAGGTGCTACCTTCACTAGCTGTGGCGTAAGGGTCAACATGTGCACATGAAGTATGAGAGGTTGTGTGTGTGTGTGTGTATGTATATGTGTCTGTTAGGCTGGCATGTGTGCATCTGCCACTCTGTCTTTGTGTGGATGGGTCTGTGGGTGTGGGCACTACCATGTCCTATGGCCTGATTTGCTGTCAAGTCTTCATGTTGCACTCCCTTTTATTTATTCCTTTTGTGGTGGCTGAGCGGAAAACATCCCCCATCACCTTCTTCAAACAAACTCTATTTGCTTTCCAGAGATGGAGAATCTCTGTTTAAGAGGCCTGTGTCTTTAAATAATTCTTGAACCCATGCATCTGGAATAAGCAAATATATCATTTTGCCAACATTTTAAGTGATGAAGCTTTCTCTGTGTACCCTTTCTGGGTGGTAGCCGATGAAACACACCATATCCGTGGGATCCTGTCACTGTGGGCTCGTACTTCTTGGGGGAGGGAGCACTGTTTCTTGACTGCGGTGACCTATTGAGGGCAGAATTGGCTGTGAGTCATTGGAACTTTTCATCAAAGGATGGCAAAATCAAGATCTGCTCTGAGGTGTAATGTTCAGGTGACAATCCTACAGCATCATCTTAGTGATTCACCTAGGAGAGCAACACACACAAAATGCTGGAGGAATTTAGCAGGTCAGGCAGCATCTATGGAGAGGAATAAAGAATCGACATATTGGATGGAGACCCTTCATCAGGAGGAGAAGCTGGGATGTTTCCTCCTGCTCTTAATTTGTGCTGGTTTGGTGTGTCAAGGTGCAGGAAGAAGAGAGAGGCAGAGTTCTTTCTGTTGTTTTGATGGTGGTTGTGCTAGTGGAGATGTACTTAGTGAAGCTTACTGTGACTTTCCCCGAAGATTGAGGATTAAGGAAGGTGTCACTGGACGTGTGGATAGGTATCCCATTGTGTGTCTCTGAAAGCTCCTTGTAGCAAAGCAAGGTTAATTTCCATCATGTAACTACACCTAATGCTGCTCATGTTGGGATTATTGCCACTTGAGTCAGCTATCACTTTTTTGATGTGGTAAGACTCCTGAAAGCATCTTTACAGACAAATATAGTGCATGTCCTGACACAGTGGAAGTAGCCACGGCTGGCCTTAAAGCATCTATATTTACATAATCCATTGCCTTTGAGCCCTTGAAAGTTTTCCAATTACAATCTCATTTCTTCTGCATGATCATCAAACATGGCTAGATTAAATTAAACCCATTCGCCTGCACATGATCCATATCCCTCCATTCCCCACATCTTCATGTGTCCATCTAACAGTCTCTTCAATGCCTCTATCATACCTGCTGCCACCTTTACCCTGGCAATTCGTTCCAGGCACCCACCACTCTCTGTATATGTAGAAAAAATACCTGCCTGCAGATCTCATTTTAAAAAAAAATGTATCTCCCCCTCTCCTTCAAGCTATGCCCTTTAGAATTTGACATTTCCACCAAAGGAAAAAGACTGATTATCTAGAATCATAGACCATGGAAACAGGCCCTTCAGCACCACAGGTTCATGCCAAACAAAATTCTCATCTAAGCTAGTCCCATTTCCCCAGGTTTGGTGCGTATCCCTCTAAATCCTTTCTATCCATGTATTTGCCAAGTACATTTTAAATGTTGTTAGCACACCTGCCTCAACCGCTTCATTTAGCAACTCATTCCATATAGTGGTATTAAATCTCTCCTCTTTCACCTTAAAGCTAATGTCTCTTGTAATTCTTAAATCTATGTCGCTCATTATTTTGTAAACCTCTACCTGGTGTTGCCCCTTAGCCTTCGATGCTCCAGAGCAAACAAAGCAAGTTTGCCTAACTGTGCAGCCCCTCCTTACAGCTGATACTCCCTATCCCGGTGAACCCCTTCTGGATCCTCTCCAAAGCCTCATGTACTGTTATAGGGCAACAGTAATTTTACACAATACTCCAAGTGCAGCCTAACCAGAGCTTTATAGGGCTGCAGTGCGACTTCCAGACTTATTCTCAAAGCAAGCATGCAATATGCCTTCTTTAACACCATATCTACTTGTGTTGCCACTTTCAGAGAGCTATGGACTTGCACCCCAAGATCCCTCTGAGCATCATTATTCCAAAGGTCTCTGCCACTTACTCTATATTTTCCTCTTTCATTTGACCTCACAAAGTGCAGCACTTCACTTTTCAACCATAAGATAGAGGCCGTTCGGCTATCGACTCTGCTCGCCATTCCATCATGTCTGATCTACTATCCCTCTCAACCCCATTCTCCTGTCTTCTCCCCACAACCCTTGGTGCTCTTACTAATCAATAATCTATCAACCTTTGTTTTAAATATACCTAGTGACTTGGCCTCCACAGCATCTGTGGCAATGAATTCCACAGATGCAACACCCCCAGCTCCTCATATCTGTTCTAGAGTGATGTCCTTTTATTCTGAGGCTCTGCCCTTTGGTCCTAGATATCCCAACTATAGGAACCTTCCTCTCCACATCCATTCTATCTAGGCTTTTCAATATTCTATAAGTTCAATGAGGTACCCCTCATTCTTCTAAACTCTCGTGAGTACAGGCCTAATTTGTTAACCCTTTAAATTCCCAAAATCTCCTGAACCTCCTCTGGACCCTCTCCAAAACAAACATCCTTCCTTAGATAGGGGCGCAAAATTGCTCACAATTTTCCAAGTGTGGTCTGACCAATGTCTTATAAAGCCTCAGCATTACATCCTTGCTTATATATTCTAATCCTCTTAAAATGAATGCTAACATTTCATTTGCCTTCCTCACCACAGGATCAACCTGCCAGTTAACCTTTAGGGAATCTTGCACGAGATCGCCCAAGCTCCTTTGCAGCTCTGATTTCTGAATTTTCTCCCCATCTAGGAAATAGTCTACGCCTTTATTCCTTCTTCCTAAGTGCATGACTGTGCAGTTCCCTACACTAATGGCCAGGCCACTTGTGGAGATTAAACTATATCTACCAATTCTCTGCCCATATTTATGACTGATCAATAATCCTGGTCCATCCTTTGATAACCTTCTGCAGTATTCACAACTTCAGCAATTTTCATGTCATTTGCAAATTTACTAATCAAACTAACTACATTTTTATTGAAATTATTGACATAACCAAGGTCCCAGCACTGACCACAGAACACCACCAATTACAGACCTCCAGTCAGAATAACAGCCTTCCACTACTACCTTGTCTTCTATAGGCAAGCCAATGTTCAATCCCCTCTACTATGCCACTGTGGATTTCATGCACAGTAACCTTGGATCTTGGTCAAGGCCCTAGCAATCTCTTGTGTTTCTCAATAGCCTGGGCATGTGGTCAAGCATGGCAGGGAGAGTTTTCTTCCTTCTCCCGTCTTCGTGAGATGTGGGACTTCTAGAGACTTTGAACTTTTTTTCACCATGCTCACGGCTTGTTCTTCATCAAGTTATGGTATTGTTTGCACTGTTGTAACTATATGTTATAATTATGTGGTTTTTGTCAGTTTTTCAGTCTTGGTCTGTCCTGTGTTTCTGTGATATCACACCAGAGGAATATTGTATCGTTTCTTAATGCATGCATTACTAAATGACAATAAAAGAGGACTGCATGTCCTCATAATCTAATCTAATCTAATCCCATCAGGTCCTGGAGATAAACCCACTTTAGTTTTCTTCAGTAGAACCAACACCATTTCCTCCTTGTTTTCAAAATGCCCCGCAATGAGCTCCCTATTGTCCATGTACTTCTCCTTTGGAGAATACTGATGCAAATTACTCATTTAGTGCCTTATCCATATCATCCAAGCATAAATTCCCTCCTCCATTCTTTTGTGGTCCTACCCTCTGTCTTGTTTTTAATGTATTTATAACATGCCTTGGGATTTTCCTTAATTCTACTCACCAAGGACCCCTCCTAATTCCCTAATTATTTCAGCTTTCTTTACATTCCTCGAGGCCCCTGTTTTGTTTTTACCTTCCAAAACCTTGTACTTCCTTTTTTTTCTTTTTAACTAAATTCACACCCTTTCTTATCATCCAGGTTTCCTGTCATTCAAGGTTTCTGACACTGGCTGCCTTGTTCTTTTTTCTTATTGAACATCCTGATCTGGAATGGTGATTCCCGCTACATGTCAAATGTGCACTTGCCCAATAACAAATGTTTCCATTCAGCTCCTCCTTGCTCTTGGATAATAATGTTGGAATTTATCCTGGCCCAATGTAATACCTCCCTGCAAGGTACAGACTTATCCTTATTCATAACCATATTAAAACTTAAGGGGTTGTGATCACTGTTCCCAGTATTCTCTACCACTGAAAGGTTAGTCACCTGACCAGGCTCATTTCCCAGCACCAGGTCTAATACGGCCCCTTCCTCTCGATTGGCCATCTTCCTACTGTTTCAGGAAATCCCCTTGGATGCAATTAACAAACTCTGCCTTGTTCAACCGTTTTGCACTGAAGAAGGTCCAATCCTTCTTTGGGGAAGTTGAAGTCTCTCACTACATGACACTTTTATTTTAACACCTTTCCACATCATGCCTGCATATCTGTTGCTCTATCTCCCACCGAGTACTGGGAAGCTGATAGTATATCCCAGCAGAGTGATTTCACCTTTCCTATTTTTGAGCTGTCGTAGACTGCCTCAGTATATCCTCTCTGAGTGCAGCCTTTACATTCTCCCTGATTAGTAATGCAACTCCAGTACCCCTCTATCTTGTCTAAAACATTAGAACCCAGGAACATTGAGCTACCAATCCCGTCCCTCTCAAAATAGAGTAACTATAATAGCTTCAACCTCTTAATTCCATGCATTGATCCAGACTCTCAGTTCTTCTACCTTACCCATAATAGCCTATTCGATTCAGCCTATTGACCCCACAGTCTATTAGATAAATGTTCATTTATCAGGTCCTGTCTGTCTTTCCTATCATTCTTACATAGTCTAACCTCACATACAGGCCTTTCTCCATTCCTGCACTTATAACAATTCTGCTGTCCTAATTGGCCAAGTGTTATTGGGATACTTTATACTTTATTGTCGCCAAACAATTGATACTAGAACGTACTATCATCACAGCGATATTTGATTCTGCGCTTCCCACTCCCTGGATTACAAATCAATAGTAAATATTAAAAATTTAAATTATAAATCATAAATAGAAAATAGAAAAATGGAAAGTAAGGTAGTGCAAAAAAAAAAAAAACCGAGAGGCAGGTCCAGATATTTGGAGGGTACGGCCCAGATCTGGGTCAGGATCCGTTCAGCAGTCTTTTCCCAAATCTGGCCATACGAGTCTTCAAGCTCCTGAGCCTTCTCCCGGAGGGAAGAGGGACAAAAAGTGTGTTGGCTGGGTGGGTCGTGTCCTTGATTATCCTGGCAGCACTGCTGCGACAGCGTGCGGTGTAAAGTGAGTCCAAGGACGGAAGATTGTTTTTTGTGATGTGCTGCACCGTGTTCACAATCTTCCGCAGCTTCTTTCGGTCTTGGACAGGACAGCTTCCATACCAGGGTGTGATGCACCCTAGAAGAATGCTTTCTACGGTGCATCTATAAAAATTAGTGAGGGTTTTAGGGGACAGGCCAAATTTCTTTAGTTTTCTCAGGAAGTTAAGGCGCTGGTGGGCCTTCTTGGCAGTGGACTCTGCTTGGTTAGACCAAGTCAGGTCATTGGTGATATTGACCCCGAGGAACTTAAAGCTTTTGACCTGTTCCACTTGTGCACCACCGATGTAAATTGGATAACACAGGATATTATTGTTCATCGTATGTATCTTTGATGATGGATGTTGACTTCTGTCTGCTATAATTCCCACTGTATTTCCTGGGATGACGCTCTGGATGTTGGCCTTCATGGTGGGGAGGGATGTGCCCATGATGAATTAGCCTCAGCTATCTTACAGGATGCACAGGATAAGTGCTGATGAACCCTGATAGCAAGCGTATCGATGTACTGTCAGCAAGTCAAAATGGAGTGGACAGGATGTCTGGCACAAAATGTTTTGTGTGTGGTGACCAGCATGCTTCTCGTGAACAGAGGACATGGTCCCCAAAGAGTTGGTAGTTTATTGCATGGATTTGTGAATGGTTTCTGTAAAGGAGATATTTGTACCAGGGCATAGTAGATTCTACCGCGTGTAATTGAGTCTACAGATTTTGTAGATTTCTTGCTGTGCAGAGCTATGCCTCTCACGTGAGTAACTACCTACCAACCTAGTCTTAGTCTCAGTTAGCAGGTCATTTCACCCCATCACCAAGGGAATTTGATGTGGTGCAGCTTCAGCAATGAGCTGGTTGTTTCTGACAAACATCCTACTCTCCCTACAACGAGCTGGAGCAGAATGGAGGAGTGCACGTCTCCTCCACACCAGGAAATAATGATTTATTTATTTATTGAGCAATACAGTGAGGAGCCGGCCCTTTGAACCACACCAACCGAGCAACCCCCGACAAACCCTGTTGACCCTAACCTGGTCACAGGACAATTTACAATGACTAATTATCCTACTGGTACGTCTTTGAACTGTGGGAGCAAACCGGAGGATCTGGAAAAAGCTCACACATTCCAATGGGAAGCCGTACAGAGGCTCCTTACTGAACAGCGCCGGAATTGAACGCCACATTCCGGAAAACCCTGAGCTGTAATAGCACTACGTTACCACGGCGCCCCAAGGTAAAGGTTCCAATCAGTGACATCATCCTGGTTCCCTCTCCACGGATGCCACTTTGTAGGTTGTTATCAGCCAAAATTGCCTGTATGGGGATGGAAAGTATCCTCTTCTTAATGTTTTTCCATTGAGCGTCACATGATGGGTTGCACCAACATATCACGGCTCTCAACTGTGCTGCAAAATAGTAATCTCTAAGAGAAGGTAGGCCCCATCCCCCCTTTTCCTTGGCTAAAGTTTTGAGACGAACCCTGGGCCTTTTACCTTGCCATATATATCTTGATAGCATCTTGTTCCATTCATTAAATTGATTTTGGTTAATCTCTATTGGTAGGGTCTGAAAGAGATATAGTAGTCTGGGCAGTATATTCATTTTAATAGATTCAATCCTTGAACTGAGACCAAGAAAAGGAATTAGGTTCCATCTTGTTATATCTTCCTTAATTTTTTTATATATAGGCTGATAATTGCATTCTGATAATTTTGCCAAATCTTTTGGCATAATGATGCCCAAATATTTGACAGACTCTGTTTGCCATGCCCAAGGATATCTACTTTCAAGTTCTCTTGGTGGGCTACAGTTATTTGAATGTAAACAACAGGAATTCTACAGATGCTGGAAATTCAAGCAACACACATCAAAGTTGCTGGTGAACGCAGCAGGCGAAGCAGCATCTGTAGGAAGAGGTGCAGTCGACGTTTCAGGCCGAGACCCTTCGTCAGGACTAACTGAAGGAAGAGTGAGTAAGGGATTTGAAAGTTGGAGGGGGAGGAGGAGATCCAAAATGATAGGAGAAGACAGGAGGGGGAGGGATGGAGCCAAGAGCTGGACAGGTGATTGGCAAAAGGGGATATGAGAGGATCATGGGACAGGAGGTCCGGGAAGAAAGACAAGGGGGGGGGACCCAGAGGATGGGCAAGAGGTATATACAGAGGGACAGAGGGAGAAAAAAGAGAGTGAGAGAAAGAATGTGTGCATAAAAATAAGTAACAGATAGGGTACGAGGGGGAGGTGGGGCCTTAGCGGAAGTTAGAGAAGTCGATGTTCATGCCATCAGGTTGGAGGCTACCCAGACGGAATATAAGGTGTTGTTCCTCCAACCTGAGTGTGGCTTCATCTTTACAGTAGAGGAGGCCGTGGATAGACCTGTCAGAATGGGAATGGGATGTGGAATTAAAATGTGTGGCCACTGGGAGATCCTGCTTTCTCTGGCGGACAGAGCGTAGATGTTCAGCAAAGCGGTCTCCCAGTCTGCGTCGGGTCTCGCCAATATATAAAAGGCCACATCGGGAGCACCGGACGCAGTATATCACCCCAGTCGACTCACAGGTGAAGTGTTGCCTCACCTAGAAGGACTGTTTGGGGCCCTGAATGGTGGTAAGGGAGGAAGTGTAAGGGCATGTGTAGCACTTGTTCCGCTTACACGGATAAGTGCCAGGAGGGAGATCAGTGGGGAGGGATGGGGGGGGGGACGAATGGACAAGGGAGTTGTGTAGGGAGCGATCCCTGCGGAATGCAGAGAGAGGGGGGGAGGGAAAGATGTGCTTAGTGGTGGGATCCCGTTGGAGGTGGCGGAAGTTACGGAGAATAATATGTTGGACCTGGAGGCTGGTGGGGTGGTAGGTGAGGACCAGGGGAACCCTATTTCTAGTGGGGTGGCGGGAGGATGGAGTGAGAGCAGATGTACGTGAAATGGGGGAGATGTGTTTAAGAGCAGAGTTGATAGTGGAGGAAGGGAAGCCCCTTTCTTTAAAAAAGGAAGAGTAGAATGAAAAGCCTCATCCTGAGAGCAGATGCGGCGGAGACGGAGGAATTGCGAGAAGGGGATGGCGTTTTTGCAAGAGACAGGGTGAGAAGAGGAATAGTCCAGATAGCTGTGAGAGTCAGTAGGCTTATAGTAGACATCAGTGGATAAGCTGTCTCCAGAGACAGAGACAGAGACAGAAAGATCTAGAAAGGGGAGGGAGGTGTCGGAAATGGACCAGGTAAACTTGAGGGCAGGGTGAAAGTTGGAGGCAATGTTAATAAAGTCAACGAGTTCTGCATGCGTGCAGGAAGCAGCGCCAATGCAGTTATTTGAATGTAGTTGGGTTTTATCTATCTTGATCTTGTATCCTGATAATTGGCCGTATTGTTCAAAGGATTGCATCAATTGAGGTAAAGGGTATGTTGATTGCCTTAGATAGATCAAAATGTCATCCACGCAACAGGCCAATTTATGCTCTGTTCCTTTAATAGTAATTCCCCTGATATCTTCATTTTGTCTGATGTGTTGAGCTAATGGTTCCAGATATAATGCTAAGAGTAGTGGTGACCATGCACAACCCTGTCTCGTGCCCCTTTCTAGGGTAAAACTATTAGATAAATACCCATTGATTTTAATCCTGGCAGTAGGATTTTCATATAGTGCCTGTATAGTTTTAATAATTGTGTCATGTAGACCAAATGTATGTAAAATTCTATAGAGAAAATTCCAATTAACGGAATCAAATGCCTTTTCAGCGTCCATGCTTATCACTATTGCTTCAATTTCACTTTTTATATGATCCATAATGTGAAGTGTCCTTCGTATATTGTCTTGCGTTTGGCGTTGTTGTATAACTAGTGGAGGATTTTGAGGAGACAAGTGAGAGAAAGGGAGGATGAGAAAGCTGAGATTGCCTACTGCAGTGGTCCCCAACCAGCACATGCTACCGGGCCGCGAGGAAACAACGTGATTTGGCGGTATGAAACGATATGAGTCAGCTGCACCTTTCCTCATTCCCTGTCACGCCCTGTTGAACCCACGTGAGGTCATTACCCATGTGAGGTCATCAGTCGGTATAACCTGCAACTACTCGATGAGCAAAAGACAAACGTCCGCTTGAGAGTTTCTTTGGAAGAGATGGTAAAAGGCCTAACGATGATGATAACGCAGAGACAGCTGAGGCCGAGACTGCAAAAAAAAAAAAAAAAAAAAAAGAAAGCTTCCTTCAACAGAAAATACAATTAATCGTACATAAAATATGGCTTTATTGCGACCGGTGACTCGCACGCTCCAAGCCCCCTGTGTGTGTGATACGTGGAGACAAGCTGTCTAATGAGGCAATGAAGCCCTCAAAACTGCTTCGGCACCTTGAGTCCAAGCTCCCTGCATTTAAAGACAAACCTGTTGAGTTTTCTGAGCGGAAAAAACGTGAGCAAGCAGAACAGAAGCAAGTGCCGAGAGCCACCACCTCCACAAATGCTGCTGCTCCAACAGCGTCGTACTTAGTGGCTAGCCGTATTGCTAAGGCTAAGAAGCTTTTCACTGTTGGTGAAGCATTGATTGTGCCTGCTGCCAAGGACATGTGCTGTGAACTGTTGGGAGAAGCTGCAGCTAACAAGATGGCACAGGTTTCTCTTTCAGCTACCACAGTTTCAAGGAGAATCGATGACATAGCGGAGGACATCGAAGCACAGCTGTTGGAACAGCTTAACGAGTCACCATGGTATGTTATCCAGGTCGACGAGTCTACCGATGTCGACAACAAGGCAATGCTGCTGGTTTATGTGTGATATATAGTTCAAGACGATGTGCACGAGGATATATTGTGTGCACTGCCGCTGCCAACTAACACAACTGGGGAAGAACTATTCAAGTCTTTGAATGACTACATGTCAGGCAAACTGGACTGGTCATTCTGTGCTGGAATATGCAGAGACGGGGCTGCAGCTATGACTGGATGGCTGTCTGGTTTCACTACCCGAGTCAAAGAGGTTGCTCCTGAATGCCAGTCTACACACTGTGTCACACACAGGGAAATGCTGGCTAGCCGAAAAATGTTGCCTGATCTTAACAGCGTATTGAGTGAAGTTGTTGAAGTTATCAATCACATCAAAGCAAAAGCCCTTAACTCACGTCTATTTGAGCAGCTTTGTGAGGAAATGGACGCAGAGCACAAACGCCTTCTCTTACACACTGAAGTCAGGTGGCTATCAAGGGGGAGAGCCCTGGCCAGGGTTTTTGAGTTAAGAGAGCCACTACAGAGATTTCTTTCAGGAAAAAAGTCACCACTTCAGTGTCGAGGAGTGGATAGCAAAACTTGCTTATCTGTGTGACATCTTCAACCTGTTCAATGAACTCAATTTGTCACTTCAGGAGAGAATGACAACTGTCTTCAAGTTGGCAGATAAAGTGTCTGCTTTCAGAGCCAAACTGGAACTGTGGGGACGGCGAGTGGACAGGGGCATATCTGACATGTTCCCAACATTAGCTGGGATTTTGGGAGAGACTGAGGCTGCACCGTCCTTCTCACAGCTGGTGCGCGATCACCTATCTTCGCTGTCGACAGAATTCGAGCGTTACTTCCCAAATGCAAGTGACCCAAGGCGTGCAAAGGAATGGGTCCGTGACCCATTTGTGAATGTCCCCGGTGAATCATCCATGTCAGCGCTGGAAGAAGATCAACTCCTCGAGCTTGCAAATGACGGTGAACTGAAAAGTATGTTTGACATAACATCTCTGCCGGCATTCTGGATCAAAGGCAAGGCTGAATATCCTGAGATAGCCACGAAAGCATGAAAACGTTGCTTCCATTTCCAACATCATACCTCTGTGAAGACGGGTTTTCTGCAATGAATGCCATGAAAACTAAATTGCGGAATAGACTGGACATAAGAAACCCCCTTCGAGTATCGCTGTCTCCCATCACCCCTCGATGGGACTGTCTGGTTGCAGGGAAACAAGTCCAGGGCTCCCACTGATTCAGCGATATTGGTGTGTTGCAATGATTTTATATGTTCATACGAGGAAGATGTACGCAGTGTGTTTAATATCCAAACGTTACTTAAAATGTTATGATGCTATTGACTTATAAGTGACTTATCACTATATTCATGCGAGGAAAATATGCTCTGTGTGTCTAATATTAAATTTGTTAGATAAACCCTTTTAGAAACGAAATTGAGTGTATTAGCCACTTATAAGTGACTTATAGTTGACCTATCACCTATATTCTGGTCGTGATTAACACCCTCCACCCCCCTTCAGCCGGTCTGCAAGAATATTGTCAATATTAAACTGGTCCGCGGTGCAAAAAAGGTTGGGGATCTCTGGCCTACTGAATGTGTTGAGGCCCCAATGGTGACATGCTTTCCCAAGCAATACAGTGCTGTCTCTGCTCTTTCTCTTTGTGCTTTCGTTAGTGGGGATGATAATCACTCAACTCCAGGGAATTATCAAGTGCTTATGATTTATTCAGTGCACCCATCAGAAACTGTGTTGTTTTTTCAGGTGAAGATAGCAACCCGGAAGATATCCCAAGCATTTGAGATCTCTGGTCCATTCAATGTCCAGTTTCTTGTGAAAGGAAATGACGTGATGGTGAGTTAGCCTGTGTCTTGCTTAAAGTGTGCGACAAAATACGGGGCGGGGGGGGATAGGAGTAGAGGGCTGTACTGATAGATGGGGAAGGCAGCATGATTGTGGATTGTGCTAAATACCTGGTCCTGCTGTGATTATTCAATAGCACACAGTGAGCACTGAGCCTCACCTATTCAAACAGTCTTCATTCAGAATAGATATAGTAAACCTGGCTCACCTCACCAACACTCAAAGTTCAAAAGTAATTTTTATCTTAGTGCATATATTTCACCATATACTACCGTGCGATTCATTTTCTTGCAGGCATCCATAATAGTTCAAAGAAATACCATAAACAAAGAAAAGCTACACACAAAGACTGACAAAGAACATATGCAAAAGAAGACAAACTGCAAATACAAAAACAAACAAGCAAATAAATAAATAAATGATAGCTAGATAGCCAGATAGATTGATAAATATTAATACTGAGAACTTGAGTCATAGGGTCCTTGAAAGTGGGTGCATAGATTCTTAGGTCTGGCCTCCGTCCTATTTCCTTGTTCCTCCTCGTCCCACCATCTGACAATTTGGTCGTGAGAATCCACCGTTTAAATGGTTGTACTTGCTAGGTGTCAATCAGCCCATCCCTGGGACATCACTACAGAAGTTCATCAGGAGCCTGGCTCCAACCATCTTTGGCTGTCTCATCAATATTCAACCTTCCATCAGAAGGCCAGAAGTGGGGGTGATCACTGATGACTGTACGACGTTTCATTCAATTTCCGACTGCTGGGTAGATGAAGAAGCCCACTTGCTGGGCACGATATTCCCTTCGCAGTGACTGTAGTGGGAGCCACCTACCAAAATGCACCACAATTACTTCCCCAAGCTACTCCATCAGGACCTCCCAGATCCACCATCTTTACCATCACAATGGACAAAGGTGATGTGAGAGCACCAACACGTACTGGTTCTGCTCCAGATCATACACTGTCAGTACACCACACCAGCAAATGTATGAAAACTGGGTGTGAATGCTGGAGCCCCCTCCCCTAGAGCACTGTGGCAGACGGTCACCAGAAGGAATACAACAGTTGGAGAAGGCAGCAAATTGCCATGTTCTTGAGGGCAGCCGGGAAGTGAATGATATTCCACTTATATCAGCTCTGCAGGAACAAACAAAATGTAATCAGTTATACTTCCTGCCCTCTGCCTTTTGCAGATAAAAAACCTGGTTTCTTTTGCCCTGGGCAGTGTAGCTGTTTGATATGGGGCAAAATTCTGTGGTGCTCTGAGCTATGTTAGGGGAGTGGAATGGCTTAGTTCCAGCTGGTACAGGCATCTGCTAAATGTTGAAGTTTCAGCATTAATCTAGCTCTGGAATTTGGTGACATACCCCAGTATCTTCAGAGAAATGTAACCCAGAAACCTGCAGCACTGAGCCAGCTGAGAGTGCTGGCTTCTGTAAAAAAGGTTGGGCAGCACTGTGATTTTATGAGCAAATCCTGAAGCTTGTTCTTTGGCTGTTGGAGATATTGGCTAAGGAATAGATTGAAACCCAGGCTGAGTAACAAGGTAGAGTCTAAGGTGTACGATGAACTCTTTGGTCAAGTTCAGCAGGGGTAATACCATGCTGTTTACAGAAGGTTTTGAATTGTTAGTCCTGCTGTACTTGACAGCAGCAAGAGGCCCACGAGCACTGGTCCGCTGTCAGAGAGAACTTGGGGTGAGATGATATGGCAGAGATTTGAATCAGTCTGGGTTTAGGGAAGGTGGAGATTAGACAAAGGACATGTCCCTCCAAAGACTAGTTGATGACTGACATAAAACAAAGATCAAAGTAAATTTATTCTCGAAGTACATATATGTCACCATATACAACCCAGAAATTCATTTTCTTACGGGCAACCACAGTAAATACAAGAAACACAATAGAATCAATGAAAGACCTCACCAAACAGGATGAACAACCAATATGCAAAAAAAAACCCCACAAATTGTGTCCAACCTCCCAGATTTAGAGCTGGCAATCTTGCTGAATTATTCGAGAGCCGTCAATGAAACTGGAGGTTAGCCTGGTGAATTGTCCATGAGGGACACTCTAAGGTTTGCTAATTAATATGAATTTCAGTACCACCAAAGCTCTCCATATGCCCCGAATCATTAGCCAGAGGGTAAACCTTGATGAGAAAAGAAATTAGATTAGTTTGTAGTTCAGTGGGGCGAACATGCAACCATCGCCCTCTTCGACTGCCTGCAGTCAACTATCACTGCAGGACTGGTGTGTGTCCTGGATAAAGAAGTGGGCAGGAAAAATCATTGTGGATACTACCTACCTTGCAAACTGCCTTTTCCAAAAACGCCCTTCTGGAAGGTGCTGTAGGGCTATTAAGAAGCACAAAAAAAATTCACACCATTTTAAATGTTTCTTCCCCAGGCAGTTAATCTGGTCAACCTAATTAGGCATCCCAACCCCCCTTTATCTATTACCTCAGTCACTACACTGCACTGTAAGTACTTTAAACCACTTTTTATAAAGCTGTTTGCATTGTAAATACATGCTGGCATTTTTATGCACATTTCACATCATAAATGTACTTCTAACTTTAATTTTATACAAATTATTATTCTGTACAATTTGTTGAATGTTGTCAGTTTTTGCTGCATGTAGTGCCAACACCCCACAGCAATTTCCAAATGCATGTAAATATGGTGAACGAAATTCATCTTTTGATCCTTTACCTGGAAGCAGTCAGAAATGTTGTGCTGTGAGTTGGTATCAGACCCTGCAGAACCCCCACCCGGCTGATAATAATACTGTTGAATAACTCTGCCAAGGACAGTGTCTAATTCTTACTCTCTGCTGGTCACTAGGTGATTGAATGCAACCTCAGAGCATCCAGGTCCTGTCCCTTTGTATCAAAGACCATTGGAGTCGATCTCATCAATGTGGCGACCCGAGTGATGATTGGAGAGAGCTTGGATGAGACGGGTTTGCCATCACTGGAGAACCCCATCATACCGACTGAATATGTGGGCATTAAGGTATCAGTCACCATTCCTCGAGTGTACACTGTGGCCATTAGGTATCAGTTACCGTCTCTGGTCAGTACAGTGTAGCCATTTGGGTATCGGTTACCGTCTCTGGTAAGTAGAGTGTGGCCATTTGGGTATGAGTTACCATCTCTGGTCAGAACAGTGTGGCCATTCGAGGTTCATGTTACAAATCCTGAACTGTACTATGTGGGCACCTAGGTACCAATTATGATCCCTGGAGTGTAGATTATGGTCATTAAGATATCATTTACGATCCCTGAAGATTACAACATGGGTATTAAGATATCAGATACAGTTTGTGGAGTGTACAGTCTGGATATTAAGGTGTTAGTTGCAGTCTATGTGGTGTACTGTGTGGGCATTTGATACAAGTTATGATCCCTGCAGAGTAGAATGTTGGCATTAGTGTATCAGTTACAAACCCCAGAGTCCACAGTGTTGGCTTAAGTTATCAGTTGTGGTTCCCTGAGTGCACTTTATGGGCATTGTGGTATCGGTTATGTTCCCTGGAGTGTACCGTCTGGGCATTAGGTACCAGTTATGGTCTCTGGAGTGTATTGTTTGGGCACTGGGTACCAGTTACGGTCTCTGGAGTGTATTGTTTGAGCACTGGGTACCAGTTACGGTCTCTGCAGTGTACTGTGTGGGTGTAAAATTCAGAGACTTGAAGAGGGGCACAAAATCAGGCTTCTTTGGCCCACCGTGCTGTACACAGAAGTATAGTCCTAATGCAGGCAAATAAGATTAGTGTCGGTGGGCAAAAAGTCCAGCTGGGATGTGGTAGTTTGAAACGCTTCTGAGTTGGAACAACCCTATAGCTATACGTTAGTCAACCTGTTCTCCCATTCCTATACTCACCAGCACGTGCCATGCGAAGTAATCTCAAGATTACAGCCTTAAAGATACTGTCCTAAATGTGACTTATCTATTAATTTCACATTGTAGGACCTCACCTTGCTTTTTATGGATTTCATTTCTAAGATTACAGCCTTAAAGATACTGTCCTAAATGTGACTTATCTATTAATTTCACATTGTAGGACCTCACCTTGCTTTTTATGGATTTCATTTCTACCCTTGTCAGTCACAAGTGCTCACCATCTCCTTTTAGAATGTCTTGTAGCCAGTCTAAGACATCCTTGTCCCTGCTATCAGGATGCACCATATTATTTGAGAACAGTGTTTGCACCTGCAGAAATACCTGTCTCCTGCTCTCCAATCCCTGACCATCATAGTTCTCTCAGACTTCCCACAAGACATTGGAGCAGAATTAGGCCATCTTGCCCATTGAGTCTGTTCCACCATTCCATCATGGCTGATTTATTATCCCTCTCAACCCCATTCTCCTGCCACCTCCCTGTAACCTTTGACATCCTTACGAATCAAGCACTTCACTTTAAATATACCCAATGATTTGGCCTCCACAGCCATCTGTGGCAATGAATTCCACAGATTCACCAATCTGTCTAAAGAAATTCCCCCTCATCTCTGTTGTAATTGGACCTCCTTGTATTCTGAGGCTGTGCCTTCTAGTCCTAGACTCCCACACAATAGGAATCATCCTCTCCACATTCACTCTATCTAGGACTTTCAATAGTCCATAGGTTTCAATAAGATCACCTCTCATTCTTCCAAAATCCAGTGAGTACAGATCCAGTTCATCAAACTCTTCTCACATGTTAACTGAACTCCAATCCCTTACTATTATCATTCTCTCAGTCTTCCACCACCCCCTCCACCCCTTTGTGCTGCTTTACTCTGGTTGACAACCTTCTAAAACCCTGCTTGGCACAATACCTCTGTGTAACTGAAGGACAAGTAAAGGGATTCCTGTACTACTTGCTCGGACCTACTGCCTTTACCTACTCACCCATCCCCAATCACTTTTCTGCCTGTGCAGCCAGTAATTGTAGGGTGACCAGCTCACCAAATGCACTGTCCACAATGTGCTTGGCCTCATGGATGCTTCATAAGAAATCCATCTGCACCTTCAGCTCCAGCAGTCGTTGCAGACACTGGAAGTGCTGCTGACTTCCCTCAGGTTGCAGGTGCATGCCACAGTGCCGAGTTCCTCTGCCTTCAATCACCTTGGTACTCTAATGAGGGGTATCGATAGGATAAATGCAAGCACGCTTTTTCCACTGAGGTTGGCTGAGACTAGGACTAGAGGTCATGGGTTAAAGGGTGAAAGGTGAATGTTTAAGGTGAACATGAGGGAGTACTTCACTCAGAAGGTGGTGAGACTGTGGAGTTTGCTGCTAGTGGAAGTGCTGAGTAAGGATATGATTTCAACATTTACGAGAAATTTGGATAAGTACATGGATGGGAGGGGTGTGGAGGACTATGCTCCAGATGTATTTCCATAGGACTAAGCAGAATAATAGTTCAGCATGAACTAGATAGGCCGAAGTGCTGTAGTTCTCTATGATTTTAATTATGCCTGGGCTTTATTCCATTCTAAGCACAACCTATTGCAGCCTGTTCCCTATCCATGTCTTACTCAGAGAACTACAGCAGCAGAGAAGGGTAGATATACCCACTGATTGCTGCTCAGCATTCGTCCTCCTCACTGAAGCCCTGTCCCCACTAAAGGCTTCACAGCGTGACCCCCTCCCTCACTGGACCGCAAAATGAGACCACCCTCTCATACTGAACATCACACAATGAGACTCCTCTCCCTCACGAAACTCTGCACAGTGAGACCTTCGCACTCCAAGACTGCTGATCCTTTAAAACCCAGTTTACAATGGTGTGGGAATTTCTGTTAAACATGTCAGATAGTTGTCATATCACCTGCAAATCCTGGCTATCCAGTGCGATAGTGGAAGTTGTCCCTTTCCTACATCCCGCGGCCTTTTTCCCCTCTTGCTCCTCCTCTTCTGATCCAGTTCTTTATCTGGAATTCGAATGGCCCTTCTTGGGTCTCATTTGGCCTGAGCAATGTCTGCCTGTTGACTCTCTTGTGCCGGGCTCTGAATGCTTCCCTACAATAAGCATATTATACAAATACACATTGGAAGTGAATGGTTTGTTTCTGATAGTTAGCTTAGCAGCGAAGTTGGACAGTGGGAGCATTACTTGCATGGTCTGCAATTCATGGTGCAGAGAGATAGATCAACTCTTTGAATGTTGGCAGATGATACAGTATGCTATGTATATGAATGAGATTTTCTCTTGTTTTAGCTGAACTTCTACTCTGCTCCTAACACTACAATTATTGCTGAGGACTCATGCCTTTAACACAGGTCTCCTCTAATGTTGTACATTCAAATAGAAAATTGGTGGGAACTTTGAGCCCAGATATTTTGAAGTGATCCAAAAGTGGGACAGAACTCAAGAGACAGTGAGTTGAAGGAAGAAGGGGAATCACCTGCTGACATTTGAGGCATTTTACCCAAACCTGACTTCTAATAAAATCAGAGTATTACACACAAAATGATGGAGGAAATCAACAAGGTCAGGTAGCATCTATGGAGAGGAATAAACAGTTGATGTTTTGGGCTAAGACCCTTCATTGCGACCTGATGAAGCCAATCAGTGTTCTGATGAGGGCCTCAGCTCAAAATGTCCACTGCTTATTTGTCTCCATAGGTGCTGCCTGACCTGCTGAGTTCTACCAGCGTTTTGTGTGTGTTCCTCTGGATGTCCAGCATCTGCAGAATCTCCTGTGTTTCTAACAAAATCAAATGAGCTATGTTTTGCATCAAATTGAGATTTGGAGCAGCTATGGGCAATTGATAGCGATGAGCTCCAACCTTGCAGTAGAGATCTCCTGTACTCTTGGTGCAACACATTGTGGCGTGTGCTGTCGCCGAGGCAAAGGGAGTGATGCCAGAAAGGATGTACACTACCTGAGCAGGTACTGTTTCTCTTCTCAGAAAATGCTTGGGGATGATCTGTGAATTGCGTTCTTTAGGTTGAACCTTAACTTTACGGTTAAAGAATATGGAAGTCCAGCAAGTTGTTTTTGTTGAATAATCTAGAAAGCTTCAATGTGAGTGGCGCTGAGAAATGAACTTTTGTTTTGTGCATTTTCAGGCACCCATGTTTTCCTGGCCCCGGCTGAGGGACGCAGACCCAGTCCTGCGGTGTGAGATGGCATCTACTGGAGAGGTACCCAGAACAAAGCACGCCTTTAGTAGAGGTGTCCAGCACAGAAACAGGCCTCTTGCTCCGCTTGTCCTCGTCAGTTAGTGGGCACCTATCCATATTAATCCCACCTTCCGATACTTGATGTGCAGCCTTCTCTGTTCGAGTGCTTGTCTCAGCACTCTTTAGATGCAGTTAGGCACCCTGCTTCCACTGCCCTCTCTGAAATGCCTTCCCGGTACTCACTGCTCTCAGGCTGAAGGGGGTCTCCATCAGATCCCCTTCAATGCCTTCTAACTCTATTCAAATTTCAGTCAAACATATACATTCCCCTTTCCTTTTACTTATTCACCTGGAAGTTCATTAGAAAGCAAACAAGCAGAAGTGAAAGGGCGGCTTGTCGGCGTAGCAGATGGTGTTACACCATAATGACTCCAACAATCCAGGTACAAATCCTGCTGCTGTCTGTGAGGAGTTTGTACGCTCTCCCCACGATTCCCTGGGTTTCCTCAAGGTGCTCCGGTTCCCCCCCACACTCCAAAGACGTACAGGGTAGTAGGTTAGTTGGTCACGTGGGTGTAATTGGGTGATGTGGACCCGTTGGTCCAGAAGGACCTGTTACTGTGCTGTATCTCCAATGAAAAATAAGACTGATGCAGGCTGCTGTGGTTTGCTGGTGAGAAAGTGACTGACCGCATTTTTGTGTTATGACCACACCGAAAGGAAATTTAACTTGCTTTTATCCCTGAAAATAGACATTATGCCTATATCAATAGTAATTTAAAAATAAAGAAAGGTGCTCCAAGTGAAACCCGATGTAGATTGGGGAACTGCTTCGTCGAGCAGTTTTGCTCCGTCCTACAACAGGACAGATTTCCCAGTGGATACCCATCCTAATTCCACTTCCCATTCCCATTCCAACATCTGCTGCCGCGAAGAGGGCCACTCTCAGGTTGGAGGAATAAAACCTGATATTCTATCTGGGTAGCATCCAACCTGATGGCATGAACATCAATTTCTCTAACTTAGGGTAATTTCACCTCCCCCTCCCCCTTTTATCTTTTTCCATTCTCCATTCTGGCTCCCGCATACACCTTCTCTTCTCCTCACCTGCCTTTCACTTCCCTCCCGTGTTTCTCCTCCTTTCTTCCTTCATGTTCCACTCTCCTCTCCTATCAGATCCCTTCTTCTTCAGTCCTTTATCATTTCCACCAATCACCTCCCAGCTTCTCATTTCACCCACCCCCACCACCTACTTTCCCCTTCATCTGGCTTCACCTCTCACCTTCTAGCTTGTACTCCTTCCTTTCCCCTACACTTCCTTATTCTGGCTTCTTCCACCCTTCCTTTCCAGTCCTAATGAATGGTCTCAGAGGGAAAGAAATATCAACTGTTTGTTTATTTCCATAGATGCTGCCTGACCTGCTGAGTTCCTCCAGCATTTTGTGTGTGTGTTGCTGTGGATTTCCAGCATCTGTAGAATCTCTTGTGTTAGGACTGTCATGTTCCCACTGGTGACTAGCCACCATCTGTGTGCTGTCTGTCTGACCACTGTTTATTCTTTTCTGTAGACACTGGCTGATCTGCTGAGTTCCTCCAGCATTCTTTCTGTTGCTTTTATGCTCCAAATGTTTACCCTAAGCTGCTCTAGTGACAAGAAAATAGGTAGAGATGGTAGAATTAGAAAAAAAAAAATCTGTTTTTCTACTTTGGCTTTGGAAACTGAGGTGATGAAAACTGATGTGGCATTTTTGAAGTGCTTTTTGCATTTCCTGGTTTAAAAAAAAAAATTGGGCAAACTTTATCCCTGAGGCACGTGAGCTCCCTCTGAGGAAGTTCATTGGCTCTGGACAATTGCTTGGGATGCCGGGGAAACTCCAAAGCTTTGTGAAAAATGATCTGCAGTCAGTGGTGTCTGAAAGCAGGGTTCTTGTTTTAAAGTCTCTCGAAAGGACACCAACTTCAACAGTGTCCAGAATGTCAGCCTGGATCTGTGCTCAGTGTCTGGAGTAAGGTGAAAGCAGACTCTGGCGTAAACATCCAGCACTGAAATTTTATAGAGCAGCAAAGACAACTTTACTTGCATAAAGGCGAGCGAGTAATTAATGTTTTATAATGACAAATGAGATTGGGCTGCTTCTCTTTTGCAGGTTGCCTGTTTTGGGCCAAATATTTATTCTGCGTTCCTGAAGGCAATATTGTCCACTGGCTTCAAAATGCCCCAGAAAGGAATCCTTATTGGAATTCAGGTACACCTTAAATACAGCCTCTATGAGTTAGCTCTGTATTGTGAAATCAGCATTGATTTGGCCTTTGGTGTTTCAGATGGTGCCCATTGATCCATAGACTACCTCCCAAACTCATTGACCATAAGACGTAAGATATAGGAACAAAATTAGGCCATCTGGACAATCGAGTCTACTCCACATTCAATCATAATTGATTTATTATCCATCTCAAGCCCATTCTCCTGCCTTCTCTCTGTAACCTATGACACCCTTACTAATCAAGAACCTATCAACCACCACTTTAAATACACCCACAGATGCACCGCCGATTCCTCCTCATGTCTGCCTTAAAGCGGCGTCCTTGTATTCTGAGCTGTGCCCCCTGGCCATAGACTCCCCCACTATTGGAAACATTCTCTCCATGTCCACTCTATCTAAACCTTTCCACATTTGATAGGTTTCAGTGAGATTCTCTCCCCCCCCCCCCCCCCCAATTCTTTTAAACTCCAACTAGTACAGACCTGGAGCCATCAAATGCATCTCGTATGTTAACCCTTTCACTCCTGGGATCATTGCTGAAAATCTCTTCCTGACCCTTTCCAATGCCAGCACATTCTTTGATATTTAAGGGGCCCAAAACTGCTCACAATGCTCTGACCGTGGTCTGACCGATGCTGTGAACATGAGCTGATACGCAGGCAAGGCTGGTCTCTGGTAACACAAGAAGTAGCAGTGTTGGGATTTTCTGATAGAGATCTTGAAAATAGTAATTAATCTGGATGTAATAACATTTAAAGTAAGAATCTTGCCTGCTCTGCCATTCAATTAAACTGAGAAGATCTTTGCAAAAGTCCCATCCTTCTGCAAAATTCCCCATATTCCTTGATTCCCTTGGGAGAATCACCCACTCACAGGGCATAGATAAAGACTCTTCAACTCACCATGTTCATTATCAACCACCCATTTCATGTCAAGTTTATAGTCATCTACGTAAGGACTGTCAGGTACAATACAGTGAAATGCTTGCTTGGAGCAGTGTCACAGCCGTTTAGGTACAGACAAACATTGAATATAAATTATACATAAAATTATCACATACAGTGAAAAAAATGAATAAGTACAAGACAAAGACACAATTAAAGAGAAGTCCAAAGTAGTGCAAATGGTGGTCCATCACCTTTCATTGCTGAGGTGGGGTTAGCGTATATTTAAACAGAATATATTTAAAATGAAGGTTGATAGGTTCTTGATGAGTAAGGGAGTTAAAAGTTTATGGGGAGAAGGCAGGAGAATAGAATTGAGAAGGATAGTAAATCAGCAATGATTGAATGGCAGTGTAGACTCGATGGGCTGAATAGTCTAATTTTGCTCTGAGGTGTTGTGTTCTTATGGTATATGTAAATAAATGAACAAAAATATAAAACTAGATGGCTGCAGGAAAGTAGCTGTTTCTGAAACTTGTGTATGACTTCAGGCTTCTGCACTTCCACCCTACCTCAGCGCTCCTCTCTGCTATTCAAACCTCACCCACTCTGAATGCAGTGCCCTTCACTTCCTCTACACCAATCCCAACCTCACCGTCAATTCTGCTGACAAACAGAGGTTATGTTGTAATTTGGCAGACTGACTTCTAAATTGTAGAGGCCGGACGGCAGTTCTCAGCCACCTCCTCTTATTTACCCCTCTCACAGGAACCTAAAGAGCACCAGACCATTGTCTCCTGCACTATCACTGCCCTCAATGACTCTGGAGATCTCCCATCCACTTCCACAAGCCTCATAGTTCCTATATCCTGCACTGCTCTTTCTATCTTCTACCTTCTTCTGTCTCGACACCATCTTTTCTCAGGATGAGGCTTTGCATTCTGAAACTTCTTTTTCAATGAACAGTGTTTGCCTTCCACCACACCATGCTGTCCTCTCCATTTCCTGCGCCTCTGTCCTCATCCAATCCTCCTATTGTCATAACAGGGATAGGATCCCCCTTGTCCATATCTACCATCCGGTGAACCTCTGTATCATTCTCCGTAGCCTCTGGTATCTTCAGTGAAATCGTACACTAAGTGCATCTTTTCCTTCTCCTCCCTTCCGCTTTCCACAGGGATTGCTTTCTACATGACTCCCTCGTCATCTTGTCCCTCCCCACTGATCTCCCTCCTGGCACTCATACCTGTAAGAGAGACAAGTGCTGCACCTGCCCCTACACCTCCTCCCTCACCACCATTCAGGGCCAAGAATAGTCCTTCCAGGTGAGCTGACACTTGTGAGCCTGGTGGGTTCGTAAATTGCATTTGGTGCTTCTTGTGTGGCCTCCTGTAAACTGGAGAGACCTGCCGCAGACTGGTTTACCACTTAGTCGAGCATTTTCCTTCTGTCCACTGCAAGAGGTAGTATCTCCAGGTGGCTTCCCTTTTCAATTCAACTATCCATTCCCATTCTGATGTGTCTGTCCAAGGCCTTCTCCACTGCCGATATGAGCAAGACCTCGTATTCTGTCTGTGTACCTTCCAACCTGATGGTATGACATTGATTTTTCTAACTTCTGATAATTTTTCACCCACTCACCCCCCACTTAAACCTTCTCATTTCCCCACCTTCTTATTCTGGCTTTGCCCCCTACTTTCCAGTCCTGATGAAGGGTCTAGGCCCCATATTTCACTTGCTTATTCCCCTCCAGCCATGCTCCCTGACTTGCTGTCTTCTTCCAACATTTTGTGTGTGTTGTTCTGTACTTCCTGCCTGACGGTAACACTGAGAAAATTGTATGGCCGGATGGTGGGGATAGATTCACTGTCTTGAAGCAGCAACTCCTGTAGAGCCTTGATTAGCCAGCCTGTGTGCCCTACTCTGCAGCCTCTGTGCATTAGAATTGACATACCAGACCATGATGCATTTATCAGTGCGTCTGTGAAAGTTTTGTTACAGTGTTTGATGGGACCAATATGCCAATCTATTCTCCCCATATACCCATCAACAACCCCAGATTTTATCAGTTACCTACATTCAGATTATTTTACAGTGGCGTCTTTGGGATGTGGGTGTTATCCCATGTGGTCACAGGGAAAAATGCATACTCCACTTGGTAATGGTACTGAAACCAATCTGCTAACTGCCTTTAAACAGAAGGACTCTAACCTTTCTGGACCAGACTTCATTGTGAGTCTCTTTAGAAAGCCTTATTGAAATTCATGTTGACTGCATTAACTGCAGAATCCTCATAAGTACAAACGTTTGTACATTGTTATAAAATCAATCTGACTGTTCCTGATCAACTTCTGGCCAAGTGTAGATTAACATTGTCCCAAAGATTTTTTCCTCTGGAATCCACTGGGACTCTGGGTTTGTACGGTCCCGGTGTAGTTACGGAGAATGCACAGCGACAAGGTTCTTACAACTTCAGCCAGCAATGAAACCCACCGGAGCCCAACATGCATTCCTGGTTGGAGCCCTGTGCACCATGTATTAATGCTCAGTGTAATCGCTGATCACAGACCTTCACTATCTCTCCTTTCTATCCCTCCTTCAGAGCTCCTTCCGATCAAAGTTCCTGGACACAGCGGAGCAACTGCATGAGCAAGGATACAAGGTGAGTAACCCTGCAGCTGAAGAGAAGATTTGTTTCTTAAAGTGCAGAACATGTGCTTGTGTCACCGTGCCTCAGACAGACTTAAGGGATCATATAGAAACATAGAAACATAGAAAATAGGTGCAGGAGTAGGCCATTCGGCCCTTCGAGCCTGCACCGCCATTTATTATGATCATGGCTGATCATCCAACTCAGAACCCCGCCCCAGCCTTCCCTCCATACCCCCTGACCCACGTAGCCACAAGGGCCATATCTAACTCCCTCTTAAATATAGCCAATGAACTGGCCTCAACTGTTTCCTGTGGCAGAGAATTCCACAGATTCACCACTCTCTGTGTGAAGAAGTTTTTCCTAATCTCGGTCCTAAAAGGCTTCCCCTCTATCCTCAAACTGTGGCCCCTCGTTCTGGACTTCCCCAACATCGGGAACAATCTTCCTGCATCTAGCCTGTCCAATCCTTTTAGGATCTTATACGTTTCAATCAGATCCCCCCTCAATCTTCTAAATTCCAACGAGTACAAGCCCAGTTCATCCAGTCTTTCTTCATATGAAAGTCCTGCCATCCCAGGAATCAATCTGGTGAACCTTCTTTGTACTCCCTCTATGGCAAGGATGTCTTTCCTCAGATTAGGGGACCAAAACTGCACACAATACTCCAGGTGTGGTCTCACCAAGGCCTTGTACAACTGCAGTAGTACCTCCCTGCTCCTGTACTCGAATCCTCTCACTATAAATGCCAGCATATCATTCGCCTTTTTCACCGCCTGCTGTACCTGCATGCCCACTTTCAATGACTGGTGTATAATGACACCCAGGTCTCGTTGCACCTCCCCTTTTCCTAATCGGCCACCATTCAGATAATAATCTGTTTTCCTATTTTTGCTACCAAAGTGGATAACTTCACATTTATCCACATTAAATTGCATCTGCCATGAATTTGCCCACTCACCCAACCTATCCAAGTCACCCTGCATCCTCACAGCTAACACTGCCACCCAGCTTCGTGTCATCTGCAAACTTGGAGATGCTGCATTTAATTCCCTCATCCAAGTCATTAATATATATTGTAAACAACTGGGGTCCCAGCACTGAGCCTTGCGGTACCCCACTAGTCACCGCCTGCCATTCTGAAAAGGCCCCGTTTATTCCCACTCTTTGCTTCCTGTCTGCTAACCAACTCTCCATCCACATCAATACCTTACCCCCAATACCGTGTGCTTTAAGTTTGCACACTAATCTCCTGTGTGGGACCTTGTCAAAAGCCTTTTGAAAATCCAAATATACCACATCCACTGGTTCTCCCCTATCCACTCTACTAGTTACATCCTCAAAAAATTCAATGAGATTCGTCAGACATGATTTTCCTTTCACAAATCCATGCTGACTTTGTCCGATCATTTCACCGCTTTCCAAATGTGCTGTTATCACATCCTTGATAACTGACTCCAGCAGTTTCCCCACCACCGACGTTAGGCTAACCGGTCTATAATTCCCCGGTTTCTCTCTCCCTCCTTTTTTAAAAAGTGGAGTTACATTAGCCACCCTCCAATCCTCAGGAACTAGTCCAGAATCTACCGAGTTTTGAAAAATTATCACTAATGCATCCACTATTTCTTGGGCTACTTCCTTAAGCACTCTAGGATGCAGACCATCTGGCCCTGGGGATGTGTTGTTGGTGCTGTTGAGATGAAGAAAGTTTCCACTGGGTTGGGGCACCCGATATTCAATCAGCCATTGGTGAGGGGACTGGGTTGGTGGGTTACACTGGTCTTAATGTGATGGTGGGGAGAGTGTGGATCGAGAGTGAACCTGAACATCATTTCTTTTAAGTGCAGTCATCATTTTGTGTTCAGCATCTTGTGATGAGAAGTGGTGGATATGACCAAGGTGAGACCACAGAATGGAGAGAGGTGGTTCTGAGACCAGAGGCACTGAAAGTCAGTTGCTGCTTTCAGAATCAGAATCAGGTTTATTATCACCGGCATGTGACGTGAGATTTATTACCTTAGCAGCAGCAGTTCAACGCAATACATAATCTAGCAGAGAGAAAAAAAAATAAAATAAAACATAATAATAATAAATTAACAAGTAAATCAATTGTGTATATTGAATAGATTTAAAAAATGCAAAAACAGAAATAATGTACCTTTTCAAAAAAAGTGAGGTAGTGTCCAAAGCTTCAATGTCCATTTAGGAATCGGATGTCAGAGAGGGGGAGAAGTTGTTCCTGAATCGCTGAGTGTGTGCCTTCAGGTTTCTGTATCTCCTACCTGATGGTAACAGTGAGAAAAGGGCATGCCCTGGATGCTGGAGGTGTTTAATAATGGACGCTGCCTTTCTGAAACACTGCTCCCTAAAGGTGTCCTGGGTACTTTATAGGCTAGTATCCAAGATGGAGCTGACTAGATTTACAACCTTCTGCAGCTTCTTTCGGTCCTGTGCAGTAGCCCCCTCCATACCAGACAGTGATGCAGCCTGTCAGAATGCTCTCCATGATACAACTATAGAAGTTTTTGAGTGTATTTGTTGACATGTCAAATCTCTTCAAACTCTTAATAAAGTATAGCTGCTGTCTTGCCGCCTTCATAACTACATTGATATGTTAGGACCAGGTTAGATCCTCAGAGATCTTGACACCCAGGAACTCTGTCCACTTTTGATCCCTCTATGAGGATTAGTATATCTTCCTTCGTCTTGCCCTTCCTGAAGTCCACATCAGTTCTTTCATCTTACTGATGTTGAGTGCCAGCTTGCTGCTGTGGCACCATTCCACAAGTTGGCATATCTCACTCCTGTACGCCCTCTCGTCACCACCTGAGATTCTACAAACAATGGTTGTATCGTCAACAAATTTATAGATAGTATTTGAGCTATGCCTAGCCACACAGTCATGTGCATGTAGAGAGTAGAGCAGTGGGCTAAGCACACACCCCTGAGGTGAGCCAGTGTTGATCATGTTGATCATCAGCGAGGAGGATACGTTATCACCAATCTGCAGAGATTGTGGTCTTCCGGTTAGGAAGTCGAGAATCCAGTTGCAGAAGGAGGTACAGAGGCTCAGGTTCTGCAACTTATCAATCAGGATTGTAGAAAAGAAAGTATTAAAAGCTGAGCTATAGCCGATGAACAGCATTCTAACATAGGAGTTGGTGTTGTTCAAGTGGTCTAAAGCCGTGTGGAGAGCCATTGAGATTACATCTGCTGTTGACCTATTGTGGCAATAGATAATTATCTTTCCGATAATTTTGCTCCATCCTCATGATGTGCTCCATAGAAATGGAGCCATACAGTGGAGCTCTGCTGCACACAGTGGAACTGTGCTCCTTGCAATGGAGCTCTACTGCACACAGTGGAACTGTGCCCGTGCTCCTATATCTTAAGGTCTCATGATCCCTGGTAATGCCTGGATGCCGTCAGAATGATCTCAGGAGTGAAGGGTTTAATGTATGAGGAACGTTTGATGACTCTGGGCCTGTACTCGCTGGAGTTTAGAAGAATGGGAGGGGGGTTGAGAAGCTCATTGAAACCTGCTGAATATTGAAAAGCCTTGATGGGGTGGACATGGAGAAGATGTTTCCAATAGTGAGGGAGTCTAGGACCAGAGGGCATAGCCTCAGTAGAAGGATGTCCTTTCTTTGGCCAGAGCCTGATGCACCTGTGGAGTTCATTGACACAGACAGATTTGAAGGCCAGGACACTGGGTATATTTAAAGAGGGGTTTATCGGCTATTGATCAGGCATCTAAGGTTATGGGGCGAAAGCAGGAGAATGGGATATTCAATCAACCATGATAGAATGGCAGAGCAGTCAGTGGGTTGACTGGCTTAATTCTGCAACGAAACTTTGTGGTCTTATGTCAAAGCATATTGTCCTGAATTTTTTTTTTTTGGAATAGTGGAGGGCATGATTTCTTGTACAAAGAATGGGAAAGTATATTCACGGTTAGTGAGTCAGACAGGAGCACAGGATATGGAGCTAAAGAAGCTGTTCTGTCTGGCAGCTTCCTTTGTGAGAATTTTGGAATGTGCCCAAAACTGAAGTGGTCCATTTGTGATGTGAACTCTCTGTCTTTGTTTTAAAGCTTTACGCCACAGAAGGCACGTCCGCCTGGTTAAATGCCAATGATGTCCCGACAGGGCTTGTGTCGTGGCCCACAGCAGAAGACCACAGCTCCAACATCCCTTCCTTCACTAAGTGAGTGAGGCTCAGATTAACCATCAGAGTAATTGATCCAATCCCTACCTGATCTGTAGTTGTGATCTGTAGCCTGAAAGAGGAGAGGCAATCGCTGGGGTATGAGTGACATGGGTAGTGTACTGTGGACCGTGGACAAGGGGTGGCGTACTGTGGACCATGGACAAGGGGTGGTGTACTGTGGGCCGTGGACATGGGTGGTGTACTGCGGACATGGGTGGTGTACTGCGGACATGGATGGTGTACTGTGGGCCATGGACATGGGTGGTGTACTGTGGACAGGGGTGGTGTACTGTGGACCATGTACATGGGTGGTGTACTGTGGGTCGTGGACAGGGGTGGCGTACTGTGGACCATGGACAAGGGGTGGTGTACTGTGGACAGGGGTGGTGTACTGTGGACCATGTACATGGGTGGTGTACTGTGTACATGGGTGGTGTACTGTGGACCATGTACATGGGTGGTGTACTGTGGGCCGTGGACATGGGTGGTGTACTGTGGACAGGGGTAGTGTACTGTGGACCGTGTACATGGGTGGTGTACTGTACTGTGGACCATGTACATGGGTGGTGTACTGTGGGCCGTGGACATGGGTGGTGTACTGTGGACAGGGGTGGTGTACTGTGGACCATGTACATGGGTGGTGTACTGTGGGTCGTGGACAGGGGTGGCGTACTGTGGACCATGGATAAGGGGTGGTGTACTGTGGACAGGGGTGGTGTACTGTGGACCATGTACATGGGTGGTGTACTATGTACATGGGTGGTGTACTGTGGACCATGTACATGGGTGGTGTACTGTGGGCCGTGGACATGGGTGGTGTACTGTGGACAGGGGTAGTGTACTGTGGACCGTGTACATGGGTGGTGTACTGTACTGTGGACCATGTACATGGGTGGTGTACTGTGGGCCGTGGACATGGGTGGTGTACTGTGGACAGGGGTGGTGTACTGTGGACCATGGACATGGGTGGTGTACTGTGGGTCGTGGACAGGGGTGGCGTACTGTGGACCATGGACAAGGGGTGGTGTACTGTGGACAGGGGTGGTGTACTGTGGACCATGTACATGGGTGGTGTACTGTGTACATGGGTGGTGTACTGTGGACCATGTACATGGGTGGTGTACTGTGGACCGTGTACATGGGTGGTGTACTGTGGGCCGTGGACATGGGTGGTGTACTGTGGACAGGGGTAGTGTACTGTGGACCGTGTACATGGGTGGTGTACTGTACTGTGGACCATGTACATGGGTGGTGTACTGTGGGCCGTGGACATGGGTGGTGTACTGTGGACAGGGGTGGCGTACTGTGGACCATGGACAAGGGTTGGTGTACTGTGTACATGGCCGTGGACAATGGGTGGTGTACTGGAGAAACGCTAGGGTTCAGGTGTTCTGGGAACCATGTGTGAGGATGTCTAGGGGAAATGCTGGGCTGTGGGGTGTACCAGGAAGCCATGGGTGTCGGTATACCGGACAGTGGATGCTCAGGATGCTGGGAAATCTCAGAATGTGGTAGGACAACATCATCTATGTTATGGCTGCCAGATTCTTCCATGCCTCTTATTTTACACAGGGTGGGGTAGGATATCTGAAGATCAAACATTTCAAAGGTACATTTAATGTCAGAGAAATGTATACAATATACGTCCTGAAATGCTTTTTCTTCACAACCATCCATGAAAACAGAGGAGTGCCCCAAAGAATGTGCGACAGTTAAATGTTAGAATCCCAAAGTGCCCCCCCCCCAGCTCCCCTCCCTCCTGCACGTAAGCAGCAGCGAGCAACAATCCCCCCCTCTTCCACCCTCAAAAAAAAAGTATCGGCACCCGCCAGTGAGCACTCAGGCGTGAGCAAAGACACAGACTTGCAGTACCCCAAAGACGACTAGTTCACCTGATATTCGACATACCGCAGGCTCTCCCTCTCTTCCTAATAAGGGAGAAAGAGGTGTCTCCGTTTTGCAGTGAGAGGGGAGACATAACAAACAACTCACTGGTTTATGATGTTAACAGTCCGTTGCGTCGCTTTTTCCGAACTATGTGCCCAAAGAACTCGGGTCTCTGGGCACACAGCCTTAGATCTTCCATCTCCCACGACACACTGATCTGCCCAGACACTGTCCTACTATCCGCCCATCTTCAGAGCCATGAATTCTCGGCCCTTCGAAGGCGAGCTGAGCTCTTAGGCCGTGCCCTGGGCATGCCGAATAACGGCCAGTCGTGAAACCCTGAGAGTGTGTCCCATTCCCACAAAGAACCATGGTCAGCATATAACTCCTGGTCAGGGTCTTCAAAAGAACCCTGAAAGAGAAAATTAAATATATTAAAGATGGAAATAGAGCTTTTTCTGAAGATGAAAGCAAAGGAGTCACCGTTAGGTGCCACTAATCCTCCTAAGCTCCTCCTTCCAGCTTTTATAACTGCCAGTCTATTCTTCTCCTTGTCAATTTTATGTGGGTAAGTTTTGATCTGAAAATGTCAACAGGCTGCCGTTACATCCCTATCATCTCCTTCCCATGACATTCACAGAATTCCTTCTCTCGTTCCCTTTTGTAGAAATGTCTCCATTTGTGTCGCAGAGACCACCATTAGTGTCTGCACATGAGTGGGAAAGGAACTGTATTGAAGGCTGATAGATCCATCGTAGAGTGGTATCAGAGTTAGGTTCACTGTAGATTTATGTGGACAACCACATAACCATTTGACCCATTACATACCACCTTCTCCACAAGATGTGCACCAAGAGATTTCATGACCTATCGAATCAGGTTTAATATTACTGACGTTACCCAACCAGGACGTGCCCTCTCCTCACTGTTACCGTCCGGAAGGAGGCACAGAGCCTGACAACACACACTCAGCAATTCAGGAACAGCTTTTTTCTCTCCGCCATCCAATTTCCAAATGCACATTGAATCCATGAACACTTCCTCACTACTTTTTTATTTCCGTTTTGTTTTTGGTTTTCGCACTAGCTATTTTAATTTAACTATTTAATAGAGATATATGTAGATAAAAACTTAAGTCAATTTTTTCCTCTATATTTATCATGTATTTCATTGTACGGCTGCCATAAAGTTAACAAATTTCACGATATGCCAGTGATATTAAATCTGATTCTGATTCGTATGTCGTTTTATTGTGACAGCGGTACTTTACAATGCAGGGCATAAAGTTTACGATAAATTACAAATATATAGTGTGAAAAGATAGCAAAACTATGTTAGATAATGTTCATGGGTTAGTACATTATCCATTCAGAAATATGATGATAGAGTTGAAGAAAGTGTTCCTAAAACATTGAATGTGTGTCTTCAGGCTCTTGTACCCGCCTCCCTGATGGTAGTAATAAGAAGAGAGCATGCCCTGGGTGATGAGAGCCCTTAATGATGGATGCCATCTCCTTGAGGTGTCAAGAAGGTGTCCTTGTTGCTGGGGAGGCTAGTGCCCATGATGGAGCTGGCCGACAATCCTCTACAGCTTTTTCCAGCACTGCGCAGTGGCCCCTCCATACCAGACAATGATGCAACCCTCTTTCTCTCTTCTGCCCTTAGATTGATCCACGATGGGGTCATTGACCTAGTGATCAACCTGCCCAACAACAACACGCGCTTCATGAGAGAGAACTACCTGATCCGTAGAATGGCCATTGATCACGGAGTGCCCCTCATCACTAACTTCCAGGTAAGTGGCCACCACGCTCTGCTTACTGACATTAGGATGCCAGGCGGATTGGTTCCCAGCTGGTGCTGAGGTTATAGTGAGCAGTGGGGAGAGGCCGTGGCTGAACATTCGGAACCTGTGAGGGCTTCTGTCACCTTCATTAGTGGCTATCTAGTTGTGGCTTTAGAGTTTGCCAGATGTTAAGGACGTGACGTGCTTCACCCTGACATTATTTAAATATTTTCCTTGAAGTAAATCCAAGCAATGTTGCATAGTGACAGGGTAGGTGACATTATTAGAGTCATACGGAGAAGGACGTTGGCCCACCATATCCATACCTGCCACCAAATAACTGTCTGCACTGATCTCATTGGCCAGCACTTAGTCCGGGATTGAAGTTCTCGTTTAGGTATTACTAAAATGTTATGATAATACCTCCTTCCATTACCCAGGCTCCAGATTCTAACCACTCTCCCAATGGAAAAATTCCTCCTCAGTCCCCTTTAAACTTACCTTGTGACCTCTGAACTCCTTACCCTCTTTCCCTATCTAACTGGTGGAACCTCCGAGTCCTGTTGGCAACCAAGTACACAGCACACCTTCCAGGCTGTGTCCTCTAGGTTTAGATATTTCTGCTTTCCTTCTATTTGTCCTCTCAATATTCTTCGTAATTCTGTGTATCTCCATCACAAGCCCTCATCAGAGGAAAATAAACCAGCCTATACAATATCCCCTCATAAATCAGCTGCTCTATCTTGAGCAGCATCTTGTTAAATTCCCTCTGTATCCTCTTCAGTGCAATCACTTCTTGGCCTCAGTGTGATGACCAATGTGGCCGACGCACATTACTTCTCTTAAATGCCATGTCTGGCTGATTAAGGCAGCTATCCCATATGTCTTCCTCATCACATATGCTTCAGAGATCCTTGCACCTGTATCCCGAGCTCCCTTGTGCCTCACCATTCATTGTGTATATCCTGGCCTTATTTGTCCTCTGTGTCTTGTGTTCAGAGATGCTCTTCTGAAGTCACTGCTTTAAGACAGGGTTATTTGAGTTACTGTTGCCTTCTCCTCAGCTTGAACCAGCCTGGCCATTCTCCTCTGACCCCTCTCATTAACAAGGTGTTGTCGCCCACGGAACTGTCGCTCACAGCGCCTTGTGGAACTTTCCATTTGCTACGCCATGTCAGCGCTCAAAAATTTTCAGATTTTGAAGGTTTTCAGGTTTTAGATTTTTAGATAAGGGGTGCTCAACTTGTACTATCATAATTAGCCTTTTCCACAATTAAATACTTTCCAAAATCATCTGCTCCTCTCCCTGTCCATGGCAAAGGTAAAGGTCGGGGAGTCGTCATCATCTCTGAAAATGCTCGTCCTCTGAGAGGTCTGCCAGCCACCTGACCAAGTTCACTGCCTCATACGAGATACAGTATGGCCTCTCGTTTAGTTGCCTGTCCACGTTAAGTGTCAGGAATCCTTGGCCACACCGAGTAAATTTTGCCCATCAAAGCCTTTTGCATTAAGGAGGTGCCAATAAATATTAAGGAAGTTGAAGTCATGAACGACAACAACCCCATTATTTTTGCACCTTTTCAAATTCTGCCTGCCAATCTGCTGCTCAGTATCCATGTGGCTATTGAGGGACCTGTAGGATATCCCTAACAAAGTGATTACTCCCTTCCTGTTTCTGACTTCCTCCAACATTGACTCAGTAGCTGAACCCTCCATGATGTCCTTCCTTTTGGCAGCCGTGATATGCTGCTTGATTATCAGTGCCTCTCCCCATATCCTTTACCTCTCACCCTGACCCTTTTGAAAGATCTAAATCCCAGAATATCAAGCAACCATTCTCGCTCTTGTGACAGCCAAGTCTCTATAATGGTCTCAAAATAATTCCACGTATTGAGCCATGTGTTCTCAGTACTTCTGTGGTTAAGCACATTTCAAACCATCCAGCTGACTGCATTGATGCAGTATCTACTTTCTACCCTTCCTCACAGTCTCTCTGGATATTGCATCCACTTGTACAACTGGTCCGATATCTGACCTGTCACTCTGCCTGCCAGTATCGTTTGAATCCTCCCCAACAGCTCTATTAAACATGCTACAATAATAATGGTCCTTCTCGAGTTCAGGTGTAACCCTTCCCTTTTGTACAAGTCAGACCTTCGCCAGAAGAGATCCCAGTGATCCACAGGTCTGAAACCATGCCCCATACACCAGTTCCCCAGCCACACATTCATCTGCCATATCATTCTCCATTCTTACCCTCAGTTGTGCATGGTACAGGCAGCAATCCAGCGATCCTTTGAGGTCCTGCTTCCTTCACTCTCCTATATTCACTATTCAGAGCCTTATCACTTATTCTATCTACGTTGTTGGTACCAATGTGTACCACAACTTTTGGCTGCTCACCATCCCTCTTGAGACTGCTGTGAACCTGACCCGAGATGTCCCTGGTCCTGGTACCTGGGAGGCACATAACCTCTGGGAATCTCGTCTTGTCCACAGAACCTCCTACCTGTTCCCCTAACCGGGAATATCTTATCACTACTGCTCTCTTCTTCACCTCCTTTCCCTTCTGAATCACAGAGCCCGACTCAGTACCAGATACCTGGCTTTTTGCCTCATAGCACAACCTCCGTTGAGTGTATCATATGCTGGGGCTGATGGACCCTGAGGTGGGACTGGTCTGTGCCCCAACCTGTGCTTTTCCCCAGTAGGTCATCCTTCCCCCTCCCCCTCCCAACGGGATCCAAAGAGGTATACTTGTTATTGAGTGGGACAACCACTCTGGTCAGAGTGGGACATGTGGCTACAAGTCTATGTGGCTGGTGTGATGGGGTCTCATCCAGGTCCACCCAGAACTTAGTTCAGGCCACCTTCAAGTATAAACCAAGCAGACGTCCTGTTGGCTTTTCCTGCAGGGAATTTGATTGGGTGTCTGTGGTGTAGAGAGTGCCTGAAGTGCACATAGTGTATACAGTTCCAGAGGTGTTCATGGTAGCTGCCTGTACATAGTTCCAGAGGTGTTCATGGTAGCTGCCTGTACACAGACCCAGTGGTGTTCATTGTATCTGTCTGTACATCACTCCAGCAGTGTACACAGTGACTGTGTTGTGATCTGCTGAGGTTGTATTTCAGTTTCTGGGCACTGAAAATGATCCATTCAGCTTCACTTATGTAGCCATTAGCCATGCTGGACAGGGCTTCATCAGTTACTGAGTGTGGAGTTTCTGGTTTGGAGGCAAGACTCCAGGTGGAAGTGCTGGTAGGTTCAGATTAGCCAGTGACAGAGCTCAGAGAAAGCTAGCTCAGGTGCTGGGAAATCTGGTGGTTATGGAGAATTTGATGGCACCTCATGCCACTATGCGCCTCGACAACCTGGAGCCCTCACCCATCCCAGCCGCTGCCTGAGGTTTCTCAGCTGGCAATGCAGAGAGCCCAGAGCTGGTGACCTGGCCCTGCTCTCACAAAAATATCTAATGTAATCAAAGACCCAATCCCACCCCAAACATCTTCTCTCTCTCCTCCTCCCATCAGGATGAAAGTACAAAAGCCTGAAAGCACATACCACCAGGCTGAATGACAGCTTCTGCCCCACTGGCATAAGACCCCTAATACAGTAAAATAGACTCTTGATCTCACAATCTACCGCAACGTGGCCCTTGCACCTGAGTGTCTACCTGCACTGCGCTTTCTGTGTCAGTGTCACTCTTTATTCTGCATCCAGTTACTGCTTTTACCACCCTGATGTAGTTGTGTATAGAATGATTAGTGTGGATCACTGTGTCTAGGTATTGTAACAATAATAAACAAATTGCTCATGACCAGATCTCTCTCGCCGCCCTGCCCGAGTGACAACGTTATTGCTTTCTTGCAGGTGGCGAAGCTGTTTGCAGAAGCCATTAAGCACTGTGGGAAGCTGGACTCCACCAGCCTGTATCACTACCGGGAGAACAGCGTGATCAGAGGACTGCAGTGAGCTGCGGGGGGGCCTCGGACACCTCCATCCTCCCCACGTGTACAAAGCTGGCTCTCCAATACAAGCTACATGAGATTTGTCTGTAACAAATTTGAATAAAGAGACTTCACTGTTACCTCAACGTCCCCATTACTCAGCCTTCAGAGGTTTAATCACTATGTAATCGACTCCTGGCTGTTTTCACTTCAGCTGGGCATTCAGTGGGCCCAGGGGCTGCATGCCTCTGACCTATCAGGGATTCTCTTATGCCCTTCGACCTCTTGTCTGCCCTTCTCAGTTCAGACTGTGGTAAACCGCAGTTCTGCGGTCCTGAACTTGCCGTCAGTTGTAAGGGTGCTTCTCTCCTCCTGTGCTGGTTCCCTGCTGCCTGTTAGTGCTGCTGGCCAGCAGACCCCCACCCTCCCCACCACTCCCCCCTGTCATGTGCCCATGGTGATCAGAAGGTAAGGTAGCTGGGGCAATCACTGCTCCCAAGTGCCAGGCCCATGCGTGTATCTAGCCTGCCACTGCCAGCAACAGTCCTCTACCCGAAGATGGTCATCCAGGCTCCTCCTTCCCACCCTCCACTTTCCTGAAAAAAAGAAAAGGGCACCATTTGTGGATGTGCGGCGTCCACTCTTGGGTTTTACTCAGCCCCTGGCAGCTTGTACTGGGACAACCTCGGTGGGAGTAGGGCCGATGGGCCCCGGGGTGGGACTGGACCATCCCCAGAGAGCACTGGGTTCTGGGCTGTGCTCATGTTGACCTTCCCCCTGCTATCGTGCTCCAGTGCTGTGCACCGCGCAGTGAGCAGGGCCACCAGATGCAGTTCTTTGCATAGTGCTTTGTGATCAGTCCATTCTGCTGTAAATCCAGGCAATTCTTTGTAAGCTAACTCAACACAAATAAATCATTCTTTAATTAAAACTAATATTGTGCACCTTGTGAGTGATTGGGAATGTTAGCCTCATCTAGTAGTAGTGCAATTGGTCAAAACAGGTATGATGTCCCCTGGTGGAGAATGCTTGTGTCTGACTCTGTTTAACATGGGGAGGCTGATGTACAGAAGGCCACCACACAGTCCTTGACAGCTCAGGGTCAGGGTCCAGTGGCTTCCGGGGCAAGACGTTTGGGGACACTTCACTACTGCAGCCTTCCTCTGCCTTCACTGCTGTTGCGATGTGTCATCATCTTCCGCCAGCTCTGGCGTTGAGGTCCTGATTGGATCACTCTGCGTCTGGAATCTCCCCTTGACCTCACCGTCATGGGTGACCCTTCTAGGTAGCCGAGCTCCAAACGGCATTACTCTTAGGGTCCCAGGAAATCATAAGCCTTTCTACCACAAGAAGTTAATGATCCTTGGAGAAGCAAACATGTCCACCTCACAGAGACAAGCCAAGGATCAGAAAACATTGTAAATATTGGCAGGGGAAGTGAAACAGTGGAAGAGTTAAAGTTGCAGGCCTGAGACATTTCCTCAATGGAGAGAGAAAGAAAATATACTCAGTGTACCTCACTGTGTGTTCCTGCATGTTCATGGTCTTCTGCTGCTGCAGCCCATCTGCTTCAATGTTCAATGTTTGGTGCGTTCAGAGATGTTCTGTGCACCATTGTCGTTGCAGCTATATAGGACCCTGGTCAGACCCCACTTGGAGTACTGTGCTCAGTTCTGGTCACCTCACTACAGGAAGGATGTGGAAGCCATAGAAAGGGTGCAGAGGAGATTTACAAGGATGTTCCCCATTCTGATGTTTGGTTTGGATAGCAACTGAACCTCTTGAACAGGTCTGCATGCTTTTAAGCATTGCATTGCTGCCATTCGATTGGGTGATTAGATATTTTCATTAACATGTTTCCAGTCGTACCTAATAAAGAGGCCACTGAGTGTAAGTTAGTTTTAGGTCGCAGAGAAAATGGGAAAGGATGGATATTACCCCGTGAATAACTCCTGATCGGATGAATCCAAATGAGGCAGTCAGAATCAGACTCCGTAGTTTTGTGATGCGATGTAGACATCAGGGGAGTGAGATGTAACCAGCAGGATCCTCTGTATGGTTAGAATCAGAGAAAGCTAATTGTTGATGGGCAGAGATGTCCATTACTGATAAAGGAGGCGTGTGGATTGTCTTGTGTTCATAGACACATTCTGTATCCTGATTTTCTGTAAAGTGAAGCTGTCAATGCATGCATAAGGAAATTTAAAATGTATATATTATATTTATTCCACAAGAGTAAATGTTGCCCAAGATCTTAAATCTTTGGAGTGATTTGTGACTACTGTAAGACCGGATATCTGCTATCCAAACAGCTGTAATGCATACATTACAGCTATGTGTAAAACCTGTACACATAGAACAAAAAGTGAGTTACCTAAAGTTAAATTGATCAATATTGATTCCAGCACAGATGGAAGATATACACATACAGTACTATACAAAAGTTTTGGGTGTATATATAGCTAGGGTGCCTAAGACTTCTGTACTGTATTGGTCAATGTGGAGCAGAGCAAGTTCGTATATCTGGCAGGAACAAGGGATGTTGGGAATAGTGAGAGTGGAGATCCATGGGAGGGGTATGGGACAGGTTGCAGAGAAGGAGTGTCAGGGGTGAGATGTGGCACAGGTGCAGACACACCCAGCCCTGAGGCACCAGGTAAGGACATTAGATTCCAAACAATTGGTTTATTGATCATTACAGAATGTTTCTCTGGTGCTTCTTGCTCCCTCCTGTCTCCCTTCCTCCTTTCCTAACCATGATTCCTCTCTCCCTCCCCCCTTCCCACTCTCAGTCCACAATAGAGACCCATATCAGAATCAGGTTTATCATCACTCACATATGTCATGAAATTCGGTGTTTTTTATGGCAGCAGTAGAGTGCAATGCATAAAATTACAGTACTGTGCAAAAGTCTTAGGCTCCCTAGCTATATATATATGTGCCTAAGACTTTTGGACAGTACAGTATGTAGAACAGAAATAGGCCTTCAGCCCACTGTGTCTTTGTCAACTATGATACCAGTCTAACTGATCCTACCTGCGTGCACATGATCCATATCTCTCTGTTCCCAGTATGTACTTGTCTGTCTGAAAGCCTCTTAAACACTGCAGTTGTATCTATTTCTCTCACCTCCCTCATCTGCACATTCCAGGAACCTACTAATCTCTGCAAACAAAAAACTTGCCCCATGTATTTCCTTTAAACTTCTCCCCCTTGCCTTACCTCTAAGTCCTCCAGTGGTGTATCCTCTCCAAAGCTTTTATATCCTTCGCATAATGGGCTGATCAGAATTGAAAGTCATATTCCAGATGCAGCCAAACAGAATTCTAAAAATCTGCAACATAATTTCCTGACTTTTGAACTCATTGCCTCTACTAATTAAGACAAGCATGCCATATGCATACAGCTAATTATAGGGAGCTATCAACTTGGACCCCATTCCCTCTAAATCAGCACTGTTAAGGGTCCTGCCATTAACTGTATTATACTTAATCTCTGGAACAGCAACATATCACACTTGGTCAAATTAAATTCCATAAGACCATAAGGCAAAGGAGCAGAAGTAGGCCATTCGGCCCATCAAGTCTGCTCCACCATTTTATCATGAGCAGATCCATTCTCCTATTTAGTCCCACTCCCCGCCTTATCACCATAACCTTTGATGCCCTGGCTACTCAGATACCTATCAATCTCTGCCTTAAATACAACCAATGACTTGGCCTACACCGCCGCCCGTGGCAACAAATTCCATAGATTCACCACCCTCTGACTAAAAAAAATTTCTTTGCATTTCTGTTCTGAATGGGCGCCCTTCAATCCTTAAGTCATGCCCTCTCGTACTAGACTCCCCCATCATGGGAAACAACTTTGCCACATCCACTCTGTCCATGCCTTTTAACATTCGAAATATTTCTATGAGGTCTCCCCTCATTCTTCTAAACTCCAAGGAATACAGTCCAAGAGCGGACAAAAGTTCCTCATATGTTAATCCTCTCATTCCCGGAATCATTCTAATGAATCTTCTCTGTACCCTCTCCAACGTCAGCACCTCCTTTCTTAAATAAGGAGACCAAAACTGCCCACAGTACTCCAAGTGAGGTCTCACCAGCACCTTATAGAGCCTCAACATCACATCCCTGCTCCCATACTCTATTCCTCTAGAAATGAATACCAACATTGCATTCACCTTCTTCACCACTGACTCAACCTGGAGATTAACTTTAAGGGTATCCTGTACGAGGACTTCCAAGTCCCGTTGCATCTCAGAACTTTGAATTCTTTCCCCATTTAAATAATAGTCTGCCCGTTTATTTTTTCTGCCAAAGTGCATAACCATACACTTTCCAACATTGTACTTCATTTGCCACTTCTTTGCCCATTCTTCCAATCTATCCAAGTCTCTCTGCAGACTCTCTGTTTCCTCAGCACTACTGGCCCCTCCACCTATCTTCGTATCGTCAGCAAACTTAGCCACAAAGCCATCTATTCCATAATCCAAATCGTTGATGTACAATGTAAAAAGAAGCAGCCCCAACACTGATCCCTGTGGAACACCACTGGTAACTGGCAGTCAACCAGACTAGGATCCCTTTATTCCCACTCTCTGTTTCCTGCCAATCAGCCAACGCTCTATCCACGTATGTAACTTTCCCGTAATTCCATGGGCTCTTATCTTGTTAAGTAGCCTCATGTGTGGCACCTTGGCAAAGGCCTTCTGAAAATCCAAATATACAACATCCACTACATCTCCCTTGTCTAGCCTACTGGTAATTTCCTCAAAAAATTGTAACAGGTTTGTCAGGCAGGATTTTCCTTTAAGGAATCCATGCTGAGTTCTGCCTATCTTGTCATATGCCTCCAGGTACTCTGTAACCTCATCCTTGACAATCGACTCCAACAACTTCCCAACCACTGACGTCAAGCTAACAGGTCTATAATTTCCTTTTTGCTTCCTTGCCCCCTTCTTAAATAGCGGAGTGACATTTGCAATCTTCCAGTCCTCCGGAACCATGCCAGAATCTATCGACTTTTGAAAGATCATCGCTAATGCCTCCGCAATCTCCACAGCTACTTCCTTCAGAGCACGAGGGTGCATTCCACCTGGTCCGGGAGATTTAACTACCTTTAGCCTATTCAGCTTCCTGAGTACTTTCTCTGTCGTATTTGTGACTGCGCACACTTCTCTTCCCTGCCACCCTTGAGTGTCCGGTATACTGCCGATGTCTTCCTCAGTGAAGACTGATGCAAAATACTCGTTCAGTTCCTCTGCTATCTCCTTATCTCCCATTACAATTTCTCCAGCATCATTTTCTATCAGTCCTATATCTGCTCTCACCTGTCTTTTCTCTTTATATACTTGAAAAAGCATTTAGTATCCTCTTTGATATTATTTGCTAGCTTCCTTTCATAGTTAATCTTTTCTCTCTTAATGACCTTCTTGTTTTCCTTTTGTAAGGTTTTAAAAACTTCCCAATCCTCTGTCTTCCCACTAATTTTTGCTTCCTTGTATGCCCTCTCCTTTGCTTTAACTTTGGCTTTGACTTCTCTTGTCAACCATGGTTGCATCCTTTTTCCACTCGAAAATTTCTTCTTTTTTGGAATATACCTGTCTTGCACATTCCTCATTTTTTGCATAAACTCCAGCCACTGCTGCTCTGCTGTCTTTCCCGCCAGTGTCCCTTTCCAGTCAACTTTGGCCAGTTCCTCTCTCATGCCACTGTAATTTCCTTTACTCCACTGAAATACCGACACATCAGATTTTGGCTTCTCTTTTTCTAATTTCACAGTGAACTCAATCATGTTATGATCACTGCCTCCTAAAGGTTCCTTCACCTCAATCTCTCTAATCACCTCCGGTTCATTACACAATACCCAATCCAGTACAGCTGATCCCCTAGTGGGCTCAACAACAAGCTGTTCTAAAAAGCCATCTCGCAGACATTCTACAAATTCTCTCTCTTGAGATCCAGTGCCCACCTGATTTTCCCAATCTACTCACATGTTAAAATGCCCCACAATTATCATAACACTGCCCTTCTGACAAACCTTTTCTATTTCTAATTGTAATTTGTAGTCCACATTCCTGCAGTTGCTTGGAGGCCTATAAATAACTGCCATCAGGGTCCTTTTACCCCTGCTATTCCTTAGCTCAACCCATAAAGATTCTGCACCTTCCGATCCTATATCACCTCTTTCTAATGATTTAATATCATTTCTTACCAATAAAGCCACGCCTCCCCTTCTGCCTACCTTCCTATCCTTCCGATACACCGTGTATCTTGGACGTTCAGCTCCCAGAAACATGCATCCTTTAGCCAGGTCTCAGTGATGGCCACAATATCATACCTGCCAATCTGTAGCTGTACAACAAGATCATCCACCTTATTTCTTATGCTGCGTGCATTTAAGTATAACACCTTAAGACCAGTATTTGGTACTTTTTGCTTTGATTTCACTGCAACTTTATTGCACTGCAGCTCATCCCAATGGCTACACATTTGCCCCATCACCTGCCTGTCTTTCCTGACATCTTTACTGCTCACTATCTTAGATTTATTTCTGTTTTCCCCTTCCTCCGCTCTATCATTCCGGTTCCCATCCCCCTGCCAAATTAGTTTAAATCCTCCCTAACAGGTCTATTAAACTTTCCCAGCAGGATATTGGTCACCTTCGGGTTCAGGTGTAACCTGTCCTTTTTGAACAGGTCATACTTCCCCCAGAAGAGATCCCAATTATCCAAGGATCTGAAGCCCTGCCCCCACACCAGTCTCTCAGCCACGCATTCACCTGCCTGATCCGACTACTCTTGCCCTCGCTAGCACGTGGCACAGGTAGCAATCCCGAGATTACTACCCTGGCGGTCCTGCTTCTCAGCTTCCTTCCTAACTCCTGGAAATCTCTCTTCAGGACCTCCTCCTTTGTCCTATCTATGTCATTGGTACCAACATGTATCAAGACAACTGGCTGCTCACCCTTCCCCTTCAGAATAGTCAGGACCCGATCCGAGACATCCCGTACCCTGGCACCTGGGAGGCAACACACCATGCGGGTATCTCTGTCAGGCTCACAGAATCTCCTGTCTGTTTCTCTGACTATGGAATCCCCTACGACTACCGCATTCCTCTTCTCCCTCCTTCTCTCCTGCACAACAGCGCCAGGCTCAGTGCCAGAGACCCGGTCACCATGGGCGTCCCCTGTCAGGTCATCCCCCTCAACAGCATCCAGAACAAGATATTTGATGCTGAGGGGGACAGCCACAGGTGTGCTCTCCACTATCCAGGCATTTCCCTTCCCTCTCTTGACAGTGACCCAGTTTTCTGACCCGTGTAGCCTAGGGATGACTACCTCCCTGTAGCTCCTGTCTATCACCTCTTCACTTTCCCTGATAAGCAGTAGGGCATTCCATCTGCTATTTCCTGCCCATATTTGCAAATGACCTAGTATCCCATTGTATCCCTTAGCAATCTTCTACACTATCCACAACACCACCAATATTTGTATTGTCTGTGAACTTACTAGCCCACCCATCGACATTTTCATCCAAATCATTTTGTGTATATTACAAGCAGCAGAGTTCCCAGTGCAGATCCCTGTGGCACAACACTGGTCACAGAACTCCAGCCAGAATAAGTCCCTTTGACCACTATCCTCTGTCCTCTATAGTCAAGTCAATCCTGAATCCAAATGGCCAAACCGGCATGGACCCTCTGCATCTTAATTGTCTGACTGAGTCTACCACGACGGACCTTGTCAATCACCTTCCTAAAATCCGTGTAGACAACATCGATAGTTCTACTTTTCGTTAGTCACCTTTGTTACCTCTTCAAAAATCTCAGTCAAGTTCGTAAAACAGCATAAAGCCATGCTGACTGTCCCTAATCTGGCCATGATATTCAAAATGCTCATATATCCACTCCTTAAGAATCTTGACTAGCTTCCCTAACACTGACACCTCTGCTTCTTTCCCTGGGCACTACCTTCCTTTGTGTGCAGATGGTGGCTAGTCACCAGTGGGGATATCATAGTTCCAACACAAGAGATTCTGCAGATGCTAAAACCCAGAGCAACACACACAAAATGCTGGAGTAACTCAGCAGGTCTGGCTGGCAGTAGCTGTGGAGATGAATAAAGAGTTGATGTTTCAGGCTGAGATCCTTCATTTGGACTGAAGAGGAAGGGGAAAGAAGACAGAATCAGAAGGTGGGGGAGGGAAGATGCACAGGCTAAAAGTTGGTTGGGGGGGGGGAGATGAAGTAAGAACCTGGGAGGTGATAGGTGGAAAAGGCAAAGGACTGAAGGGGAAGGAATCTGACAGGAGAAGAGTGTGGACCATGGGAGAAAGGCAAGGAGCAGGGGCATCAAAGATAGATAATATGCAGCTGAGGAGAAGAGAAGAGGTGAGAGGTGAAACAGAATGGGAAATACAAAATGAGAGAAGTGGGAGGGAGGAGAAATTACCAGAAGAGGGACAAATCAGTGTTCATGCCGTGAGTTGAAGGCTACCCAAACAGGAAATAGGGTGTTGCTCCTCCAACCTGTGAAGGGCCTTGTCGTGGTAGTAGAGGAAGCCTTGGACTGACGTGTTGGAATGGAAATGGGGTGTGGAATTAAAATATTTGACCACCAGGAGATTCACCCCGTTGTGGACAGAGTAAAGGTGCTCCCCCAGTCTATGCCTGTTCTCACTGATGTAGGGAAGGACGCACCAGGAGCACCAGTTACAGTGGAAGATAGAACAGAGTATAGTACAGCATAGGAACAGGCTTGTCCATGCACAAAGTTATGCCAAAACAATTTAGCAATTACTTGGCCAAGGAAACTAATATCTTCTAGCTACACATTGTCCATATCCTTCCGTTTCCCCTCACATTCATCATTTTTTTCATTGGAGCATAGGAAAATGAGAGTGATCTTCTTAAGGTCTTTAAAATCATGAGGGGGACATATGGGGTGGATCTCCAATTCTTTCCCCCAGGGTTCGGGAACCAAGGACTAGAAGACATAGATTTAATGTGAAGGGGAAGAATTTTGGTAGGAACCAGAAAAGCAACTAAAAAGCCCAGAGGCTGGTCAGTGTATACAAAGCTGCCTGAAGAAGTGGTTGAGGCAAGTGCATTAATGTTTAAAAGGCACATAGACATTATATGTTTAGGAGAGGTTTAGATTATGAGAACACTCAGTCCTCTTTTATTGTCATTTAGAAATGCATGCATGCATTAAGAAATGATACGATGTTTCTCCAGAGTGACATCACAGAAAAACAGGACAAACCAAAGACTAACACTGACAGAACCACATAATTATAACATATAGTTACAGCAGTGCAAAGCAATACATAATTTGATGAAGAACAAACCATGGGCACAGTAAAAAAAAAGTCTCAAAATCCCCAGTCGATCGACTCCCGTGTCCCTGATAGCAGGCGGTAAAAGGGAGAAACTCCCTGCCATAAACCTCCAGGCACCAACAACTTGCTGATGCCTTGGAAGCACCGGACCACAGCCAACACTGAGTCCGTCCATCCGAAAACTTCAAGCCTCTGACCAGCCCCTCCGATACCGCTTCCCAAGCGTCATCCTCTGCTGAGCGCCTTCGACCTCGCCCCGGCTGCCAAAACAAGCAAAGCCAAGGATTCAGGGACTTCTCCTCCGGAGATTCCGGACCACACAGTAGCAGCAGCAGCGAAGCGGGCATTTCAGAAGTTTCTCCAGATGTTCCTCCGTACTCTCAAGTCTGTCTCCATCAAATCAGAATTGTGCACGGTACTCTACTTGACAGATTACAGATATCATTCACCGGAGAGGCCGCGTGCGAGATAGAGGCAAAATGGGATCAGCTGAGATAGGAATTTTGGTTGGCATGCACCAGTTAGGCTGAAGGACCTGTTTGCAATTCTGAAAAATGCTGGAAATAATCAAAATATCAGACACTACAGCAAAGAGAAAGAGATTTAGTGCTTCAGATTGGTGATACTGACGCAGCAGGCATTAACAAGCTTAAAGGCTTCAGAGAGGAGAGGGAGGTGCAGATATTAGGGTTCGAGTTCATGAAAAGATGAAGCACTAGTTCATTGAGATAGCTGTGCGAAATGATGTACATCTCACAGGGTCAGGAGTGGAGACTGGGAGTGGGGAAGGGGGAGCTGGAGGTGGGACTCATGGACTGGCCATATTTTTTGAGAGCATGAGGGAAAACCAACAGTCAAAAGTCAAGTTTATTGTCATATGCGCAAGTACAGGTAATCACACGTGCAAAGAGAAGCGTATTTCAGCAGCACCACAGGTGTATAGCATCATATAAGCAATACTTGCAAGACAGACATAAAATAATCGTAAATTATGTATTATTTTTACAAGAAAACACAATCTGAACAGGAGAAGGCTATTTTAGTGCAATGTGGTCGGTGTGCGTACTGTCGCTAAACTGCAATGATCAGAGATCAGGCACCTGTACCTCCTGCCTGATGGTAACTATGAGAAGATGGCATGGGTAGGATGGTAGGGACCTGTGACGATGGACAATTACCTTCTTGAGGCAGCACCTCCAATAAATGCTTCTGATGGTGGGGAGGGATGAGCCCTGATGTACTGAGCAGATTCTCTGTAGCTTCTTACATTCCTGCACATTTGAATTGCTGTACTAGACCATGATGCAACCAGTCAGGACACCTTCAGCAGTGCACGTGTGGAAGCTTGTTCAAGGGTTTGGTGAGAAGTTGGAGAAAGGGGTGCGTCAGTGGCCACTGTGAGAGCCCGGAGTCTGAGCCAGTGGGTGAGAAGAAGAAAGTGCTTGCAATGACTGGAAGGTGTCAGGCCTGGCTACCATAGCCACCATCCCTCCACAGTGCCAATCATGCAGTTGGAGATGGTGGAGAACAGAGAGAGGTTGCTGGCTGGGCTCTTCCAACCATAACCAAATGTGGGCCAGGCCTGAAGCAGTGGAGGCTACTTCAGTAAGTATATTTAAGACAAGGTTGGATAGATTTATGTACAGGAGGGGAATTAAAGATTATGGGGAAAAGGCAGGTAGGTGGAGATGAGTCTATGGCTAGACCAGTCATGATCTTATTGAATGGCGGAGCAGGCTTGACGGACCAGGTGGCCTACTCCTGCACCTATTTCTTATGTTTTTATGTACTCCTGCCCTACGGGGCCCCATGGCTGACACTGACGACATTTCGTTAGGTCCACAGCTGCTTCCTTGAGGTAGGAAGTTTGGCATTGCAAGGAAGGGGACTACATTGGCCAGGGTGCCAGCATCTGTTGGTGGGATATACTGTCTCAAGCTGTCTCTAACCTGAGACTGACGATCCTCCCATGGGCTTTCGCAGGCTGGATCCGGAATGGCGTCAGGAAGGCCCATTGCATCTTTAAAAGGGAAGGTGGATAACTGATAAGGGGTGGGGGTGTGTCTAGATGCAGAAAAAATCCTGCACATAGATGAAAGAAAAAAATGGAGGGCTATGTGGAAGGGAAGGGTTAGATTGATCTTAGAGCAGGTTAAAAGGTTGGTTCAACATTGTGGGCCAAAGGGCCTGTACTGTGCTGTACTGTTTTATGTTCTAATGATAAAGATTAGCTTCATTTGTCACACGTACATCAAAAGTTACAGTGAAATGCGTCAGTTGTGTCAAATCAAACCAGCAAGGATTGTGCTAGATGACCCACAAGTGTTTCTACGTTTCTGGTGCCAACATAGCGCATCTACGACTCACCAACCGTAATCGTATGTCTTTGGTATGTGGCAGGAAACAGGAGCATGCAGAGGAAACCCACATGATCACAGGGAGAATGTACAAACTCTTCACAGGCACCGGGGGGAATCGAACCCCAGTCTTACAGCTAATGCTGTAACAACTTTATGCTACAGTGCTCTCCATGTTCCCTGTTCAAAGCTAACAGGTAAGGAGTTCTGATGGTCTGAAGAAACACATTTCACATAAATCACCCTCTGCCCTTTGGAGCTGACGTCCTGGCCAAAACTAAGTTTGTGCCACCCCCAGATTCAAAACCAAAACTGACTCTGGCACAGTTCCAGCGAAATGGATACTGGAGGCTCAGCTTGCTCACTGCTGGGCATGGTGTGCTTTACTGTTTTATTTTTAAACGTGGCATCCAGAATACCTCAACAGAACAGCAACTGGTTGGAATCAATCATCAAATCAGCAAAGCAAAATATGAATTGTGATCGGGAGAGACGAGACTGACAGTTCAGTGGCTGTGGAGTTCCTGTCACTGTTACTCACGCGGAGTCCACATCTCCACAGTCTGTAAATACTCCAGAACTACCCCAATCTCCATACGGTCAGCTGAGATGTAACCTGACTGAGGAATGGAATAAACAGTCAACATACCCTTCTGCTTCAGAACAGGTATGATTATTTATCCAGGTGCATGGGACTCAAAGTGTTTGTCTTCAAAACAAACTACAGCATTAATTGTTCAGTAAGAGAGTGCATGTATATTCATGTGGGTGCGTGTGTATGAATGCTTCTGTGTGCATTTGTGTGAGTTGTATGTTTTGTGCATGTGTGTGCATTTAACTGTTTTATATGTTTTTGTGTGCTGTATGTATGCATTTGTGTGTCTACTTAATGTATTTGACTGTGTGTTTATGCACAGTTGTGAGTGTGTCTGTTTGTGTATGTGTGCACGTATATGCTTGTGTGTGAATCTGTGTGCATTCAGTGTGTTTGCGTGTGTGTGTCCACGTGTGCCAGTACGTGTTTGTGTGTGTGAAATTATGTGTGTTTGTGTGTTTGCATTTGTGTTTGTGTCTACGTACCCATTTGTGTGCCTGTACATGGATGTGTGTGTGTGTGTGTTTGTTTATGTGTGTCGTGTTTGTAGGGATGTGCATTTGTGTGTTGTATCTACTCTGTATTGCGCATGTATGTGTTTGTATTTATATGTGTGTTGGTTTGAGTGTGCATCTGTGTGAGTATTCACACATTTGTGTTAGTGTCTGTGTTTTGCGTGTGATTGTATGTGCATACATGTCTATATTTTGTGTGTGCATTTATGTGTTTGTATTTGTGTGTGTTAGTGCATGTCTGCTTGTGTATCTGCGCATTTTTGTGTGTTTATGTGTGCATGTGTATCATGTGTGTGAATCTGTGTACCTATGTGCGTTTGTGTGTTTGCATGTGCATACTGCATATGTGTGGTTGTTCGTGTTTGAGTGTCCAATCATTTTTTGTATCTTTCCTTGCGTGCATGTATGTCCTTGCATATATGCAAATGTGTTTGCTTGTGTGTGCCAATGTGCTTGTATGTGTGTGTATTGCAAGAGCGTGTGTGTGATTGTGAGTTTGCTAGAATGTGTGTGTTTGCATGTGTATATGCTTGCGAGAGTGTGTGCTGTATCTGCATTTTGTGTGTTTGTGTGTGTGTATGTGTTTGTAAGAAAGTGTGTGTTTGCATGTGTGTGTGTGTCATTTGTGTTTGCATGTGTATGTTTGTGTGTGCATGCATGTGTGTGTGTTATGTGTATCTTTGCATTTGTGTGTGTCTGTGCTTATGTGTCTGGTTCTGTGCCTGTACCTGTGTGTGTATGTTTCTGTGTGTTTATATGTGTGTCTTCTATGTGTCCTATATGGATGGTAAACAGGAATCAGGTTTCTTATCACTGACGAGGTTGTGATAATAATTTGTAATAATTTGTTGTTTTGTGGCAGCAGTACAGTACAGACATTAAAAATTCCATAGCTAGATGGATAGAACACAAGCAGAATAGTGAGGTTGTTATGTGGTTTGTTATTTTATTTCTAGTTACTGGATCTCATTGCTTAATTGTAGGTTCACAGCTGTTGTGATTACTCATGATCACATTGTTAAACAATGAGGTTTCGTCTTCTGGTTGGCCATTTTATATCATTTGTACATTTCATTTAGTGGCTATTAGTTAGAGGCACTTGTTAGAAGTCGAAGGAATTTCAATCAATGTTTGAATCTACCTTTCGTGAGAATGCTGAGAAGTACATCAGCTCCTGAAAGCATGGTGAATAATAAACCTCCCTTCAAACTACAACTGTGCAAGACTGAAGTTTATCTGTCTGTCTAGCTTAAGAAAAAGGGGAAACTCCTGAGCGAGGGTAGAATAGTAAAAAGACACTCTCAATGATGATTCCATCCGCAGTGGATAGGTACTGATTCTGCAATCTCCCACAAGGCATAAAGTTAAAATGTCAGCAATTTGGAAGAGAAGCCTCAAAACCAGTGTGTTACCAGTGTGTTTGGTAAATTCATCGAGATTACTGAGACAGTCTAATGGATCGGCAGCAAGCATGGCAGCATTGGAAGCCCGTGCAAGGGCCAAGGCAGAGTTATTCAGGGCATCATTTGCAAAAGGAGAAATTGATGTAAGAGTAGAGAAGACCTGCCTGGAAACCACATTAGAGGCACGGCAGTGTGAAAAAGAGGCAGAGATGGCTTTAGCCAAGCTCAGAGTCTTTGAGTTGGGCATGGAGCAGCTAGCTGCCAATGATGTGAGATCAAAACTCACCATTTCAGTCAGCTGAGAGGACTAGGAAGTATGTTCAAGAACAGTCTGCTTATGCTCGTATCCTCCCACCAGCAGACACTGAAGGCAGCCAAGACTTAAAAGGGGGCTCCTCTTTCTCAAGATAACACCTCACAACTCGACACCCTTTACCCAAATGGGACAGAACGGAGACTGCCTCCCTCACATGCTTGTACTTACACCGAAACAGGTGGATATCTCAAAACGTTCAATGACTAGCCACTCACTCGCTCATCGATATGAAGGAGACATATGCAGCCATGTAGTAGAAGACTCCAAGCATAACACAGGTGATGACACTACTCAGCCTTCCGGTGAAGTTCACCACACCCCCAGTGAACCCCAGCCTAATCACGATGTGTCAGATCTTGCGAGGTTCCTAGCCCCTTGTAACCTGCGGACTGCTGGACTCAGCAAATTTGATGATAAGCCAGAAAATTACTGGGCTTGGAAGTCCACATTCTCCAATGCCACTGAAGACCTTAATCACAAGATGAGTGAAGAACTCGACCTGCTGGTAAGGTGGCTTGGATCCAGGTCTGCTGAGCAAGCAAGAAGGTTAAGGTCAGTTCACATCAAACACCCCAGCGCTGCTCTCAGTTCAGTCTGGCAAAGACTGGAAGAGTGCTACAGATCCACAGAGGCAATGGAGACTGCTCTCTTCAACAGACTCAAGTCCTTCCCCAAGGTTTCTAGCTGGGAACCCCAACATCTGCGAGAGCTGGGAGACCTGCTTTTGGAGTTGGAGGTAGCCAAAGCTGAAGGCTTGTCTCGCCTTGAAACTGCACGAGGAATTAGTCCCATCTTGGAGAAACTCCCCTTTAGTCTATGGGAGAAATTGATGTCACAGGGAGCCAGATACAAAGTGGAAAATGGAGTCAGCTTCCCAGCCTTCTCCTTCTTTCCTAGATCCATCGTGGAGGAAGCCAAAATGAGGAACGATCGCAGCTTTATGGTGACCATCTCTATCTCAGCTCAGCATCAGAGAAACCTGTTAGCGGCCCCGTCATGGTGCACAAAACTGAGGTGGACAACGCTGTCCAAAAGGATGATTCTAAAACATCAGAAGATCCTAACAAGTATTTCCCCCTACAGTGGAAACCACACCCCCTCTGGAGGTGTAGAGGCTTCAGGGAGAAACCTCTGGAAGTGCAAAGGGCCTTCCTTAAAAGCCACTCCTTATGCTTCCACTGCTGTTTTCAACTGGCCACTGAGTGAGGTTCTGCAATGCTCTACTCCAGTGCTCTGAATGCAACAGCAGCAAACACATTGCAGCTGTTCATGTTGGCCCAGCTCCCCGGTCTGTGAAGAACAACACAAGCATGTCCTCACAGCATGGTGGGGAGGGAGGTGAATCCCCTTCCTCTCTAGTTGCCACCTCTTCCTGTACTGAGGTCTGTGGGGGAAACTCTGTCATGTTCAGCAATCTGCCTTGTCACCATGAGAACATGCTGAGCATTTATGTTGTTTTGGCTGATCAGTGTAATAAATCTCTAGCGAAATGATTTTCTTTTCAACGTCTTTAACATAGGTGATGGCGCCTCGCCTTATATGCTGAGACATAGCAGGAATGTCACAGATGGTTGGGTGAAGCTCAAGAGGCTTTATTGTCAAATCTGTTGATAAAAAATTTGTTTAGCTCTTCCTATGCTCATTGAGTGTGACAAGCTTCTGGACAACATGAGTACTCAACAGATTGTCAATCATATAGCTATTAGAAGCTAAATAGATAAATAGATGGATATTATTGATTTCAAAGGAGATTAGAGCATCACAGTAGCATTACAAGTGTACAGATATACAAATATTAGAAAAGAAGTAAGAAAGAATTAAAAAAAAGATGCCTCAAACAGTCTAACAGGAGGGGGTCATCACCTCCCCAGCTATAAGTTGACTCATTATAGAGTCTAAATTCCAAGGGTAAGAATGACTCATTTGGCGCTCTTTAGAGCAGCACAGTTGTCTTAGTCTATTACTAAAAGTGCTCCTCTGTTAGGCCAAGGTGGCATGCAGAGGGTGAGAAACTGTCCAGAGTTGCCAGGATTTTCCATAGGGCACTTGGTTCTACCAAAAGGTGGGGCAGAGTTACAGAGATAAAGACATAGAGCCCACTTCTCAGGATCATATCTGGAGCCTTCTTTCTGCGGTGAGCAACTTGTGTGTCTGTTGCTCACTGGTATGTTTTTCTAGTTTGTAAGAAATGTATGTGCAAACTAGAGAAAGCAGATTTAAAAAGCAAGTGGGGTCTCTAAGGACTTTCTGCTGAGGCTGAGACATTTTGGGTTATCAGGCAGTTCAAAGTTCAATGCAGTTTTATTATCGAAGTACCATATATGTAATCACATACAACCCCGAGATTCATTTTCTTGCGGGGATTTACAGAAAATCAAGAAAAACAAAATAATCAACAGCATTGACAAACAACCAATGTGCAAAAGACAACAAACTGTGCAAATACAAAAAAAAAGGCAATAAATATCGAGAACAAGAGATGAAGAGTCCACAAAAGTGAGTCCATAGGTTATGGGAACAGCTCAATGATGGGGCAAGTGAAGTTATCTCTCTGGTTGAAGAACCTGATGGCTGAGAGGTAGTAACTGTTCCTGAACCTGGTGGTGTGGGTCCTGAGACTCCTGTACCTTCTTCCTGATGGCAGGAGAGAAGAGAAGAAAGGAGAGAAGAGAAGAATTTGGCAAGGGCCAATATAAAGAAGTTATGTTTAAGCAGAGCACCCATTGTTGGAGAGGGGCAGTGTTAGAGTGGGGAACTGAGGCTTTGGCTAAAGAGGACTTGGGTGAGAAGAGGTGGAAGCTATGGTGAGGTGTCTGACAAGTTTCTTTTCCTTTATTTCTTAGTTCCTGGCTAGAGGAGTGAGAATGGATCCCAGGGAAGTGGTCTGCTTCTCATGTAAGTTGTGGGAGATCTGGGAGACATCTAGTGTCTCTGAATGCTACATTTGTGAGACATGCATCTGAGTGCAGCTCCCTACAGGCTGCATTAGGGAACTGAGCTGGAGTTGGACGACCCACTGCTAATGCTAGAAAATGACCAGTTAATAGATATGAGTTACAGGGAGGTGGTCACACTTATGTTCAGGAGGCAGGTAGCTGGATAACTGTCAAAAGAGGGAAAGGGAATAGGCAGATAGTGAAGATTGCCCTTGTGGCCATTCCCCTCGATAGCAAGTATACCACTTTGGATATTGTTGAGGGGGGGTGAACTACCAGGGGAAAGTTGTAGCAACCAGGTCTCTGGCATGATTCTGGCCCAGTGCCTCAGAGAGAAGCTGGGGGGAGAAGAGGAGAGCAGTGGAGATAGGGTATTCACTAGTTAGGGGAACAGACAGGAGATTCTATGGATGTCAAAAAGACTCCCAGATGGTATGTTGCCTCCCTGGTGTCGGGGTCAGGAGTACCTTGGAACAGGTCCACAGCATTCTTGTGGGGTAGAATGAGCAGCCAGAAGTCATGGTAGACATTCATAGCAATAACATAGGTAGGAAAAGGAATGAGGTTCTGAAGAGAGAATATAGGGAATTTAAGCATTTCAAAGTCTGGAACACTGGAGGGTATAAGTGGGAGGCAGGGCCACAGAGATGATGCATGTCCTTGTGTTAGCTGTATGTTGCTTCCTGTTTTTGTCTGGCTACAGGAAAGTGAGCATTAATCAACTCTCAAAACAACTCAGAGCTGATTTGTAACCTTTTCCTTTACAGATATCAAAGGAAGTTTCTCCTGCCAAACATCGTAACAGAAAAACAGAGACTGCTTGATTCGAAGAGGTCACGATGGGTTTTCTCGGTTCCTTTCTGATATTTATCCTGAGTTGTTTTGGTAAGTATAATATCCCCTCTTTAGACTATAAGACCATAAAAAAGAGAGCATAATTAGCCCATCGAGTCTACTCTGCCTTTTGATAATGACTGATCCATTTCCCTCTTAACCCTTTTCTCCTGCATTCTTCCCATAACCTTTCACACCCTGGGTAATCATGAACCTATCAATCTCCACCTTAAATACACCCAATAACCTGGCCTCTGGAGCTGCCTGGAGCAATGAATACCACAGATTCGCCACCTTCTGTCTAAAGAAATTCCTACTCATCTGCATTCTAAATGGATGTTCCTCTATTCTGAGGTTGTGTTCTCTGGTACTGCTCTCATCCACTATAGGAAACATCCTCTTCACATCTACCCTATCTACACTTTTCAACATTCAATAAGTTTCAATGAGATCTTTCTTCTAAATTCCAATGACTACAGGCACAGAGCCTTCATTCCCAGATACATTTTCATAAACTTCCTTTGAATCCTCTCCAACGTCAATTTCTTAGACAAAGGGCCCAAAATGTTCACAGTACTCCAAGTGAGGCCTCACCAGTGCCTGAAAAAGCCTCAACATTACATCCTTGCTTTTATATTCTAGTCCTCTCAAAATGAGTGTTAAAATTGCAATCGCCTTCCTCACCACCAACTCAACCTACAAATTAACCTTTAGGAAATTCTGCACACAGACTCCCAAGAGTCTCTGCACCTTGTTTTTTTTGAATTTTCTCACCATTTAGAGAATAGTCTACGCTTTTATTCCTTGTACCAAAGCGCATGATGGTGCATTTCCTCACACTGTATTCCATCTGCCACTTCTTTGCCCATTCTATGAACCTGTTTAAGTACTTCTCAGCCTCCCTGCTTCCTCAACCCTACCTGCCCCTCTACATATCTTCATATTGTCTGCAAAAGTTGCACAAAGGCATCAATTCCATCATCCAAATCATTAAAATGCAATATAAAAAGAAGTGGTCCCTACACTGACCACTGTAGAAAGGCACTAATCAACAGCAGCCAATCAGATAAGGCCCCCTTTACCTTCTCTCATTGCTTTTGTCAATCAACCAATCTTCCTCCATGCTACTATCTTCCCTGTAATACCAAGGGGTCTTATCTTGTCAAGCAGCCTCATGTGCAGTACCTTGACAAAGGCCTTCTGAAAATCCAAGTTCACAGCATTCAGCTTTGTCCACCTGGCTTACTATTTCCTCAAGGAATTCCATCAGATTTGTCAGGCAAGATTTTCCTTCTTAAAAAAAACCATGCAGACTTTGACCTACTTTACCAAGTACTCCGAAACCTCATCCTTAACAATTGACTCTAACATAGAGACATGGAAAGGTACAGCACAGAAACAGGCCCTTCAGCCCACGTAGTCCAACCTTCTCTTAAACGGTGAAATCGAGCTGGCATGCACCACTTATGCTGGTAGCTTGTTCTATACTCTCTCAACCCTCTGAGTGAAGAAGTTTCCCTTCCTGTTTCCCTTAAACTTTTCACCTTTCACCCTTAACCCATGACCCCTGGCTGTACTCCTACCCAACCTCAGTGGAAGAAGCACATTTGCATTTACCCTATCTATACCCCACATAATTTTGTAAACCTCTATCAAATCTCCTCTCAGTCTTCTACATTCCAAGGAATAATGCCCTAACTTATTCAATCTTTCCTTACAACTCAGGTCCTCCTGTCCCGGCAACATCTTTATAAATTTTCTCTGTACTCTTTTAACCTTATTTACATCCTTCTTGCAGGTAGGTTACTGAAACTACACACAATACTCCAAATTAGGCTTCACCAATGTCTTATGAAACTTCAACACAACATCCCTTCTTCTGTACTGAATATTTTGATTTACGAAGGCCACTGTGCCAAAAGCTTTCCTTACAACCCTATCTACCTGTAACACCACTTACGATGAATTGTGAATCCTGTACTCTCAGATCCCTTTTTTCTACAGCACTCCTCAGTGTCCTATCATTCACTGTGTAAGACCCACCCTGGTTGGTCCAACTGAAGTTCAACACCTCGCACCTGTCAGCATTAAATTCTGCCTGCCATTTGCAGCCTATTTTTCCAGCTGATCCACATCCCACTGTAAGCTCTTATCATCTTCCTTGCTGTTCAACGCACCCCGTTTTTTTGTGTCATCGGCAAATTTGCTGATCCAGTTAACACATTATCATCCAGATCACTGATATGGATGACAAATCACAATGAACCCAGCACGGATCCCTGCAGCACTCCAGTAGCCGCAGCCTCCAAAGGGGTAACCATCTACTACCACTCTCTGGCTTCTCCCACAAAGCCAATGTCTAATCCAATTTACTACCTCATCTTGAATGCCGACCAATTGAACCTTCTTGACCAGACTCCCATGCAGGATTTTGTCAAATGCCATGTAAACAACATCCACTGCCTTGCCTTCGTCAACTTTCCGGGCAACTTCCTCAAAAAACTCTATAAGGTTGGTTAGACCTGACCTACCAACCACAAAGCCATGTTGACTATCCTTAATTAGGTCATGTATATCCAAATACTCATATATCTTTGACATTATTGGCTTGCTTTCCTTCATATTTTATCTTTTCCCTCCTTATGACTATTTTAGCTGTCTCTTGTTGGTTTTTAAAAGGTTCTCAATCCTCTAACTTCCCACTATTTTTTGCCTTCTCTTTTGCTTTTATGTTGGCTTTGACTTCCCTTGTCAACCACGGTCGCATCGTCCTGGCTTTAGAATACTTCTTCTTTGGGATGTATCTACCCTTGCCTTCCAAATTACTCTCTGAACTTCCAGCCATTGCTGCTTTGCTGTCATCCCTACTAGTGCCCCCTCCAATCAACTTTGGTCCACTCCTCTCTCATGCCTCTGAAATTTCTTTACTGTTATACTGAAACATTTCACTTTAGCTACTCCCTCTCAACCTACAGGGTGAATTCTATCATATTATGATCACAGCCTTCTCAGGGTTCCTTTACTTTAACCTCCCTAATCAAATCCATTTCATTACTCAACACCCAACCCAGAATTGCTGAACCCCAAGTGGGCTCAACCATGAGCTGCTTTCAAAACCCATCTCATAGGCATTCAATAAATTCCTTCTCTTGGGATCCAGCACCAACTTGATTTTTACTCAAAAAGCACAGTTTAGGACTGTTCTGTTGCAGTGCTACTCATTGCTTGAGTATATACCATTTCTGGCATTAATTATTTCTCCTTAAATCCATGAGCAGGATGAACAGTATGCTACAGCAGTACAAGATGTTGGCAAGACCACACTTGGCGTTCTGCCAACAGTTCTGAGAAGGATGTCACTAAACTGGAAAGGGTGACAAAAAGATTTACAAGGCTTTTATCATGACAGCTCATGAGAGTTTGAGGGAAGTAGAGACTGGGTAGTTTGGGACTTTTAGAACATTAGCCCATGAAACAAAAGAGTTGGATTAGGTCATTTGGCTCATTGAGACTGTTCTGCCATTCCATCATGGCTGATTTATTGTCTGCCTTCTCCCTGTGACTTGCTAATAAAGAACCTATCAATCCCCTCTTTAAGTATACCCAATTAATTTGACCTCCAGAGCCATCTGTCACGATGAATTCCACAGATTCACCACATTCTGGCTAAAGAAGTTCCTTCTCATTTCTGTTCTAAAGGGATGTCCTTATATTCTGAGGCTGCGTACTCTGGTCCTAAACTCCTCCACAATAGGAAATGTTCCCTCCATGTCCACTGTAACTAGGTCTTTCAATATTCAATAGGTCTCAATGAGATGCCCCTTCATTCTTCTAAACTCCAGTGAGTCCAGGTCCAAAACCATCAAATGCTCTTCGTACATTAACCCTATCATTCCTTTCATTAAGTGAATCCTGCATGAGGACTGCCAAGTCCAATTACTCTTCTGATTTCTGAAGTTTCTCCCAGTTTAGGAAATAGACTTCATCTTTATTCCTTCTACCAAGGTGCATGACCATACAATTTCCTACACTATATTCTATTAGCTACATCTTTGCCCATTCCCTTAACCTGTCTAAGTCTTTCTGAAGACTCTCTGCTTCCTCAACACTACCTGCCTCTCACCTATCTCTGTAATGTCTGCATACTTGGCCACAGAGCTATCACTTCCATCAACCAAATCATTGATATATAACGTAAAAAGAAGCAGTCCCAACAATGAAAGCAGTGGAATACCAATAGTCACCAGCAGACTTTCACAAAAGTCCCCTCTCATGCCACTCTTTGCCTCCTGCCAGTCAGACAATCCTCTATCCATGCTAATATTTTTCCTGTAAAACTGTGGTCCCTATTCTTGTAGCACCTTGTAAAAGGCCTTCTGAAAATTCAAGTTAACTGCCTCTCCTTTATCTGTCCTGCCTGTTGTTTCCTCATAGAATTCCAACAGATTTGCCAAGCAAGGTTCCTCCTTAAGGAAACCATGTCTGCTTTGGCCTATTTTAGCATATGTCTCCAAGTACCATGAAACCTCATGTACTCCAACTTCTTCCCAACCACTGAAGTTATGCTAACTGTCCTCCCTTCCTTCTTGAAGGGTGGACTAATATTTGCAACTTTCCAGTCCTCTGGAACCATTCCAGAATCTAGTGATTCTTGAAAGATCACTACTAATGCCTCCTCAATCTCTTCAGTCACCTCTTTCGGAAACCTGGGGTGTAGACCATCTCATCCGGGTGACTTATTTACCTTCTGATCTTTCAGCTTACCAAGTACCTTCCCCTAGTAATAGCAACTACACTCACTTTCTGGTATACCTCAGTGAAGACTGACGCAAGATACTTATTGAGTTCATCCACCAGTTCTTTGCCCCAATTACTACCTCTTCAGCATAATTTTTCATGAGTTCATTATTGTTTTGCCTCTTTTACTCCTTTTGTATCTGAAAAATCTTTTCTTATCCTCTTTTATGGTATTGGCTAACTTGCCTTCATATTTTCTCTCCTAATTGCTTCTTAGTTGCCTTCAGTTGGTTTTTAGAGCTTCTGAACCTTTAGCTTCTCACTAAGTCTTGCTATATTGTATACCCTCTCTTTTCCTTTTATGTTGTCTTTACCTTACCTTGTCATCATGGTTGCCTCATCTCCCTTTACAATACTTCATCTTTAGGATGAACCTATCCTGTGTTTTCTGAACTGCTCCAAGAAACTCCAGCCATTGCTGTTCTGCCATCATCCCTAGTGGTGTCCACGTCCATTCAGCTTTGTCCAGCTCCAGCTCCTCTCGTATGTCTCTGTAGTTCTCTTTATTCAACTGTAATACTGGTACATCTAATTTTAGCTTCTCCACCTCAAACTGCAGGGTAAATTCTGTCATATTATGATCACAGCCTTCTAAGGGTTCGTTTACCTTCAGCTCCCTAATCAAATCTGGTTCATTGCACAATACATAATCCAGAATTGCCTTTTCCCTAGTAGGCTCAACCACAGGCCCTAAAATGTTGTCTCACGGGCATTCTGCAAATTCCTTTTGTTGGGATCCAGGATAACCCTATTTTTTTTACAGTCTACCAGTATATTGAAAAATTCCATAATCATCATAAAATTTCCCTTTTTACATGCCTTTTCTATCTCCTGTTGTAATTTGTACCTCATATCCTGGCTACTATTTGGAAGCCTGTATATAACTCCCATCAGGGTCTTTTCACCCTTGCAGTTTCTTAGCTCTACCCACAAGGATTCTACATCTTCAAATCCTGTCACCTCTTTCTGAAGACTTGATTTCATTTTTTACCAACAAAACCAAGCCACCCTCTCTGCCTACCTGCCTGTCCTTTCAATACAATGTGTATCCTTGGATGCTAATCTCCCAACTGTGATTTTCGTTCAGCTGTGACTCAGTGGTGCCCACCACATCATACATGTCAATTTCTAACTGCACTGCAAGATCATCCATGTTATTCGGTATCCTGCATTCAAATATAACACCTTTAGTCTTGTATTCATCACCCTTTGCAGTTTTGCCTCCATGTTACTGCAGGTGAAATTCGTATCCCTTTCTGAACATTTTGTATCTTTATTTATTCTAGAGACTTCCATAATTTTTCCTGCATTCTCCTTCCCTTTTAATTTATCCTCACTTTTCCAAACTGTTGAAAAATCCCCCCCAACTATTAAATTTAAAGACACAATTCAACTTACTCCACTGACTGCAATTTTGCCCTATCAATTGTTGGTCCTTTCTCAGTCTCTTTCTACACACTCGCTTTGCTTTTATACCAGCTGTCACATCCTCAACCCTATCACTCTGGGTCCCATCCCCTGCCAAATTAGTTTAAACCCTCCCCAATAGCTCTAGCAAAGTTGCCTGCAAGGATATTGGTCCTCATCAGGTTTAGGTGTAATCCTTCCCTTTTGTACAGGTCATACTGGATTTTGCCCAGAAGAGATCCCCATGATCTAGAAACCTGAACCCCTGCCCTCAGACCAGTCATCCTATTCTTACCCTCACTGGCACGTGGCGTAGGCAGCAATCTAGAGGTGACAAAGCTGTTCGATGTGGATAGGGCAGTGGACACTACCTACGTGGAGTAAGGAAGTCATGTTGCAGCTATTTAAACCTTTAGCTGGAGGTCATAGGACCGTACAAGGATAAAAGATGGAACATGTACTTAATGGCAGAGGATGCGGATGAGATCCTAAATGTGCACTTTGTGTTGGTATTCGCAAATGTGTACTTGTGTGGTGGCTCAGTAGTGTAGTGGTTAGCACAACATTTTACAGTACAGGATTTTGGTAAGACATTTGACACGTCCCTCATGGGAGGCTTAACCGCAAGATTAAGATGCATGGGATGCACACTGAATTGGCCATTTGGATACAAAATTGGCTTGCCCGTGGAAGACAGAGGGTAGTGGTCCATGGGACTTATTCTGGCTGGAAATCTGTGACTAGTGGTGTTTCAGAGGGATCTGTACAAGGACCTCTGCAGCCTGTGATGTAGAGTAGATATAAATGACCTGGATGAAAATGTGGACAGTTAGTAATTTTGCTGACAATGAATACATTAACAGGTGGAATTGTGAATAGTGTAGAATATTGCCTAAAGACACAGTGGGATATAAATCAATTGTGGTTATGAGAGGAGAAATGGCAGATGGTGTTTAATCCAGGCAAGAATGAGATGTTTCACCTTGGGAGGTTACAGACATTACACAGTTAATAACATACCCCTTAACAATACTGATGTGCAGGGGAATCTTGGCTCTCTGACTGGCTGCCAAGTTTGAGAGGATGGAAAGAAGATGTGGCAGGCTTCCTTTAACTTGTCACAGCACTGAGATCAGATTCAATAGTTCAATAGTTCCATTTAATATCAGCGAAATGTAAACACTGTACATCCAAAATTCTGTTTCTTCGCAGACATCCGCGAAAACAGAAGAGTGCCCCAAAGTATGAATGCCAGAAAAAACATTAGAATCTCAAAGCCCCACCCATTCCCCCTATACACAAGCAGCAGCAAATCAATGACCCTGTCCCACCCCCACCCACTAATAAAGGGAAAGAGAGGTGCCAATTTCACAGCAAGAGGGGAGACATAACAAAACAACTCGCTGATTCACACTGTTGAAAGTCTGCCGCATCGCTTTTTTTTCCCCTTGAGTTCTGCGACTCACGGAACGGCAACAATTGTGTGTGTGCGCGTGTGTGTATCTGACATGCTGAGTATAGAGCCCCCAACAGCCAACCTGCTCTTTCCGATGTTCCATTTTCTCTCGCGATGCTTCAGTCGGTGGCACCGGCTTAGAATCAGCTCGTCCACAGGGCCGCAAAACCTTTGAACCTCGAAGGTGCGCTCATCCTCTGGGCCGTGTCCCTGGGATATTGAAAAGTGGTCAGTGATGACCCCCCGAGAGCAGGTCCCACCACTGTAAGAAAACACAGTCTGTGTGTAACTCCAGGTCAGGGTCTTCAACAGAACCCCATCCACCCTGTAAAGGAAAAGAGGAGACATCAAAGGTAGAAGTTAAGCTGTTACTGAAGATGAACGTGAAGAAGCACGATTTAGCGGCATCATTATTACACAATGCTGCAGCTTTGATAAATCTTCGGTTAGGCTGCATCTGGAGTATTGCATTCAGTTCTGGTTGCCCCATTATAGAAAGGATGCAATACACACAAAATACTGGAGGAATTCAGCAGGTCAGGCAGCGTCTGTGGAAAGGAATAAACAGTAACGTTTTGGGAAGGGTCTCGGCCTTTAACGAAGTTGCAGAAGGATGCTGCCTTGGTTGAAGGATATGTGTTATATGGCAAGGTTGGACAAACTTGGGTTATTTTCCCTGGAGCTGTGGAAGCTGATGGGAGACTTGATAGAAGTTTACAAGCATAGATGGACTGCTGGTTTCTTTTTGCCAGGATCAACATGCCTAATACCAGAAGGCAGGTATTTAAGGTGAGAGGGGTAGTACAATCAAATGTGTAGAGCAGGTTTTTCTACACACAGAGTGGTAGGTGCCTGGTCTACACTGCCAAGGAAGGTGATAGAGTCAACTATGATAGAGGTGTTTAAGAGGCTTTTAGATAGTCCGATGAATGTGCAGAGATGGGAGTGATATGGACATTGGTAGGCAGAAGAGATTAGTTTAGTTACATGTTGAATGAATAGTTTAATTAGTTTGGCACAGCACTGTGGGACCAAGGATATGTTTCTGTGCTGTACTGCCCTCTGTTCTTTGTTCTATGTTTCCAAAATGTTGAATACTAGAAGGCATGACTTCAATGTGAGAGGGGGAAGTGTAAAGGAAATGAGCCTTGAGTACACTGCCATGACTGGTAGTGGAGGCAGACATGTTAGAGACCTTTACCGAGGCACATAAACGTGCAGGGAAAGGAGGAATATGGATCATGGGCAGGCAGAAGTGACTTAGTTTAATTTGGCACGGCCATTGAGGGCAGCAAGGCCAGTTGCTTGTACTGTTCCATGTCTTGTGTTCTATGAATGTTGCATTTTGGTGAGACAAACCAGAGCAGGACTTCGTAAAGTTTCTGCGCTGGTGCCTTACATAGTAAGTGAAAAGGCCTTTGGGACTGTTGTAGAACAGAAAGGTACAGGTACATAGTTCCTTGAAAATGATGGCACACGTAGACAGAAGAAGTTACTTGGCACACTTGCCTCATTAGACAGAGTCGGGATATCATGTCACAGTTGTACATGACATTGGTAAGACCATATTTGGAGTACTGCGTACAGTTCTGGTGGCCCAAGGATCTCACTAAATTGGAGAGGCATGCTCGGCAGCTGTGACAGCGCTTGAATGCTATCACCATCTACAAAATTAAATCAAGCAGCATGGGAGACAGCAGGACTTCGCTTCCAGATGAGCTTGATGCCTGCTATGCTCACTTTGACCATCAGACCATGGAGGAACCATCGTGAACCACACCCCCCCTCCGACTTCCCTTGATGATCCTATGACCTCAGTCTCAGAAGCTAACATCCGGGCAGTGAATCCATGGAAAGCATCCAAACAGGACAGAGTTCCTAGTCACATGCTAAAGACAAGCTGGCTGGTGAATTCACTGAGATCTTTAACCTCTTGTTTTGGCAGTGTGTGGTACCCACCTGCTTTAAGCAGGCTTCAATTATACTGTTGCCCAAGAAGAACATGGTGACCTGCCTCAGTGACTATTGCACAGTCACACTTACATCCACAGTGATGAAGTGCTTTGGGAGGATGTTGAAACATATCACCTTCTGCTTGAGAAGCGGCTTGGATCTACTCCATTTTGCCTACCGGAGCAACAGGTCCACAGCGGATGCCATCCATTGGGTCTTCACTCATCCCTGGAACACTTGGACAGCAAAGATTCATACATCAGGTTGCTCTTTATCAACTACAGCTCGACATTCAATAACATGATCCCCTCAAACTAATCAATAAGCTCTAAGATCTTGGGCTCAGTACCTCACTGTGCAATTGGATCCTGGTTTTCCTCATGTGTAAACCCCAGTCAGTTTGGATCAGCAACATAATCTTCTCCATGATTTCCATCAGCACAAGTGCACCACACGGCTGTGTGCTTAGCCCCCAGTTTACTCGCTTTACATCTATGACTGTGTGGCTAAGCACAGTTTTAATGCCATAGTTGTTTGCCAATGACACCACTGTGGGCCGATCAAAGTTGGTGATGAATCAGCCTACAGGAGGGAGGTTGAAGATCTGGCTGAGTGGTGTCGTCACAACAACCTCTCACTCAACTCAGCAGGACCAAGGAACTGATTATAGACTTCAGGAGAGGTAAACCAGAGGTCCATGAGCCAGTCCTCATCAGAGGATCAGGGTGGAGATGGTTAGAAATTTAAAATTCCTCGGTGTTACTGTTTCATCAGACCTGTCAATTATGAAGAAAACATGACAGCGCCTTTATCTCCTTAGGAATTGCTGAGATTCGGCATGATATCTAAAATGTTGACAAATTTCTATAGATGTGCACTGAAGAGAGCATTGACTGGCTGCATCACAGCCTGGTATGGAAACACCAATGCCCTTGAACAGAAAATCCTGCAAAAGTTAATGGATTCAGCCCAGTGCGTTACGGGTAAAGCCCTCCCAACTATTGAGCACATCCATGTGAAATACTGTTGAAGGAAAGCAGCATCCATCATCAGAGAGCCTCATCACCCAGCTCATGCTCTCTTCTTGTTGCTGCCATCAAGTAGAAGGTACATGAGCCTCAGGATTCACACAACCAAGTTCAAGAAACTTACTACCCCACAACCACCAGCCTCTTGAATAAAAGGCAATAACTACTCTCACATGCCCCATCATTGAAATGTTTCCACAACCAATAATCTCATTTTAAGGACTCTTTATCTCATTGTCATATTCTCATTATTTATTGCTATTTATTTATATTTGCATTTGCATAGATTGTTGTCTTCTGCTCTCTAGCTGATCTTGCATTGATCCTGTTATAGTTACTATTCTATAGATTTTCTCAGTATGTCCACAAAATATGAATCTTGGAGTTGTACATGGTGCCATATATGTACTTTGATAATAAAATATACTTTGAACTTTGAAAGAAGATTTACAAGCAACACACACACAAAATGCTGGAGGAATTCAGCAGGTCAGGCAGCATCCATAAAAATGAATAAACAATTGACGTTTTGGGCTGAGACCCTTCTTCAGGACTGAGAAAGAAAGAGGAGGAAGCTGGAATAAAAAGGTAGGGGGAGGCTAGCTCGAAGATGATAGGTAAAGTCAGGTCAAAAGCTGGAGAAGGAGGAATCTGATAGGAAAGGAAAGTGGGCCATCGGAGAAAGGGAAGGAGGAGAGTACCCAGGGGGAAGTAATGGAAAACATAGAAAAAACATAGAAAATAGGTGCAGGAGTAGGCCATTCGGCCCTTCGAGCCTGCACTGCCATTCAGTATGATCATGGCTGATCATCCAACTCAGAACCCTGTACCTGCCTTCTCTCCATACCCCCTGATCCCTTTAGCCACAAGGGCCATATCTAACTCCCCCTTAAGTATAGCCAATGAACTGGCCTCAACTGTTTCCTGTGGCAGAGAATTCCACAGATTCACCACTCTCTGTGTGAAGAAGTTTTTCCTCATCTCTGTCCTTTATCCTCAAACTGTGACCCCTCGTTCTGGACTTCCCCAACATCAGGAACAATCTTCCTGCATCTAGCCTATCCAATCCCTTTAGAATTGTATACATTTCAATCAGATCCCCCCTCAATCTTCTAAATTCCAGCAAGTATAAGCCTAGTCGATCCAGTCTTTCTTCACATGAAAGTCCTGCCATCCCAGGAATCAATCTGGTGAAACTTCTTTGTACTCCCTCTATGGCAAGAATGTCTTTCCTCAGATTAGGGGACCAAAACTGCACACAATACTCCAGGTGAGAAGAGGTAAAAGGTCAGATTGGGGAATAGAGGAGGGGAGGGGGAGAATTTTTTTTTTACCGGAAGAAGAAATTGATATTCATGCCATCAGTTTGAAGGGTACCCAGATGGAATATAAGGTGTTGCTCCTCCATTGTAGGGTGGCCTCATCTTGACACAAGGGAAGGTCATGGATCGCCATGTTGGAATGGGAATTAAAATATTTGGCCATCAGAAAACCCCACTTGTGGCAGATGGTGCAGAGATGCTCAATGAAGCAGTCTGACCTCTATCTTGCTGAGGCTAGGTGGCAACTCTGAGACACCTCTTCATACCTACCCCTCGAAGTGGATCCCACACCAGACCATCAGAAAACTGTCTCCAACACCATCACTGACCTCTGTCACTCTGGAGAACTCCCATCCACTACCACCAAACTCATAGTTCCCTTACCCTGCACTGCCTGCTTCTACCTCCTACTCAAGATCCACAAAGCAGACTGTCCGGGTAGGCTTATTGTCTCTGCCTGCTCCTGCCCCATTGCACTCGTGTCCTCATATCTCGATTTCATTCTATCCCCCTTGGTTCAATCCCTTCCTATCTACATCTGCAATACCTATCATGCTCTCGATCTCCTCAGTATAATTTCTTTTTCAATATTTTTATCAATTACTTGCATAGATGAATACAAAATACATTATGATATTATGGAAACAGAAACAATATTGAAATGCCACATAACTATGTATAGTAAATTAACCATAATATTGAAAAGGAATATTTTATTCTAATCTAAAGCAAAACCAATACCCCATAACAAAACAAAAAAAAAGAGAAAAAAAAACAGCTGTTTGGTTAAAAGAAAAGAAAAAAAATCTGACACATAGTCATAAATTCAAACATATAATAGCCATCATCATTGCTGAACAAGTCGAAAATTGTGAAAGTAGTTCCAAAAAAGGTCCCCATAATGTGAAAAAATCTTGTCTAGGTATAGAAATAGAACACCTAATCTTCTCTAGATTTAAGCATGACATAACATCAATCAGCCAGTGAGCATGAGTAGGCGGAGCGGCATCTTTCCATTTAAGCAACAAAACTCTTCTGGCTAAAAGAGAAGTAAAAGCCAAAATATGCAAATCATTCGGCTTAAGAGTAAAATCATTTCCTCCAACAATGCCAAACAAGGCAGTCAGGGTTGGGTTTAAAGTTTACTTTAAAAGCTCCGAGAAAGTTTGAAATACTTCTTTCCAAAATTTATCAAGCCACGGGCAGGATCAAAACATATGAATTAGAGAGGCCTCTTCAACATTACACCTATTACAGTATGGAGAAAAATCTGAGTAAAAACGAGAGAGAGCTTATCTTTAGTCATATAGGCTCTATGAACCACTTTAAATTGTAAAAGAGGGTGACACACACTTAATGAAGAAGTGTGAACAAGTTTAAAAGTTTCATTCCAAGTATCCTCATCAATTGAAATCTGTAGGTCTTGTTCCCAGAGGTTTTAATTTTGTCCAGCGGAATGTTTCTCATTGCCAACAACGTACTATAAATATTAGAAAGATCCATTATGAAAAGGTTTCAAAGTAAAAATTGTATCAATTAAATTCTTATCTGGACATTTAGGAAATATATGAAGTTGAGAACGCAAGAAGTCTCTAATTTGTAAATATCTAAAAAAGTGAGCTTTATGAAGATTATATTTAATAGATAGTTGATCAAACGAGGAAAGACCATCTCCAACAAACAACAATGAAAACATTTAATACCTAGTCTATTCCACTCTTTATAAACTATATCAGTCAAAGAACGTTTAAAAAAAATCAGAAAAAATGGGATTAGAGAGTGACAAACCAAATAACCTAAAGAATTTTCTAAATTGTAACCAAATCCTCAAAGAATGTTTGACTACATAATTATCAGTTAAATTACTTAAGGATAGAGGAATTGAAGAACCAAGAAGAAAAATAATAGAAAATTTATTAACAGAATTAACTTCTGAAGAAACCCAAACTGGACAGTCTTCACGATTAATGTAGTATAACCAAACGCAAGGTATCGTATATTGACTGCCCAGTAGTAAAACCTAAATTGAGTAGGGCTAATCCCCCATTTTTTTTTAGTTTTCTGAAGATGAACTTTGTTTAATCGAGGGGTTTTATTCTTCCATAAGTAAGAAGATATAATCGAATCTAAAGAGTCAAAAAAGGATTTAGGAATAAAAACAGGTAGGGCTTGAAATAAGTATAAAAATTTAGGCTAAATATTCATTTCAATAGAATTAATACATCCAATCAGCGATAAAGAAAGGGGAGACCAATTTGATAGTACCTTCTTAACATATTTCAAAAGAGTGATAAGGTTTTTTGTAAAAAGAAATTTATAGTTCCTAGTAATTGTTATACCCAAATAAGTAAATTGATTTCTTACAATTTTAAAAGGAAGGTCAGAGTTGACTGATATCAAATTATTTAAAGGAAAATGTTCATTCTCATGAAGATTAAGATTATATTCTGAGACCTGACTAAATTCAGAAAGTAAAGAGAGTATTGAGGGTAGAGAGGACTCCACATTCGAGATGTAGAGCAAAAGGTCATCAGAATAAAGCGACACCTTATGAGTGAAACCTGTCCTTAAAATACCCGAGATGTCAACGGATTCATGAAACACGATGGCTAGTGGCTGTAAAGCCAAATGAAGAAGCAAAGGACTCAAAGGACATCCTTGTCTGGTTCCACGTTGGAGATTAAATGGTTTAGCACTCTGAGAGTTAGTAAGAACCTGTGCAGTGGGAGATGAATGAAGTAATTTAATCCATTGACCCAAATTTAAATATTTCTAATATTTTAAATAAATAATTCTATTCAACCTGGTCAAAGGCTTTCTCAGCATCCAAAGAAATCACGCATTCTGAAGTTTCTTTAGAGGGAGAATAAATATCACTCAGTAAATGACGAATGATAAAATGAGAATAACAATTTTTAATAAATCCGGTCTGGTCATCAGAGATGACAGAAGGCAGAATGTTTTCCATCCTATGAGACAAAAGTTTAGATAAAATTTTAGAGTCAACATTAAGTGAAGAAATAGGTCCGTAGGAAGAGCAATCAGTTGAATCTTTATTCTTTTTGAGAATAAATGAAATAGAGGCATCATAAAAAGATCGTGGCAACCTACCTAATTTAAAAGAGTTAGAAAGGACAGAAAGTAAGTGAGGAACAAACAAAGGAGCAAAAGCCTTGTAGAACTCTCCAGAAAATCCGTCAGGACCTGAAGCCTTCCCCAAACTCAGAGGATGGACAACCCGGGCAATTTCCTCAGAAGAAAAAGGTTGATCTAACCATTTTCGATTAATCTCAGAAAATGAAGGAATGCTTAAACGATTTAGAAAATTATTCATAGCAAAATTGGCTTTAGAGGAATCGAAATTATACAGTTTAGAGTAAAATTCTCTAAAAGTATTGTTTATTTCTAATTGATCAGAAGTTTTATCACTATTCTCTTTGGAGATTTCCTTAATTTGATGTTTATCTGTTAAAGTTTTAAGTTGATTAGCCAAAAGTTTGCCCGTTTTATCACCATGAACATAAAATTGACTTTTATCTTTTAAAAGTCGAGTCTTAACAGGGTAAGTTAAGAACAGATCATATTTAGTTTTAACTTCCACACATCATTTATCTAAAACAGGATCTGGATCAGAAACATATTTTTGATCTAAATGTTTTAGCTGATTGGCTAAGTCAGTCCTCTCCTTATTAGCTATTTTCTTAATACTTGCTGTATAGGAAATAACTTGGCCTCTAATATAAGTCTTGAAAGCATCCCAAATAATAAGTCTCGAAGTGCCATCTAGCATATTCTCTTCAAAGAGAAAAGTAATTTGACTCTCTAAAAATTGTAAAAAAGCCTTATCCAATAGTAAAATTGGATTAAAACGCCAAAATCTGTTTGATTGATAAACACCCAGAAGATTTAAAGATAGAAAAAATGGCAGCATGATCTGAAACAGCAATTTCTTTATAATCACAGGATCAAACAGAGGGTATCAAATGACTATCGACAAAAAAAAATCAATCCTGAACATGAGAGAAAAAGGAATATTCTCTACTTGTTGGGTATAAAAAAAAATGCCAAACATCAATAATGTCACATTTCATTAGAAAAGATCTGATAGAGGAGGCAGATCTACTAATAGTCAATCATTTTGAAGGTGAACGGTCTAAAACAGGGTCAAGACAGCAGTTAAAATCCCCTCCCAAGATTAAAGAGTACAAATTTAAGTTTGGTAAAAAAGGAAAAAAAATTCAAAAAAGCTGGGATCATCTATATTCGGAGCATAGAGATTAGCAAAAACCATTAGTTTGTTATCTAATTTCCCTGAGACTATAACAAACCGCCCATTGGGGTCAGACATTACATCATGTTGAACAAAAACAACTGAATTGTCAATCAAAATCGAAGTACCTCTAGCCTTGGCTTGGAAGAAAGAATGAAAAGCTAGACCATTCCAACATTTGAACAAACGCCCACAGTCAGATCTGTGAACATGTGTCTCTTGTAAAAAAAAATTGAGACATTCGATTTCTTAACATAGGTAAAAATCTTATTGCGTTTCACAGGGAGGTTTAAACCTTTCACGTTTAAACTAAGAAAATTAAAATTGTATACCATTTAGATATGTTTAAAATAGAGGTTAAACATATAAACCACTGGAATATACCAAAAATTCAAACCTTAAAGTTCAAAATACTTAACCAAGCAATAGATGAAGCAGGGATAACCAAACAGCTGACAAAAAGGAAAAAGAAAAAAAACAGCCCACTCCCGTCCACCCCCTCCCAAAGAAAAAAATCACCCAAGAGAGGGCGAAAGCTGATCTACTGATAAATCCCACCCCTGACAACCTACTGGCAGAGCTCCAAGAGAAGAAGAGATTAGTACAGAATGAATTTCAACCTAGACTAAATAACTTTCAAAAGAACTAAAAAAGATCAAAACATAATGTTTGCAAAAAATAATTACAAAGAAAACTTACTGAAGTTAAGTCTATTAATTTCCTAAACAGAAAAAAATAAAAAGAACAGAAGAAAAAGAAGAATTATTTATGAAAATATATCGAAAAAAAGAATTGTTCAAAGAAAAAAGTAATGAACAAATAAACTGCAAAATTGCAACGAATTGATCAGTCAAACTGAGGGAACAAGGTTATATGAAACAGGAATAAACATTTAAACTTCTGGAGTTGATAGCCTAAATATTATTCAAAAGAGCTAAAGAGTTCAAAACATCATGTTGAAAAAAATTCACTCAGCAAAGAAAATACTATAAGAACAGAAACTAATTATAAGAGTATACGAGAATAGAAGAGAGAATTGTTCAAAAAAAAAGACATACTAAATCATTAGATTGCAAACTTCCAACAACAAAGAATCGGTCAAGCTAAGGAAGCATAATTTATATGATATAGTATTAAACAATTAGTCTTCTGGCCTTGATTTGGCCTGAAGAAAATCGTGCACTTCCTCAATCGAACAAAACCACTTAGGGGATCCATTTTCCAAAATGATTCTGAAGCAAGCAGGGTAATTCAGTGAAGGTTTATAGCCTTTGTTTTATAACTCCGCCATGACCTTTTTATACTTAAAATGTTCATTTAATACCTCAGGCGAATAATCTTCAACCAGCCTTATCTTATATTCTTCAAAGTTAATCATACCTAACCGACGAGATTGGCGAACTATAGAAACATAGTTTGGAAGTCATGAAAAGCAATTATCACAGGTCGACGTTTTTGTTGAGAAGCGGGTCGAAACACTGGAGCTCGGTGTGCCCGGTCTATTCTTGGTGGAGTATCCAAAACATCAGAAAACAAACAAGCCAACAGATTTGCAAAATGTTCTGCAGTTCGCTTGCCTTCGACCAACTTAGGAAGACCCAAAATTTGTATATTGTTCCTTCTTGATCCATTTTCCAAAGTGACAATCTTTTGTCTTAAAGATTCAACGATTTTCGATTGTTTATCTCCGAACTTTTGCCAATTCATCCGTCTTAGTATCCATTCTGGTTAAAGCATCTTCCTGTTCTTGAATCTGAGTAGTATGTTCCTGTAAAGTCTTTTTGAAAAGTCTGCAGCAGAATCTCTATTCGTTTAAGCTCTGTGGTAACTCTTAAACATACATCTGAAAGTTGTTCAGACGTTTCACTCTGAGCTTTTTGAATTAACTCCGCAATAGCTTCCACAGTTACAGAAGGGTCCTCTTCTTTTTCAGAAGTTTTAGCACAAGACATCACAATACTCCAAAACTAAGTTTTCTAAGCAGTTTGGATTCAGTAATTTAAAAAGAACAAAGCCATTTGAGAAACAAGTCTACTCCATGCAATGCCAGTAGGAGGAGACCCTCAGTATAATTTTAATTCCCTGGCCCTGAACATCTCATCTTCACCATGGATGTTCAGTCCCTATACACTTCTATTCCCAGCCTCAAAGCTCTGTGCTTCTTTCTTGACAAAAGTGCGCGCGGCCACTCCGGTGGTGATGTCTGTTATTTGTCAAGTAGAGTACCGTGCACAATTCTGATTTGATGGAGACAGACGTGAGAGTACAGAAGAACACCTGGAGAAACTTCTGAAATGCCCGCTTCACTGCCGCTGCTACTGTGTGGTCCGGAATCTCTGGAGGAGAAGACCCCAAATCCTTGGCTTTGCTTGTTTCGGCGGCCAGAGTGAGGTCAAAGGTGCTCGGCAGAGGATAGCACTCGGGAGGCTGTATCGGAGGGGCTGGTCGGAGGCTCGAAGTTTTTGGACGGACGGAGTCAGTCTCGGCTGTGGTCGAGTGTTTCCAATGCATCAGCAGTTGTCGGTGCCTGGAGGTTTATGACAAGGAGTTTCTCACTTTGCCGCCTGCTATCGGGGACTCAGGAGTCGATCAGGACTTTGAGACTTTTTTTTTACCGTGCCCATGGTCTGCTCTTTATCAAATTATGGTATTGCTTTGCGCTGCTGTAACTATATGTTATAATTATGTGGTTCTGTCAGTGTCAGTCTTTGGTTTGTCCTGTTTTCTGTGATATCACTCTGGAGGAACATTGTATCATTTCTTAATGCATGCATGCATTTCTAAATGACAATAAACAAGGACTGAGTGTTCTCAAAATCCAAAAAAAATTCCCCATCCACAACCACCCTTCTCCATCTGACAGAACTGATCCTCACCCTGAACAATTTTTCCTTCAGCTCCTGCGACTTTCTCTAAACTTGAGGGGTAGCCATGGACACTCTCATGGGCCCCAGCTGCACCAACCTCTTTGTTGGCTACATATTGTAGAACAGTCCATGTTTGAAGCCTTCACCTGTTATATTCCACTACTTTGACAACTGCATTGGTGCTGCTTCACGCACCCACACAGTGCTCGTCAATCTTATCAACTTTCCTCAGATTTCCACCCTGTCCTTAAGTTCACTTAGTCTATTTCTGACACCTCTTTCCCCTTTCTCATCTCTCTGTTTCAATCTCTGGAGACAAACTGTCAACTGATATCTTTTACAAACCTACTGATTCCCACAGCTATCTTGACTATACCTCTTCCCACCTTGTCTCCTGTAAAAATGCTATTCCCTTTTCTCAGTTTCTCTGCCTCCTCTGCATGTTCCCCAGATGCAGCTTTCCATCCCAGGACATCAGAGTTATCCTCCTTCTTTAAGTAATGGTGTTTCCCTTCCTTCACGAGTATGCTGCCCTCACCCATATCTCCTCCATTTCCCATACATCTGCACACTTACCCCATCATCCCACCACCTTAACAGTGATAGAGGTCCTCGTCCTTACCCACCACCCCACCAGCCTCTGCATCCAACTCATAATCCTCCACGACACCCACCATCTCCAAAGGGATCCAGCACTAAACATATCTTTACCTCCACACCCGTCCCTGCCGCCTCCGCTTTCTGCAGGGATCACTCCCTCCATGATTCCTTGTCCACCTGTCTCTTCCGGCATTCATCCCTGCAAGCAGCCACAGTGCTACACCTGCCTATACACCTCCTCCCTCATCTCCATTTAGGGTCCCAGGCAGTCCTTCAAGGCGAGGCAGAACTTAACCTGTGAATCTGCTGGGGTCAGCTGTTGTGTCCGGTGCCCCCGATGCAGCTTCCTCTACGCTGGTGTGACCCATCAAAAATTGGGGGGCCACTGTCGAGCACCTCTATACCATCTACCACAAGTGGGACTTCCCGGTGGCCAAACATTTTAATTCCAATTCCCATTCCGTTCCTGTTGTTCCAAGATGAGGCCACCCTCAGGGAGGAGGAGCAACACTTTATATTCTTTCTGGGTAGACTCCATTCTGATAGCAAATTCTCCTTCTGGTAAAGAAATTCCCCCCTTTGATCTTTTACCCCTTTTCACCTGCCTATTACTTCCCCTGGGCCCCCTCCTCCTTCCCTTTCTCCTATGGTCCACTCTCCTCTCCAATAGATTCCTTCTTCTCCTGCCCTTGACTTTCCCACCTATCACCTTCCAGCTAGTCTCCTTCCCTCCCCCACCCCATCTTTTTATTTTGGCATCTTCCCCCTTCCTTCTCAATCCTAAAGAAAGATCTTGACCCGAAACATCGACTATTTATTCATTTCCATAGATGCTGCCTGACCTGCTGAGTTCCTCCAGCATTCTGTTTGTGTTGCTTTGGATTTCTCGCATCTGCAGACTTGCTCATATTTAAGACTTACGAGAATTTTACCTGGACTGGAGTCTTGAGTTACAAAGAGAGACCGGATAGACTGTGATTTTTTTTTCCCGGGAGTGAAGGAAACTGAGTGTGTCTTTATAGAAGTTTGTGACATGATGAGGACCAGAGTCTTTTCCCCAGGGTATGAGAGTCTGAAACTCAAGGTATAGGTAATCATTAAGGCAAAAGGTCCTGCAGACACAAAATACTGGTGGAATTCAGCAGGTCAAGCAGCACCTAGCGAGAAGAATAAACAATTGATGTTTTTGGGCCAAGACCATTCATCACCACTGGATGGGAAGAGGGAGGAAGCCAGAATAAGAAGGAGTAGGGAGAATAAGAACTACAAACTGGCTGGTGAAGCTGGGTGAGAGGGAAGGTGGTGGGTGGGGAGGGCAGGAATGAAGTAAGAAGCTGGGAGGTGATAGGAGGAAAAGGTAAAGGGCTGAAGAAGGAGGAATCTGATAGGAAAAGGGAGTGGACCATGGAAGAAAGGGAAGGAGGAGGGGCACCAAAGGGAGGGCATTGGTAGAGGGGTTAAAAGGCAACCTGAATAGGGGATGGAAAAAGAGAGAAGGGGGAAGCGGAAGATATTACCAGAAGTTAGAGAAAAAGAGTATACGGTAGGTTTAAGGTGAAAAGGGAAAGACTTAAAGGGCATACGAAGGGCTACCTTCTCACCCAGGGCCTGGTGGGTATATGGAATGAACTGCCAGATGATGTGGTCAAGGCAACTACAATGACAAAGTTTAAAGCTCTTTTGTTCAGGCACATGAATAGGAAAGGTTTAGAAGGATTTGTGTCAAACATGGACAAGTGATAGTCTGGCTGAAGAGGTGGTTTCTGTGCTGTATTGCTTTGATTCATTGTGGAATTCATTGCCACAGACAGCTATGGAGACAAAGCCATTTAAAGCGGAGATTGATAGGGTCTTGATTAATAGGAAAGGTTAAGGGGAGATTGCAGGAGCATGGGGTTCAGAGGGATAATAAATCAGCCATGATAGAATGGCAGAGTAGGCTCAATGGGCCGAATAGCCTAATTTTGCTCCTATGTCCTTTGGTTACTTATCAGTTTTTGTTTGTATGTGGGTTTTAATTGATTCTACTGTATTTCTCTGCTCCACTGTAAACGTTTGGAAGAAAACGAATCTCAGGGTACTATATAGTGACACAATATATACTTTGATAATAAATTGATTTTGAACTTTGAATGTCTTATGGTTGCATGGATTCGATGACTAACAGGGCTGGTCCTCAAGGAAGGTTTGTGAAGGCACAAGATTTGATGTGATTTGCACCTCTATTTACCTACAAGGTAGAAGATTCTTTAATATCACTTCCGGTACACACGTGTAATGGAGATCAAAGTAATTTTAACTCTGGATCTGATGAGGTACAAAATTAAAAAAAGAGCACAAGACTAATAAAAAAATTCACAATAAATATAAAACATCAGATATTTTATATACACATAGATTGTTTGTCTGTCCATTGAGTTCATACCGCTCTCTAATGCAGGTGCTTTGTTTGTTCAAGGGACAAATGTCTTTTCCCAAAGTTCAGGACACCACTTGTGCCATGTTGCTGAGAAGAAAGGCAGCATCCTGATGGATATGGCAGCAAAATCGGCTGATTACCACTTTATCCATAGCCCAGAATCAGACCGGATCGCCATCGACTACATTGAGGTGGAGCGCAAGAACAACGCAACACCCTTTGATGCTGCTTGGAACAGAGCTTCTGAAGAATGGAAGTACAGGAAGTCAGAGGTCAGCATTCCCGACGGACTGCTGGAGGAGCACGTCATAGCAGTCCTGTGCTACACATTAGACCAACCACCTCTCTACAGATATTTGAATCAAGCCATAAGAAACTTTGGTGTGAGTGATGAAGTATATTCCAAGTGTTTCCATTACAAAAGTCTGCACTATCTTCTGTCAGTCACTCTCGGCATATTACAGAACAGCACTTGGGGTCTTGCTGAAGGAACAGAGGTCTACAGAGGGATGGACAGGAAGGTACAGGTCAGCGAGGGAGCAAGCATTCGTTTTGGGCAGTTTGCTTCAACGTCTTTGGACATAATTCAGTCCGTTTCAATCTTCACTGACGAGGATTCAGACACTAATACTCTCTTCAACATCACCACAGTCCATGGTGTTGCTATCCAGAACCTCTCCTTCTTCCGCAGAGAAGAGGAGGTGCTCATCCCACCTTATGAAGTGTTTAATGTTGTCAAAGTGGTAGACTGGGAAGGTGATTACGGGGTCTTGGGTGCTAACATCGTCCTTTCTTCCATTGGGACTCAACAGACAAAGGTGCGGCTGGAGCTGGATGATCTCGGACACCTGCAGGTGGTGAGGGTGCTGGAAGCTGCCTCTCCCTGGTGGTTCTCCATTCTGGTCATTCTACTGGTCCTGTTGCTTGCCGCCTGCATTATGCTTGTGGTGAGACGGAAGTTCATTACTGGCTGACTGGGAGCTGTAGTGCCTCAGAGCACAGGCCGTCTCTCAGAGGTAACTTGAGCCTGCCCACTTCCACTTCCTTCCCAGCTTCAGCAGAGCCAGCTGGTTTCTTTGGACATCCTGATCTCATTCCGTTCCAGATGCAACGATCCAGATAAACATTACTGAAAAGCAACAAGCAGCAACTTTTAACTTTGAGTAAGGAGACACTGAAGGAGCTAATAATCAAAGTTCAAAGTAAAATTATTATCAAAATATGTGATGATACACGAAGAGAAAAGGGAATGATATATGTTGACTGACCCAGGGGAAGCACCAGGATACACAACTCCTTGTATTCATGAGACATAGAACATGACAAGGCTGTAGGTGGAGCTGAAGATTGGGTTATGGATTAAGTGATAGTTAGAAATACTGGAGGTGCCCCATTGGACCTGGTCAGGCAGAGCTGCAGCTTGTGACGATCATCATTCAATGCAGTTGATAGTGTCCATCAGCAATCACCAAAGCACCAAGAAAATACCACACAAAATTGTCCAGCAGCTTCTAGCGAAAAATACAGAGTTAGGAGCTAGAGAGAGAGAATGAACAGATGGAGCCAGGCAGACCACATACAAAGGGTGACAGGGACAGAGCCTGGTGCACAGAGAAGGCAGAGAGAGCACAATGGTGCTTAGACATTTTGAAAACTTGACTAAGTAAGCAGTTTGTCACAGAGAGTCACCAGATTCTCACAGCGCAGAAACATGTCAGTGTTAGTTATCAAGTACCAACCTATACGTACTAATTCCATTTTCCAACGTTAGATCCACAGCCCAGTAAGCTTTGACAATTCAAGCACTTATTCACATGCTTCTTAGAACATAGAACATGCTGTAGTGTAGAGCATAAAACACAGAGCAGCACATTGGAGGAAAAGTCCTTTTTTCCCACAATGTTGTGCTTAACCAATTAAACTAGATCAAATGACATGCACACATCTGTGTTCCTCCATCTCTGCACATTTATGTTTGTACCTAGGAGCTTCTTAAATGTCTCTATTGTTTCTGTCTCCACCATAACCCCTGGCAGCACATTGCAGGCATTCATCATTCTCTGTGAGATAAAGCTCTTCCTCAGGTCCCCTTTAAATCTCCTACCCTTCACCCTAAACCTATTCCCTCTAGTTTAACATATTTCAGAATGGAAAAAGTTTCCTGCTATCTACAATATACTCAATGATCACTTTATTAGTCACACATGTACACCTGCTTGTTGATGTCTAATCAGCCAATCACATGGCAGCAACTCAATGCATAAAAGCATGCAGACATGGTCAAGAGGTTCAGTTGTTGTTTAGACCAAACATCAGGATAGGGAAGAAATGTGATCTAAGTGAATTAGTCTGTGGAATGATTGTTGGTGCCAGACACGGTGGTTTAAAACTGCTGTTCTCCTGGGATTTTCACAGGCAACAGTCTGTAGAGTTTACAGAGAATGGTGCAAAGAACAACAAATAAAATCCAGTGAGTGGCAGTTCTGTGTTAAGGAGAGTAGTTGGAGGAGAATGGCCAGACTGGTTCTAGCTCTGACAGGAGAGTGACAATTACTCAAGTAACCAGGCATTATTACAGTGGTGTGCAGAAGAGCATCTCTGAACACTCAGCTGGTCAAACTTTGAAGTGGATGGACTACAGCAGCAGAAGAACATGAACCTACACTCAATGGCCACTTTATTAGATACAGGAGGTACCTAATAAAGTAGCCACTGGTTGTATTTGTCTGACAATGTTTTTTATGTGACTACCATGTCCCTTAGCCTCCCCCCTCGGGTGAAAAAAATACCCAGCCTATCTGGTCTTTCCTCTTATCTGAAGCACCCCATTCCAGGCAACATCCTGATGAATGTCCTCTGCACCAACTCCAGTTCAGGTTTGAGTTTAATTGTCATTCAGTCATAGACATGGATACGGCTAAATGAATCAGCATTTCGCCTTGGCCAAGGTGTGAAACACTGTACCAACAGTCACATTCATCACACAGCACATAGCACATAGAACTTAAGACCATAAGATATTGGAGCAGAATTAGACTATTTGGCCCATTGAGTCTGCTCTGCCATTTCATCATGCTGATCCATTTCCCTCTCAGCCCCAACCTCCTGCCTTCTCCCTTTATCCCTTCATGCCCTGACCAATCAAGAATCAATTGACCTCCGCTTTAAATATACCCAATAACTTGGTTTCCACAGCTGCCTGTGGCAACAAATTCCACAGATTTACCACCCCTTGGCTAAAGAAATTCCTCCTCATCTCTGTTCTAAATGGATGTCCCTCTATTCTGAGGAAGTATCCTCTAGACTTAGACTTCCCCTCTATAGGAGACATCCTCTCCACAATTACTCTATCGAGGCCTTTCAACATTCGATAGGTTTCAATGAGATACCCCCTCATTCTTCTGAATTCCGGTGAGTACAGACCCAGAGCAATCAAATGCTCTTTATATGATAAGCCTTTCAATCCTGGAATCATTTTTGTGAACCTCCTTTAAAACCTCTTCAATGTCAATGCATCCTTTTTTAGATAAGGGGTCCAAAACTGCTCACAATATTCCATGTGAGGCCTCACCAGTGCTTTATCCTCAACATTACATCCTTGCTTTTACATTCTAGACCTCTTGAAATTAATGCTAAAATCGCATTTGACTTCCTAACCACCGACTCAACCTGCAAATCCTTTAGGGAATCCTGCACAAGATTTCCCAAGTCCCTTTGCACCTCAGATTCTTTAATTTTCTCTCAATTTAGAAATTAGACTATTCTTTTAATTCTTCTACCAAAGTGCATGATTATACACTTAAACAACAGGAATTCTGCAGATGTTGGAAATTCAAGCAACACACATCAAAGTTGCTGGTGAACGCAGCAGGCCAGGCAGCATCCCCAGGAAGAGGTGCAGTCGACGTTTCAGGCCGAGACCCTTCATCAGGACTAACTGAAGGAAGAGTTAGTAAGGTCCTTCAGTTAGTCTTGACGAAGGGTCTCGGCCTGAAATGTCGACTGTACCTCTTCCTAGAGATGCTGCCTGGCCTGCTGCGTTCACCAGCAACTTTGATGTGTGTTGATTATACACTTCCTGACATTGTATTCCATCTACCATTTCTTTGTCCATTCTACTAATCCATCTAAGTCCTTCTGCACCCTCCCTACTTCCTCAACCCTACCTGGCCGTCCACATGTCTTCCTATCATCCTCAAACCTGGCCACAAAGCCATCAATTCCATCATCTAGATCATTGACATATAACGCAAAAAGAAGCGGTCCCATCACAGACCCCTTTGGAACACCACTGGTCACTGACAGCCAACTAGAAAAGACTCTCTTTATGCCTACCCTTTGCCTCCTCCCAATCAGCCAATGCTCTATCCATGCTAGTATCCTTTCTGTAATACCATGGGCTCTTAATTTGTTAAGAAGCCTTGTGTGTGGCAGCTTGTCAATGCCCTCTGAAATTCCAAGTGCACAATATTCACTGATTTGCCTTTGCTTGTTATTTCTTCAAAGAATCCCAACAGATTTGTCAGGCAAGATTGTCCCTTAAGGAAACCATGGAGACTACGGCCCAATTTATCATTTGCCTCCAAGTACTCCAACATCTTCCCGACCACTGAGGTCAGACTAAATGGTTTATAATTTCATTTCTTCTGCCTCTCTCCCTTCTTGAAGAGTAGAGTTTTGCAATTTTCTAGCTCTCCGGAACTATGTCAGAATCCATTGATTCTTTAAAGATCATTACTAATGCCTCCACAATTTCTTCACCCACCTGTTTCAGAACACTGGGGTATATACCATCTGGTCCAGGTGATTCATCCACCTTTGAACATTTCAGTTTCCCAAGAAACTTCTCCCTAGTAATAGAAACTTCACACACTTCTGCCCTCTGATACTCTCTGCCCCCTGACACTCTTGAACTTTCAGCACACTGCTAGTGTATTCCACAATGAAGACTGATACTAAATACTTATTCAGTTCATTCGCCATTTCCTTGTTCCCCATTACCACCTCTCCAGCATAATTTTCCAGCAGTCCAATATCTACTCTTGCCTCTGTTTTATACTTTATATATCTGAAGAAGCTTTTTGTATCTTCTTTAATATTATTGGTTTGTGTACCTTTGTATTTCATCTTTTCCTTCTTTATGACTTTTTTAGATGCCTTCTGTTGGTTTTTGAAAGCTTGCGGATTATCTAGCTTCCCAATTTTTGCTCTATTATATGCTCTCTTTTTGGGTTTTATGTTGGCTTTGACTTTTCTTGTCAGCCATGGTTGCATCATCCTGGCTTTAGAATACTTCTTTGAGATATCCACCCTACGCTTTCTGAACTGCTCTCAGAAACTCTAGCTGTTGCTGCTCTGCTATCATCCCTCTAGAGTTCCCTCCAAATCAGTTTTGGCCAGCTTCTCCTCTCTCATGCCTCTGTAATTCCATTTACTCCATTGTAATACTGATACATCCGAATTTAGCTTCTCTTTCTCTTAATAGGTGAATTTACCATATAATCATTGGACCCTGAGGGTTCCTTTACCTTAAGCTCTCTATTCAATTCCAGTTCATTGGACAAAACCCAATCCAGAATAGCTGATCCTCTAGTGGGCTCAACCATGAGCTGTTCTAAAAGGCCATCTCGTAGGCAATCTACAAATTCCCCCTCTTGAGATACAACACCAACATGATTTTCCTAGTCTACTTCCATATTGAAATCCTCATGATTATTGTAACATTGCCCTTTAGACATATATTTTCAATCTCCCATTCTAATTCACAGACTACTTCTTTACTACTGTTTGGAGGTCTGTATATAACCATCAGTGTGTTTTTACCCTTGCAGTTTCTTAGCTCATTTTTTTGTGTGCCATACTCTGCCAGAGCCTCGGCAACCACTTTTTCAAGTGGTTGTCTTGGAGGAAAGATTCTGTTAATGGCCCCCCATGTCCTTCTCACAGCGCAGTTTTTGTTTATGAGGCCGAGTTGTGAGCTTGACACTCAACTCGGGAGCGGCCCGACTGGATTCGAACTCGGGAACCTTCGCTCCGGAGTCTGGCACTGAGGTCACTGTGCCACCAGCTGGATCTACCCACAGCAGTTCTACATCATCCAATCCTAGGTCACCTCTTTCAAATGATTTGATTTCATATTTTACCAATAGAGCCACCTCACCCCCTCTGACTACCTGCCTGTTGTTTTGATACAATGTGTATCCTTGAATGTTAAGCTCCCAGCTATAATCTTCTTCCAGTTAGGACTCAGTGATGCCTACAACATCATTCATGCCAATCTGTAACTGTGCTACAAGTTCATCTATCTCATTCCATATATAGCTTGCATTCAAATATAACACCTTCCATGCTATATTCATAGATAGCGCATATAATTAGGACAGCAGAAAAATATACAGTCACAAAAAGAAATATAGTCCAAGTCTCTGAGGGCATGGCCTGAAGGTTGATTGTGCATGGATGTTGTTCTGGAGCCATGTGTCTGCAAGAACAAGCCTGCAGCAGTACCTCATCATTCACTAGTGTGGTAACTGGAACTATACACAGCACTCCAGCTGTTTTATTACAGAATCATAATATCACAACAAAAGGGAACATGCCTGACATCAATCATCAGACACATAGTTAAACTCATCCCATTTAATTCCCCACATTCCCACTGGGAGCAATTTGCAGTGATCAATTTATTTACCAAATCACAAGTCTTTGTGATGAGGCAGAAAACTGGAGCACCTGGAGGAAACGCATGCAATGAGAGGGAGAACATATAAACTCCTCATAGATGGTTCAGGATTGAACCCAGGTCTCTGCATTTTCAACATCTCTCCCTGTTGTACCAGGACCTCAATGCGCATATTCGATGTCTGGCTAATGAAAACAAACATGTTTCATCAGGAGCAAATTTTACCCCTCAACCATCAGGCTTTTGAACCAGAAGGATATCTTCACGTAGTCGTTTGCCCTATTACTTAACTGTTCCCACAAACTATGGACTCACTTTCAAGGACTTTTCATCCCATGTTCCCAATATTTATTGCTTATTTAGTTATTACTATTGTGCTTGCGTTTTTGTTGTTGCTTTATATTTACAGTGAATGAGCACAAGAAAATGAATCTCAAGGCAGTATATGAAGACGTGTACTTTGATAATAAATTTACTTTGAACTTTGCATATTGTGGATGCCTTCTTCTACCACCCTATATATCCTTGTTTCAATCTCAAGTCACAGTTATTCGACATGGAAACAGACTCTTCATCCCACTCAGGGACATTTGGACAAGATCAAAATAAATGCCGATATCACTATGTTTCTTAATATTCCTTTGGGTCCCACCATTCTTGATTTACAGTACTGTGCAATAGTCTTAAGGACTTATATATGCAGAAGATATGGTGCTTAAGACTTTTGTACAGTACTGTAGTAATTTTATGTATTGTACTGTACCGCTGCTGCTGTAAAAAGCAAATATAATGACACATATGGATGATGGTAAACCTGATTCTGATATGCGTTCCTATTGTGGACTAAGGGGGAGAGGGGGGAAGGAGAGAGGAACTATGATTGGGGAAAGGGGAAGGGAGGGGGGAGGGGAGTGGGAAACACCAGAGAGACATTCTGTAATGATCAATAAACTAATTGTTTAGGATGAAATGACTTTGCCTGGTGTTTCAGGGTTGTGTGTGTCTGCACCTGCACTCCCGCCAAGCCCCAAGTACCCCTTCACTGCCACACCCTTACTGTGGAGCTCCACCTTCACCATTCCCAACATCCTTTGCTCCCAAACTCACTCTCTGCTCCACATTGACAGATACAGTACTGTACAATCCTACTATAATGAAGGGTCTTAGTCCACAACATCAGCTCTTTATTCCTCTTCACCCTTATCTGCTCAGTTCTTCTAGCGCTTTGTGTGTCTTACTCTAGATTTCCAGCAACTGCAGAATCTCTTGTATTTGTTATGTCCAACCATTATTTGATTTCCCAAAATGCATCACCTCAGACTTATCAGGTTTAAATTCCTCTGCTGTTACTGTACCCAATTTACCAGCTTATCAATATCATTCTGTACCACAACTAAGACCACACTCTTCACTATCAACAGTACAGCAATTATTATGTCAACTGCAAACTGACTCATCTCCATCCCACATTCAAACCTAAGTCAGTAACATCAATAACGAATGGCAAAGAGCAGAGTTTTCATCCCTGTGATTGGCCACTGGTCACTGGCTTCCAGCCACAAATGTAAACATCGCCATCACTTTTTGCTGCTTATCACCAAGCCAATTCCGGATCCAGTTTGCCTTCTAATCTTCCGGAATTTCCGTGAGGAGTGTTATCGAAGGCCTTATTGAAGTCCATGTAGACAAAATATCTAATACTAGAGGGCATGCATTTTAAGTGAGAAGGGGTAAGTTCAACGGGGACCTGTGAAACATTGTTTTTCACAGAGAGTTAGTGGCTGCTCAGAATGTGATACCAGGGATGACGGTGGAAACAAATATAACAGAGGGTTTTAAAAGGCTCTTATACTGGTACATGAATATGCAGAGAATGGAGGGATATAGTGATGGTCTTATGATATGGACTTTGTGCAGGTAGAAGGGATTGCTCAGTTACCAGTTCAATTAGCTCAGCACAACACCATGGGCCAAAAAGCCTGTTCTTGTGTTGTACTGTTCTATGTTCTAATATGTTTTAATGATTCTTCATAATCTCAACTAAGTTCCAACTAAAGTCCCAAGATGTACAGTTAGTTACTCACATGGGTGTAATTGGGCAGCTGGACCTGTTGCTGTGCTGAATCTCCAAATAAAATTTACAAAAGAAATTCAGGCAGAATCTCACACTAAAAAATCCATGTTGGATCTCTTCGATACATCCCTGCCTTTCAAGTATGGACTGACATTGCCCACCTGAATTTTTTCCCTATAACTTCCCTGTTACATTAGACTAACTGCTCTGTAATAACCTGGCACATCTTTGCTGTTTCACAAATCAGTAAACAATTTAAACGATACTGTTGGGGCCCCAAAAATCTCCTGGCATGTCTCTCTGAGTAGTCAGGGATGCATTTCATTGGGCCCTGAGGATTTCTCTATCTTTATGGCACATGAAAATGTGGAAAAGTGACGGATTTGGTCAGGCAGCATCTCTAGGAAGAGGTACGGTCAACGTTTCAGGCGGAGACCCTTCGTCAGGACTAATTGAAAGAAGAGCTCGTAAGGGAATCTCTTACTAGTTCTTGTTTCAGTTAGACCTGACAAAGGGTCTCGGCCTGAAACGTCGACTGTACCTCTTCCTAGAGATGCTGCCTGGCCTGCTGCGTTCACCAGCAACTTTGATGTGTGTTGCTTGAAATTCCAGCATCTGCAGATTTCCTCGTGGTTACAGATTTGGTCAATGTGTGCATATGTGGGAGTAGGTTAATTGTGGTTCAAAGTTCAAAGTAAATTTATTATCAAAGTACATATGTCCTCATATACAACCCTGAGATTCATTTTCTTGTGAGCATACTCAATAAATCCATAATAGAATAATAGCCAATGTAATCTGCAAAAGATAACAAACTATGCAAATACAAAAAGGAAACAATAATAGTAATAAAAAAGCAATAAATATCAAGAAGATGAGATAGAGTCCTTGAAAATGAAGTTGAGGGTTTATCCCCTTTGGCTCAGGAGCCTGATGGTTGAGGGGTAATAACTGTTCCTGAACCTGGTGGTGTGGGTTCTCAGGCTCCTGTACCTTCTTCCTGATGGCAGCAGTGAGAAGAGGGTATGTCTTGGGTGGTGGGGGTCCTTGATGATTGATGCTGCTTTCCAATAACAAAGCGTTAGGTAGAAGTGGTCAATGGTGGGGAGGGCTTTACCCGTGATAGACTGGGCTGTATCCACTACTTTTTGTGGGATTTTCTGTTCAAGGGAGTTGGTGTTTCCATTTCATGCTGTGATGCGGCCAATCAATATACTCTTCACTACACAGCTAAAGATGTTTGTCAAAGTTTTAGATGTCATGCCGAATCTTCGCAAACTGCTAAGGAAGTAGAAGTGCTGCCGTGCTTTCTTCATAATTGCCCTTACATGCTGAGCCCAGGACATGTCCTCTGAAATAATAACACCTAGGAATTTAAGGTTGCTACCCTCTTCTCCTCTGATTCTCCGATGAGGACTGGGTCAAGGAGCCATTGGTTTAATTAGTTCAGCACAATGTCCTGGGGCGAAGGCCTATCCTGTCCTGTGCTTTACTGTTCTCTGTTCTATGGTCTGTTTGCCTGCTAACACATCTAATGCTTCCTTCTTTTTACTCTCACTGTTCTCTGGTATTTCATCATCCCATCTAAATTCCAATCTATAATATCTTTCTCCTTTGTGAAGACAGATGAAAAATATAAAGTGGGTTAACATAGGATTACTGTAAAAATATTACTGGTTGATGGTCAGTGCAAATCAGCCTGGTCCTCAGCTGTAGCTCTCCAAGACTCTATGACTATTCATTTAAGACTCACCCACATCTTCTGGCTGAGTGCAGCTTGCTTCTTTGGTCCTCAATAAGTTCTTCTCTTTCTCTCATTATCTTTTTGCTCCTAATAACTTACTGAACAGTATAACACAAGAACAGCCCCTTTGATACACAACTGTTGTACCAATACAATCTATTCCTATCTGATTGAGTAGGGTCCCTCAATTCCTTGCATGTGCCTGCTTAAATTCCTCTTTTATGCAGCCATCATATGTTTCCACCACCATCCCCAGCAGTCTGTTGCAGGCACTTGCTAACTGGGTAAAATTCCTGTCTTGTGAATCTCTTTTAAACTTTCCTCCTCTCACCTTAAACCTCTGCCCTCCAGTCCACCCTGGGAAAAGCCTCTGATGGCCTGGGCTGAGAGGAACAATTCTGGTCACACTTGTTAAACTCCCTTCTCCCTTGAAGATGGTCACCCTGATAACTCCCTCTTTGAACATAGAAAATTACAGCAAAACAGACCTTTCAGCACACAATGTTGTGCTGACCTTTTAACCTACACTAAAATTAATCTAACCCCTCCGTTCTACATAACCCTCCACTTTCCTATCATGCCTGCACCTATCTGTTTATTAAATGCCTTAATATATCTGCCTCTACTACCACCCCTGGCAAGGTGTTCCACACACCCATCTCTCTCTCTGTAAACAACTTACCTCTGACATCCCCCTATACTTTCCTCCAATCACTACAAAATTATGCCCCCTTGTATTAATCATTTCCATCCTAGGAAAAAAATCTTCAACTATCTGCCTTATCTGTGCCTGTTATCATCTTGAACACCTTTATGAAATCACCTCTCACCCTCTTTTGCTCCAAAGAGAAAATCCCTAGATGCTCAAACTATCTTCATAAGACATGCCTTCTAGTCCAACAGCATCCTTGTACATCTCCCCTGCACCCTGCTTCCACATCCATCCTATAATGAAGCAATCAGAACTGAACACAATATTCCAAATATGGTCTAACCAGGGTTTTATAGAACCGTAACATTACCTCACGGCTCGAACTCAGTTACCTGACTAACGAAGGCCAACACACCTCTTAACAACCCTACCAACTTGCACAGCAACTTAGAGGGATCTATGGACGTGGATCTCATGATCCGTCTGTTCCTCCACACTGCTAAGAATTCTGTCATTACCCCTGTATTCTGCCTTCAAATTTGATCTTCCAAAGTGAATCACTTCACACTTTTGTGGGTTTCCCAGCCCAGCTCTGCACTGTCGATGTCCCGTTGCAATCTGCAACAACCCTCCACACTATCCACAACTCCAACAACCTTCATGTCATCTGGAAACTTACTAATCCATTCCTCTGCTTCCTCATTCAAGTTATTTATAAAAATCACAAAGAGCAGAGGGTTCAGAGCAGATCCCTGTGGAGCACCAGTGGTCACCAATACCCTTTGCCTTCTATGGGAGGAAAATTCTTCATACACACAACCAGGGTTCCTTGGACCCTGTGTCTCCTGACTTTTTGAATGAGTCTACCATGGAGAATTTTATCAAGTGCTTTACTAAAATATCACATCCACTGTTCTACCTTCATCAATGTGCTTTGCCACACTCTCAAAGAATCCAATCAGGTTTGTGAGGCATGATCTGCCCCTCTTGCCTCTCATAGTTTTATATACTTCTGTCAGGTCTCCCTCAGTCCCTGATACTCCAGAGGAAACAGTCCAAGTTTGTCCCACCTCTCCATATACAGTATGTAATACTCTCTAATCCAGGCAACATGCTGCTGACCCTTTTCTGTACTCTCTCCAAAGCCTTCAGATCTTTCCTGTAATGTGATAACCAAAACTGCACACAATATTCCAAGCAACACACATCAAAGTTGCTGGTGAACGCAGCAGGTCAGTCAGCATCTCTAGGAAGAGGTACAGTCGACATTTCGGGCCGAGACCCCTCGTCAGGACGGATATATTCCAAAGTTTTATACTTGCTGCTCTTCGACTTGCCAACTCTTATACTCAGTGCCCTAACCGATGAACACAAGCATGTCATGCATGTTCTTTATCACCCCATCTGCTTGTGCTCCCACTTTCAGTGAGCTATGGCCATGTATCCTATGATCCCTTTGTGCATCAATGCGCCCAAAGGCCCTGCTATTATCTGTATAATTTCCATCCTGCATTTGACCTCTCAAGATGCAACAATTCATTCTTATCCAAGTTAAACCCGTGCCTGGTTTATTTTGTATGGGACAATTTATAAGTTGGTGTATCTATACCCTGAGATCCCCTTGCTTCTCTACAACTGCAATCATGCCTACAAAATAAGGTGTTTTCTTCCATCAGATTGTATGACTCACTTCATTTGTTTTATTTACTATAATTACTTCATTTGCTAAATACTTAGGCCCTTTTGCAATATGTTGCAAATTCCCTCAATATTGATGCTCAGTCGTCTGCCTTTGAATTTGGTTTCAGTTGCAATTTGAGAAATGTTGTTTTTAAGTGATTACTATAAAATGTGAATTACAGTGGTGCTAGTCTTCACCCCTGCAGATCACTGTTCTTCCATTGCACACAGCTGACCTTTACTCCTGTTCTCTGCCCCTAACCTGTTCTGCACCCTATTCACATTTGTCTATGAAGGGCACATTAATAAAGGCATCTGGAAAGTCTAGATGACTTACTGCTAGCTTAACATCATTGCCTACTCTTACCTCTTTACATCTGGGGGTGAGGGTAACAAAGAACAAAGAATCTTTTGACCCAATCAACAGTTTCCATAAATTTACTCAGACCATAAGACTGTAAGATATAGGAGCATAATTAGGCCATTCAGCCCATCATGTCTGCTCTGCCATTGCATCAAGGCTGATCCGATTTTCCGTTCCTGCCAATCTCCTGCCTTCTCCCCATATCCCTTCATACCCTGACTAATCAAGAATCTATCAACCAATCTATATTGTTGCTTTGTTTTTTTTAAACTGTAAATCCTAACTACTCAAACTAGAATTTTGGCAGTCTTGTTTAATATATGCACATTTTATCATTCTTATTATATATATATAAGTCGAAGCAAGCAGCTGAGAAGAAGGGAGTGAAGAAATCGGGTAGAAAAAGTCATTTTTTTAAAGACACTGCTCGGGGAGAAGGGTCTGCACTGCGCAGGCGAGTGATGTAGCGCGCCAAGGTTTAAAAGCAGACCACCATATACAATGGCTATCGTCGGAGTGGACTGAGTCAGAGTGGGACGGCTTTGGCTCAACAGGCTTCGTCGAGAACAGGTAGAGGCCAGGGTAGGTTCCGGTAAGTTTTTTTGTTCAGGTTGTTTAGAGTAGAGAGAATGCCAGGCAGGATATTGGAATGCTCCTCTTGCAGGATGTGGGAAGTCAGGGAGCCCTCCGGTGTTCCTGACAACGACACCTGCAAGAAGTGCATCCAGCTGCAGCTCCTGACAAACCGCGTTAGGGAACTGGAGCAGGAGCTGGATGACCTGCGGATCATTCGGGAGAATGAGGAGATTATAGATCGTAGCTACAGGGAGGTAGTTACGCCAAAGGAGCAGAGGACAGGAAATTGGGTCACTGTCAGGTGAGGGAAGAGGAAAGGGCAGGCAGAGCAGGGTTCCCCTGTGGCCATTCCCCTCAACAACAAGTATACTGCATTGGATACTGTTGGGGGGGATGACTTACCTGGGACAAGCTGCAGTAGCCAGATCTTTGGCACTGAGTCTGGTTCTGCAGTACAGAAGGGAGGGTGGAAAAAGAGGAGAGCGGTAGTGATAGGGGACTCGATAGTTAGAGGTACAGATAGGAGGTTTTGTGGTCGTGACAGAGAATCCAGGATGGTTTGTTGCCTCCCAGGTGCCAGGGTCAAGGATGTCTCTGATCGATTGCATAACATTCTGAAGTGGGAGGGTGATCAGTCAGATGTTGTGGTGCACATCGGTACCAATAACATAGCAAGGAAGAGTGAGGAGGTCCTGGACAGTGAGTGCAGAGAGCTTGGTAGGAAGTTGAAAAGCAGGACCTCGAGGGTGGTAATCTCAGGACTGCTACCTGTGCTACGTGCCAGTGAGGGTAAGAATAGGATGCTCTGGAGGATGAACAAGTGGCTGAGGAACTGGTGTAGGGGGCAGGGTTTCAGATTTCAGGATCATTGGGACCTCTTCTGGGGCAGGTGGGACCTGTACAAGAGAGACAGGTTACACTTGAACTACAGGGGGACCAATATCCTTTCAGGGAGGTTTGTTAGTGCTATTGGGGAGGCTTTAAACTAGATTTGCAGGGGGATGGGAACCAGAGTGCCAGAGCTGACAGTGTGGCTGGGGTGAAAATAAATGATGTTAAAAGTTCAAGCAAATCCACTGATAGAAAGGTTGTGAGTGGTGGTAAAAATCTTCTGAGGTGTATATATTTCAATGCTAGGAGTATTGCGGGGAAGGCGGATGAGTTGAGGGCGTGGATTGACACGTGGAATTATGACGTTATAGCAATTAGTGAAACTTGGCTACAGGAGGGGCAGGACTGGCAGCTTAATATTCCAGGGTTCCGATGTTTCAGATGTGATCGAGGCAGAGGAATGAAAGGTGGGGGAGTAGCATTGCTTGTTAGAGAAAATATTACAGCAGTGCTCAGGCAGGACAGATTAGAGGGCTTGTCTACTGAGTTCTTATGGGTGGAGCTGAGAAACAGGAAAGGTATGGCCACATTAGTGGGATTGTATTACAGACCACTCAATAGTCAACGAGAATTGGCAGAGCAAATCTGCAGAGAGATAGCAGGCAACTGCAGGAAACATAAAGTTGCGGTGGTCGGGGATTTTAATTTTCCACATATTGATTGGGGCTCCCATACTGTTAGGGGTCTAGATGGTTTAGAGTTTGTAAAATGTGTTCAGGAAAGTTTTCTAAATCAATATATAGAGGGATCAACTAGAGGGGATGCAATATTGGATCTCCTGTTAGGAAACGAATTAGGACAAGTGACGGAAGTCTGTGTAGGGGAGCACTTTGGTACCAGTGATCATAACACCATTAGTTTCAACTTGATCGTGGACAAGGATAGATCTGGTCCTAAGGTTGAGGTTCTGAACTGGAAGAAGGCCAAATTTGAAGAAATAAGAAAGGATCTAAAAAGCGTGGATTGGGACAGGTTGTTCTCTGGCAAAGATGTGATCGGTAGGCGGGAAGCCTTCAAAGGAGAAATTTTGAGAGTGCAGAGTTTGTATGTTCCTGTCAGGATTAAAGGCAGAGTGAATAGGAATAAGGAACTTTGGTTCTCAAGGGATATTGCAACTCTGATAAAGAAAAAGAGGGAGTTGTATGACATGTATAGGAAACAGGGAGTACATTAGATGCTTGAGGAGTATAAGAAGTGCAAGAAAATACTTAAAAAAGAAATCAAGAGTGCTAAAAGAAGACATGAGGTTGCAGTGAAGGATAATCCAAAGAGCTTTTACAGGTATATTAAGAGCAAAAGGATTGTAAGGGATAAAATTGGTCCTCTTGAAGATCAGAGTGGTCGGCTATGTGCGGAACCAAAGGAAATGGGGGAGATCTTAAATAGGTTTTTTGTGTCTGTATTTACTAAGGAAACTGGCATGAAGTCTATGGAATTAAGGGAAACAAGTAGTGAGATCATGGAAACTGTACAGATTGAAAAGGAGGAGGTGCTTGCTGTCTTGAGGAAAATTAAAGTGGATAAATCCCCGGGACCTGACAGGGTGTTCCCTCAGACCTTGAAGGAGACTAATGTTGAAATTGCAGGGGCCCTGGCAGAAATATTTAAAATGTTGCTGTCTACAGGTGAGGTGCCGGAGGATTGGAGAGTGACTCATGTTGTTCCGTTGTTTAAAAAAGGATCGAAAAGTAATTTGGGAAATTATAGGCCAGTAAGTTTAACGTTGGTAGTAGGTAAGTTATTGGAGGGAGTACTAAGAGACAGAATCTACAAGCATTTGGATAGACAGGGACTTATTAGGGAGAGTCAACATGGCTTTGTGCGTGATAGGTCATGTTTGACCAATCTATTGGAATTTTTCGATGAGGTTACCAGGAAAGTGGACGAAGGGAAGGCAGTGAGTATTGTCTACATGGACTTCAGTAAGGCCTTTGACAAGGTCCTGCATGGGAGGTTAGTTAAGAAAATTCAGTCGCTAGGTATACATGGAGAGGTGGTAAATTGGATTAGGCATTGGCTCAGTGGAAGAAGCCAAAGAGTGGTAGTAGAGAATTGCTTCTTCGAGTGGAGGCCTGTGACAAGTGGTGTGCCACAGGGATCAGTGCTGGGTCCATTGTTATTTGTCATCTATATCAATGATCTGGATGATAATGTGGTAAATTAGATCAGCAAATTTGCTGATGAGAGGTGTAGTAGACAGTGAGGAAGGTTTTCAGAGCCTGCAGAGGGACTTGGACCAGCTGGAAAAATGGGCTGAAAAATGGCAGATGGAGTTTAATACAGACAAGTGTGAGGTATTGCACGTTGGAAGGACAAACCAAGGTAGAACATACAGGGTTAATGGTAAGGCACTGAGGAGTGCAGTAGAACAGAGGGATCTGGGAATACAGATACAAAATTCCCTAAAAGTGGCATCACAGGTAGATAAGGTCGTAAAGAGAGCTTTTGGTTCATTGGCCTTTTTTAATCGAAGTATTGAGTATAAGAGCTAGAATGTTATGATGAGGTTGTATAAGGCATTGGTGAGGCCGAATCTGGAGTATTGTGTTCTGTTTTGGCCACCAAATTACAGGAAGGATATAAATAAGGTTGAAAGAGTTCAGAGAAGGTTTACAAGGATGTTGCTGGGACTTGAGAAACTCAGTTACAGAGAAAGGTTGAATAAGTTAGGACTTTATTCCCTGGAGCGTAGAAGAATGAGGGGAGATTTGATGGAGGTATATAAAATTATGATGGGTATAGATAGAGTGAATGCAAGCAGGTTTTTTCCACTGAGGCAAGGGGAGAAAAAAACTAGAGGACATGGGTTAAGGGTAAGGGGGGAAAAGTTTAAAGGGAACATTGGGGGGGGCTTCTTCACACAGAGAGTGGTGGGAGTATGGAATGAGCTGCCAGACGAGGTGGTAAATGCGGGTTCTTTTTTAACATTTAAGAATAAATTGGACAGATACATGGATGGGAGGTGTATGGAGGGATATGGTCTGTGTGCAGGTCAGTGGGACTAGGCAGAAAATGGTTCGGCACAGCCAAGAAGGGCCAAAAGGCCTGTTTCTGTGCTGTAGTTTTTCTATGGTTTCTATGGTTTCTATATCTCACATTTTCTTATCATCTGTATCACACTTTCTATTAAGTATATTTAGCTTTTTATTTCAAAACAGAAAATATTTTACACTGCCAAATTAAACCATCCTGTCTCTGTCTGCTTATCAAATTATGTTGCTCAGCTTTGTAAGTGCAGGCAGAGATGCAGTCGGAGCATTAGATAGAGGGGCAGCAGGAAGCATAGTCCCGTAGGAACTCTACTCAACGGTTACCAGAATGAGCCAGAAATTCTCAGCAGGTCAGACCATTGTTTCATTGACTTCTCATCATAAAGTTGGAGACAAAACAGATTTAAGTTTTATGGAAAGGGGCAAAGTGAGAAATAACAGAAGGAAACATTGGAGATGAGGAGAGACTGAGTGGAAGTAAATATCATTAGGTGTAATGGAGTATCCAGGGAGGGTTGGCACCTCTGGTGAAGGGGCTTGTGTCCATTCTGGGGCAGCTCACTCACCTTTGGTCCCAACTGGACACTCAGCTCTCACCTGTGGCTCCAAGTAGCTATCTACATGTGACAGTGACCACACCCCAGTACACTCCTTCAACAGGTGGACTACACCAGGAAAGGGTAGCTGGATGGCCTAATTCTGCTCCTATTCTTATAAGTAGGACATAGGAGCCGAAATAGGCTTCTATGTCTTATTCATGGTATTGCTTACCATAGGACAGAGGAGAAGCGTTAGGACATTCAGCCAATGAAGTCGGCTACGCCATTTCATCATGACTGATCCACTTCCCTCTCAACCCCATTCTCCTGCTTCCTCCTCATAACCTTTCATGTCCTGACTAATCAAGAACCTATCAACCTCTGCTTTAAATACACCCAAATACCTGACTTCCATGGCCACCTGTGGCAATAGATTACACAGATTCACCACCCTATCACTCTGCTAAATTCGTTTAAACCCTCCGCAACAGCTTGAGCAAACCAAACTGCAAGGATACTGATCCCCCTTGAGTTCACGTTTAAACTGTCCCTTCTGTACAGGTCATATGTTCCACAGAAAAGATCCCAATGATCCAGAAATCTGAAGCCCTGATCCTTGTACCAGATTCTCAGTCACGCATTCATCTGCCAAATCACCGTATTCTTACACTCAGCTGTGTGTGGCATAGGCAGGGGTGCAGTGCTAGCCGGAGCGCACCCAGCACATCTGTAAGAAAAAAGCCAAACTAAACAAGCTAATTAATTAGGTGCCGCCCAGGGTGACTTGAGTATCTCAGAAACTGCTGATCTCCTGGGATTTTTACGCACAGCAGACTCTGGAGTTTGCAAAGAGTGGTGCCAAAAATAAAAAAACATCCAGCGAGTGGATTTAACAAGATGTTTTCACTCACAGAACAGCCACTCGTTGGATGTTTTTTTGTTTTTGGCACCACTCTTTGCAAACTCCAGAGTCTGCTGTGCGTAAAAATCCCAGGAGATCAGCAGTTTCTGAGATACTCAAATCACCCTGGGCGGCACCTAATTGATTGGCTTGTTTATTTCAGCTTTTTTCTTAAAGATGTGCCGGGTGTACTCTGGCTAGCACTGCAACCATGGGCATAGGCTGCACACTTGCACCCCACTAAGGGAGGTAGTGGTTACCACTAACATAGCTCCATATGAGTAAAAGTATGATTTATATGTCATTAGAAAAATCTTTTATTTAATTTTATTGGTAAATCTTCTTAAACTTGTGGTTTTTAATTGTAGTAATGTCCTGTAAATAAGCAACCTTTGTGAAATTCAGATAATTGGGTAACTGTTTAACTGGTTCACTGAACTCGTCTGATTCAAAAGACTGGAACCCGTCATCTCAGATAAATTATATTTTGACTGCAACCTCTAATTTGTATCAATGGCGTGTGGACTTTGGAGAAGTAAGGGTTGATAAAGGCAGAACTAAATGAAGTGAATAAATATTCCCAAATGGAAACTTAAGAACAGGTGATGGGTTGTAGCTGCATTATGTGGGAGCTGATCATCATACAACACTTACTCCTGCAGTAAATGTTGATGAACTGAGCGTTAGTATTTGGCCACACTTATGTATGATGGAGGGAGACAATGTCAGGATTATTCTGTTCAAGGAGCTGGTTAAGTACAGTTAGCAGAGGGATGAGAATGTGAGGCAGATATGAGGATCCAGAAGTTAACATTGCAAGAGCCTCCGTCCTTCAGGGTTTCAGGACCTTGGATGATTGGAACCTTTTCAGAGAAAGAGGTGACCTGTACAAGAGGGACGGGTTGCACCAGAGCTGGAGGGGAACCAGTATCCTGGCCGGGAGGTTTGCTGATGCTACTCGGGAAGAGTATAAGCTAGTTTTGCAGGGGGCTGGGAACTGGAATCCAGATTAGCAAGGGGAGGATCAGGCCAGAGGGTAGGTGTCAGGGAAAGTATTGAAAGGCAAAATTGAAATAACAAGTATGATGGGTCAGATAGTTTGAAGTGTGTATATTTTAATGCTAGGAGTAGTAAAGTGCTCTGTTAAGGGTAATTAACCGTGGTGGGTCTCATCAGCAAGAATGATGAGTCAGCATACAGAGAAGAGGTGCAGTGGCTAAGGGACTGATGCAGAGCCAACGACCTGTCTCTGAATGTGCACAAGACAAAAGAGATGGTTGCTGACTTCAGGAGGACACGGAGTGACCACTCTCCGCTGAACATTGATGACTCCTCCGTAGAGATCATTAAGAGCACCAAATTTCTTGTTGTTCACCTGGCGGAGAATCTCACTTGGTCCTTCAACACCAGCTCCATAGCAAAGAAAGCCCAGCAGCATCTCTACTTTCTGCGAAGGCTGAGAAAAGTTCATCTCCCACTTCCCATCCTCACCACATTCTACAGAGGTTGTATTGAGAGCATCCTGAGCAGCTGCATCACTGCCTGCTTCAGAAATTGCACCATCTCAGATCGCAAGACTCTTCAGCGGATAGTGAGGTCAGCTGAGAAGATCATCGGGGTCTCTCTTCCCGCCATTACAGACATTTACAACACACACTGCATCTGCAAAGCAAACAGCATTTTGAAGAACCCCACACACCCCTCATACAAACTCTTCTCCCTCCTGCCATCTGGCAAAAGGTACCGAAGCATCCAGGATCTCATGACCAGACTATATAACAGTTTCTTCCCCCAAGCCATCAGACTCAATACCCAGAGCCTGGACTGACACCAACCTACTGCCCTCTGCTGTGCCTGTTGTCTTGTTTATTATTTATTGTAGTGCCTGCACTGTTTTGTGCACTTTATGCAGTCCTGGGTAGGTCTGTAGTCTAGTGTAGTTTTTGTGTTTTACTAAGTTCAGTGTAGTTTTTGTATTGTTTCATGTAGCATCATCATCCTGAAAAACGTTGTCTCGTTTTTACTGTGTACTGTACCAACAGTCATGGTCGAAATGAAAGTAAAAAATGACTTGACTTGACTTGACTTAACTTAGAGAGCATGGATCAGTACATGGAACTACGATGTTGTAACCATTACTGAAACTTGGTTGAGAAAGGGTTAGGAATGGGTGATTAATGTAAAAGGTTTTCAAGATTTTAGAAAAGATAGAAGAGGAGAAAAAAGAGGGAGTGAAACTGAACTACTAATCAGGGACAATATCACGGCTGCACTTGGGAGACATAATGGAGCGGTCAGACACTGAGTCATTTTTTTAGATTATGAGGACACGCAGTCCTCTTTAATTGTCATTTAGTAACGCATGCATTAAGAAATGATACAATATTCCTCCGGTGTGATACCACAGAAACACAGGACAGACCAAGACTGAAAAACTGACAAAAACCAGATAATTATAACATATAGTTACAACAGTGCAACAATACCATAACTTGATGAAGAACAGACCATGGCACAGTAAAAAAGTTCAAAGTCTCTCGAAAATCCCACATCTCACGCAGATGGAAGAAGAAAGAAAACTCTCCCTGCCATGCCCGACCACAGTCCAACTCTGAGTCGTCCGAAAACTTCAAGCTCTGATCAGCCCTCCGGCACTGTGTACCGAGCACCATCTCTGCCGAACGCTTCGACCCCAGCCTCGGCCGCCAGCAGCAGGCAAAGCCGGGGATTTTGGGGCCTTCCTCCCAGAGATTCTCGATCGCACAGTTGCAGCGGCAGCGAACAGGGCATTTCAGAAATTTCTCCAGATGTTCCTCTGCTTCTCATGTCTGTCTTCATCAAATCAGAATTGTGCACGACATCCTACTTACAAATACGATATCATCTCACCGAAGAGCTGTGCGCGCTGCATCGCGCCGCCATCTTCTCCTTCCGCATTTGTGTAGAACTCAGGAATAGGAAGGGTGCAATTATACTGATGAGATTTGTACTACAGACCCCCTAATAGTCACTGAGGAGCTGATATGTAATCAGATTAAGGAAATGTGTAAAAATAATAGGGTTGTTGTTGTGGGGGATTTCAACTTCCCTAATTTAAACTGGGACTTTCTTGGTGTAAGGGGTTTAAATGGAACAGAAAACAACAGGAATTCTGCAGATGCTGGAAATTCAAGCAACACACATCAAAGTTGCTGGTGAACACAGCAGGCCAGGCAGCATCTCTAGGAAGAGGTGCAGTCGACGTTTCAGGTCTCGGCCTGAAACGTCGACTGCACCTCTTCCTACAGATGCTGCTTGGCCTAAATGGAGCAGAATTTGTTAAGTGTATCCAAGAGGGTTTCTTAAATCAATATGCGGATGGTTCAATGAGAGGAGGGGCTGTGCCGGACTAGGTTTTGGGTAATGAGCCTGGCCAGGTGACTGACATTTCAATGGGCAAACAGTGATCACAAATCCTCAACTTTCAGTACAGCTATAGATAAGTTTAAGTATGGTTTTGTGGGAGAGTCTTAAATTGGAATAGAGCAAATTATGCAGGCATTAGGTAGGAATTAAGAAATGTTAACTGAGGACATCTTTTCTCTGGCAAGTCCACATCAGACATGTGGAGGGTGTTTAAAGATCAATTGGAAAGAAAGCAGGAAAGGTATGTTCCTGTTGGAAGGAAGGACGGAGATGGTAAGATAGAGAACCTTAGATGTTCAGAGAGATGATGAACTTAGTCAAGAAGAATAAGAAAAAGTATGTAAAGCTTCAGAAGTTATGATGATCAAATGAAGCACATGAGGAGTATAAAGAATCCAGAAAAGAACTAAAGAAGGGAATTAGGAAAGCCAGGAGGGGCCGTGAAAAGTCATTGGCAAGTAGGATTAAGGTGAATCCCAAGACATTCTATCCACAAATCGAGCAAGATGATAACTAGGGACAGGGGGAGGCACTGAAGGATAAATGGAGTGTTACATACCTCGTGGGTATCTTGTGACTGTCTTATGACCATGATGTAATTGAGTATCTTGTGAGCATGATGTAATGGTCTTATGATGGTGGGGTGATGTAATTTTCCTGCCAGTGTGAGGTCATATGATGTAATTTTCCCGTCGATGTGAGGTCACGTGATGGCATTTTCCCAACAGGTATATAAAGGGGAAACCCCTGTTGTCACTCAGTTAATTTGTCAGTTAATTTATTAGTTACTTCCTTATGCTGCGTATTCATCTCATGACACAGTTTTCTTTTAAAGTGGAGTTTTACTTTCTATTATAAGGTAAAAACGTTGTGCCAGCAGTTTCGCCAATCGCTGCCAGTTTTTGTTTGTTGCATCTTTGATTTAACTTTACAGTCTAGTATTGGAGAGTGAAGACCTTACTAAAGAACGGGAACCCGAAGGATTGTGTAAAGTTGGTGTTGTTTGGTGGTTTTATAAAGGATTGACCGTATTAAATCTTTGTTCGGGAATAGTGGCCTGCATCTGAGATAACCCCTGCAAGATCAGGAAGGTTTTTGTGCAGTGTTCTCCCTCCAGGAAAAAGGTCAGTTCCTTTAAGCTGATTTTATTTCCTTTGTTGTGAATTCTTTGGACAAGGCATCCCTCAGCTGGGATCAGCAGTAATGTCATGTCTTTGAAGAAATCAGTTTTCAGGGAAGTCTCTCCTTACTGACTGTATAAATCACTTGGACTTCTGAATTTACCACTTTAAGACTGTGTTCGAATTTACCACTTTAAGAACTGTTCCAGAGTTTGGCTGTTTGTTAAATGCCGTATAGCAGTTAACTTCCGGTTAAGTTAGTCATTTGTTTACTTTTCACTAGTGTTGAGCAGAGTTTAATAAATGCTTATGTTTGTTTATAAAACCTGACTCAATTCTATATTCATTGTTGCTGATGACATAACAGGGGGAACATTTGCTTGGATGCAGAGAATGTGAGTGAGGTGCTTAATGAGTACTTTGCTTTAGTATTTATCAAGGAAAAGGGTATCAAAGTTGAAAGTTCAAAATTCAGCATGTCATCAAAAACCTTGGCAAGCTTCTCTAGATGTGTGGTGGAAAGTGCGCTGACTGGCTGATTATGCCCTGGTATGGGAACACCAATGGCTTTGAGCAGACAATCTTACAAAAAGGAGTGAATTTGGCCCAGTATATCACAGGTAAAGCCCTCCTAACCAATGAGCATATTTACATGAAACACTGCTGTAGAAAAGCAGCATCCATCGTCAAAGATCCTCACCACCCAGGCCACGCTCTCTTCTTGCTGCTGCCCATGCTAGAAGGTGCAAGTGTCTCAGAAGTCGCATCACCAAGGTCAAGAACAATTACTACCCCTCGGCCATCAGGCTCTTGAACAAAAGGGGATAACTCCACTCAGTTAGGATTCTCTTCTCTTGTTATTTCATGCTTGTTGTTTATTGCTATTTATTTATATCTGCATTTGCACAGTTCTTTGTCCATTTTTTATAGAAAGTAGACAATAGACAATAGGTGCAGGAGTAGGCCATTCGGCCCTTTGAGCCAGCACCACCATTCACTGTGATCATGGCTGATCATCCACAATCAGTACCCTGTTCCTGCCTTCTCCCCATATTCCTTCACTCCGCTATCTTTAAGAGCTCTATCTAACTCTTTCTTGAAAGAATCCAGAGAATTGGCCTCCACTGCCTTCTGAGGCAGAGCACTCCACAGATCCACAACCCTCTGGGTGAAAAAGTTTTTCCTCATCTCCATTCTAAATGGTCTACCCCTTATTTTTAAACTGTGACCTCTGGTTCTGGACTCCCCCAACATCGAGAACATGTTTCCTGCCTCTAGCGTGTCCAATCCCTTAATAATCTTATATGTTTCAATCAGATCCCCTCTCATCCTTCTAAATTCCAGTGTATACGAGCCCTGTTGCTCCAGTCTTTCAACATATGACATTCCCACCATCCCTGGAATTAACCTTGTGAACCTACGCTGCACTCCCTCCATAGCAAGAATGTCCTTCCTCAAATTTGGAGACCAAAACTGCACACAATACTCCAGGTGGGGTCTCACCAGGGCCCTGTACAACTGCAGAAGGACCTCTTTGCTCCTATACTCAACTCAACTCCCCTTGTTACGCCATTAGCTTTCTTCACTGCCTGCTGTACCTGTATGCTTACTTTCAGTGACTGATCAACAAGGACACCCAGATCTCATTGTACTTCCCCTTTTCCTAACTTGACACCATTCAGATAGAAATCTGCCTTCCTGTTCTTGCCACCAAAGTGGATAACTTCACACTTATCCACATTAAACTGCATCTGCCATACATCTGCCCACTCACCCAACCTTTCCAAGTCACCCTGCATTCTCATAACATCTTCCTCACATTTCACAGCATCACCCAGCTTTGTGTCATCTGCAAGTTTGCTAATGTTACTTTTGATCCCTTCATCTGAATTATTAATGTGTATTGTAAATAGCTGCGGTCCCAACACTGAGCCTTGCGGTACCCCACTGGTCACCGCCTGCCATTCTGTAAAGGACCTGTTAATCCCTACTCTTTGTTTCCTGTCTGCCAACCAATTTTCTATCCATGTCAGTACCCTACCCCAATACCATGTGCTCTAATTTTGCCCCCTAACCTCCTATGTGGGACCTTATCAAAGGCTTTCTGAAAGTCCAGGTACACTACATCCACTGGCTTTCCCATGTTCATTTTCATAGTTTCATCCTCAAAAAATTCCAGAAGATTAGTCAAGCACGATTTCCCCTTCGTAAATCCATTTAGTTACTGTTTAGTTACTATTCCATAGATTGGCTAAGTATGCCCGCAGAAAAAGAATCTCAGGTATGTGGTGACATGTATGTACTTTGATAATAAATTTTACTTTGAGCTGAGATTTGTGGGCCCTTATCCAGCATCTTTGTGTCCTCTCTAGCCACTGAACGTGTGCGACAGCTGTCTGACAGTGATAAAGCTAAGAAATCTGATTAAAAATCATTAAAAATACCTTTTTTGAGGTAAATTGTTTAGCCAACTTAAATGCCAGCCCAGATCAGAGGCAAAAGGCGATTTTGCCCTCTCCAAGCCTCCAGAACATTTTGCTGTTTAGTCATTTTAAACGCCTCCTCAGATAGACTGAAAAGACAGGCTTCTGTTCTCTCCGCCTGCTAATATGATGAACTGATAAGCAAGGCTTTGAACCTGCTCTGGTCTGCTCTGGGGTTCAGATCTGAGGAGACAATTTTGTTCCGGAATGTTGTGGTTCGCTTCAATTGTTTGCATGACTTGTTTTTTTTCCCCTTTCTTTTACGCACCGAGTGTTAGCCTTCTATTTTTATATTTTTTTAAATTCGGTTCTATCTGGTTTCTTGCTTTGTCGCTACCTGTGAGCAAGCAAATCTCAAGGTTGTATAATTTATACATTCTTTAATAATAAATACACTTGAATTATAATGAAGTGACTAGAACTGTTGTGCCAATCTTGATGGTGATTTATACTAAATGTCCTATTCCAGTTTATCATCCATATTCCACTACCCCATTCCTTTCATGTTCATGTTTCTAAAGGTCTCTTAAACTCCGCTAAACTGCCTGCTTTCGCTTTTATTCCTGAGTAAGCCATTCCAGGCACCTACCGCGGTCTCCCTCAGTAATAAACTTGCCATTTTACATTATCTCCATTGATTCTGGCAAGATTCCCACAGATTGGTGGGAAGTATATCTGACCCTCTTTCTGAAGAAAGGAAGAGTGAAAACAGGAAGGCATGGAGCTGCTGTCTGACAAGCTGAAATTTATTATGAAAGAAGTGGCAAGAGGTCATTTAGAAGCACAATTTTTTTTCTCTGGGCAGTGAATATGGATTTATGAAAGGGAATCATATTTGCTAACCCACTACAATGTTTGGAGATTCCAAGCAGCAGAATAGAAAAGTGAATTTGGATTCTCAGAAATAATTTCAATAAAGTGCCCTGTGAGAGATTATTAAACAAAATTCAAGCCTATGGTTAATGGATAAAAACAGGGGGCTAGAATTATGGGGCCGTTTCATGTTACAAGACTGTGACCAGACTGCGAGGATCATGGACACAGTCCAGTACAGCAACAGGCCCTTCTGCCCAAGGTGTCTGCACTGACCATTAATGCCAATCTAACTTAATCCAATCAGCCTTCATTTTATCCATGACCTTCCATGTTCATGCTAAATGCCTTTTAAACCTTGATATCTTCCCCAGGCACCCTCCACTCTATGTATATTAAAAAAAGTCTCAGAAATGGCCTTTAAACTTTGCGCTCTCAACTTAAAGATTTGACATTTCCACTCTGGGAAAAAGATACCTACCCTTTCATAATTTTATATACTTGGGTTCAAAATTGGCTTAGTGTAAGGAGCCAGAGGCTGGGAGTTGAGGATTTTTTTCACACTGTGACCAGTGGCATGTTGCAGAAATTAATGCTGGATCCACTATTGATTGTCATCTATATCAATAATCTGAATGAGAATGTAGAATGCTTGGCATGGCCATTAATTTGACAGATGACTCCAAAATTGGACAGTGAAGGTTATCTAAGATTATAACTGGGAAAGTGGATCAAGAGATATCAAATGGAATTTAACTTGGACAAATGTGAAATGTTGCAGTTTAGGAAATTAAATCAGGGCAAGACTTACACAGTAAATGGCAGGGTACTGGGGAGTGTTGTAGAATAGAGGTCTCAGAGTACAAGTAAAAATTCCCTGGAAGTTGAGATATAAGCGGACAGGATGGTGAAGAAGGCACTTCAATAGCTTGCCTTCATCCGTCAGGGCACTAACTACAGGAGTTAGGATATCATATTACAACTGCTGAGGCAGCACTGGGAATACCGTGTGAAATCCTCGTCACCTAGCTGCAGAAAGGATGTCATTAAGCTAGAGAGGGTGCAGAAAAGATTCACAAGAATGTTATCGGGGTTGGAGGGTTTGAGTTATAAAGAGAGACTGGATATGCTGGGGTTGTTTGCCCCGGTGTACTGGAGACTGAGAGGCTCGTAGAGGTTTATAAAATCATGAGGGCCATAGATAAGATGAATGGTCACATTCCTTTTCCTTGACTCAGGGAGACTAATAATAAAGGGCAGGGATTTGAGATGAGAGGGGAAAGATTTAAAGGGAATCTGAGAGGCAAGCTTTTCACAGAGAATGGTGTGTATATGGAATGAGCTGCTATAAGAAATAGTAGAGGTTGGTACAATTACAATGTTTTAAAGACACTGAGACAGGATCGAAAAGGCCTAGGAGGATATTGGTAGGTATGGATGAGCTGGGCTGTTGGGCCTGTTTCCATGCTATTTACCTCTGTCACTCTATCTCTATCAGGTAGCACTCAGTCTCTGACACTCCAGAGAAAATAACCCACATTTATCCATTGTCCTTTACCCTCTGTGTAAAATCTTGCTCTGCGTATCCTCTTTAAAGTCTCCCCATCTCACCTTAAAGATATGTCCTCTAAAATTTAAAAAAAAATCTGCTGTGGGTTAAAGACTTTGGCTGTCTACCCTTTCTACTCCTTCCATCATCTCCCGAGGCACACCACTAGTCATGCGCCATCAGTCCAAAGTTACAACCTTTCACTATCACTCTCTGCTTTCGATCATCAAGCCATTTCTTCATCTAATTAGCAAACACTCCCTGGATCCTGTGCAGTCGAACTTTTCATAGCAGCCTGCCACATGGAACCTTAACAAAGTTCTTACTTAAGTCCATTTAGACTACATCTACAGCCCTACCGTCATCAATCTTCTACGCACAAAGCTATTGCTGACTATCTCTAATCATTTCCTGTCTTTCCAAATGCACGCATATCTTATCTCTCAGAATGCCCCCTAATAACCAGCCTATCACTGGTCTACAGTTCGCAGGTTTTGCTTTTCAGCCCTTCAAATAAAGGTACAACATCAGCCATTCTCCAGTCTTCTAGCATTTCACCTGTCACTACTAATGCTGCATATAATATCTCAGCCAGTGCTCTCACAATTTCTTCAGTAGCCACCCAGTGTTCAACTATCTTGTAGCCTTCGTCAGTCAGGGCATTGAGTGTAGGAGTTAGAATGTTTTGTGCAGCTATACAACATGTTGGTGTTTGTGTTTAACACATGTTTGTGTTCAGTTTTGGTCATATTTCCAATAAGCTGGGCAGAGATTTACAAATCTTTATCTTATCTTTTATTATATACTATTAGATTAATACTATGTATGATCTTGATAATGTTTATTTTACCTTTTATATGTGTTGTTATCAATATAGATATTTGAGATAATTCTCCGCTTGTTTGTATATACGTACTTTTTTAAATTAATAAAAAGATGTCATGTCGGCTGGTGACCTGCGCCCTGCCCAGGAGGAGCCTGCCTAGCCTCAGGCCTGAAGCCTCCAGCCTCCTGCCTAGCCTCAGGCCTGAAGCCTCCAGCCTCCTGCCTAGCCTCAGGCCTGAAGCCTCCAGCCTCCTGCCTAGCCTCAGGCCTGAAGCCTCCAGCCTCCTGCCTAGCCTCAGGCCTGAAGCCTCCAGCCTCCAGCCTAGCCTCAGGCCTGAAGCCTCCAGCCTCCAGCCTAGCCTCAGGCCTGAAGCCTCCAGCCTCCAGTCTAGCCTCACGCCTGAAGCCTCCAGCCTCCAGCCTGCCTAGTCCTGTTCCGGGCTCCTAGATCTCCTGTCCATGTCCTTGCCATCGCCCTGTATCCTAGTCCTGTCCCTAGTATTTCAGTGTTTGTGTCTTGCACTTGGGTCTGTTCCCAGCCACTGTCTTATGACAAAAGATTGATAAAGAAAAGATTTACAAATATGATGGCTGGACTTGAAGGTGACATATTGAGAGAGGATGAATAGTCTTGGACTTTATTCATTGGAGGATAAGAGAAAGAGGGGTATACAGTAGATAGTGTGAATGTACACAGTCTTTTCCTCAGGGCTGGGATATGAAGGACTAGAGGAAACTGGTTTAAAGCAAGAGGGGAGTAATAGGAACCTGAGGGGCAACATCTTCACCCAGAGGACTATTTAAAAGATAGAATAGGGTAAGCTTAGAGGGATATGGACCAAATGTGGACAAATGAGACAGGCTTAGGTGAACATTTTAGTTGGCATAGTCCTGTTGGACAGATGGACTTGTTTTGTGCTATATTGCTCTATGACTCCAATGCCTTCTCTTCCAATCAATGTTCCTCGACCCATGAAGCTCCTCTTACAGCTTGTTCATTCTGATTCCAGCATCTGTAGACTCATTGAGGATGCCCACCACCCAGGACGTGCCCTCTTCTCATTGCAATCATCAAGGAGGAGGTACAAGAGCATGAAGACACACACTCAACGTTTTAGAAACAGCTTACCCTCTGCCATCAGATTTCTGAATGGACAATGAACCCATGTACATGTCCTCAATATTTGTTTTCCTTTTTTTTTGCTCCCTTTTGCACTAATTATTTAATTTTTTTATATATAACTTTTAATATTTATTTTATTATAATTTATATTTTTATTATGCATTGCAATGTACTGCTGCCAAAAAACAACAAATTTTATGACATACACCTGTGATATTAAACCTGAATCTAATTCTGACTCTTGTGTCTCCAATATTCAATTGAACTTTCAGAGCTGAATACTTTCTTTAAGAGCAGTGAGGGTAACCCATGGAATAAACTTTAATTGCCAAGGAGATTCAACACTCTTATTATCCTGAAATCACATCTCTAGTGCTAATTATAAAACCACATAATTCAACCCTGGCAATATTAAAATAGTCTTTCAGGATCAAATCCAAATGTTGGCTTTTTCTAAAATCCCAGCAGCCAAACATCCAGTGTTGTTGTCATCATTGATTAACTGGACTCTGAAACTTCACCCCTGTTCCTCAGTTACATTTTATTTACTCCTGCACAAAGAGAACAGCATGGCCCCTGTCACTCCACTGCTCTGAAATCTGAACAGACATTGTACAGAATTGACTAGCAGTTATGGATATTGACAACTGTCAATGCAGGTGTTAAAAGTCAATAGAAACTACAAGCCAACAACTGATACCAATAAAGTAAAAGTTGGTGTGTGTTCCTTGAATTCTTCTTTTACATTCTAAGAAGTGGTTCTGGTTCCCTGCTAATGGGAAATAGAAAAGGCGTGTCAAAATGGCAATATTATGATAGTCATGAGAGATTTCAACATGCACGTCAATGGGGAAAATCAGGATGGTAATTGATCTCAAGAGAGTGAGTTTGTTGAATGCCTATGAGATGGCTTTTTAGAGCAGATTGTCATTGAGCCTGTTAGGGGATCAGCTACACTGGATTGGGTGTTTTGTAATGAACCGGAGGTGATTAGGGAGCTTAAGGTAAAGAACCCTTAGGAGGGAGTGATCACAATATGATTGAGTTCAACTTGAAATTCCAAAGGGAGAAAGTAAAGTCTGACATAGCAGTAATTCAGTAGAGTAAAAAATTAGTGGTATGAGAGAGGGGTTAGCTGAAGTAAGTTGGAAGGAGATGCTGGCAGGGATGACTGCTGAACAGTGATGGCATGAGTTTCTGGAAAAAATGGGGAAGACGCAGGACAGATGTATTCCAAAAACAAAGAAATACTCAAGTGCCAAAATAGTACAAACGTGACTGACAAAGGAAGTCAAAGCCAGTGTAAGAACAAAAGAAAGGGCATACAACAAAGCAAAAATTAGTGGAAAGACAGGGAATTGGGAAGCTTTTAAAAACTTACAGGGAGCAACTGAAAGAGTCATTAGGAGGGAAAAGATGAAATATGAAAACAAGCTAACAAATATCAAAATGGATAATAAAAGCTTTTTCAAGTATGTTAAAAATAAAAGAGAGATGAAAGTGAATGAGACCACCAGGAAAGGAGGCCAGAAAAAAATATCAGGGACAAGGAGATGGCAGATGAACTAACTGAGTATTTTGTATCAGTATTCACTTTAGAAGACACTAGCAGTGTGACAGATATTGAAGGGTGTGAGGGAAGAGAAGTGGGTGCAGTTACTATTACAAGGAAGAAGGTTCTCAGAAAGCTGTAAGATCCAAGGGTACTTAAGTCACCAGGGCACCCTATGGCTCTGAAAGAGGTGCAGTAGAGATTGTGGAAGCATTAGTAATGATCTTTCAAAAATCATTGGACTCTAACATGGTGCCAGAGGACTGGAAAACTGTAAATGTCATTCCACTCGAGAGGAAGAAAGCAGCAAAAAGGAAATTATAGACCAGTTAGCCTGACCTCAGTGGTTCGGAAGACATTGGAGTCAATTGTTAATGATGAGATTACGGAGTATCTGTGCCATGGGACAAGATAGAACAAAATCAGCATGGTTTCCTTGAGGGAAAATCTTGCCTGATGAACCTGTTGGAATTCTCTGAGAAGATCATAAGACATAGGAGCAGAATTTGGCCATTCAGCCCATTGAGTCTTCTCCGCCATTCTATCATGGCTGATCCCAGAACCCACACAAACCCATACACCTGCCTTCTCACCATATCCTTTGATACCCTGACCAATCAGAAAATGATCAACTTGCCTTAAATACACCCACAGACTTGGCCTCCACTGCTGTCTGTGGCAGAGCATTCCACAGATTTACTACTCTCTGGCTAAAAAAATTCATCCTTATCTCTGTTCTAAAGGGCTGCCCCAATTTTGAGGCTGTGCCCTCTAGTTCTGGGACTCCCACCATAGGAAACATTCACCCAATCTAGCCCTTTCAACATTCAGTAGGTTTCAATGAGATCCTCCTGCATTCTTCTACGTTTGTAAATTCCAGTAAGTACAGGACTAAAGCTGCCAGATGCTCCCCATATATTAACAGCTTCATTCCTGGAATCATCCTCGTGAACCCCCTCTGGACCCTCTCCAATGACAATACATCCTTTCTGAGATATAGGGCCCAAAACTGTTGACAATACTCTAAGTGCAGCCTGACTAGTGTCTTACAAAGGCTCATCATTATCTCCTTGTTTTTATATTCTATTCCCCTTGAAAAAAATATCAACATTGCATTTGCCTTCTTTACCACAGACACAAATTAACATTCTAGGAGTTTTGCACAAAGACTCCCAAGTCCCTCTCACCTCTGATGTTTGAATCTTCCCCCCCCGTTTAGATAATAAGTCTGCAATATTGTTTCTTTAACCAAAATGCATTATGACACGTTTCCCAACATTGTATTCATTCCACCTGCCATTTTTTTGCCCATTCTTCCAGTTTGTCTAAGTCCTGCTGCAATTGCATTGCTTCCTCAGCACTACCTACCCCTCCACCTATCTTTGTATCATCTGTAAACTTTGCCACAAAGCCATCAATTCAATTATCTTAATCGTTGACAAACAATGTGAAAAGCAGCGGTCCCAATACTGACCCCTGAGGAACACCACTAGTCACTGACAGCCAACCAGAAAAGGCCCCCTTTATTCCCACTCACTGCCTCCTGCCTAGCAGGCATTCCTCTATCCATGCCAGTATCTTCCCTGTAATGCCATAGGATTCTATCTTGTTAAGCAGCCTTATTTGTGGCACCTTATTAAACACCTTCTGAAAATCCGAGTAAATGACATCCACTGCCTCTCATTTGTCTGCCCTGCTTGTTACTTTCTCAAAGAACTCTAACAGATTTGTCAGGCAAGGTTTCCCTTTGGAAAAACCATGCTGACTTTGACTTAAAAAAAAAATTAGTCTCCAAGTACCTCAAAACCTCATCCTTGATAATAGACTCCAACATTTTCCCAACCACTGAGGTTAGGCTAACTGGCCTATAATTCTCTTTCTTTTGCCTTTCTCCATTCTTAAAGAGTGGAGTGACACTTGCTATCTTCCTGCCTTCCAGAACCATAGCAGAATCAAGTGATTCTTGTAAGATCATGACGAATGCAACTATTATTTCTTTCGCAACCTCTCTCAGGACTCTGGGATGTAGTCCATCTGTCCCTGGTGAGTTACCCACCTTCAGACCTTTGAGCTTGCCTAGCACTTTTTCCTTTGAATGGCACTCACTCGTGCTTCTTGACACTCAAAGACCTCTGGCCCACTGCTGGTGTCTTCCACAGTGAAGACAGATGCAAAGTATCCATTATGTTCATCTGTCATTTCTTTTTTCCCCATTACTACCTCACCAGCATCATTTTCCAGTGGTCCAATATCAACTCTCATCTCCCTTTTACTCTTTATACAACTGAAAAAACTTCTGGTATCCTGCTTTATACTACTGGCTTGTCTGCCCTCATATTTCATTGGTTCCCTTCTTATAGCTTTTTTTAGTTACCTTTTGTTGGATTTTAAAAGCTTTCCAACCATCCAACTTCCCACTCACTTTTGCTACCCTATACTGTATGCCCTTTCCTTGGCTTTTAGACAGTCCTTAACTTCCTTTGTCAGCCACAATTGCCTACCCCTGTCATTTGAGAACTTCTTCCTCTGTGGGACTTAGCTATCCTGCGCCTTCTGAAGTATTCCCAGAATCTTCAGCCATATTTGCTCTGCTGCCATCCCTGCCAGTATCCTCCTCAAATCCACCTGGGCAAGCTCCTCTCATGCTCTGTAATTCCTTTTATTCCATTGTGATACAGATGCATGTGAGTTATGCTTCTCACTCTCAAATTGCGGTATGAATTCAATCATATTATGATCATTGTCTCTTAAGGGTTCCTTAATGTCAAGCTCCCTAATAAGATCTGGGTTACTACACAACACCCAATCTAAAATAGCCTTTCCCCGAGTAGACTCAAGCACAAGCTGCTCCAGAAAGCCATCTTGTAGGCATTCGACAAGTTCCCTCTCTTGCAATCTGACACAAACCTGATCTTCCCAATCTCCTTACATATTGAAGTCCCCCATTACAATTGTGTCATTACCATTATTACATGCCTTTTCCAGCTCCCTTTGCAATCTCAACCCCACATCTTGACTACTATTTGGAGGTCTATATATGATTCTCATAATGGTTTTTTTACTCTTGCAACTTCTTGACTCCACCCACAAAGATTCAAAATTCTCTGACCCTATGTCACCTTTTTCTAAAAATGTAATTTATTCTCCTACCAACAGAGCCACACCACCGCCTATGCCTTCCTGCCTGTCCTTTCAATACAAAGTATGACCTTTGATGTTAAGCTCCCAACTACGGCCATCTTTCTGCCATGACTCAGAGATGCCCACGATGTCATATCGACCAATCTTTAATTGCGCCATGGGTTCGTCCATCTTATTCTGAATGTTAAGAGCATTTAAATACAGCACCTTCAGTCCTACATTCTTCGCCCTTTTGAGTTTTGCCTCTGTGGTACAATTTAACTCCTTGCTCTGTCTGGATTTGTACCCAGTTATTGGCTTGTCCTTCCTTCCATTCATGTTACACCCATCATCTACTTGTAAACCTGTGGCTCATCCTCACCTCTATTATCCTGGTTCCCATCTCCCTGCCATATTAGTTTAAACCACTCCCAATAGCTCTAGTAAATCTGCCTGCAAGATTATTGGTCCCCCTCCATTCAAGTAAAACCTGTCCCTTTTGTGCAGGTCCAACCTGCCCTCGAAGAGGCCCCATTTAGCCAGAAATCTGAATCCCTGCTCCCTGCTCGAATTCTTCAGCCACGCATTTACAAGTAGGACAGATAAAGGGGAAGCTGTAGATCTTGCATATTTGAACATTCAGAAGGGCTTTTGCAAGGTGCCACACATGAGACTGCTTGTCAAGTTAAGAGCCCATGGTGTTACAGGAAAGTTACTGACATGGTTAGAGCATTGGCTAATTGGCAGGAGGCAGCAGGTGGGAATAAGGGGATCCTTTCCTGGTTGGCTACCAGTGACTAATAGTGTTCTGCAGGGGTCGGTGTAGGAACTGCTTCTTTTTAAGCTGTATATGAATGAATTAGATGATGGAATAGATGGTTTTTGTTGCCAAGTTTGTAGATGATACGAAGATTGGTGGAGGGGCAGGCATTGTTTAAGAAGCAGGTAGGCTGCAGAAGGACTTAGACAGATTAGGAGAATGGGCAAGAAAGTGGCAAATGAAATACAGTGTTGGAAAATGCATAGTCATGCATTTTGGTAGAAGAAATAAATGTGCAGAATTTTTTTCTAAATAGGGAGAAAATCTAAACATCTGAGGTGCTAAGAGTCCTTATGCCGAACAACCTAAAGGTTAACTTGCAGGTAGAGTTGATGGAGAGGAAGGCAAATTCATTTCACGAGGTTTAAAATACAAGAGCAGGGATGAGATGCTGAGGCTTTATAAGGCACTGATGAGGCCTCACCTTGAGTATTGTGAACAGTTTTGGGCTTCTCATCTAAGAAAAGATTGGAGAGAGTTCAGAGGAGGTTCACAAGGATGATTCTCGGAATGACAGGATTATTATACTAGGAACATTTGATAGCTCTGGGTCGGTACTCACTGGAATTTAGAAGGATGAGGAGGGATCTCATTGAAACATTTTGAATGTTGAAAGGCCTAGACAGAGTAAATGTGGAAAGGATGTTTCCTATGATGGAGGAATCTAGGGCAAGAGGGCACAACCTCATGATAGAGGGGAGTTCATTTAAAACAAGATGGGGAAAATTTTCTTTAGCCAGAGGGTGCTGAAATTGTGGAATTTGTTACCACAAGCAGCTGTGGAGGCCAGGTCGTTGGGTATATTTAAGGCAGAGCTGATAGGTTCTTGATCGGACATGGCATCAAAGGTCACAGAGTGAAGGCCAAGGGGTCCGACTGAGGAGGGGAAAAATGATCAGCCATCATTGAATGGTGGAGCAGACTCAATGGGCTAAACGGCCTAATTCTGCTCCTATGTCTTATGGTCTTATGTTGTGCAAAGGAACGCTATGCTCTTCTAAGATCTTTCCTGCCTGGGCTGACTGCAATCCATTCTTATCTGGAGATGATGTTAACCCTTGCCTTGTCAGAACTTTCACATTATGCTTAAATCTCACTGATACATTCACAACTGCATCTCTTCCACCTTTAACGAGAACAACATCTGGGATCCTGACATGACCATCACAATCCCCAAAAGGCTATTGGCCATGAAGCCAACTACGGCACCCTTGCAACTTAGTGTATCCACAAACTTATTATGTCGATGAGTCTATGGCTGCTTCACCGAAAGGCACATAAGCTACATAAGTTTTCTTTGGTTGGCCCACATCTTCTGCGTCCCCGATCATTCAAGGTCTAGCCAGAGCAAGAACCATTTCTTACTGGATATGAGATTCACCGGAAGAGCAAGGCCTTGATGTAGTCAGACTGCTTAAGAAACATTAAACCTCTCAACCAGCCATTAGATTGGGGGGTTACTTTTATAATAATGAACCCCAATCCCTTGTTGACCTAGCTTTCTGGTCAAACTCAATATCCCTCCAATTACTTCCACTTTTTCTCCACTGTCTCTAATGGCATCATTAATAAAGCTAGTGACACTCTAACCTTTCATATTTTTTGACATATCTTCAACCATGATCCCAGCAAATTTAAAAATTCAGATCAATCATCTTGATTTCATAAAATGTTTAGTTGACAGGGGGAATTGAGTATCCAATTTGGGGATCAATAAACCCTGATAAGTGAAGGCTTTTTAGAATTACTTTCTTTCATGCTGCAGTAAGCATTAATTTGATCAGTCTCAGTACTGACATTGATTGGGTCAGCTAGTGGAAATTAAATGCCAAAAATACTCCAGCATGTCTGGCCACGTTGGTGGGTGGAGACTCTCTGACCTGAAATGTTGACTCTGTTTCTCTTCTCATCCTTGAATATAAAACTCCATTATTAACACACTTCGGGAGGTGAAAAAATCTCCTTTATGAAACCCCTCACCACCCTAACCGTATAAGGACGCTTTTGGAAGCTTTATTTAAAATCAATTAATGGTAAAGTTGGAGCTTGGCTAAAGTTTTTAAAAACTACATTTGTGTAGGCCTAAGTTTTGCCCTCATGACCTCATTACCCCAACCCTACGTTGCCTTACAGGGTGCAGCACAAGTAGGGCAGGGGGAGACTGTCCAACAGAGGCCAATTGCATTGGAGGCTCCTGGCTGAAGATAGCCTCCCCTCATCACCACTGTCAACTCCACTTCTGGATGTACCTCCACCATAAATTGCGCTGCATTGTAACGATAATTTCTCTCCCAGGAGCATTTTGTTGATTGGAGACTAGTAGGCATCCTGGACGTGTCCATTACACATATATCTGCCCATATTTTGGGCTTGGAAGCATCAAATAGCAACATTCTCAGGCTGGAAGACATTTATTTTTTTTTCTTAAGAAAGAATAATAAGACAATTGGTGTGCATTTGCAAACAATTAGTTTGATTAGTAATCAATTTCAGTTTCAGAATTGCAGAAGTTACAGATTTGGGAACAGACAGATTTTCCCTCACAGTGAATATTAACAGCTCAACTTTGACCGTTAAAATCTCTTTATAATCACCTGGCAACATTTACTATTAAGAGCCTTTTATAATTACCTGTTACTGTTTCCATCAAAATTCTTCATGATCAACGCTCAATTTACCATTAAAATCCATTTGAAATTGTGAATGTTTTACTTTATAATCACTATTAATTTAAAAGTGAACACTTTTCAGAATCCCTTTCTCTCAAGCTGCATTTGATCATTCTTAGTGCTGTCATCGGTTGGGGCGGCTAGACAAAACAAGATGCTGGAAACACTCAGCAGGACCAGCCACAATAGCGGGAAGAGACTCCTCAAGACTTGCCAAAGACTCTCCAGACAGAAGTGCTGACCTAGTTTCTCTCTTCCCACAGCTGTGACCTGACCTGCCGCAGTTTTCTTGATTTTCAGGTCAGATATTGCCTTTTGTTTGTGTCTACCAGTGTGCAAAGATTCACTGTGCAATATTTACTTCCCTTAATACTGCAAAGACTCGGGAAGCAGAGGAGTTAATGATTACATGGTGTGGTCCTCCCTACAGTGGAAGTCACAGTATAGAATACAATGTTTGGCACCAGTTTCAAAGAGGACCCTTTACGCTGGGTATTTCTTATAGTAGCACATGATGAGATCAGAGCTTCAAGATTAATTTCCACATGCCTTTCTTTGGTGGTATTCAACACATTCCCGTGCTCAGCTGTTTTCAGAACTGGTCTTCCAGGAATTAGAAGTGGGCAGAGCGCATCTCTGCCACAGTCTGTAGGTAGTCCTTGTAGACCATGCACACTGGCACCCCCTGCTCCACCACCTGCCACTTAACCTCGACCTCCTTCACCGAGCCATTCTGCAGGAGGGGCAGCTTGACCTCGCTGCTAGCTTCTGACCCGTCTCGACTGGTGAGAGCCTGTCGGAGAGGAGGCACAGGCAGGGGGATCAGTTTCACATCACTAGAAGCTGCCCACAGCCCCAACACACCCACATGGCAGCAGGGATTGTACATTTTTAAATTTCAGACTTTATATGTGATAATTAATATATAGAAATAGTGCAAAAAAACTATATTCGTGCTTGGTACGTTCAGCAGTGTACCACAGAGAGCACTCTAACTGGTTGCATCACAGTCTGGTGTGGAAGAGCCACTGCACAGGCTGGAAAATGTTGCAGGAAGTTGCAAACTCAGCCCAGTCCAACATGGGTACTAGCCTCCCAGCATCAGGGACACTTTTTAAAAGTGATGCTTCAAGAAGGTGGCAGTGATCATTAAGGACACCCATCACCCAGATAATGCCCTCTTCCTATTACTACCAAGTACAGGAGCCTGAAGACCCACACTCAATGTTTCAGGAACAGCTTCTTCACCTCTGTCATCAGACTTCAGAATGGACAGCGAACCAACCCATGAACACAGCCTCATTATTTTTGCTCTCTTTCTGCACTACTTATTTAATTAACATTTTTAATATATTTATTATTGTAATTTATAATATTTATGTATTGCAGAGTACTGCTGCTGCAAAACACAAATTTGACAACACATATATCAATGATAATAAACCTGATTCTCATTCTGATTCATTAAAGAGAAGGGTAACACCAACAAACATAGCACCGTTGTCCCCCTTGTGACTCCTGGAAGAGATAATCTTTTCATTTTTCAAAGGGTACCCCACCCTTCTCTGCCCCTTCACGTCTGGTAGTGGAAGGAGTCCAGTGGTCATTCCCCACAGGGTTTTAGCATTAGTTGTACTGAGTTATAGTGATCACTCAGCATTTACTCCTCCTCGTCACAATTCAACTCAATATGTGTGTTTAGCCCACTGTTCTACTCTCTCTATACTCATGACTATGTGGGTAGGCACAGCTCAAATGCCATCTATAAATTTGTAATGACACCACTGCTGTTGGCAAAATCTGAAATGGTGACAGGGAGGCATACAGGAGTGAGACAGATTGGCTGATCGAGGGGTATCATAAAAACAACCTTGTACTCAATGTCAGGAACACCAAGGAGATGATTGTGAACTTCAGAAAGGGGAAGTTGAGGGAACACACATCAGTCCCCTCAACAGTGGAAAACGTGAGCAGCTTTAAGTTCCTGGGTGCCAACGTCTCAAAAGATCTATCCTGGGGCCCAACAGATTGATACAATCCCAAAGATGCCATGCTGAGGAGTTTGAGAAGAACTTGTTGTGTTACCAAAGACTAGCAAAATTTCTACATATGTACAATGGAGAGTAGTTTGACTCACCACCTGGTATGGAGGCTCTGATGTAAGACCATAAGACCATAAAACCATAAGATATAGGAACAGAATTAGGCTATTTGGCCCATCAAGTCAGCTCTGCCATTTCATCATGGCTGATTCAATTTTCCACTCAGCTCCAATCTACTGCCTTCTCCCCGTATCTCTTAATGCCCTGACCAATCAATAACCTATCAACTTCTGCCTTAAATATACGTACATAAATACTTGGCCTTCACAGCTGCCTGTGCCAAAGAATTCCACAGATTCATGACCCTCTGGCTAAAGAAATTCTTCCTCATTTCCTTTCTAAAAGGACGTCCCTCTATTCTTGAGGCTGTGTCTTCTGGTCTTAGACTCTCCCACCATAGGAAACAGCCTCTCCACATCCACTCTATCAAGGTCTTCCACCATTCAATAGGTTTCAATGAGGTCACTTCTCATTTTCCTGAATTCTAGTGAATACAGGCCCAGAGCCAACAGACGCTCTTCATATGACAAGTCACTCAATCTTGAAATCATTTTCTTGAACCTCCTTTGAACCCTCTCCAGATTCAGCACATCCTTTCTAAGAAAAAGGGCCCAAATCTGCTCACAGTAATTTAAGTGAGGCCTCACCAGTGCTTTATAAAGTTTCATCATTACATCCTGGCTTTTATATTCTAGTCCTCTTGAAATGAATGCTAAAATTACATTTGCCTTCCTCACTATAGACTCAAACTGCAAATTAACCATTAGGGAATTCTGCACAAGGAGTTCAAAGTCCCTTTGTGCCTCAGTTGTTTGTATTTTCTCTCCATTTAGAAGATAGTCAACCCTTTCGTTTCTTCTACGAAAGTGCATGGCCATACACTTACCGACACCGTATTCCTTTTCTTTGCCCATTCTCCTAATCTGTCTGTCCTTTTGTATCCTCTACTTCCTCCAAACTATCTGCCCTTCCACCTATGTTCATCTTGTCTCCAAACTCTGCAACAAAGCTATCAATTCCATCATCCAAATCATTGACATATAACATAAAAAGAATCAGTCTCAACACAGACTCCTGTGGAACACCTCTAATTACCAGTAGCCAGTCAGAAAAGGCTCTCTTTATTCCCACTTTTTGCCTCCTGCCAATCAGCCACTGCTTTATCCATGCTAGGATCTTTCCTGTAATACCATGGGCTTGTAGCTTGTTAAGCAGCCTCATGTGTGGGAACTTGTCAAAGGTCTTATGAAATTCCAAGTACACAACATCAATCAGTTGTCCTTTGTTTATCCTGCTTGCTACTTCTTCAAAGAATTCCAACAGATTTGTCAGGCAAGATTTTCCCTTGAGGAAACCATGTTGACTGAGGCCTATTTTATCATGTACCTCCAGGTACCCAGAGACCTCATCCTTAATAATCGACTCCAACATCTTTCCAACCACTAAGGTCAGACTAACTGGTCTACAGTATCCTTTCTTCTGCCTCTCTTTCTTCTTGAAGAGCGGAGAGATATTTCCAATTTTCCGGTCTCCTGGAACTATTTTAGAATCTGGTGATTTTTGGAAGATCATTACTAATGCTTCCATGATCTCTTCAACTACCTCTTTCAGAACTCTGGGATGTACATCATTTGATCCAGGTGACTTATCCACTTTCAGACCTTTCAGTTTCCCAAGAACTTTCTCTCTAGTTATAGTAACATCACACATTTCATCCCCCTGACATCTGGAACTTCCATAATACTGCTAGTGTCTCCACAGGGAAGACTGATGCAAAATACTTGTTCAGTTTGTCTGCTATTTCATTGTCCCCCATTACTACCTCTCCAGCGCCTTTTCTCAGCAATCCAATATTCACGCTTGCCTCTCTTTTACACTTTATGTACCGGAAGAAACTTTTGGTATCCTCTTTAGTATTATTGGCTAGCTTACTTTCATATTCCACCTTTACCTTCTTAATGACAATTTATTTGTGCCTTCTGATATTTTTTCAAAGCTTCCCAATCCTCTAACTTCCCACTAATTTCTGCTTTTTCTGCTTTTATGTTGATTTCCAATCAGTTCTGACCAGTTCCGTTCTCATGTCTCTATAATTCCTTTTACTCCACTGTAATATTGATACATCTGACTTTAGCTTCTCCTCCTCAAATTTCAGGGTGAATTTGATCATATTATGGTCACTTGCCCCTAAGGGTTCTTTAACCTTAAGGTCTGTAATCAATTCTGGTCCATTGCACAACGCCCAATCCAGAATAACTGATCCTTTAGTGGGCCTAACCACGCTGCTCTATAAAGCCATGTCACAAGCATTCCAGAAATTCTCCTCCTGTAATCCAGCACCAAACTGATTTTCCCAATCTACCTGCATATTGAAGCCCCCATGGCTATTGTAACATTGCCCTTTTGGCATGCATTTTCTATCTCCCATTGTAATTTGTAGGCAACATCCAGCACCTTTTATGTGTGTTCCTTGAAATTCCAGCATCTGCAGATTTCCTCGTGTTTGCGATCTCATCAGGGTCTTTTTACCCTGGCATTTTGTCAGCTCTATCCACAATGATTCAACACCTTTCAACCTTATGTCACCTCTTTCTAATGATTTGATTTCATTTTTTTCTACCAAAAGAGCAACACCATCCCTTCTGCCTTCCTGCCTATCTTTTTGATAAAATGTATATCCTTGGACATTAAGCTCCTAGCTATAATTTTTTAGCCATGATTCCGTGATGCCTGCCAGTCTGCATCTGTGCTGCAAGTTCATCTACCTTATTCTGTATACTGCACACAATCAGATACAACACCTTCAATCCTGTATTCACCTTTTTCAATTTTGTCACATCATGTTCAACCTTTTGATTCCTAACTTTGTCTGAGGCTTCAACAACATCTGCCTCCACAACCTCTCTGCTAACTGTCCTGGCAACATACCATCTGGGAATCTCATTCTTGCCCACAGAACCTCCTGTCCGTTCCCCTAAATAGTAAATCCCCTATCATCGCAGTAAGTCTCTCCTTTCCCCTCCCCGTCTGAGTCACAGAAACAGGCTCAGTGCCAGAGACCTGACCACTGTGACTTTCCTCTGCCAGGTCATCCCTCTGACAGCATCCAAAGTGATATACCTGTTGTTGAGGGGGATGGCCACAGGGGTACTCTGCACTGGCTCATTAACCCCTTTCCCCTCCCTGGCTGTCACCCACTTTCCTGTCTGCTGCACCTTGGGTGTAACTACCTCTCTACATATCCTATCTATCACTCCTTCAGCCTCCTGAATAGTCCGGAGTTCACCCAGTTCGAACTCCAACTCCTTAACACGGTTTGTTAGAAGCTGCAACTGGATGCACTTCTCACAGATTTAGTGATTGGGGTACTGGACGTCTCCCTGCCTTCCCACATCCTGCAGAGGAGCATTGCACTACCTTGCCTGTTGTCTCCACCTAGCTGAGCAGCTTGGAGCAGCTAGTGAAGGAAAAATAACTCGAGCTTCTCTTTCTCTGAGTGAAGCATCTCTTCACTGAAGCCTTGCAGAGCTACAGCCTTAAGATCATCTTAAGATTTTATAAGTATTGTGACAAGAATACACATAGATTAAGGTGTAGCTGTCCTGTGCTGGCACCAGTGGGATCAACAGTTGGTCTGCCACCTGTCTTCAGGAGAGAGAGAGATAAGGAAAACAATGCAGCAGCATTTGGAGATGTTAATGAAGGAAGGAGAGCTGTCAAGATCGGCTCCCCCTTTGAACCCTGAACTGTTTGAAGTGATGGACAGGCGATACCCCAGCAGGGGGATAAAAAGGGACAGGTTCGCTAGGGCAGGACACACGACACCCGAGGTAACAAGACCCTGGAAGCGGTGCGTCTCTCACAAGCTGGTGGGAAGTACCGGGCCATAGATGCACAGGGTGGAAAGACACGATCGGCGGGAACCTGGTGTGTGTCCACCCTTGCCTGGGTGCCAGGTTCACCGCAGGGAAACGATCGTATCTGGAAACGGAGGGGTCATGGTCGGTGACCTCAGATGACATCACAAAGGACTCGCCCGAAAGCTGACTGCGAAGGTCTGTGTGGAAGTCTTGAATATTCATTCGTTTTGCTCTCTCTCTCCTTCCCCCCACTGTCCATCTCCCATGGCAGCGATTACTGCGAACTGAACTGAACTAAATTGAACAGAACTTTGTGTCACTTTGAAATTGGTCATTTACCCCTAGACAACGATAGAGCTTGATTGATCCTGTTATCTTAATTCTGTGTACATGTGTGTTTATCATTGCTGAACTGTTGCATTTATTATCCTTTTGATTAGAGTACTGTGTTGCTTGTTTCTTTAATAAAACTTTCTTAGTTCTAGTAATCCAGACTCCAACTGAGTGATCCATTTCTGCTGGTTTGGCAACCCAGTTACGGGGTACGTAACAGTATGATTATAATAATCATCATTGTATCTTATTTATTTGTATAGCATAAAAAATATATTTTATAATTATAACTGGGAGTTCTGGACAATGTTTCTCATGCTCTGCATGCCACCTTGGCTGAACAGCAGAGCACTTTTAGTAATAGACTAAAGAGGACTATATGAGGTCATTCCTACCCCCAGCCTTTAGGCTCTATAATGAATCAACCTATAGCTGGGGACATGATGACCCCCTGCTGTTTCACTGTTTGAGGTAACTTATTTTTCTGTTCTTTCTTACTTCTCCTAATATTTGTACATTTGTATATCTGTGCACTTGTAATGCTACTGTGACACTGTAATTTCCTTTGGGATCAGTAAAGTATCTATTTATCTATAATAATTTATAATAATATAATTTCCCACATGTTCAGTGAAGTACTTATTATTATTATTATCTATCTATCCAAAAGGTAACCGGGAAGAAAATCAGATCCCTTAAGGATCAACGTGTGGACCGTGGGAAACATGTAAAGTCTTAAACGAATGTTTCTCATCTGTAGTTACCATGGAAATCATGGAAGCGATAGAGTTCAAAGTAGAAATCAGTGATATCCTGAAACGTATTGATATTATGCAGGCAACACACACAAAATGCTGGTGGAACGCAGCAGGCCAGGCAGCATCAATAGGAAGAAGTACAGTCGACGTTTCGGGCCGAGACCCTTTGTCTGTCCTGATGAAGGGTCTGGGCCCGAAACATCGACTGTACTTCTTCCTATTGATGCAGCCTGGCCTGCTGCGTTCCACCAGCATTTTGTGTGTGTGTTGCTTGAATTTCCAGCATCTGCACATTTTCTCGTGTTTGTGATATCATGCAGAAAGTCTTGAAGCACATAGAGATGCATAAACCCTGGGGATTTCACCAAGCTTATCCTAGCACACTGTGGGAAGTTAAGGAAGAAATTGCAGAGGCCTTGGCAGGGATACTAGTATTTTCCTTAGCCATGGGTGAAGTACAGAAGACTGATGACAGTTAACATTGTTCCTTTATTTAAGAATAGCTACAAGGACAAGACAGGGAACTATAAGCTGGTGAGCTGGACATCAGTGATGGGGAAGTCAGTGCAGGGCATTCTGAGACACAGGACTGATCTGCATTTGCAAGTACCGATAGGAATAGTTAGCATAGGTGTGCAGATAGGAAATCATTCTTCACAAATCTGAGTTTTTTTAAAGAGGTGACGAAGAGAAGACGAAGGGGTTGGTGGTGATGCAGTTGGGGGGGGGGTGGTGGTGAACGTTATCTACAAAGACTTTAGCAAGGTTTTTTAATGCAAGCCTGTGACCAGTGGCATGCTTCAGGGCTCAACACTGGGTCCACTGTTGTTTATCTTATATTTTATCATATAAACATGTGAAGGAGGGAGGAGAAGATGGCGACGCGATGCAGCTCACAGCGGCCACTCCGGTGGTGATGTCCGTTATTTATCAAGCAGGGTGTCATGCACAATCCTGATTTGATGGAGACGGACGTGAGAGCACGGAGGAACATTTGGTGAAACTTCTGAAATGCCTGCTTCGCTGCTGCTGCTACTGTGTGGTCCAGAATCTCCGGAGGGGTAGGCCCGAGTCTTCAGCTTTGCTTGTAGCTCGGCAGCCAGGGCGGGATCGAAGCGCTCAGCAGAGGATGGTGCTCGGTGCTTGGTGTCAAAGGGCTAGTCGGAGGATCGAAGTTTTCAGACGGACTCAGAGTCCGCTGCGGTCGGGTGCTTCCAATGGTGCTGCATCGGCAAGTTTGCGGCACTTGGAGGTTCATGGCAGGGAGAGTTTCTCCCTTCTACCGTCTGCGTGAGATGATGAGGCTATCGGGACTTTGAGACTTTTTTTTACTGTGCCCATGGTCTGCTCTTTATCAAATTACGGTATTGCTTTGCACTGTTGTAACTATATGTTATAATTATGTGGTTTTGTCAGTTTTAGTCTTGGTTTGTCCTGTGTTTTTTGTGATATCATTCTGGAAGAACATTGTAACATTTTTGAATGCATGCATTTCTAAATGACAATAAACGAAGACTGAGTGCCCTCATAATCTAATTTTAATGATTTGGATAACAACTTTAGGTGACATGGTTATTAAGTCTATGGATCACACCAAAATTGGTGGTATGAAGAGAATAGTGAATATGGTTGTCTATGGTTACACCAGGATCTAGATCATTCAGCAAACTAAAGGGAGGTGGAACTTAACTCGGACAAGTGCAAAGTATTGCATTGAGGGAAGGACTGAGGTAGTGAATGATAGAGCTCTGGGGACTGTGGTAGAACAGGGAGACCTCAAGGTACAAGCAGAGTGGTGATACATATTGGTGAAGAAAACTTGCCTTCATTGGATCGGGCACTGAGTGCAAGAATTGGGACGTCATGTTGCAGCTTTCAAGGACAGTGGTGAAACTGTGCCTGAAATATTGTGTGTAGTTGTGACTGCCATCCTGTAGGAACAGTGTACCTAAACTAGAGAGGGTGCAGAAACAAGATACAACGATGCTGCCGGGAGACTTAAGTAATCAGAATAGACTAGAAACGCTGGGGCTGTTTCCCCTGGAGTGAAAGAGGCTGAGTTGTAGCCTTATAGAGGTTCATAAAATCATGAGGGACATTGATAAGGTGGATGGTTACAGTCTTTTTCTCAGGGTAGGGGGTTCTAAAGCTAGAGGGAATAGATTTAAGGGGAAAGGGGTGCATCGGTCCCATATGAAGTGTGGTTGGCATATGGAACAAGTGCCAGAAGTAGAGGCAGAACTGGGTACAATTACAAAGCTTAGGACAGCATAGAAAATATCTAGAAGGATATGGGCCAAATGCAGGCGAATGGGATTAACTCAGGAAGACAGCGTGAATGAGTTTGAGTGAAGATAGGCAGATATACTTTATTGATCCCAAATGAAATTAGTGTCACAGTCACGCTACAAGTGCACAGATATAAACATCAGAAAAGAAGTAGAAAGAATAAAAAATAAGTTACCTCAAACGGTCTAACAGGAGGAGGTTATCACTTCTCTGGTTTTAGGTTGACCCATTATAGAGCCTAATGGCCGAGGGTAAGAATGACCCCATATATCGCTCTTTGGAGCAGCACAGTTGTCTTAGTCTGTTACTAAAAGTGCTCCTCTGTTCAGCCAAGGTGGTGTGTAAAGGGGAGAAACATTGTCCAGAATTGCCAGGATTTTTTGTAGGCTCCTTTGTTCTACCACAGCCTCTAGTATGTCCAGTTTGACTCCTATAACAGAGCCAGCCTTTCCAATAGGTTTATTGAGCCTAATGGCATCAGCCATATTGATGCCATTGTCCCAGCACACCAAAACATAGAAGATTGCACTGGCGACAACAGAGGAATGGTTTCTGTGCTTTTTAACTCCTTGACTTCTAAGATATTCAGCTAACCTTCCATGTGGAGCAGACTAACTGCAGGCAGTGCCTGTAGACCCTTGACCGAGCAGCTAAACCAACTGGAAACACATGGACACAATATTACTGTGGTATAAACAACTCACATTTGTGAGCGGATTGTCTTGATCCAGATGAAAGTTGAGGGCCCGAGTTTCAATCCATGCATTATCTGTGTTCCTCGGGTCATCCACATATCCAGTGTAAACCTGAAACACACAATGTACTCTGATCTCAGTATCATTGGGCTGAGCTTCAATATTCTGCAACACGTCGCTGAGGCCACATTTGGAAACTGTATTCGGTTTTCATTACCAGCTAAAGGAAAGATGCCATTAAGTTCAATAGAGTGAACGGGGGTTTTATGAGGATTTTGCTGGAACTTGAGGGACTGAGTTCTGGAAAGTAGTTGAGTAGGCTGGGACTTCACTGTAGTGTAGGAGTGTGATGGTGATCTTATAGACTGAGGTATGTAAAATCATGAGGGGCATGGTTAGGGTGAATGCACTCAGTCTTTTTACTAAGGATTGGGAATGAAGATCTGGGGGGCACAGATTTAAGGTAGGAGGGGAGAGATTTAGTAGGAACCCGAGGAACATCTTTTCACACAGAAGGTGTGTGTAGCTTATGGAATGATCTGCCAGTGAGGCAGGTATAGTAATCAATATTTAATAGGTATTTGGACAGTGACATACTGTAGATAGGATATTGTTTCAAGGGATATGGTCCTGGTTTAGTAGGGCACCTTCGTCAGCCTGACCATTTGGGCCAAGGGGCTGGTTCTGTGCTCTATCACTCTGTGACTCTGTGTATCACATGTGCCCAAGATTAAAAACTGACAACAAGAGCAAAACACTTACAACAATACTCATTTTTTAGGCAGATAGTCAGGTGACAGATGGAGTCAATTGAGGAGCAATTACAGAGGCAGAGTGCAGGAGGAAAACCCCAAAAGCAGTTGGGAAACCCATGATACTCTGCTTAAAGTTATAAATCACTTAGTCTGGATGCGAAATTGAGGAGATTTAAATGGAAGACAAAGCAGCATGGACTTGTCAAAGGCAAATTGTGATTGACTAACCTTTCTGAATATTTATTCATTAAGGAAATGTCGTAGGTGTGCTTTTATTTTAAAAAAAGACTGCAAAGAAAAACCTGGAAACTATAGAGCAGCAAGTCTGCTATCTGTGGTAGGTAAGTTACTCAAGGGAATTCTGAGGGTAAGATGGAGAAGTACTTGGGGAAATTGGGGATGATTAAGACAGTTAGCATGGCTTTGTGCATGAGAGATTATGTTTCACAAACTTGATTGGATTTTGTTAAAGAAGTATTCAAGATCAATGAGAGCAGGACAGCAGATGAAGTTAAGATGGATAGTTAGATGACATGGGATCCAGAGATAGTCAGCTAGTTGGATAAACAATTAACTTGCTGGTAAGCAGAAGAAGGTGGTGGAAGGATTGTTTTTGGACTGGAGGCCCTGAATAGTGATGGCCTGAGGGGCTGAAGCGAGTTCCATTGCTATTTGTCATCTACACTCAAAGGCCACTTTATTAGGCACACCTGTACATTTGCCTGTTAATGCAAATATCTATTCAGCCAGTCAACTGATCACCTAAAAACATGCAGACATGGTCAAGGGGTTCAGTTGTCGTTCAGACCAAATATCAGAATGGGGAAGAAATGTGATTCTAAGTGATTTTGACCATGGGATGATTATTGGTGCAAGATGGCGTGCTCTGAGTATCCCAGAAACTGCTGACCCCCTGTGATTTTCACACATAACAGTCTCTAGAGTTTACAGAGAGTGATGTGAAAAACAACAAAAAAAAACATCTTGTGGGCAGCAGTTCTATGGGCAAAAATGCCTTGCAATGAGAGGTCAGAGGTGAATGGCCAGACTGGTTCAAGCTGACAGGAAGGCAACAGTGATTCAAATAACCACATTACAACAGTAGAGTGCAGAAGACCATCTCTGAATGCCCAACACATCGAACCTTGAAGTGGACGGGCTACAGCAGGTTCCACTCCTACACCTAATAAAGTGGCCACTGTGTGTATATCAAAGACTTGGATGAGAATCTATAAGGCATGGTTAGTGAGTCTGCAGATGACCCTAAACTGGATGGAGGAACTCAGAAGGTCGGGCAGCATCTGTGGAAACGATCAGTCAACGTTTCGGGCCGGAACCCTTCGTCAGGACCGTAGAGGGAAGGGGCAGAGGCCCTATAAAGAAGGTGGGGTGAGGGTTGGAAGGAGAAGGCAGGTAGGTGCCAGGTGAAGAACCAGTGAGGGGAAAGATAAAGGGGTGGGGAAGGGGAAGCAGGGAGGTGATAGGCAGGAAAGGTGAAGAGGGAATAGGGGAAACACAATGGGTGGTAGAAGGAGGCAGAACCATGAGGGAGGTAGTAGGCAGCTGGGGGAGGGGCAGAGTGAAATAGGGATAGGGGAAGGGAGGGGGAGGGAATTACTGGAAGTTGGAGAATTCTATGTTCATACCAAGGGTCTGGAGACCACCTAGATGGTATATGAGGTGTTGCTCCTCCAACCTGAGTTTAGCATCATGGCAGTGGGGGTGGTCATGTATGGACATATCCGAATGGGAATGGGACGCAGAGTTGAAGAGGTTGGCAACTGGGAGATTCTGTCTGTTGTGGCAGACGGAGCAGAGGTGCTCGTCGAAGTGGTCCCCCAATCTGCATTGGGTTTCACCGATGTAGAGGAGGCCGCACCAGGAGAACCGGATGCAATAGATGACCCCCACAGACTCACAAGTGAAGTGTTGCCTCACCTGGAAGGACTGTTTGGGGCCCTGAGTGGTGGCAAGAGAGGAGGTGTAGGGACAGGTGTAGCACTTACGCTTACAGGGATAAGTGCCAGGTGGGAGATCTGTGGGGAGGGATGTGTGGATCAGCGAGTCACGGAGGATGGATCCCTGCGGAAAGTGGAGAGGGGTGGAGAGGGAAAGATGTGCTTAGTGGTGGAGTCCTGTTGAAGGTGGAGGAAGTTGCGGAGGATAACGTGCTGGATCCGAAGGCTGGTGGGGTGGTAGGTGAGGACAACGGGAACTCTGTCCCCGTTGTGGTGGCCCGAAATGTTGACTGATCATTTCCACGGAGGCTGCCTGACCTGCTGAGTTCCTCCAGCGTGTTGTTAGTGTTGCTTTGACCCCATCTGCAGAGTATTTTGTGTTCTAAACTGGATGGTATTGTAGGCAGTGAAGAAGGTTATCAAGAATTCCAGCAGAAACTTAATCAGCCAGGTAAGTGGGTTGTGGGATGAGAATTGGAGTTTAATCCATATAATGCGAGATGTTGCATTTTGGAAAGGCAAATGCAGTTAGGCCATTTACAGTGGATGATTGGTGTAGAACAGAGGGATCGAGAAGTACATAGCTCACTGTGTGAAGTGACACATAGCTCACTGTGTGAAGTGACACAGATAGGGCGCTGATGAAGGCTTTTGGCATGCTGGTCTTCATCAATCAGGGCACTGAGTAGAGAGGTTGTGATGTTACGTAGCAGTTGCACAAGATGTTAGTGAAGCCACTGATGGAGTGCTCCATTCAGTATTGGTCAAACTACTATATGAAAAATGCCATTAATCTGCAAATAAAGAGACTTATGAGAAGTTGTTGGGACTTGAGGGTGGAGTTATAGAGAGAGATTGAACAGACTGCAACTTTATTCATTAGAACCTAGGAGGAACATAGTAGTGTTCCTATACAGGTTTTTTTTAAAATCATAAGGAGGCATAGATAAGGAAAATGAGTAGTCTTTTCCCCAAGGTTGGGGAATTAAGAAAAAAGGACATAGGTCTAAGGTGAGAGGGGAGAAATTTAATAGATACCCCAGGAGCAACTGAAGCATGGCCTATAATATGGAATGTGCTGCCAGAGGAATTAGGTGAGGCAGATACGGTAACAACATTTAAAAAGTACATGGATAGGAGTTTTCAGGGGAAGAAGGACTTGTTTAGATGGGAATTTTGGTTTGAATGGAGCAGGTGGGTTTAAGGGTCTGTTTCTCTGTGAGTCTGAATCACTAACATGGAGGGTTAGAGGATACTTAACATCAAAGGCTGGTTCACGTAAATGAAAAGTTCAGGTTCAAGCAATAGAATTTAGTGAATTTAGGTAAGGTTAGAAAACACAGACAAAGGGTAACAAATGGATTGTCGACCAGAGGAAGGAAATGATTAAGCGTGTGCAGGGTGGGATTCAAAATTTGCCCATGACTCTAAACTTGATATTACTAAACTTCATACTTACGGAGGGGATGGTAACTAAATTTGCAAGACGTGTTGATAGCTGGCAACACTGAACACATCTGGTAGGTAGAACAGTGAAGGAAGGGGATATGGATAGGGTAGGTGAGAGAGCAGGAAGTTGGCAGATTGGGAATAATGATGGTATAGATTTTGGAAGGAAGAATGGAAAGCAATTTATTATTTGGATAGAGTGAAACTACAAAATATTGCAGCCTGAAGAGATTTGAGAATGCTTAGATATGAAGTACTAAAGTTTTTCATGCAAGAACAAGATGTACTGTGGGTGACTCATGGAAAGCTATAAGACGGCATGGTAGCATAGTGGTTAGCTTTACCGTGCCAGTGACCTGGGTTCAACTCCTGCCATTGTCTGTAAGAAATTTGTACATTCTCCCTGTGTGTGTGGATTTCCTCTGGGTGCTCTGGTCTCATCTCATATTCCAAAGGTATATATGTTAGTAGATTCATTAGTCAATGGGTGTAATTGGGTGATGCAGGCTCACTGGGTTGGAATGGCCTGTTACCAGATTGTATCTCTAAAAAATAAAGGTTAACCTGAGGGCCCAGCCATTGTTGTGGATGGGGATATTCTTGGAGCTGTCTTCTTCTGGCAGCTGTTTAACTATCCACCTTTATTCATGACCACTTGACTACTTGCTCTGGGATGACCTGGTCCTACCCAATTCCTGTTTTGTTTTGGCATAGAGGTCATCCTGCGTCACCAGGTAATGTTAGTCAATGTTAGTTCTGACTGGAGGAGCTCCAGTCTCCATTCCACAGTGTGTGGGAATCACTTCTCTGGTAACAACATATCAGGAAGTGACCTGCTGCCAAGCACGTGCTGATGGTTCATCCACCTTTGCAGCATGGACACTGGAAGGAATTTGCTTGTGATACCTCAGAAGAGAGGAGTGACGCTACAATGAGGCCGTAGAAACATCGAGGGGTGAATTTGCATCACATCCACATGGGATTGTGACCGCGTTTCCTCCATACAATTAGTAACAACAAAGTTTAATTCCCACCTCGTCAGCTTCCTTCAGTAGGTTCTGAAGCATGTTCATCATCTTTGTGTTTAATATAAGCTTCAGATGCTTTGGGAATTTCTCTCCAGCTTCCAGAATACCCTGAGTGGTAAAATAAAGAATTGTTTACTGGAAATTAATTGCAGATGTATTTTCCCAAATTCTCTACCCTGTCTGCTGAATTTCTGATTTCGGAATGCATGGCAACACTTGCGGGCTGCCCCCAGCATACCCTCTCCATCTATGCATTTCGCTGTATGTTTTGATGTACTCGTGATAAATAAACCTGAATTCTGATATCTTGATTCGAATTCTCCGCAACTCATTCAAGGGATCTGATGTAAGCCTGTGACAGTAGGCTGTCTGGTTTAGAGCAACACCAGTGCCCTCAGTGTCTTGTTCCACATTACCCTCTCCCTTCCTCACTCTCAGTTTCCCATTCTCCATCCACCCCTTTCTCTTTCACTCTCAGTGTAGCTTTCCTAGTATCTCACTCTTCCTCACTTTCAGCGTACTGTTTCCATCTCCCCCTTCACTCTCTCACTCTCTAGCAGATGCCATCTCCCTGGGCCGCCACTCACGTTGGTGGCCACACTGTTCGGATGTCCCAGAGATGAGCACGGCTATTGCTGCATTTTCAATGCTAGAATTCCAAGAAAACTAATCTTCAAGCTCCTAAACCTAGGAAACAACACCTTCCTCTGCAACTGGAACGTTAACCTCCTGACCAACAAACCACACCAGTAAGGCCCGGCAGCAACACCTCCACCATGATTATTCTAAACACGCGCTCCACGAGGCTGTGTCCTCAGTCCTGCACTCCACTTCCTGCGCACTTATGACTGTGTGGCCAAATTCTACTCTAACTCCTTCTTTGTCTTTGTAAATGGTACCACCATAGTGAGTCATATCTCAAATAAAGAAGCATCGGAGTAGAGGAGGGAGACAGAGAGCTTAATAACATGTTGTCATGACAACAACATTTCCCTCATTGTCAGCAAAACAAAAGGACTGGTCATTGACTTCAGAAGTGGGGTGGCTGCACATGCTCCTGTCTACATCACTGGTGCTGAGATCAAGAGGTTGATCGCTTCATGTTCCTAGGTGTGAACATCATCAACAGCCTGACTTGGTCCAACCATGTAGAGGCCAGAGCCAAGAAAGCTCACGAGCACCTTAACTTCCTCAGGAGTCGAAAGAAATTTGAAAAGTGTCCTTTGACCCTCACCGACTTTTATAGATGCTCCACTGAATGTTTTCCATTTGGAACCATCATGGCTTCTTATGTCAATTTCTCTGCCCAAGACTTCAAGAAACTACAGAGAGTTGTGAGCTCAGCTCAGCCCACCACAGAAACCAGATTTCCCTCCATGGACTTTCTCTACGTTCCTTGCAGTCTCGGAAAATCAGCCAATATAGTCAAGGACCGCTCTCTCTTTGGGCAGGAGATACAAAAGTCTGGAAGCACAAACCACTCTAGTATGATAAGGTGGACTCTTGCCCCCACAATCTACCTCATCTTTGCTTTGCACATGATTGTCTACTTGCACTGCTCTTTCACTCTAAAAGTAACACTTTATTCTGCATACTGTATTGCCTTTCCCTGGTACTATCTTGTGGTACCAATGTGATGAATGTAAAGATGGCTTGCAAAACAAAGTATTTCACTGTACCTGTGACAATAATAAATAAATTGAAAAGTTATCCTTTCTCTGTCTTTCCCTCTCGTACAGTGTCTCTGTGTCTCTTTCCCTGCCCCTCTCCCTCCCACTCTCAGTCATGCTCATTTTGCTCTGCCTTTCATTTCCCCTCACTTTCTCATTTTTCCTTTTTGAACATTTTTCATCTTTGAACAAAACCCCAGCGGTCAGATCTGGACTTCTGTCAGCAAAGATAGCTCGATCAGTGCTGAACGAACATCAGTAAACAGAAGGCAACTACTTAACCTCAAGAGGAACACACACAAAACGTTGGGGGAATTTAGCAAGTCAGTCCTGATGAAGGGTCTTGGCCCGAAACGTTGACTCTTTATTCCTTTCCATAATGCCTGACCTGTTGAGTTCCTTCAGCATTGTGTGTGTGCTACTCTGGATTTCCAGCATCTGCAGAACCTCATAGCCTCAAAAAGTATGCATACATTTTAAATTCTCTTAAAACATTAAAAAAATAGACGTCTAAAAAGGGATTAAGCTTTTCAATGTCTGAAATAGCTTCTCCAAAATAATTGGCTTTCGGTTGTTCAAGGTATTGGTTCGTTTAAAGACATTATGCTGTCAGAATACATCAAAGTGCTGTGTGGAATATCTGAAAGAGCTGCTTCTCAAGTGTCAGGGAGGAGGATTGTTTTGCTCCTGCGTCCAGTCAAGGTGGCCATTCATGGGTCTAGGCGGTGGACAGCTGAATGTCCGACCCCAGCTAAATGCCTGCCCCACCTTCTAGGCTTCTGTCTGTGCTACATGTCCCTGAAGAAGGAACATGTAGTATCTGTGGTACAATGGACAGATTTCTGGTTCGGTGTGCATCACAGGTGCTTGAGTGCGCTCTGGATGGCAATGACTATGTTATATTTTAAAACTGTGAATCATGGAGCACTGTAATATTATAATAATGTGATACTGTAATCACTGAACAAACCCACTTTGGAAAAGGGAAAAGGATGATGTGAAGTGTGACTCCTAGTTCAGTGTGAACAGGCTTGTCAGAAGCTGGAGGTCGCAGTCTGTTCAAAGTGATAATCAGACAATCAAGTATTTTTCTCTAATCAGGCAAAAAGTCTCTCAGAAGATGCAAAACATCCCACAGCAGAGAGGTTTACTGACATCTTCCAGCTGCATTATTCTACAAATAAAGGGGAACCTGGATAATCTTGTTACCTGTGTATATGTCAGGCTATCTGTTGTACACACCTGGATACTGTATGGCTTACCTGTGGACATGGCAGGCTACTTTTCCTAACTGTGTACTTGCTGGGTTTCCGAGTTTCTTACCTATGTGCACACCAGGCTATCAGATGTCCTATCTGTGACCCTTGGAGGGTCAGACACCCTGAGCCAATAGGCTGGTCCTGGACTTATTTCCTGGCATAATTTACATATCACTATTTAATTATTTATGGTTTTATTACTATTTAATTATTTATGGTGCAACTGTAACGAAAACCAATTTCCCCCGGGATCAATAAAGTATGACTATGACTATTACTATGACTATGCTAGGCTATTGAATTTCGTGTCTGTGTACGCGCCAGGCTACTGTGTTTCCTATCTGTGTACGCGCCAGGCTACTGTGTTTCATTCATCCAAAAGGACACTGGAAGAACTCATTGGATCATACTCACACTCACAGGATCTTTGGTTGAATAAGATGAAAGTTAGTGTTTAGTGACAGTACAGTATTTTGACTGCACTAGGATGGAGAGGGAACAGTTCTATATGTATATATGTATGTGTGGAAGAAAATACAGTGTTGAAAAATCTGCGTGTCACTAAGATGACCTTGTGGACATACTGTATTTTCTTTTAATTAAGTTGCAAATCTACATGACTAAGATTATGGTGCTAGGCACTAATACCTAGAGCGATAACTCGACTGCATAAACAAGATATGAGCAGACAAAGGTGCCGCAAGTCATGAGGAGACTCAATGGACTGTCAAGTCTTTGACATCTGGGGGAGGGGGGTGCTGGATTTCCTCACTTGTCTGTTACTAGATATAAACACAAACTTTTTCCATGTACTTCCACGTTCCACACATGTGGACTCTCCAGGATATCTGCTAAAATAAAAGATTTGCCTCTTGAAGTCTGGTGTCAGGCTTAACTTTAAAAATTCTTTGACAGTATGTGTGGTGGCAGTGGAACAGTGGCTTGTAGGTGATAGGTGAAACCGAGTAGCGTAGAGAGATAAACAAAACCTTCGTGCTACTCCCCCCCCCACCTCGTGTCCGCCTATCAAATACCAGCCTCTATTCCTGCCAAGCCCTTTCCCCCACACCCTCCAAAACACACACTGCTATACATTGAAAACCGTTCCTGCTCCCCCTCAGTCCAGATGCAGATTCTCAACCTAAAACACTGTTTTACACCATTTCCACCTAGAGATGCTGCCTGTCCCATTGAGTTCTTCCTGTCTTCTGCTGGCTGTTCAAGATTCCAGTATTTGACTGCATGACTCATGGAAGACTATCACATCCTACACACACACACACACTCACACAATCATCAGGCCCTATGCACCCGCTGGACAGTCACATCCCTGCATATACACTGGATTGTATTGTCCCATATGAACACCAAGCTGTCATGCCTCCTATCTGTGTACAATTATGTGAATTCCAACTGTACTTTTCATGATCGTCACCTACCGCGGGCAGGGCCCAGTCTTCATCTGGATATCGAACGACAAGTAACTCCAATACATACTTGGAACCTTTCATTGCCACCGAATTATCAAGGTTCCTTTGAAAGCTGCAACAGAGAAAAAGAAGAGGACTGAAAGAATGTTGTGAAAGCGCTAGAGCCCCCTGTGACAGTGCCTTTAAACCACGCACTCCTTTATCGAACTGTGAACTGTGAAAGCAGGAGCACAACTGATCCTCCTTCATGGAAAACAAAGGCCATAATCAATAAATCAAAGCACCGCAAGTATTGATATATGGTTGATCTGGAACATAAAGTTTTTAACCTCTCCACAGATGCTGCCTGACTCACTGAGTGTTTACACAGGATATAGATAGGATAGAGAGAGAGAGAGAGAGAGCGAGCGATTAAGATAGATATAGAGATAGAGAGAAAGATAAATATATATAATGGCCTGGTTCATATTTTTACTGTTATGCTGTATGCATTTCATTTTGGCAGTTCTGTAAGAATAGCTTGTTTGGGTTACTGTTGAAGATAAGGAATGGTGCGGAAAGTGTACTACTCAATTAGTGGGAGGTTTTCTTGGTGAGAGACAATAAGGTTGGGTTTAGGCTTTTTTTTTTGTTTGGCAAGAGATGAAGAGAGTAGGCGCTGGAGAGAACCGGTCGTAGCATACGATCCGATGGGAGACCCATTTGTTCAAGATTGATTGCGAGCGACATTTGGAAGCTGGTGTGGGTGTTCATGCTGACGAGGGCCCAGCGTGTGAGTGACAGAGAAGTTCAAGATGAGCTCTAACTGATGCACATTTGACTGTTTAATTAGAATGGGCCCTTTTCTTTTTGTTACTCTTTACTAACCCTTTAGTTAAGTTAAGATTCATAAATATAATTCCTTTAATTGTATGCAGTGTACTGTTTGTTATTTTGTGGCACCAATTTGTAACAGGGTAGCCAATTACACAGCATCCACACAAACTGGGGTGGGTTGCATATAAAACTTCTGAATATACCTGTTCTGAATTACTCTTACTGCAATCTGCAGTCTGTAACTTCCATTAAGCAATGTACTTTTGAACCATCTTAACGACGTTCTAAAGGACTTGATGGACTTAACTTTCAAGCATGTAGATATGGCACCTTTAAGTGGATGAAGGTACATTGCCATGGCCGGAGGAGGGGAGAACTCCAAGCCAGACTGAAATGCCTGGTAATGGAAACAAATGTATAGTTGCTAGAGAACAAGATTGAGGACCTAAGGGCAAGATTGCTGTATCAGAGGGAAATAAGGAATTGCTACATTCTGTGTTTCATGGAGATGTGGCTCACTCTGAACATGCTGAATTTGGCAAACATACCTTCTCGATACTGACTAAACTATTGTTTTGGAGAAGACAAAATGTGGGGCCTGTGTTTCATGATAATATCTCTTTGATGCTCAGATGCGGTGGTCTTGGTCTTGTTGCACTCTTGTTCCATTGACCTGGAACACCTAATGATTAAGTGCCAAACTGCTCTACTTACTAAAAGAATTCTCTTCTGTGATCTTCACCACAGTTTACATACTGTCAAAAGCCAATGTTAATCAGGCACTTGATATATTGAATGCTGCCGTCACCAAACAATAAACAGCACACCCCAAATCATTTGCGGACTTCAATCAGGCTTGTTTGAAGAAATCTCTGCCCAACTATCATCAGCATATAACTTGTAGCACCAGGGCCCAACATACTCAACCACTACTATATTATAACCATATAACCATATAACAATTACAGCACAGAAACAGGCCATCTTGGCCCTTCTAGTCAGTGCCGAAAGCTTACTCTCACCTAGTCCCACCGACCTGCACTCAGCCCATAACCCTCCATTCCTTTCCTGTCCATATAGCTATCCAATTTAACTTTAAATGACAACATTGAACCTGCCTCAACCACTTCTGCTGGAAGCTCATTCCACACAGCTACCACTTTCTGAGTAAAGAAGTTCCCCCTCATGTTACCCCTAAACTTTTGCCCTTTAACTCTCAACTCATGTCCTCTTGTTTGAATCTCCCCTACTCTCAATGGAAAAAGCCTATCCATGTCAACTCTATCAATCCCCCTCATAATTTTAAATACCTCTATCAAGTCCCCCCTCAACCTTCTACGCTCCAAAGAATAAGGACCAACTTGTTCAACCTTTCTCTGTAACTTAGATGCTGAAACCCAGGTAACATTCTAGTAAATCTTCTCTGTACTCTCTTTATTTTGTTGACATCTTTCCTATAATTTGGTGACCAGAACTGTACAAAATACTCCAAATTTGGCCTTACCAATGCCTTGTACAATTTTAACATTACATCCCAACTCCTATACTCAGTGCTCTGATTTATAAAGGCCAGCATACCAAAAGCTTTCTTCACCACCCTATCCACATGAGATTACACCTTCAGGGAACTATGCACCATTATTCCTAGATCCCTCTGTTCTACTGCATTCGTCAATGCCCTACCATTTACCATGTATGTCCTATTTTGATTAGTCCTACCAAAATGTAGCAGCTCACATTTATCAGCATTCAACTCCATCTGCCATCTTTCAGCCCACTCTTCTAACTGGCCTAAATCTCTCCGCAAGCTTTGAAAACCTACTTCATTATCCACAACTCCAGCTATCTTAGTATCATCTGCATACTTACTAATTATGAATAGGAATGCCTACCACTCCATGCCTAGTCTGCACTTGGGCAAATCTGATCACTTGGCTGCCTTCCTCCTACCTGCATACAGGTAGAAGCTAAATAGCAAAGATCCAGAGGTAAGGACAACAAAGAGATGGTTGCAGAAGGCAAAGGAGTGGCCAAGGGATTGCTTTGAGCCAGTAGACTGGGCCATTTTCAAGCACTCATCAGAGGATCTGAATGGATGCATCACACTTATCACAATCTCTATAAAGACAGTTGTAGATGAGTGTGTCCCCACAAAATGATTCAGAGTCTTCCCCACCCAGAAGCCCTGGCTGAACCACGAGATCCATAATCTGCAGTTGGTCAGATCAGTAGCATTCATGTCTGGAAACCAAGTAAGATACAAGAGGGCCAAGTATGATCTCCTGAGAGCCACTGCATGTACCAAGTGGCAATTCAAGACCAAACTGGAGACCCCTTTACCAACACCCACAGCCCTCAATGGCCCTGTGATCTCAGTCTCTGAGGTTGACATCAGAGCATCCTTCAGGATGGTGAACTCATGGAAAACGTCCAGTTAAGATGGGGTACTTGGATGAGTACTAAAGACCTGTTCTGCTCAACTACTTAGAGTGTTCATAGATATTTTTGACCCTTCACTTCGGCACTCTGAGGTACTCACCTGCTTCAAGCAGGCTCCAATTATACCGGAGGCTAAGAAGAATGTTGTGGCCAGACTTAATAACTGTCATCCAGTAGCACTTACATCCACTGTGGTGAAGTACTTTGAGAGGTTGGTGATGAAACATATTACCTTCTGCTTTAAGAAGTGACTTGGATCTGCTCCATTTTGCCTACCATCTCAACAGGTCTATAGCAGATGCCACCTCATTGGGTTCTTCACTCAACCGTGGAACATCTGGACAGTAAAGGTGCTCTTTATCAACTAGAGCTTGGCATTCAATACTATCATCCCCTTAAAACTAATCAATCAGCTTTAGATTTCCTTGTGCAATTGGATCCTTGCACACCCCAGTCAGTTCAAATGGGCAACAACATCTCTTCCACAATCTCCATGTGCCCAGGTGCACCACAAGGTTGTGTGCTTAGCCCCCTGCTATACTTGTTTTATAGTTATGACTTTGAGGCTAAACACAGCCATTTTTTAAGTTTTCTGATTACACCACTGTTGTTGGCTGAATCAAAGTTCCTGGCAAACCAGCCTATAGGAGGGAGATTGAAAATCTGGCTGAGTGGTGCCACAACAACAACCCCTCACTCAATGTCACCAAGACCAAGGAACTGGTTATTGACTTCAGGAGGAGGAAACTGGAGACCCATGAGCCAGTCCTCATTGGTGGATTACAGATGGAGAGGGTTAGCTACTTTATCATTTCAGAGGATCTCTCCTGGGCCCAGAACATAAATGCCATTATGAAGAAAGCACGGCAGCACTTCTGCTTCCTTAGAAGTTTGCGAAAATATGGCATAATATCTGAAACTTTGACGAACTTTTATAGATGCCGAATATTTTGACTGGTTTCAGCATGGCCTGGGAAGGTAACATCAACACCCTTGTATGGAAACTCCTACAAAAAGTAGTGGATATAGCCCAGTCCATCATGGGTAAATCCCTCCCCAACACTGGGCACATCTACATGGAATGCTGTCACAGGAAAGCAGCATCCATCATCAAGGACCTCCACCACCCAGCCCATGCTCTCTTGTTACTGTTGCCTCAGGACATACGCTACCAGGTTCAGGAACAGTTACTGACCATCAACCACCAGGCTCTTGAACCAGAGGGGATAACTTCACTCAACATCACTTCTCCGTCACTGACCTGTTCCCACAACCTAAGGACTCACTTTCAAGGATTCTTTATCTCATATTCTCAGTATTTATTGCTTATTTATTATTAAATTATTCTTTTTCTTTTATATTTGCACAGTTGGTCGTCTTTTGTACATTGGCTGTTTATCTGTCCTATTGGACGCAGTTAATCTTTCTTTGATTCTATTGTGTTTCTTGTATTTATTGTGTATGCTTGTAAGAAAATGAATCTCAAGGTTGCAAATGGTGACATATACAAAATATACTTTGAAATTAATTTACTTTGAAATGAGATAGAGATAGAGATAAATATAGGGAGATAGACAGAGATCGATGGTGATAGATAGCATTTAGAGCAGCTTTTCTCAACCTTCTTGCCCTGGAGGAACCCTTGAAATACTTTCTAGGTCGCAGGGAATCCCTGCAGATAGTTAAGCTTAGCTTACCCTTATTGAAATTACTTTTACTTTCTCTTTCATAAATTTTAATAACCCATAGGGCAAACATAATACATTTCTCAACTCTGGGTCGAACTTGAGATAAGCCCACGGATTGCACCTTCAACTGAAATGAAATGATTTCTATCCTTGCTCTTGATGCTTGACACCCGTCCACCTGTCCATTCTGTGGCTGGGAGGAGTCAGTGCAGCATGTTTATATGGTGTGTGAGAGGTTGTAGCCCCTGTTTGAGTTTCGGAAGGGGCTGCTGCTCAGGTTCTGGTTATACTTCAGCCCTGCACACCGTGTATATGGGCACCCAGTACGGAAGGGGGCGGGTCAGGAGGAGGTGGGATTGTTCCTGGGCCTGGCCAAGATGGCCGTTCATGTGTCTAGGTGGCGGAAAGTCGAGGGTTCCACCTGGGCTGATTGCCTGCCCCTCTTCCGAGGATACATTCATGCCTGGCTGTCCTTGGAGGGGGAGCATGCGGTCACTATGGCTACAGTGGGGGATTTCAGGGAGCAGTGCCCCCACTCCCAAGAATTGACTGTTTTATAGGCAGTAGTAATCATATTTTAATTTGAATTTATTCAGTCTTGTAAATGCTTAATGATTGTACTTTGTGTGAATAAACTTTTACAGTTTTGGGAAAAAAGACAGACTTTTTTGTAACACACATCAAAGTTGCTGGTAAAAGCAGCAGGCCAGGCAGCATCTCTAGGAAGAGGTACAGTCAACGTTTCAGGCCGAGACCCTTCATCAGGACTTTTTTGTGTCCATTGTGCATCAGATTGTTTAAATAGAGTCTGAGATAGACACAGAGAGAGGTGGATAGAGTTTAGAGAGAGATGGAAAGATAGATAGAGAAAGTTATAAGAAAATATTGGACAAACCTGGATTGTTTTCTCTGGACTGGCAGAGGCTGTGCAGGGACCTGATTGATGTTCATAAAATTATGAGGTGACCAAGAGGATTGATACCTCTGGTTGATACTGCGTGGCAATAGATGTTGTCAGCATGGACTTCAGCAAAGTTTTTGGCAAGGTTGGCTGGTCTGGAAGATGAGGTTTTTGTTTTACACTGAGAGTGGTGGTGCCTGGAAGTCACTGCCAGGGAGTGTCATGAAAGCAGATGTGATAGTGCCAGTTAAGAGGCTGTGAACCATCAGCCTTCAGGCCATGACACTCAGGGACATTTGCTGTTATTATTTTGTAACTGTATGTTCTATTGTAATTATATGTGCTGTGTGCTCTATGTGACCGCATTTACTGTGTTTTCACCTTGGCCCAGGAGGAATGACGTTTTGTTTAGCTCTTCATGTCTATGGTTGAATGGAATTAAATTTGATCTTGAATTTGTTAGACATGAATATGCATGAAATGGAGGGATATCGAGTTTGCACATATCCATCATGCATTCTGTTTAATTTGAAAATGTATTTAGTGTATTCAGCGTGGACCAAAGGGATAGACTTGTTCCTTACAAGATGTAGCAAGTCTATTGTAACTCTCAGAGCAAACTGAATAATTCCATCCTCCCATGCTCCCTGGTAACTACTCTCAGTCACGTGCCTATTAACTCCACAATTATTCTCCCACTTAGACACAGTAGGGTATCTTATGGACCCATTGTACCCCACCTGTCTGCATGTCTTTAGGATGTGGGAAGGAAACCCACCGTGCAGCACGGGAGCTCACCATCAGACCACAGATCGACCTTCTTCACTACTTTGCCATGTGCAAAGTTTAGCAGGGAAACGGGGTTAATAAGGAAGTCTTCAAAACTCACAGGATGATGCAAAGCCCAAATGTGACAGATTGTGAGTACAATAGCTGACAAGTGCAGAGAAAGCACTTTTACAGTTAGATACAACTATCAGCAAGTCATGGTCAGAGATGAGACCCTCAGCACAGTATGCCCACATCATCAGAGATGGAGATTCTAACAGGAATGGAAAGAAGACAGTAAGTGAGTTATTGGTGGTCCATAGAATCATAGGTATAGGACACTACAGTACAGAAACAGGCACTTCAACTCATCTGGTCTTATTTGGCCTAGTCCCATTGACCTGTACCTGGATTATAGCCCTCCATATCCCTCCTACCCATGAACTTATCCAAATTTCTCTTAAATGTTGCAGTCGTACCCACCACTTCCACTGACAGTTCATTCCTTACTCTTACTACTCTGAGTGAAGAAGTGAAGGAGTTCTCCACAAGTTCCCCTTAAATATTTCACCTCTTACTCTTAGCCAATGAAGTCTCATCCAACCTCAATGGAAAATGCATACCCCTCATAATTTTGTATACTCATATCTAATCTCCTCTCATTCTCCTATGTTTCAGGGAATAATGTCCTAACCTATTTAGACTTTCCCTATAACTCAAGTTCTCCACTCCTGGCAACAGTGTTGTAAATTTTTTCTGTATTCTTTCAATCTTGTTGACATCTTTCCTGTAGGTAGGTGACCAGAGCTGCACACAATACTCTGATAGTCCTGTTCCTTGTGACTCAGTGAGCTGACTTACGTTGGCCTGTGATTAGGGAGTGTTGAAGAGTGACACACATGCAGCTTCTTACTACAAGAAGAGAAATCTTCTCACCGAGTTATGATAGGATCCATTGCAAGGTTGCATCCGAAACAGCGCAGGCTCCCTCTTCCAGTCAGCCCAGTCCTTCCCACTGGATTCCTGAAAGGATCATAGAAAGCCAGGACAATGATAATCAGAACGTCCCTCACAGTGTGGGCCAGACTTACCCAAAAACCTGACAATACTGGGCCACAATGTGTAATATGCCTGGCTATACTGGTGGGGGGGGGGGGCAGGGGGAGCACACACAATGGGACCAGCTGACAGCCTCTCAGTGATATGGAGGTTGGCTAATTTGGTGCAGACCTCCTGAAAGCTGGAGGATGAAGAGCACTGACAAAGTCAACTAGCAATAATAATCTTTGATTATGGAAGGCGATAACCAGAGAGGAGACTTTCTACAGAGTGAACAGTGACCTGCAGAACACCCTCCAAAAGGATGGAAATGGTGAATAAAGGGACAGAGAAGTGGCAGGAGTAGGAAAGACACACAGAATATGGAAACAAAAGGTCCATGAAGAGCCTCTGGTATCCAATGGTATCAACACTGAATGATCCAATTTCAAATGCAGTGTAAAGAAAGGTATATATTTACCCACACATGTCTACATTTATGCCAGCATTCCCAAGTTACATAGTACATAGAATAGAACTGTACAGGACAGAAACAGGCCATTTGGCCCATCTTTCTAGTGCAAACCTTGATGCCAGCTTAACCTGGCTGCACATGGTCAGTATCCCTCTATTCCCAGCCTCTTCATGTGTTTCTTTAATGCCAGGTTTTGCATCTGTAAGGTAGGCACAAAAAGTCATCGAGTGATTTTGGAAAGTGCTCCATGATTCCAGACAGCAACTGTGAATGTACCTTGTTGCATGGTCAGCATGGACATTGTGGGCTGTAGGGACCATTCCTGTGGTCTACAGTTCCATGCTCCATGTGCCTCTGTCAAATCAAACCATACATGGAAGTGCCAATGGCTATAATCTCAACTTTCCTTATGCCATGGACCCCTACCATAAACTAAGGGAGCCACAGACCCTGGATTGGGAACCCCTGATCTAGAGCAAACATGATGAAAGAGACTCACTGGGAACGTTCCTCAGTGGGGTCAGAGTTGTTGTCCAATCCACTGTCCAGAAACTTCACTATTGGAGCAGTTTTCCTGAAAAAGAGAAGAACTCTGTGAGGCCTGGAGGTGTGTGGTGGGAAGAGCAGACTATGTTACATTGAGGACAGAGAAGGGAGTGACAGTAGGTACCCCAGTGATATCTGGCATGCTCAAGGTTACAATCGAGAGCAATGTGGTAATATTTCCTTTGCTCATCATAGGTACCTAGCTCCAGTTCAGAGAAATGGTTCTACTTATACAACATCTTGGACAGGTAACGATTATGGTAAACTTACTGGTTTGCTGTCATTCAACCATATACATGTATACTGCAAATGAAATAACTTTCCTCTGGATCAAGGTGCACAACACAGTACATATAACTCACACACATCACATAAAGGAATACGGTGGATTCCGGTTAAGTGGAACACATTGACCAGGTACACTTGGTCCAATTAAGCGGCTGTCCAATTAGCTGATGTTTCATGGAAATAGTTAAAAAGGTATCATTTATCTGAGTAACAAATTATATATTTAAGTGAAATACAGAATAAATGAGAATACTGCCTCTATGGCATTATAAAACTGTATATTGTTTCCTAATAGTGACAGGAATTCATCCAGCGTATGCTGCTGCCTTCTTTTGATCGACTGTAAGTGACCAAAATCAGCATAGATACCTAGTGCAGATAATGAACTGCCTTCATACAATGCATTTGATGATTACATCTTCTAAATCTTCAATTTCATTGTAACATTTGAGATGATTGTCGATGCCTTTAAATTCTTCACAGTTCCTAACTTGTTAAAGTCACGAATTTGTTTCATTTTCACAGCCGGTCATTTCTGGCATCTCAAGTCTGAATGCTTCAAACCGCACTGAGTAAAACGGTTCTGAATTTTCCCACTGCTTATTACTTGCCAACTATCAGTGACAAAAATCACTGCTTTTTGAACATAAACACCCGCAGCTGGTGCTATTTGGTCTAAGCATGGTGATGTGTCTGACGGCCACACAAGTGCATGTGACTGACACTAGTTAGAAACTATTCAGCAACAGTCTCCTGTCCCAAATAAGTGACACAATGTCCCACATAAACAAAGGGATATCCAGCTATTTCCTCAATTAGTCTTTGTTCTTTAAAAGTTGTCTCAAATAAGCAGCTGCCCCAATTAACCGAAATCCACTGTATTACCAAAAATAAATTAACAAATAATAGAACGTATTCCAAAAGACTGACACTTAGACACATTTTCACAGAGAATACATGAACTAACTCCAACCTTTCTCTGTGAACATAAGCCCTGGCCACCACTGAATGTGAGGACCAACATTGTCTAATCTCCTTCTTGGCATAACAAGATGGAGGATAAAACAGGATGGACTGAATTGGCTGGATCAGCTTGTTACATACACCTGTTAGGGTGCATTCTCCAGTTACCTTATAAGGTAACCGTAGCCTTCAGCCAGGAGCAGATGTCATCAGGTGGTTCCCAACCTTCACCGAGCATTTCAACCTTTAACCACGACACTCTCCAGTTGGTGGGCCGGCAGTGGTGGCCAAATCACTGCCCATCTGCTCCTGGCTTCCGGCTCCCCTCCTCTCGCCTACTCCAAATCCAACAAGAGGCTCGTTCTGCCTCTTCCCCCATCCTATGAGTTGCTTGTATTTTGCTCCTTTCATCCTGGCCCAGATCTGACAGCAACCACCATATTGATTTGTCTGGGAAACCTCTGCAGCCGATCTCCACAGGGAACAACCATGCCTGCCATCCCTTGTCTTTACACTCCTGCACTAAGGGCTGGTACTTCAAGGCCTTTCTCTCATGGGCCTCTTCCCATCCCTCCTCCCATGGTACAGTCAGCTCAACCAGAATTATTTTCTTGTCTTCGGTTGACCACAGTACAATGTCCGGGCGTAGGGTTGTGTGCGCCACATCCGGGAACTGCAACCTCCTTCCCACATCAACCCTCATCTCCCAGGGCCTGGCCGTTAGCAACAGATTGGGCTTTGGTTGTTTGGTTATGAAAGTCCTGGCTCCCTCTTTGATGAAGGTGATGGCCTTCCTCAAATCTGTGCCAGCCGTCCTCTTCTTGCATCTCTCCCGCTCTAGTGTGTCAGCAAGAGCCAGAAGCACCTTATCATGGTGCCACCTATACTGCCCTTGAGTTAGAACTGTTTTACACCCGGACAGTATATGAGCCAGTGTCCTCTTTTGACCACAGAGCTTACGATTCGGGTCCTCTCTCATCCCCCATGTGTACAGATGTAATGGCGAAGGAAGGGTGTCACACACGGATCGCAAGAGGAAGGAAATACAGAAGGGCTCCAGTCTCCATAAATCTGCCCATGAGATCTTGCGCTTAGGCAGATCCCATTTTGACCCTTGTTCCACTGCCTTTGAAATCCGCTTCTCTTCCTCATGGATCCGTACTTCTGCCTGTATCATGACTCGCCTGTTCCTTATGCTTGCGTTTCCCCACTGCTGGAAGTGAACTGAGCCGAGGCCTTGCCACCGGACGCAAGGGTTGCCGATGATATCTTTCATCTTCAGAGAACACACCGCCTGCTCCACAGCTGCGTTGGCTGCCCACTTGCGCCCAGATCTGGTTGTAACGCCGCTTGCTTTACCAAGACATCATTGGAATCTCTCAAGCTTAATAAGGCTTTGCATTTTGCCACCTCGAATTCCTCCACAACAGATGACAGGGGAAGCTGCAGTTACCCAGAACGAATGTAAAGACCTGCTGAAGAGAAGCTTGGGTGAACTCCCAACCATCTCCGCAGGTGCTTGTTGGTTTTCCTCTCGATGCCCTCTGTGACAGTCATGGGGAACTCATAAAGTGTGAAGAGCCAGAGAAGCCTGGGCAGAATGCCGTATTGGTACAGCCAGGTCTTGAATTTACCCGGAAGTCCGGGTTTGTCAATCTTCTTCAGCCATTCATCTGTCTGCTTCACAGCATTGGTGACATTGGCCCCATCTGTCAGTGACACATTAAACCACTTCTCCTAGCATTTTATCGGGTTATCTTCGATGGAAGGGATGACCTCACCCTGAACTTGGAGGCTAAACTTGCTAGTAACTTTGCCCTTTCTGATCACCATGCACCTGGACTTCTTGGCCTTGAAGGACATCCCTGCCCAAGTGGCTACATTGTCCAGGGTTTCCAATACCCATCTTGCTTGGACATGTGACACAGTTGTTATAGTGATGTCGTCCATGAACCCTCGTAGAGCCAGCTGAACAACGCCCGACTCCAGCGTCGGGCCGCGGGTTACATCTTCTGCTGCTGATAATAGGAGGTCCATTCCCATAATAAATAGGATGGGGGAGATGGTGCACCCTGTTGGAATCCCCTTCTGGAGGTCCTGCCAACTAGTTGTGAAATGGGTTGATGTAAATCTGAGTTTGATTCCTCCTAGGTAGCTGGTGATCATGTCTCGAATAGCCACTGGGATGCAGTAGTGGTTGAGTCCTTCTAGGGTGAGGTCATGTGGAATAGACCCATAGGCATTCGCGAGGTCTAACCAGACAACTGTTAGGTCGCCTTTTTTCTGCTTAGCTTCAGGGATCAAATGGCTAATCATTGAGGTGTGTTCCAGACACCCTGAAAAGCCTGGAATACCGCCTTGATATAGTGGTTCTACGTCATGTAAGAAGTCAGCCTTCTTGTGAGCACAGAAAAGAAAATCTTACATTCCATATCCAGGAGAGAAATTGTCCTAAACTGGGCAATTGTGGAAGAAACCTCTCCCTTTGGAATAAAGCATCCCTCTGCCAATTTCCAGCTTGATGGAATAGTACCTTTGGCCCAGATCTTTCTTATGACCTTCCATAGCCTCCGAAGAAGTTTTGGGCATTTCTTATACACTTTATAAGGTATGCCGCTAGGGCCTGGGACAGCTGATGCTTTAGCTCTCCGGATGATGTCCTGGATTTCCTGCCATGTAGGCTCCTTCACATTCAGCTCAATTGATGGTTTTTCCAGTCTACGCACAGCCTGATTGGTTCCTAGTCCCTGATCCCTCCGTGGGTCGCTGTGTGCCTCCCGCAGGAACTGCTCTACCTCTGGCTTCAAGCTGGACATTATACCAGATTTTTGTTGGCTGAGAAGAGTCCTGGTGAAGCTGAATGGATCTCTCACAAACTGCGATCGCCTTTTCTCTTTCTTCCTTCTTTGCTGTCGCAGAATCTATGGTGGCCAGTGCGATCATGTTTGCTGTTGTGTGCTGGGGCAGCAGGCTGAGGGTAGCAGACGCCAACAGAATCAACAAACTCATTCGTAAGGCCAGTGATGTTGTGGGAATGGAACTGGACTCTCTGACGGTGGTGTCTGAAAAGAGGATGCTGTCCAAGTTGCATGCCATCTTGGACAATGTCTCCCATCCACTACATAATGTACTGGGTGGGCACAGGAGTACATTCAGCCAGAGAATCATTCCACCAAGATGCAACACAGAACGTCATAGGAAGTCATTCCTGCCTGTGGCCATCAAACTTTACAACTCCTCCCTTGGAGGGTCAGACACCCTGAGCCAATAGGCTGGTCCTGGACTCATTTCCTGGCATAATCTACATATTACTATTTAACTATTTATGGTTTTATTATTACTATTTAATTATCTATGGTGCAACTGTAATGAAAACCAATTTTCCCCGGGATCAATAAAGTATGACTATGACTATGACTATGACAGATGTTCCGCCCTCTGGAGTTTGCACAGCTTCTCCCACAGCATACTGGTTAAGTCCTTGATACCTTCTTTTTTGGCCGGTGAGCTGGTTTTAAACCTCTTGTTGAGCACCTTTAATTCACCTCTCAAGCAACGAATCTTCGTTTCCCTCCTCTTTGGTTGCCGCGGTAACTCGGGCTGGTTTCTCTGCTCCATTGGGCCAAATCGTTCCTTAGCTAGGTTGTACACTATGGCTGTGAGTGAGTTGATCTTTCTGTGTACTGGACCTGCTAAGGCAGCTTCCAGGATGCCGTCTACATCATCATCGAACTGCATCCAGGCGATGTTGTCTGACGATAGGCCATTTGATCCTGTCTTTCTTTGACGAATGGATTGGGGTAGCCGAAGAAGAACTCACTAGGTCTGTTGTTCGGTGCTGAGGTGACTCAAGTGAGGAAAGATCTTCAGCTCTGTGGGATGCTTCCTGGCTGGAATTCTCCTTTGTCTCACCGGACACTAAGTCTGTGCGCTGCACTTGGGTCACCATTGATCCACATCTGGACCTGCTCTGATGTATCTTGAGCCCTCTGATGTTTTTGCAGACTTTCCCGCAATGACACCTTACTGTGAATTCCTCTCCGGTCAGTGTTGTTTGCTTTAGCTTCCTCATAGTCGTGTTTCCTGTCCTGGCCGTTGCTGGTACGGCCATCCCATTGAGTCTCTCATCCTCCCCCCCCACTCTCGGGAGACTCTGGAGGTATTGCTCTTCGTGTTCAGTCGTAGCTTGAGTACTGCCCTCTTGTGAGTGCTGCCCACAAGGTTGCTAGCCTAGTGAGCCCATGCCAGTCTTTCCTGGAGGTCAGCTGTCTCTCCAGCGTCACCGACCTTCCTCGATTGCCATCTGGTCTTTCCTGGAAGCCTCTGGTACAAACCAGAAATTACTTGTTACATGCACCTGTTAGGGTGCATTCTCCAGTTACCTTATAAGGTAACCGTAACCTTCAGCCAGGAGCAGATGTCATCAGGTGGTTCCCAACCTTCATCGAGTGTTTTGACCCTTAACTACAATACTCTCCAGTTGGTGGGCCGGCAGTGCATACTTTGGCTTCTTCCACTCTCGGCAACATGGAGGCCAAAAGTCCTACGGGGAAGGGGGCTCATTGCCCCATAGGGAAAGGAGATTACCTTCAGATGAACCCCTTCCATGTGTCTAGTGAGGGTTCCCCTTCCTGGAGCTATCTCTCCCTCTGCTTCTGAGTTGGGTGTCTTGGGAGAGGAGGAGGAGGCTGAGGCCTGTAAAGGTCAGGTCCATCTTTCTGACACAAATGTCTGGGAGTTGGTAAACCCACAGGGGACCTGTGTTGTTTTTACTCCCTGGTACATTGCTCTCCACATTTTGGATCTGTGGGTGGTGGTGCGGTAGGAGAGGGTTGGCTCAGGCCCAGGCTCAGTTTGGAATGGCAAGACTGGCCGCTAGCCTGAGAACAGATGAGGGGAGGGATTCTCTCTCATTGCTGCTAATTCACAAGCAGAGCTGAGGGGAGATTGCCTGCAATGGATCCTGGGAGCGGGAGCGTAAGAGAGGTGTAGTCAAACAGTGTGTCTGAGAAGCTCACTGCTCTGTGGGAGTACATGGAGCAGGTCTGAAACCTGGTGCAAGACACAGGGGAGGAGTACATCAGGGAGTTTCCTCGTCCAGCTATTCCAAATATGTAGAGACATTTCTGTGTCTTCTTCAGGGGGTGTCAACAGTTTGCCTCTGGATGGGTCAAGCACGGAAGCTGCCCGCTCAGCTTAGGTTGTTGCTGTGAATCCTATGGTCACAGATTCTGTTGACCCATGGTGGGTGTACGAGAGCCAACAAATCTCTTCAGAGTCAGAATGAAAATCACCTTCAATATCACTGACATATGCTGTGAAATTTGTCGTGTTGCAGCAGCAGCGCAGAGCAAAAACATAAAAATGGTCAAAAATTTAATTAAATCAAGAAACACACACATTGAATTTTGGTGTGCGTGTACATCCCTGTCCTCTGCACCAATCCCTCATCCTGTCACGCGAAATGTTCTGGACATTTAGCATAGACTCTTTCTGCAGGACCACACAGCTCCATCCAGGGTCTACCTGAGCCCCACTGAGGATGTCTGCCTGGTAAACCAACAGCAAATGGAGGTGAAAGCCACTATCGCCTAGGGTGTTGAACTGGACAGCTCCAACAGTTTTGGCCAAGCGCTGCTCTTAAAACCAACCAATGACCTCAAAGTGCTTCCACTAGTCACCTTGGCTCCACTCCCCACTTTTGCTACCCAGATGCAGAAGAAGCTGGTCGATTTTTTTTTACTGGGGTCCGAGGAAGCACTGGTCCCTGATCGAGGAGGGCAGTTACACACTGATGTATGTCTGGACTTATATGCTGATCCTCCCAGGAACATGCATGGAGGTCTCTTACCTCCAACAGGCAGAGCAGGAGCAGGAAGGTAGTGCAGGCTAGTGTAGTGTAGACCCCTCTTGTCACCTCCCTATAAACCAGATAGACTGCTATGAATACTCGTGGGGTAGATGGCTCACAGGACAAGGCAGCAGTGGGTGGCTCTGCTGTACAGGGCAAGAGTAGCAGAGTTTTTGTACTAGGGTATTCCACAGTAAGGGGAGTAGACAGGAGTTCCGTGGCCACAAATGGGACTTCCGGGTGCTGCATTGTTTCTCAGGTGCAAAGGTCAGGGATGTCTCACAACAGCTGAAGGCCATTCTGGTTGAACACCTGGTTGTTATAGTGCATTTAGGTGCTAATGATAGAGGAAAAAACATGGGGGTGGGTGTCCAATTTAGGGAGCTATGAGTCAAGTTAAAATGGGGGACCTCGGAGGTAATAATCTCAGGATTGCTACCTGTGTCATGTGCTGCAGAGAAGGAATGGTAGCATCATTAGGATGAATATGTGGCTTGAGCAGTCGTGCAGAAGGCTGGGTTTTAGATTCCTGGGGCACTGCAACCAGTTCTGGGGAGGTGGGACCAGCACATACCTGGGCAGGACTGGTATCAATGTGCTAGGTCAGGGGTGGCCAACCTTTTTCATTCCAGGCGTCAATCTTTTCATGCGTGAGTTCAGATGCGCCATACAACTCTTCTACCCCCACAATTCTTGTAAATATATCTTAATATAGAAAACTTGCCTGAAAAAAATCGCATCTGAACTCGTGCGTGAAAAAATTGACGCTTGGAATGTCGAAGGTTGGCCACCCCTGTGCTAGGGGATTGTTTGTTAGTCATTTAAACTAATATGGCAGGGGAATGGGAATCCAGGCAATAAACCAGAGAAGCAATGCTGAGAACAAAGCAAAAGTTAGACAAGGAATATTTCAGAGTGGAGTACAGAAAATTCAGATGTAAAGGACATAATGTTTACTAGATTCTAAAAGAACAGTGAGTGTAAGGGCATTTTACTTGAAGGCCCAAAGTCACCATATAAAGCCATGATATTAATTTTTTTGTGAGTTCACTCAACAAATCTATTGAATAATAACTATAACAGAATCAACAAAAAGCCACCTAACTAGAGCGTACAATCAAAGTGCAGAAGACAACAAAATGTAAATACAAAAAGAAGAAACAATAATAATAACTAAATAAGCAAGAGTATCGTTAACATGAGATGAAGAGTCCTTGAAAGTGAGTCCATTGATTGTGGACACAGCTCAAGGATTGGGCAGGTGAAGCTGAATGAAGTTATCCTCTTTGGTTCAACATCCTGATGGTTGAGGGGCAGTAACTGTTCCTGTACCTGGTGGTGTGAGTCCTGAGGCTCGTCTACCTTCTTCCTGCTGGCAGCAGTGAGAAGAGAACCTGTCCTGGGTGGTGGGAGTCCGTGATGATGGAAACTACTTTCCTGCAACAACATTCTTTGTAGACATGCTCTGTACTGGGGAGGGCTTTACCCATGATGGACTGGGCTGTATCCACTAATTTTTATAAGATTTTTCATTCAAGAACATTGGTGTTTCCATTTAAGGCTGTGATGAAGCCAGCAATATACTCTCTACTATGTGGCCAAGTGGTTAAGGCGTCGGTCTAGTGACCTGAAGGTTGCTCGTTCGAGCCTCAGCTGAGGCAGCGTGTGGTGTCCTTGAGCAAGGCACTTAACCACATTGCTCTGCGACGACACCGGTGCCAAGCTGTATCGGCCCTAGTGCCCTTCCCTTGGACAACATCAGTGGCGTGGAGAGGGGAGACTTGCAGCATGGGCAACTGCCAGTCTTCCATACAACCTTGCCCAGGCCTGCTTCCTGGACACCTTCCAAGGCACAAATCCATGGTCTCCTGAGACTAACGGATGCCTATATGTATATATAAACTCTCTACTATACATCCATAGAAGTTTGTCAAAGTTTTAGATGTCATGCCAAATCTTCGGAAACCCCTGAGGAAATAGAGGTGCTGGCGTGCTTTCATCGTAATTGCACTTATGCGCTGGGCACAGGACAGGCCCTCTGAAAAATAACATCTAGGAATTTAAAGTTGCTAATCCTCTTCACCTCTGATCCTCAAAGGAGGACTAGCTCATTGACCTCTGGTTTCCTTTTCCTGAAATTTATAATCAGCTCCTTGGCCTTGCTGACATCGAGCGAGAGGTTGTTGTTATGACGCCACTCAGTTAGGTTTTCGGTCTCCCTGCTCCACACTGACTCAGCACTACCGTTGATTCGGCCTATGACAGTGATGTCATCAGCAAACTTGAATATGGCACTGGAGCTGTGCTTAACCTCACAGACATAAGTGTAAAGCGAGTAGAATGGTGGGGGGGGGGGCTAGGTCTTGTGGTGAACCTGTGCTGATGGATCTCGTGGAGGAGATGTTGTTGCCATTCCAATCTGACTGAAATCCAGGATCCAATCGCACAAGGAGGTATTGAGGGTAATGTCTTGTAGCTTACTGGTTAGTTTTGTGGGGAAGATGGTATTGAATGCTGAGCTCTAGACAATAAAGAGCATCCTGATGTACGCATCTTTGCTGTCCGATGTCCTAGAGTTGACTGAAGAGCCAATGAGATGGCATCTGCTGTGAACCTGTTGCTCTGGTAGGTAAGTTGGAGCGGATCTAAATCACTTCTCAGGCAGGAGTTGATATGTTTCATCACCAAGCTCTGAGAACACTTTATCACTGTGGATGTAAGTGCTACTGGACGATAGTCATTGAGGTAGGTCACCACTCTCTTCTTGAGCACCAGCATAATTGAAGCCTGCTTGATGTGGGTGGGTACCACACCATATAACAATTACAGCACGGAAACAGGCCATCTTGGCCCCTCTAGTCCGTGCCGAACTCTTACTCTCACCTAGTCCCACTGACCTGCACTCAGCCCATAACCCTCCATTCCTTTCTGTCCATATAGCTATCCAATTTAACTTTAAATGACAATATCGAACCTGCCTCAACCACTTCTTCTGGAAGCTCGTTCCACACAGCTACCACTCTCTGAGTAAAGAAGTTCCCCCTCATGTTACCCCTAAACTTTTGCCCTTTAACTCTCAACTCATGTCCTCTTGTTTGAATCTCCCCTACTCTCAATGGAAAAAGCCTATCCACGTCAACTCTATCTATCCCCCTCATAATTTTAAATACCTCTATCAAGTCCCCCCTCAACCTTCTATGCTCCAATGAATAAAGACCTAACTTGTTCAACCTTTCTCTGTAACTTAGGAGATGAAACCCAGGCAACATTTTAGTAAACCTCCTCTGTACTCTCTCAATTTTATTGACATCTTTCCTATAATTCAGTGACCAAAACTGTACACAATACTCCAAAGTTGGCCTTTCCAATGCCTTATACTATTTCCAAAATGAGAGGTTAAAGATCTTAGTGAACACACCAGCCAGTTGATCAGCACAGGTCTTTAGTACATGGCCTGATGCTTTTCATGGGTTCACCCTCATAAAGGCAGCTCACACGTTAGCTTCAGAGACTGAAATCATAGGATCGTTGGGGGATGTGGGAGTTTGCATGGTTCCTCTCTGTTTTGGCAGTCAAAGCAAATATAGAGGGCATTCAGCTCATTTAGAGGCAAAGACCTGCTGTCTCCTATTTCGGTTTATTTAACCTTGTAGAGGTGATAGTATTCAAGCCCGCCACAACTGCCAAGCATCCTTTGTTGATTCAAGTTTGGTCCTGAATTTCCACTTCGCCTGTGAAATGGCTTTCTGGAGATCGTACCTGGACCTTTTGTAACTTTCTTGGTCACCAGATTTGAATGCCTCTGATCTGGCTCTGCAGATTTTGGATCTTATGGTTCATCCTGAGCTTCTGATTGGGGAAGACTCTGAATGATTTTGTGGGCACACACTTGTCTACAACTGTTTTAATAAAGTATGTTACAGCCATGGTGCATTCATTCAGATCCCTCGACCAGTCCTTCAACGCAGGTCCGTCCACTGATTTGAAGCAATCCCATCGATGCTCTTCTGCCTCCTGTGAGAACCTCTTTGCTGTCCTAATCTCTAGAGCTTTGTTCTTTAACGTCTGCCAGTATGCAGAAAGGAGAAGGACAGCCAAGTGATCAGATTTCCTGAGATGTGGTCTGGGCATGGAACAGTAGGCATTCCTAATATGTTGGGACATCTGGTGTACAGGTTATATGCTGATGGTAAATTAGGCAGGGCTTTCTTCAAACAATTTGGTTGAAGTTTCTGACTACGATTTGAAATGTGTCGGGGTAAACTGTTCCTTGTTTGGGGATGGTATCATGCAGTATAGGCGGCCGCTGGTGGTATGTAAACTGCAGTCAGATCATGAATGAGAACTCCCTAGATAAACAGAATAGTTGGCTTTTGACCATTAGGTGTTCGATGTTGGGAGAACATGAGTTCGACAAAACCGTCACATCGGAACACCAGTGAGGGTTTATCATAAAACACACACCTCCTCCTTTTCGAAATCAGTGGTTCTGTCCATTCTGTAAAACAAGATGCCTTTTTGAGTCTGATCACTTCATATGGCGTACCTGGAGAAATCCACAACTTGGTCAGACATAGAATACAGCGGGATCTCATTTTTCTCTGATACATCGGTCTTGCCCTCAAGTCCTCAATGTTGTTCTCTAGCGGCAGCACATTTGCTGACTAGGTGCTGGGTAGAGGAGGCCTCCTCTCTGCGTTTCTGCCTGACTTGCAGTCCTCCACCCACTGTCCCCGCCTCTCTCCCGGCCATGCCGATCACCTTTGTCCTCTTAAAGGTGGATCACGTCCGAAGATCTGAAGATCATTAAGCTGATTTTAAAGTACATTGCTTTGGCGGAAGTTACATGCTGAAATCTGTGCTGAGAATAATTCAAAAAAGGTACATTTAAAAGAATTTTGGAACAATTGCCTGTAGCCCACAGAACATCGCTGACGACCACTAGCGCCACCTCGTATTCCAAAAATGTACTCAAAACAATGTCAATGAATTTGTGGCACAAATCATTACAAAGGGGTATGATTTAGTGGCCACTGCGGAAACGTGATTGCAAGTTGGAGATTATTGAGATTAAAACATCCCAGGGTAGCGCATAATTCAGAAGGATAGAAGGTAAGGTAAGGGTGGAGGGGTGGCACTCTTAATTCAGAATGAGATCAGGGTGATAGTGAGAGGAGCAGAATGTTGAGTCCATCTGGGTAGAAATTAGGAATATCAAAGAGAAAAACATCATTGGTGGGAGTTGTCTATGGGCAATCGAATAACAACATTACAGCAGCATGCGCACAGAACCAAGATGCATGTAAGAATGGAACAGCAGTTGTCATGGGGGACCTTAACTTGCACATTGATGGGTGAATCAGGTTGATCGAGTCAGTCTTGAGGACTTCATAGAATGCATGCATGATAGCTTTCTTGAGCGGCAAGACAGTGAAGGTACAAGGGAAAATGCTATCGTGCAATGAACCAGATAAAATCAATCATCGTGAGGTTAGGGATCCTCTTGAAAAGAGTGATCACAGTATGAATGAATTTCTCATACAAATAGAGGGTGCAATAGTTTAATTTAAAACCAGTGTATGATGCTGAAACAATGGAGTCTGCAACAGGATGAAGGAGGAACTGCCTAGAAGAGACTGGGAACACAGGTTACATATGGGACAGTTGAGGAACAGTGGAAGACTTTCGAAGAAATTTTTTTATGGAATATACAAAAGTATATTCCAGTTAAAAGTGACAGTAAGGGCGGGGAAAGGTAGCTTTGGATAACTAGGGAAATAAAAGAAGGCGTCTGAATAAGGAGGATAATGTTTTTTATTTAACTGCTTTCCCATCCAATGTTAAATAAAGTTATTTTTATATATAAACAAACAAAAACACAAACTGGGAGCCTGAAGGTAAAGGCAAAACAGAGTTTAACTCTCTCAGCAAAAGGATAGGTGAAGAGAACTCTTCCCATTTGTCTTTGCCCAATTGTCAACCACAGATCCTAAGGGCCATCATGACCTTTGCAATCTACCGCATCATCCCTGGACAGCCCAGTGAACATGGCAACCCTGAGCTGAACAGACCTGCTTTTGGGCCTGTCCCGCTGAAGGAGATTCCCAGTTCAAACAATATCCTCCACAAGGTTTCTGTGCATCCACAGGAGAAATTACATTCAGTTCCACTTTACCTTGTTGGCCAATTGCCATCCGGCGTTTCTGCTGTGTAAGATGGTGGACTGTACTTAGCGAAAGGAGCCTACAAAAGGAATTCATGAAATGATTATGAATTCTCCAGAATTATAGGAATGTTGCCAAGATTGAACTAAGGGTTATATTTGATTCATCAGTTATCTCCTCATGGTGTACCTATAGAACAGAGAACAGTATGGCAAGGAATTGGTCCTTCATCCCACCATGTCTATGCTAAGCATAGCACCAGTCTAAACAGATCTCACCTGCCTGCATATGATCAACACCTCTCTCTTCCTGATCTATTTCATATGTCTGTTTAAATGCCCTTTACACATTGTTATCCTATCTGCTTCCATCTCCACCCTTGCAGAACATTCCAGACATCCTCCTCTCTCAAAAAACACTTGCCCCACATACCTCCTTCGAATCTTCTCCCCCTCACCCTAAAAGAAACATTCAACCTGAGAAAAAGAATATAGAACACATAAGAGTACAACACTAGAACAGCCTCTTCGGCCCGCAATGTTGTGCTGAACCAATGGCTGACTAAATTCAACCCATTGCCCAACACGATGACTAAATCCTTGCATTTCCCACACATTCATCTGCCTATCTAAGTGTCTCTTAAAAATCCCTAACGTATCTGCCTCTACCACCACCCCAGGCAGCTCATTCCGGGCACCCACCACTCTGTCAAAAAGTTGCTCCTCACATGTTCAATGAACTTACCCACTCTCACTTTCAATGCATGCCCTCTAGACATTTCAACCCTGGATAAAAATACACTCTTTGTCTACACTTTCTATGCCTCCCATAATCTATAAACCTCTTTCAGATCTCCCCTCTACCTCCCACTGCTCCAGAATGAACAACCCAGGTCTGTACATCTTCTCATTAAAGCACATACTCTCTAATGCAGGCAAGGTCCTGGTAAACCTCTTCAGCCCTCTCACCAAAGTCTTGCCATCCTTCTTATAATCAAGTGACCAGAAAATATTCCAGATGCAGCCTAACTGAAGTTTTATAAAGCTGCAACATAACTTCCTGATTTTTGAACCCAATACCTTGACCAATAAAAGCAAGCATGCCATATGTCTCATTAACTGTGTAGCCACTTTCAGGGAGATAAGAACTTGGACCCTAAGATTCCTCTGCTGATCAACACTATTAATGATCTTGCCCTCAACAATGTACGGTCTCTTTACATTTGACCTACCAGGGTGTAACACTTCACATTTTGCTGGGTTAAACTCTGTTTGTCATTTCTCCACCCATTTCTGCAACTGATCTATATCCTGCTGTATTCTTTGCCAATTTTCTATGCTATCCACAAGACAACAATCTTTATAGCATCTACAAAATTACTTTCAACATTTTCATTGAGGTCATTTACATACATCACAAGCAGTAGAAATCCAAGTATAGATCCCTGCAGAACACCCCTAATCATAGACCTCCAACTAGAGTAAGTCCCTTCAACCACTACTCTATCTTCTATGGGCAAGATAGTTTTGGATTCAACTGGCCATTCCACCACTGATCCCATGCACATTTATCTTTTGCATGAGCTTCCCATGAGGGACCTTGTCAAACCCCTTATTAAAATCCAAATGGGCAACATCCACAGCTCTTCCTTCATCAGTCACCCTCAACATCTCATCAAAAAACTTCAATCAGGTTACTAAGACATGACTTGCCCTGCACAAAGCCATGCTCAGTCTCCCTAATTACTGTAGGCCAAACGCTCATAAATACTAACCCTCAGAATTCTTTCCAGTAACTTCCCTGCCACTGATGTGTGAATCTAGTTTCCAGGATTATTCCTGGTTCCATTCTTGAATAGTGGAACAACATTAGCAAATTGCCAGTCCTCCAGGACCTCACCTATGGCAAGGATCAAGGACCCAGCAATTTCATCTCTTGACTTTCTCAATAATCTGGGGTATATCCCATCAGGTCCTGAGGGCTTATCCACCTAACTGCTCTTTAAGACTACCTCCTCCTTTACCTCAGAATGCCCTAGCATATTAATACATTCAGCACTGATCACATTATCCTCCATGTCCTTCTGCTTGGTAAATGGCGATGCAAAGTACTCATTAAGGACCTCACCCACATCATCCACATCCAAAATAATGCTCCCTCTTTATCCTTGAGCGATCCTACCCTCTCCCTAGTTGCTCATGATGTATGCATAGAATGTCTTTGGATTCTCTTTAATCCTAACTGCCAAGGACTTCGTGTGGCCCCTTCTAGCTTTTCTAATTCCTTTCTTGAGTTCTTTTCTGGTTTCTTTATAATCCTCAGGGGCTCTAGCTTCCTAAGTTTTACATACTTCTCCTTTCTCTTCTTGACCAAATCCTTCACATCTCTGGACATCCAGGGTTCTCTTACCTTGTCATCCTTGCCCTTCCTTCTGACTGGAACATACCTGTTCTGTACTTTCTGCAGTTTGTCTTTAAACACCCTCCTCATGTCAGATGTGGACTTGCCCAAAAACGATTAACTTCCCCAAGCTCCTGCCTAATGCTCTCATAATTTGCCCTGGTCCAGTTTAATATTCTTCTGGAAGGTCCGTAATTATCCTTATCTCTAGCTATGTCAAATCATAAGGAGTTGTGGTCACAGTTCCCTAACTGCTCACCCACTGACAGGTCAGTCGCTTGGCCAGGCTCATTACCCATCACCGGTCCTGTACAGCCCTCCCCTTGTTGGCCATCTACATACTGAATGAAGAAACCCTTCTCGATGCACCTCACACATTCTTCCCCATCTAAAGCTCTTGCAATATGAAGGTTCCAGTTTATAGTGGGGAACTTGAAGACCCCATGACAACAATATGGTTGTTTTTACACCTGTCCTTAAACTGTTTGCATATCTCTCTAGTTGCTTGCAATGTTCCTCAATGTCCCAGTAGCTATTGGGGTGGGACAGGGGTCTGTAGTACAATCCCACTGAGTGGTTGTACCTCTCCTATTTTTGAGTTCTACCTATATAGACTCAGTGGACAAGCCCTCCATTATGTCCCTTTTGAGTGTCGCTCTGATATTGTCCCTGATTAGTAGTGCAGCTATGCATCTTTCCACCCTTTTACCTCCCTTTCTATCATTTCTAAAACATCAAACTCCTGGAACCGTAAGCACCCATTCCTGTCCCACCCTCAACCAAGTCTCTGTAATGGCTACAACGTCATATTTCTAGGTACTGATCTATGCTCTAGGTTCATCACCTTTACCCAAAATACACACACTTCAAACTATCTGTCCCAGCGTATCTTTTAATTTCTTGCTGCTTGCTTTCACTGGCCTTGACATCTACCTTCCTCATCCTACCTCCTCTTTCCGACCTGGTGCTCTGGTTCTCGTCTCCCTGCCAAACTAGTCTGAACCTCATAGGTAACTACAGAGAAGATATAAACCTCTACGAGGTTATTGGATACTGAAAGGCCGAGATAGAGAGGATGTGGAGAGGATGTTTCCTATAGTGTGAGACCCTAGGACCAGAGTATACAGCCTCAGTATAGAAAGACGTAATTTACAACAGAGATGAGGAGGAATTTCTTTAGCTAGAATGTTGTGAATCTGGCGAATTCTTTGCCACAGATGGTGGTGGAAGCCAAGGCATTGGGTATTTTTAAAGTGAAATAGGTTCTTGATTGGTAAGGGTATCAAAAGGAGGAGGCAGGAGAATGGGGTTGAGAGAGATAATAAATCAGCCATGGTGGCATGACAGAGCAGTTTTGATGGACTGAATGGCCTAATTCTGCTCCTATGTCTTATGGCCTTACTGTCTTCCTGCAGCCTCCAACGTTCCAGAGAAAACAACCAAAGTTTGCTCAACCTCTCTTTATAGCACCTGCCCTCTAGATAGAGTTCTGCCTCTCTCCTCACAGATGCTGCCTGACCTGCTGAGTATTTCGCATATTCCCCATTTCTAATATTGAATCATTCAAATACAACGATATCTAGAAAGAAGGATGAAAGCAGTCTTAATCTCAGGCTTGTTCCTTACCTGCCAGGGGACCATCTCATCAGGCACAGGGAAGCGTTGAACATTGCTGTCTGGATAGATCAATTCGCGAGCTTTGACGTGGTACAGGGGCTTCAATTCCTTCTCTTCATGAATGGCTTCTTCTTCTATGTTTCTGTGGTCAGTAATTACTATACCAGAAGTAGGCAACAGTGAACAACATCAGGAGCAAGAAGGCTAGAACCCAGGAGGCTACCCATCCCACTGTGTCCATGACGGTCAATAAAGAGCTCGTCCCCTCCCAATTCACTGCAGATCACAGCCCTACAAGTACACAACCAGGCATGTTTAAATGTGGCGGGGGATTCTTCCCCCACCACCCTCAGCAGACTGTCAGTTCCAGAATCCTATTGAGAGAAAAATAAAATCATCCTCTTTGTTCCAGCCCTTCTACCCATGACTTCTAATCTCTACCCTCTGGTTTTTAGGGAAATAGCTTCTTGCTGTTACATCTATCGGAGTCCATCAGAACTTTATTCACCTCAATTAAGTCTTCCCACGGTTTGTACCAAAGAAAACCATTGCAGCCTTTAATTTTCCCCTTAAGTTACAACATTCCAGCCCAAGGAGTCTTCCTCTGAGCCCTCTCCAGTGACTCATATTGCTCCTGCAATGTGGTGCCCAGAACTGTCCACAGTTGTCCAGCTGTGGCCTAATTGGATCTATATACTGTTGCCTTCCCTCCCTGCTCTAATGTCCTGGTCATTGCCTAGTAAGGACACCCCACATCTTTCTAACCACCCGACTGACCAGCTCTGCTACTTCCTGATCAGTGGAAATTAACTCCATAATCTCTTACTCAGTATCCCACAATTTGTTGTATATTCTTCATTCTATTATTTCTAGAACATAGAACATTACAGCACAGTCCAAACCCTTCGCTCCACGATGTGCTGACCTTTCAACCTATTTTACAGTTCTCTCCTACGTAGCCCTCCATCTTTTTATCTTCCACGTGTCGCGTACCCCGTGACGGGTTAGGGAACCAGCAGAAATGGAAAACAGCTAGAGTCTGGTATTGGTGTTAACATAAGCTATTTTTATTAGTAACTACATAATACAGTCATATATAACCAGATAAATCAAACAAGTTAGCAGTGTTACGTGTATATATGTGCGCAAATATAACTCCCAAACTATTGAGCTTGGGGGAAACAAGGCTTAGAGTCTTGAGATGGTAGAGTATGAAAGTTCAGTTCATCCACAGAATAGGATAAACGTCAAGAGAAGGCAATTACGTCGATATTCTACAGATTTCACAACAGCAATACAAAATAACAATAGTGGTAGGTTTTATCTCCGAAGTTATTCCACTCCACACACAAAGTATCACCAACAGTGATCTTCAACAAATATCCTTTCAACACAAGTGGTACCACACCCGAATTCAGCTATGGGTCATTCCAAACAGGTGGCCACAGGATACTCAAACAGAATCCACATATAGATTATCACCAACAGTAGTTTATCACTTAGGGGACCCTCTTCAAGGGAACCAACCCCAAACACACGTGATAGCCACTTATCCAGTTCCACGACATATGAAATAACTCCAACAGTGATTTGCCACAGGGGTGCCTTTCTTCAGTGAGCTACCACACCCAAACAAGGGTAACACACAAGTGGTATTCACAAAGGTACTCCCCTCAGCAGAGAACCCGCTCTACGTGACAGTCACACCTTCGTATTCGAATGGAACTCAAGCTTACTCTTACGGGCTACAGAGGAGAAAGTCCAAACAGTGACCTCTTTGTCACTAGATTTCTTCTGTTTCAAACTTTCCTCTCCCCTCTTCTTTTCCTTTAAAGTCACCGAATGTGGCCACAAAAAGGAGACCATCCTCTGTGCTGGAGTTATCAACCCAGGCAAGGGTTGGACACAGTAATAGCTCCCCACCAGTCACACCTTTTCCACACTGTGAGAGCCACTGATCAATTCTCCTGATTGATCCTCCAAAAACCCACCTTTCTGTAGGCACAACAAAGCTCATCCAGTGTCTGTCAGTCTATCAGCTGACCTTCTATTTATCTCACTGTGCTGAACACCAGCTGTCCATCAAGTAGCTCCTCCCTTCTCTCTGTAGGAACACAGAAGCTGCCAGTGTCCTTGCAAAAGGGTAAACATGCGGCAGAGAAACCGTAACACCATCTCAAAGCAGTCTTCGCCTCTCTCTCTTAATAACAAGGTGCTTGCGTTGAACAACTCTCTCTCTTTAAAGGTATAGTCCATAAAAATAGGACCCCTACAGGTACATAAAACATGTGCATACCTAAGAGTTTCATAAGTGCTCCTAGTATATTTATCTACACCACCACCCCTGCCAGCTTGATCCATGCACTCACCACTCCCTATGTAAAAAAACTACCTCTCACATCCCCCCTATACGTTCCTCTAATTACCTCAAAACTTATGTCCCCTTCTAATAGCCATTTCTGCCTTGGGAAAAAGTCTCTGCTACCCACTCAAACTATGCCTCTTAACTTGTAAACCTCTATCAAGTCACCTCTCACCCTCCCATTTTCAGGATTAAATTCTGTCTATTACTCTTTTGCCCAACTCTTCCTTCGTACACTCAACACACGATCACTTTATAATCTGCAGAGTCCTTTATTCTGCCCCTTGCATACAAATCAGAAATCATTAACATATGTTACTGAAGCTATGGCTTAACTATTAGGCACCCTGGAGATACTCTGGAAACAAACTTCCATTTACAACACACCTACATGGAACATAGAGCATATCAACCATGTCTGTAGGCCCACATCAGTCCCCTTAGTCACCACCTCATGATACTCAATCAGCCAAATGTAGATTAGGAACACCTACTGACAAGTGCATAGTGGGAACATATCCTCATCAGGCATGCCCTCTAGTTCAGCCTGAACCCTGGTAAATCTTCTCTGCACCCTCTCTGAAGCTTTTACATGCTTCCTACAATGAGGTGACCAGAACTGAGCACAATATTTCTAGAGTTATACAGAGCTTGTATATTACCTTCTGGCTTTTGAACTCAATCCCTGACTAATGAAGGCCAACACATGATAAGTTTGTTAACAGACCTATCAACTTGTGTAGTAATTTTGGGGAATCTATGAATGTGGATCCCCGCGGTACTTGGGGATCTCAGTTACCCAAGTATTAATGGGATTGCTCAGAGGGGGCGGAATGTTTCAGCTGAGTCTAGAAGACACAGTAAATTGATAGGCCTCCAATGAGGAAGGGAGCATTACTGGTCTTTGCCTTGGGGAATGTAGCTGGGTAGCTGGTGAAGTGGAGGGAATGTCCATCAGAAGCATGTTGGTTTTAGTGACCATAACTCTGTATATTTCAAAGTGATTGAGAAAAAAGGTTGGGATAGACCAGGAGTAAAGATCTTAGCAAAGGTTCAGATGTGGAGAAAGGGTTCTTCTCTTTGACTGGGTGAAAGGCCACAATAGCTTCTGATCTCCATCTCCAGCAGAATCTCTGAATGCTCCAGCTCATGTCTGAGTACCAGCATGTGAATGACTTTGTTATTGACGTGCTGTGTGTGGTGTGGAGTCCTTATGTGGACCCTGACTCAGCCAGGCAGGGGCCCTCCTACAACTGCGATATGCTGCCCTAGGCAGTCTCCAACAAAGTCCTTCCAGAGATTGTTTACGGTCCAAATCAATCCTGAAGCAAAAGATCCTGGAGATACAGAGTAACACATGCAAAATGCTGGAGGAACTCAGCAGGTCAGACAGCATCTGTGGGGAAGGGTAAAGAGTTGACAGTTTGGGCTGAGCCTCTTCATCAGGATTGGAAAGGAAAGGAGAAGACTGCAGAATAAGATGGTGGGGGAGGGGAAGGAGTACAATCTGGCAGGTGGCAGGTGAAGTCAGGTAAGGAGGAAGGTAGATGGGATGAAGTAAGAGGCTGGGAGCTGATAGGTGGAAAAGGTAGAAGGCTGAAGAAGAAGGAGTCTGACAGGAGAGGAGAGTGGACCATGGAAGAAAGGGAAGGAGGAGGGACATCAGGTGGGGTGATAGACAGGTGAGGAGAAGAGAAGAGGTAAGAGTGAAGCCAGAATAGTGACGGAAGAAGAAAGAAGGGTGAGGGGGGAAGGTTAGTTAAACTGGTGTTCATGCCATCAGATTGGAGGTTACCCAGACGGAATATGAGGTGTTGCTCCTCCAACCTGAGAGTGGCCTCATCGTGGCAGTAGAAGAGGCCATGAACCAACATGTTGGAATGGGAATGGGGATTGGAATTAAAATGGCTGGTCACTGGGAAATCCTGCTTTTTGCGGATAGATCAGCTCCGGCCTCAGGAAGGATCTGGACACATTTATTTCCCCTATCACCACAAGAGGTTGACAGTGGACACTCTTGCTATAAACCTGCATTGGACCACCTGTACAATGGTTCATTGACTACCGCTAGGTGTTCAGCACCATCGTTCTATCCAAACTTATCATCAGGCTCCAAGACCTGGCCCTCTGTAACTCCCTCTGCAATTGGATACTCAGCTTCCTCACTGGAAGCCCTCATCTCCCACTCACTGACCATCAACACTGGTGCACCTCAAGTATACTTGTTTCCTACCATACTCTCTCTGTACCTGAAACTGTGTGGCTATGCACAGCTCCAATGCTATCTACACATTTGCCGATGACACCACTGTTGCTGACAGAAATATGGTAGTTGGCAAGGCAGTGTACAGGAAGGAGATAAGGTGGCTGGCTGAGTGATGCTGTGGTCGCAATTATTTCAACACTGCTGCTGAATTTGAGTTAAATCTGTTGGCATCTCTCTGCGCCCACTGTGCTTGCACATGGGGCTACAGGGACCTGGTACATGGCTCAAAAAGGTAACCAGAGCTCGAGCTGCATCCTGGTACTCAGTCCCAACTGAGTCCAACTCAGTCCAACAGGAGCTATCTCATCTGCTGCTGTTGGTTCATGCTCCCTTCCATCCCCCCACTCCTCTCAACTCCACCAGCATCCAGTCTTAAACGGGATCCAAGTCTCTCCCACCAGCTGGGATGGTTCAGAATAAGCCTCTCCTGGTGAGCTTTTCCCTGTCTCTGGTGTGTGCAAGCTGAGGCAGATACGTACCAGGGGCTGCTACATTGTCCCGAAGCCCAAAGCCTTTGTTTACCAGAGCGTTCATGATCCAGTTTAAGGCCCGCGTACTCTGCAGCATCTAGAGAAACAAGAGGTGAGGATCTGTGAGCCAGGGCCTGGCCGTTATTTAATAATGAGCTGGAACGAGGTTGCTGTGGTGGGACGTGGATTTCTAAAACCCTGACACAGTGGGAGCTGCGACATCAACATGGAGACCCTCGGCGCTGTGCTTCCACAGTGGGACAAATTTCTCTGATGGGGTGGGCAGAGGGCAGGAAGGTGCCTCGTCCAGCGCAGCGGGCCCGAGTGCAGGAATCCAGGCACTGCTAGGGAGAGCAGGGTATGGGGAGCATCCAGAACCCCTTCCCCCCTCAGTCAGGGGAAAGCCCAGAGTTTGATAATTTATTCATTTAGAGGTACAGCACAGTAACAGATCCTTCTGGCCCAGGAGTCAGCGCCATCCAATTAAACTGTACGTCTTTGGAATGTGGGAGGAAACCGGAGCACCCAGAGGAAACCCATGCGGTCATGGGGAAAACGTACAAAGTCCTTACAGACAGCAGCAGGAACTGAATTGAACCCTGGTCACTGCTGCTGTACTAGTGTTATTCTAACCACTACTCTACCGTGTCACCCCGAATGGAGTGCCCTGGTGCAGCGTTACCCCATTTCCAGCCCACTGCCATCCTGGTCTGTTACTGGATCAGCCTGGATGGAGTTGGCTGAGGCAAGGTTTGATGATGACTGGTGGATCAGGCTGAAGACTCCTGGGCTAGTTTTGTTCCTGCCTCCTGTCTGGCTGAAGGTTCCTCTCAGCCCTTCTATCTGGTGGTGAGGTTAGGGGACATAGTGGATGTCCTTCTCCCTTGCCAGCAGGTGTGTGCTATCACCCCAACCATGTCTCTTGGGATCTACCTGTGCCTCCAGATGACTGATGTTTTGCTCCACTGACTCAAATTTGTTCCTGTCTCGGTTCACGTCCAGCACCTCCGCTATCATCTCCACCCTGAAAAATACAATTGGACAGGGTCTCAAGGAACTGCAGTGCAGCTAATGAGGCCGCGAGGGTTGGTCCACAGCAGGTCAGACAATATCTATGGAGGCAGGGAGTTGGTCGATGTTCTGGGTCGAGGCTGCACACCAGGACTAAGTGTGGTGAGTTTGAAAGAGACGTGAGGCAGAGTAACACAGACCTGGAGGAACTCAGCAGGGATGGCAGCATCTATGGAGAGGTAAAAAACCCTTCATTGGGACTGGATTTCCAGCATCTGCAGTATCTCTTGGCTCTACGAAGTGAGGAAGAGACTTGGTGATAAGTCAAATGAGTTACAGTGGAAGTGGTGGGTGGATGGAAGCAGGATGTGAAGGTAAGGAGAATGGTTAATGAGCGAGTGAGGAAAAAGCAGAGTCTGTGGCAGTAAGCTGTGGAGGGGTTGGGGTTGGGAGTTGGGGGGGGGGGTACAGAGGAAGCATGTGTATTCACCTTTCCAAGGTGCACTTGACCTGCTCATTTAGACTCTGGCTCTTGTTCCGTTTTTGCTTGTCGATATAATTCTCTTTAATTACAGCCTCCCAGGATAAAATCTCAGCTTCCTCCTTCTCTTCTAGCTGCTTCTCTGAAACAGATGGGTGCAGAGCAATGGTAAATCACAACAGTAAACACTGCAACTCGGTAACATCTGTGAAAAGAACAAAAGATAATAAGCTAGGTTGATGACATTTCATTGGTTGTACTGTTATCCCTCTGCAATGCTTCTGATGTAAGATTTGCAACCTGAAATATTACCTTTGTTTCTCCCTCTACAGATGCTGCCTGACCTGATGGGTGTTTCCAGCAGTCTCTGTTTTACACTACTGTATTTTTTGCGATTCTCATTCATCATGTATCACTGAGTCATAAAGTAATACAGTGTGCAGATAGGCCCTTCAGCCCAACTCATCCGCGCTGACCAAGTTATCTGAGCTACGCCCATTTGGTTAATACCGAAGACCGACTGGAAGTTGAAGTCCGAAGGACGAAGCCTGGAGACTGGAGGACTGTCCGCGTGTGGGGATGGGTGGGAAAGGGGGCTTGTTTTGTTGTGTTCTGTTTTGTTCTGTCGAGGATGGTGGGCATACTATGTTGGTACCAGGATGTGTGGAGATACTTGTATGTTGCCCAGCAGAACATCCTTAAAGCATGTTAGTTGTTGAAGCAAATGACGCATTTCACTGTATGTATCCATGTACATGGATAAATAAATCTGAATTGGAATCCATATTATATTTCTAATTCAATATATTATGTAATGAATTTATTTGTCTGAGCAGTACACAAGACCATCTGTTCACTGTACCTCAGTGCATTTGACAATAAGCAATTCCATTTCCAAGCTCTGTAAACCCTATCTGCCCACATACTTATTTAAGTGCCATTTAAATGCTGTAAATACTCTATGACTCCCTCAGGTAGCTCGCTGCATATACCCACCATCCTCTGTGTGAAACCTTGCCTTTCATAATCCCCTCAAATCTTTCCCCTCTCACCAAAAATCCTATAATTTTAGACTACCTTACCCTGAGAATGTCTGGGAGGATTCACCTTATCTACGCCCCTCATGATTTTAGAAAGAGCATAAGACGTACGAGCAGAATTTGGCCATTCAGCCATTCAACAGGAGGAGAAGACGGCAGCGCGACGCAGCGCGCGCAGCCTCTCCAGTGAAATGATATTATATCTGTTAAATATGGTACCATGCACAATTCTGATTTGATGGAGACAGCTGTGAGAAGCACAGAGGAACATCTGGAGGAACTTCTGGAATGCCCGGTTCGCTGCCGCTGTTACCCTGCGATCGAGAATCTCCGGAGGGAAGGCCCCAAAATCCTCGGCTTTGACTGCTGCTGGCAGCCGGGGCTGGGGTCGAAGCACTCAGCAGAGATGGTGCTCGGTGCTCTGTGGCTCGAAGTTTTCGGACGACTCAGAGTCGGACCGTGGTCGGGCATGGCAGGGAGAGTTTTCTTCCTTCTCCCGTCTGCGTGAGATGTGAGACTTTCAAGAGACTTTGAACTTTTTTTACCGTGCTCATGGCCTGTTCTTCATCAAGTCACGGCATTGCTTGCACTGTTGTAACTATATGTTATAATTATGTGGTTTTTGTCAGTTTTTCAGTCTTGGTCTGTCCTGTGTTTCTGTGATATCACACCGGAGAAATATTGTATCATTTCTTAATGCATGCATTACGAAATGACAATAAACGAGGACTGCGTGTCCTCATAATCTAATCTAATCTAAAAGTCTGCTCTGCCATTCCATCATGGCTGGCTTATTTTCCCTCTCAACCCCATTTTCCAGCCTTCTCCCAATAACCTTTGACACTCTTACTGATCAAGAGCCTAGCAACCTCTGCTTTAAATACACCCAACGACTTTGCATCCACAACTGTCTGTGCCAATGAATTTCACTGACTCACTACCCTCCAAACCAGCCTGAGGTCAACCCTCAGCCTACTTAATTCCAGGGTTATCAAAGAAATCTTAACTTTATCTCTTTTTCTTTAAGCTAAACAAATCTATGCTGCAAATTCTCTAGTCAACCTGCATTTGGATGAGTAACAGCTACTTCCCTCCAACCATTTGTTTCCTGGTCCAACCTGCACAACTCTGATCACTACCTCAGCAACACTATGGTCATTCTGCACTGCAATGGACCTTGTATATTTCTGTTCTAATTGTGTTCTTTCTTGTATAGTTTTGTATAATCTATATTTTTCTTATAAGTGTTGCGTATCTGATGCTAAGTGCCTGTGATGTTGCTGCAAGTAAAATTTTCATTGCTTGGGCATATGACAAGAAACTCAACTTTTTTCTGTGTGGAACTAATTTTCCTGGGCACCAAGGTTAAACTGACTGGTCTGTAATCAATGGATTTATCTCTACACACTTCTTGAATGTGTTGAAGTATTCTATCTCTCAGCTAGCTCCATATTTGGGAGATTATGGCCAAAGCCCCTGAGATATTTTGTCTATTTCCCTCCCTGGATCATACTCTATGTTGAGCAAGTGATTTTATGTGCTGTTGGGCTACCCAGTACCCATTCTTTGTCATCTGCATCTTCTGTTGCTTAGAACATCATTTTTGGATGCCCTCTCCATTCTTCCTGGTAAGGGGGATTATTCCCAGTAAAACTTCCACCCATTCGGAATGGTTATCATGAGCGATGCATATGCAAGACCTTTAACACTGTCATTTGCCAAGCTTCAAGACCTCCTTGTGCAGTTGGATCCTTGATTTCCTCACTTGCAGATCCCAGTCAGTTTGGATTGCTCTACGTGCTCTACACTTATGACTGTGTGGCTGAGCACAGCTTCAGTGCCACATTCGTTTGCTGACGACGCCACTGTCATAGGCCAGATCAAATGTGGTGACGAATCAGCATATAGGAGGGGAGTCTGACAATCTGGCTGAGTGGTACCATAGCAACAACTCAATGTCAGCAAGACCAAGGAGCTGATTATTGACATTAGGAAGGGGAAATCAGAGGCCCATGAGCTAGTTCTCATCGGAAGTTCAGAGGTAGAGAGGGTCAGCAAATTTAAATTCCTCGGTGTTATCATTTCAGAGGATCTGTCCTACACGCAGCGCATAATTGCAATTACGAAGAAAGCATAGCATGTATCTACTTCCTTAGGAGTTTGGGAAGATTCTGTATGACATCTAAAACTTTGACAACTTTTATAGATCTTATAGATTTTATTGAAAGTATTTTGTCTGGCTGCATCACATCCTGATATGGAAACATCAATCCCTTGAATGGAAAATCCTACAAAATTTAATGGATATGGCCCTGTCAATCATGGGCAAAGCCCTCCCCAGCATTGAACACATCTACACCGAGCGTTGTTGCAGGAAAGCAGCATCCATCGTGGGGACCCCTATCTCTGTTCGCTGTTGCCATCAGGAGTCTCAGGACTCATACCACCAGGCTCAGGAGCAGTCAACCATCAGGCTCTTGAACCAAAGGGGATATTCACTTGCCCCATCACTTAACTATTCCCACAACCTATGGACTCACTTTCAAGGACAGTTCATCTCATGTTCTTGGTAGTAATTGATTATTTATTTATTTATTATTATTATTTCTTGCTTTTGGTACTTGCACAGTTTTTTTATCTTTTTTACCCCGGTTGAACACCCAAGTTGGTGTGGTCTCTCATTGACTCTGTTATGCTTATTACTCTAGAATGGATTTATTGAGCATACCTGCAAGAAAATGAATCTCAGGGTTGTATATGGCAGGGGTCCCCAACCCTTTTTTGCACTGCGGACCGGTTTAATATTGATAATATTCTTGCGGACCGGCCGATCAGGGGTGGGGGTGTTCAAGCAGGGTTAAACTCACCTCAACATGTCTTTTACAGTTAGGGTTGCCAACTTTCTCACTCCCAAATAAGGGCCAAAAGTAGCAGTCAAATCCCGAGACACTTTACCCCAGGAAAGACTACCATGACCATGAAGCCTTGCGCAGGCACCTGTGTGCGCATGCGTGATGTGCACGTGTGTGTACGTGCTGATATTTTTCCCCCACAAATCGGTTTTGCCTTCATCTTCCTGAATACACTGTACATATATTATTTCTACTTTATATAGGCTGTGTATTTATCATATCATTTCTGCTTTTACTATATGTTAGTGTTATTTTAGGTTTTATGTGTTATTTGGTATGATTTGTTAGGTTATTTTTTGGGTCTGGGAACACTCAAAAATTTTTCCCATATAAATCAATGGTAATTACTTCTTTGCGTCACGCCATTTCGGCAGGAAAGGTTTCATAGGAACGCTCTGCCTTAGCGGGGGAAATACAGGACAAACCAATCTAGCCCAATATATGGGATGTCCTGGCAAATACGGGACAGTTGGCAACCTTATGTTCAAGTTCAACAGCGTGACAGGGAATGAGGAAAGGTGCAGCTGACTCATACCGTTCCCTCACGGCCCGGCAGCACATCCTTTGCGGCCCAGTGGTTAGGGACCGCTGGATATGGTGATGTATATTACTTTGATAATAAATTTAGTTTGTACTTTGAGCTTTGATTCATTTCATCCCCCCATCCAACAATATCTTTGGCCCCAACCATGAGGCAGGAGTTACGGAGCCTTTTGAGAACTGTCAGGATGGGAAACTGCTTCCTTCCCCAGGCTGAGGGACGACTGAACTCCCTGCCACCACCCAGGCCCCATCCCGTATGAAGCACCAGTAGCGTATTCTATTTTCTTTTCGACTTGTGTCATAAATGCATCTTATTATTTGTTAGTTTATTTGCGATATTATTACCTTATGTGTTGTGTGTGTGAGTTATACGTGCTGTGTTGTGCACCTTGGTCTGGAGGAACATTGTTTTGTTTGGGGCTATTTGTGTATACTGTTGAATGAAAATAAACTTGAACTTCAAAAGGGAATGTAAGAGGAGACTTACTGAACTTCTTGTGCTTCCGTTTTGATTTCCTGCAGGTTACACACTCAATCAATAAGAATATGTGACTAAATACAATGAAGGGAGGAGGTGCAGGCGGACGGGTGTAGTACTCCTCAATCAACGAGTACCTCTGGAACTTCCAGATCTCATCTGTATTTTCCTGGATCACTTGAAAGGTATAGCTGAGGAGAGAATGACCAGGGAGAGGGCAGATGTGAGCACAGTCTTTGATATTTTCCATTCTCCCAAAGACACAGAAGTCTAGTTGTCTGAAACTCCATAAATCCACTTTCTCCTTGGAGTCAGCATCAGAGGCCCAACATCCAACACAGAACACGGAGCATAAAACAATGCAGCACAGGACAGGCTTTCTGGTTCACAATATTGTTCCGATCTAATTCAATGAAAGACTTCTAATTAGCCTAATCCCGTTCCTGCACCTTGCTCATATCCTTATCTTCTCTGCATATTCAAGAATCTTTTAAATGTTCCTATGCTCTCTGGCAGTGCAATCCATACAGTGTACCACAGCAAATACCACTTTGAAAAATGGGAACTCATTACAGGGAGGATGTGGAAGCTTTAGAGAGGTTGCAGAGGAGATTTACCACAATGCTGCCCGGATTGGAAAACATGAGTCATGAGGATAGGTTGAACAATCCAGGGTATTCTCTTTGGACTGAAGGAGGATGAGAGAATTAAAGGATGATAAGGGTATGGATCAAGTGTACAGCTAAAGACCTTTACCCAGGGTGGAAATGGCTAATACCAGAGAGCATACCTTTAAGGTGACTGGGGTAAAGTACAGGGTGGATGTCAGAGATAATTATTTAAAACAGAGTGCTCTTGTGTGTCTGTGAACACATTACCAGGAGTGGTGGTAGGGACAGATTCATTAGGCACATTTAAGAGAATCTTAGATAGACACATGGATGATATAAAAATGGAGGGCTATGTAGAAGGGTTAGATTAATTTTAGAGTAGGTTAAAAGGCTGGCACAACATTGTGGGCTGAATGGCCTACACTGTGCTGTCATATTCTATGGTCTAACTTTACTTGTTGGTGCTCTTACTTAATTAAATCATTTCCACTCTCCACCTCAATCTCCAACCTCCCCGACTTGTCTAAACCCAATGGACTGCCCGATCGCTATACCCTTTCATAACCCCTCATAGTGGGGAGCTTACATCAGCCAGCATCCTCCACACGAGGCCCACCAAGGCCCATGGTGCACCTGGCTCAGACTCCCACTGAACTTGGCCCCCCATCCGCTTAGTTTCCCATGCTCCTCCCCGTATCCCGCGCCATCCCAAACCCACTGAGGGCGAGGCCACTTACTTGAACATTGCAATCAGGAGGTTGAGTAGCAGGATGTTGGTGAACAGCAGGTAGAGGCAGAGCAGAATGATGGTCAGCCACTCGGGGAAGACGGGCTGGTCCAGGCTGTTATGTTCAGCACACTTTGGCAGGTATGGGTCGGTGCCATTCACACTGCACTGGCTCAGGTCAAAACCTGAATCTTTTTGTTTAAAAAGAGTAAACAAGATTTTTAGCATAATTAGTTGATAAATGTAATCAGCACATTCACAAAGGTGCAATCTATTTCTTGCATTCCTTCATCTTTCCCATTTAAAAGTAAATATTTGTGTTTTAATACAATGTGGTAAAGTTACAGTGATTTTGATGGGAATGTAAGTGTTATGAGCCAGAAGGCACAGGTGAAGGGTAAGAGTTAATGGAGGTCTGAGGAGCAGGTTTTCTGACGCAGGGGATGACAAATATCTCAAATGAATTGCTAGAAAAGGTTGTGGAAACAGATCTTCAATATTGTAAAGGTATTTTCAAATTTCAAAATTCAAAGTAAATTTGTAGTGAGGTACAACTACAGTGTGTCACCATATGCTACGCTAAGATTCATTTTCTTGTGCGCATTCACAGTAGAACAAAGGAATACAATATACTCAATAAAAAACACTGCACACAAAGACTGATGAGCAACTAATGTGCAAAAGAAGAGAAACTGTGCAAGTACAAAAAAATAAAAATAACAAATAAATCAATAACATTAAGAACATGTGGTGGGGTCCTTGAAAGTGAGTCCATAGGTAAGCCTGTAATTGAGATCACAGGTCTTTGTATAGGAGAGGCATAGAAACACGATCCTGATACAGCCAAAGGGGATTGATGTAGATATGCATCATGGACCCTGCAGATTGAAAAGACTCATTTCCATGCTTCCATGATTCTGTGACAATACTTCGGCCAAATCTGGAATACCATCTACAGTTTTGGTCGCCACATGATAGCAAGGATATAAAGGTACCAGAGTAGGTGCAAAGGAGATTTGACAAGATGTTGCTTTGGATGGAGCTTCTCAATTATGTGAAGAGAACAGAGGGCCATGCTTGTTTTTCTTTGAGCGGAGGAGAATTTGGCTAACGCAAGGTTGCATAACTTTAAGATATTTGGAAGAAATTATAAGAGGGATGTCAGAGGTAGGTTATCTACACGGAGAGTGGTAGGTGCATGAAACGTGCCATTGGGGGTGGTGGTGAAGGCGGATACATTAGGGGCGTTTAAGAGGCTCTTTTAGAAAGGCAGTGCAGCACAGTGTCCAAGCTGGAGTTGGTGCTGCCCTCCAGTGGTCGCTCTGCAGAAGACAAGCTGTATTGTGGTTGACAGCAGATTTCTGTAACATTCATCAACTCTGGGTCTCGGACTATATATTTTTTGTGTGACTGTATTTTACTGATATCTTACATGTGTTATGTGTGCCTTGTGCTGTGTGTAATTGTTGGTACTGTGCTTTATACTTTGGCCCTGGAGTAACGGGCTGTATTCATTGGTATTCATGTATGGTTGAATGACAGTAAAACTTGGACTTGGACTTGGATGATAGAAACATAGAGGGCTGTGTGTGGGGGGGGGGAAGGTTTAGAGTAATCTTAGAGTAGGTTAAAATTTCAGCACAACATTGTGGGCCAAAGGGCCTTCACAGTGTTGTAGTGTTCTATGTTCTTGGCGGGAAGAATGGTACTTGATGCTTCACCTCTGGGGATTGCTTAGGTCCTAGTCTATCAGGAAATGACCAGGTCAGGTCTGCAGCTGAATGGGTAGGGGTACTAGAAGAGGAATGAGTGATAATTGCTGAGACATGGGCCCTTCATCATGCTGGTGAGGGGTAGATGTGTCTCGGGATGGAAATTGTGGAAATTAGCTGTTGTGTGAATCTGATGAGGTGGAAGATGAGGGCAAGAGAACTCTACCTCTGTTCTGGGGGTGAGAGTGGGTCACAGGTACTGAGCTAGACATTGCAGAGAGCCCTACCAACCGTGGCTAAGAGGAAATGCACTGACAGCACAGAAAGGAAGGTGCCACTGAAACTGGATCCTCACAGAAAGCAGGTGGGAGGAGATGAGGATAACTGTGGGAATCTATGGCTTAGAACTGATGTTTCCTGGGATGGAAGTTGAGGAGATGGGTGAGAGCAGAAATGGACCATTTGGAAGAGAGAGCACTGTAAAAGTTACCAATCAAGATGTCGGGCCATCTGAGAACAGGAATAGAGACAACAATGAATTGAGGTAAATGTGAGGAGGGGAGTGGTAGGTAGGGGTAGTACTGACATAATGTCACTGGAGTGGAGGCATCACGGGCACCAATGCAAGATACATAATCACACCTTTGATTTGGAACAAAGAGGTGGAGATAAAAGAGAAGTATTCAATGTGAGACCAAGTTGAGTCTCCAGTCAGAGATGGTGGTGGGCTGGGTTACCAGTTGTGTCAGTCTGTCTCTTTTCAGACATTTCCTTTAAAGATTTAAGGGTCAGCTTTACTTTTCACATGTACATTGAAACATTGGAGCATAGAATGAAATGCATTGTTTTGCACACATTCTCTTCACCAACCAAACCGGCAACTTAGTTCATTTCATTTATAGAAAAGCCCTTTGATCTGAAATGTCAAGCCTGCTTCTCTCATGATGCACACTGATGTGTTTGCAGGATGCAGTTTTCATTTCCATTTCTCCACATCTGTGGCATTCCGCTTCTGAGCCACTGAGCTGACAAGTCTACTAGATCTCGCCATGTGTCAGCCATGACTGAGTGTTATACATGCCTTTGAGATGTTACAGGATGGGCTCATGCATTTGAGTACTGCCTGGCTGGTCATTCCCAATGGTGCACTGTCAGAATGTTTGCTTTGGGTGGGGTGGCACTGCTCTCTCAGCTGGATACAGACAGTAACTTGGGAATATCAAACAAGAGTAGGACGTTCTCCCTGTTGTTTTCTGCAATGTCTATACACATGACAACAAAACTTTGGCATTTGTGGATGCAAATTCATCACTGTGTTTCCTGCATTATAACATGGAGGCAAATCCCTTTGGTCATACCCTGGATTGTGAATGGGGCTATATAAAAGAGCAAGACTTTTCTTTAAGCAGTTGACCAAATTGAAGACAGGGCTTACAGCTGACATCACCCGGGATATCTCCAAAGAGCATTAGGTAGGGCTTGTAGATAACTCCCTGGAATATCCAGTGTAGCCGTTTTTCGTTGTGAATAAGGATGGCATGATTTGCAACACCATAGGCTACTATCGTCACTGCCAGCAGGAACAGAAAGAAGAAGATGTCCTTCACCTGTGGAAAGAAAAGACTCATCAGGATTTCATGACCAACCCACGGCGTTACAACCAGGTACCAGAGCGTCTGTGAGGTTTCCAAGATGCATCTTGAACGAGTTAGACAAAGATACAACTATTGTTTCTGTAAACAAAAAAATGAAACCAGACCACACCTGGGGATTTATGTGCAGCCTTGGTCACCAGGCCTGGGAAAGGTAAACATTCACCTGGCTGACCCCTGGAATCGCAGGCGAAAGTGTCAGTCAACCAAGCCTGTATTCCGTGGAGCTTAGAAGAATGAGTGGGGATCTCATTGACACATGCAGAATTCTGATAGGGCTGGAATGCTGGATGCTGTGAGGATGATTCAAGAGTCAAGATTATTTAATGCCTTTTCCTGTACAGAAGTGTAAAGAAGAACAAAATAATTGTTCCTCCAGATCTGATGCAGCACAAAAAAACCCACAAAAGATAAAGAACACAATAATAATAATAATAAAAACAATAAATATAAATACATAAGATAGCTTATATACCTAGAATGATTGCATGTCCATAAAGTGACGCCAGGCTGTATGTAAGGTGATTGACAGGAAATAATGAAGCAGTGGTGGGTTAGTGGGTGGAGGTGTTGATCAGCCTTACTGCTTGGGGAAAGTAACTGTTTTTGAGTCTGGTGGTCCTGTTGTGGATGCTGCGTAGCCTCTTCCCTGATGGGAGTGGGACAAACAGATCATGGGAAGGTGGGTGGGATCCTTTATAATGTTACTGGCCCTTTATATATGTATTCCTGATAGCAAGTAGGCTGCTGCTAGTGATGTGTTGGGTAGTTCTGATTACCCATTGTAGAGCCTTCCTGTCTGCCGCGGTGCAGTTTCCGTACCAAGCAGCGATACTGCTCGCTACTGTGCATCGTTGGAATAACATGGGTATTGGTGTGCAAAGTACAGCTCTCTTCGGCATCCTCAGAAAGCAGCAGCATTGGTGAGCCTCCTTGATTGTGCAGGATGTGTTCTGGGACATGAGAGGAAGCGTGTGATGAGCACTCCCAAAAGTTTGAAACCACTTGCACTTACCACTACTGTGCCACCAGTGGTGTGCGTGCTCCTGAAGAAAATAACCATCATTGTTGTCTATCTTAATGGAAATATTCTCAGGAGAAAAGGCCCATTTCCAAGATCCACTGACAGGACTATCTAGTCTGGCCCATCCTTTCTGCCTGCTCTTTCCAAATCAGATGCACCTTTTATGATTTCTGTGAATATTGGGGAAGATGAAATCTCCTACCATGTTAATCTCACACTCTGTAATTTACCACATAACTGTCCTATCTATTGCTGATCTTGATGCCAATCTATACTAAATGTTCTCTCCCTGTGTATCATCCACATCCCTCCATTGCCCTCATATTTATGTGTCTATGTAAAAGCCTCTTTAACTCCACCAAACTGTCCACTTCCACTAATACATTCCAGACACCTACCACTCTGTGTTAAAAATACCTGCCCCTCACATCACCTTTAAACTTTCTCCCCCTAACCTTAAAATCATGTGCTCTACCGTTTAACGTTTTACCTGGGGGAAAAGACTCTGATTGTTTAACTTATCTTTGCCTCTCATCATTTTATTAACCTCTATCGGGTCTCCCCTCAGCCAATGATACTCTAAGGAGAACAAACTAATGTTCAGCCTGCTCTTATGGTTCACACCTTCTATTGCAAGCAGCTTCCTGGTAAACCTCTTCAGCATCTTTTCCACAATCTCCACATCCTTCCTATCATGGTGTGACCAGAACTGCAATCAATGCTCCAATTTATGGTCTGACTAAAGTTTTATATAGCTGCAGTATGACTTTCTTACTCTTATATTCCTCCTTTATTACTCTGTGGATGGATCCCTTAACCAGTTCAGAAATGCTGCCTCCTCTTTTCCGCATCACATCAGAATATACATACTGTCCTCTGGATGTTGAGTTGCCTGTCCTGTCTTTCCTTCAGTCATGTCTTGTGAAAAAAAAACAGTATCATATTCCACATTGCTAACACTCCGAATTTATCCACTTACCACTAAGTCTATTTGTATTTAAAATGGATGCTGTTTAGCCTTGCATTCTGCCGTGGCATTCTCACTTCCATATCTGCTCCATCCACTGGACTCTCAGTTCTCCTTCCCTATTTGACTGTACAGTCCTCCCAGCTGCATATTTATGCTCTGTTTCATTATCCTGCCAAATTAGTTTGAACCTTCTGCAACAGGGCAAAAAAAAACTGTTGAAGGGTCTCATCGGACCAGGAGGCCTACGAGGAAGGAAATCAACAGTCAGCAGTTCTGGCTGAGACCCTTCACTGGGAGTGAAAGAGATTGAGGGGAAATAGCCAGCATAAAATGGTGGAAGGAAAGGGTTGAACAAGAGCTGACAGATAGGTGGATCCAGGTGAGGGAAAAGTAAGTAAGTATGGGAGAGTAAGAATGATTTCAAAAGTTGGGAGGTGACAGGGAGATGTGACAAAGGGCTGAAGGTAATGGAACCTGACAGGAGAGAAAGGGAATAAAGGGAGGGGGGAAATGGGAGGGGAAGCAGTGTGTGGGTAGTGGGCAAGTGGATGGGATGGGGGAGAGGAAAGAAACAGGCGAAGGGATCTGGGATGTCTACAGGAGGAACTGGGGAGATTAAGAAGAGAGACAGAAAAGGGACAGACATCACTGGAAGTTGGAGAATTCATCATTCGGACCAAGCAGGATCTGAGGTGCTGCTTCCTCGAGTTTGCATTTGACCTTACCCTGGCAGTGAAGAAGCCTGAGGTCAAGCACATTGATGTGGGAATGTGGAGGGGAATTAAAATTGCTGGCAAGTTGTAGCCCTAGATGGTCATAGTGGACGGAGAGCTGGTGCAGACTAACCGTAGAGCTACACTGCACAGAGACTGGCCCTTCTGCCAACTGGTCCCTCCCAACCAAGCTAGCTTGTCTTTGGCTCATATACCCCCTTACTATCCACGTACCTATCCAAGTAACTTTTAAATGGCGTTAATGCACCTGCCTCAGTCACTTCCTCTGTCAGCTCATTTAATATACTGACAGCACTCTGGGTGAAAAAATTTTCCCTCAGGCTCCTATCAAATCTTTCCCCTCTCACTTCAAGCTTACACTTTCCAGTTCTTAATTCCCCAACCCAAGGAAAAATACTGTGCACCTTCACCCATTAGATCATAAGACCATAAGACAGGAGCAGAATTAGGCCATGTGCACTATTGAGACTGCTCTGCCATTCCACCTTGGCTGAATTATTATTCCTCTCAACTCCATTCTCCTGCCTTCTCCCTGTAACCTTTGATGGCCTTACTAATCAAGAACCTATCAACCTCTGTTTTAAAATACGAGGGGTGATTGATAAGTTCATGGCCTAAGGTAGAGGGAGTCAATTTTAGAAAACCTACCACATTTATTCTTCCTACATTTAGTTCAGCAGTCGTGGAGCATACAGATCCCTTCTTTGTAGAAGTTGGCGTCTTGGACCTCCAGAAAGAGGTCCACAGCAGGGCTGATTGATAAGTTCGTGGCCTAAGGTAGAAGGAGATGAGTTATTAACTTCAAACTTTCTGCACGTTCACTCAAAGAGTTGAACTACATGTGCATGTAATGAGAGCTGTATAACTCATCTTCTTCTACCCAAGGCAACGAACGTATCAATCACCCCTGCTGTGGACCACCTGGAGGTCCAAGACGCTCTCGTTACACGTATGTGCAGTTCAACTCTTTGAGTGAAAATGCAGAAAGTTTGAAGTTAATAACTCATCTCCTTCTACCTTAGGCCACAAGCTTATCAATCACCCCTGCTTGGACCACTTCTACAAAGAAGGGATCCGTATGCTCCACGACCGCTGGACTAAGTGTGTACATGTAGGAGGGGACTATGTTGAAAAATAAATGTGCTAGGTTTTCTAAAATTGACTCCTTCTACCTTAGGCCACGAACTTATGAATCACCCCTTGTATATCCAATGACTTGGCCTCCACAGATATCTGTACCAATGAATTCTACAGATTCACCATCCTCTTGCTAAAGAAATTCTTTCTAATCTCTGTTCTAAATGGATGTTCTTCAATTATGTAGCTGTGCCCTCTGGTCCTTGACTCCCCAGATATAGGAATGGTGTCCACTCTGTCTAGCCCTTTAAATATTTAATAGGCTTCAATGAGATCCCACCTCCACCACCCCCCTGTATTTTTCTAAACTCCAGCGAGTATAGGCCTAGAGCCATCAAATGCTCCTCATATGTTAACCCTATCATTCCTGGAATTATTCTCGTGGAGCTTCTCTGGACTCTCTCCAAACAGCACCCCCTTTCTTGGATGAAGGGCCCAAAGAGGTTTGCAATACTCCAAATGCTTTGATAAAGTCTCACCCTATCTATGGCCTCTCATACTTTAAGGCACCTCTATAAGACTGAAACGTCGACTGCACCTCTTCCTACAGATGCTGCCTGGCCTGCTGCGTTCACCAGCAACTTTGATGTGTGTTGCTTCTATAAGACTATTCATTACTCTCCGACATTCTGATGAGAAAAGTCCCAACATACTCAAATTCTCTCCATAACACAGTCACCCGGGTCCTGGCAACAACCTTGATAAGCTCCTTGGAGCTCTTCCCAGCTAATAGCATTTTTTCTATAGTAGGATAACCTAAATGAAAATATTATTCAAAATGCAGCCTTACCAATGTTTTGTACAACTGCAACATAATATCCCAACCTTTATATTCAGAGCTTTGAATGATGAAGACTAGTGTGACAAAATCTTTCTTCATCATCCTTCATCTACTGTACCTGTGATGCTACGTTCAGTAAACAATGTACTTGAAGTAGTCCTCGGTCTCTCTGTTCTACTGCACTCCCAGGGCCAACCATTCACTGTGACAGACCCACCTCACTTGTCATCCGCACACTTCTCTGAACTAACTCCATTTGCCATCTCTGAGCTCATTTACCCACTGATCAAGATCCCTCTGGAGATCCTGATGAACCTTATCTCTGCCTGCAACATTACCTGTTCTAGTGTCGTCTACAAGCTTACTACACATACCTTGTATGTTCTCATCCAAATCTGCATTCTAGTCTGTCCAGTCTCAGGATTACACTGGACGTTCAGATGCCATATAATCAATCAATCATGCATACGGACATATATAAAATCATATATGCACTACATATAATCAGTCCATATATATACATTTAATTATATTTATTGTGTATTTTTTCTGCATATGGTAATATTTTATCCTTCATTGAATCTGGAGTAACAATCACTTCATTCTCTCTTGCATCTTAAACATTTCTTGAATTTTGAATAAATAATGCCAGGGGATTTGCATGTGAATGTTGGCCTCACTTGGAAGGACTATTCAGGTTTTTAAATGATGGTGAGGGAGGAGGTGTGCTTTACACCTCCCACACTTACAGGGGAAAATGTCTGGGGAGGGGGAGGGATGGATGGACCAGTTATGGAGGTATTTGGAAAACAGAAGGGGGTGGGGAGAGAAAGACTTGGCTGGTGGTAGGAACACATTGTTGTTGGTGGAAATACCAAGGAATTATGTTTTGGATGCCGAGGCTGGCGGAGTAGTAGGTGGGGATGAGGGGAGCTCTGTCCCTGTTCTCAGTCAGGGCTGGGTGGGGTGAGGGGGATCTGTTTACTGAAAACGGAGGGATTGCCGATGTCATGGAATGGAAGGCCTCATCTTGAGAACAGAGGAAATGAGAGTCTGGAATGTTGTCCTTACACGTGACAGATGCAGTTGAAGTAGCTATGCAAATCTGTGGGTTTGTAGTAGATGTCCGTGGCTCATGAAAGGGAAGAGAAGGGTCAGAGATCCCATAAGTCAACCCTCATTGGAACTAGAAGTGGGATTGGACATCCATGGTGAAGCAGAGGCAGAGGGGACCAGGGAATTGAAAGTGAGGTGTGAGGTGTAGATAGGAAGGGACAAGGAAAGGTGGAGTTGAGGTATGAAGCAGAAAAACTTGATCCTGGGCTAGGTTACAGCAGTGATAGCATCTAGAGAGAGATTTGAACAGTGGCAATCCCAGGACAGTTTATAGGGTCCGAGAGGCATTTCACAGTGATGAGCAAAATGGATAGGGAACAGAATTCTGTCACTTAAACTATTTGGGTTTACTGTACTGCTGATAATGTAAAAATATTTTGACAAATATTTAAAGATTATATAGGCTCATTCCAGTATTGTTTAATCTGAATCATTTCTGGAAATTCTCAGGAGATGATACACCTTGACAAGATTGCCAATGGGCAGAGATTTTGACAGAATTTTCGTGGGCAGGGCATGATACGTTGTTCTTATTGCTCGAGATTTGAACAAGGCTCGGAGCCTCATTGCCCTGCTCCCAGAGGTGTGGAGGCAGTGAGCACATCCTCATGCAAGAGGACCATGTGGGGATTCCATTTTGTCCAGATGCAGGGGAAGCTGCTCTTCTCATGGTTCACATGCAAGTGAGAAAGGCAATGTTCAACAAGAGCTCACCATCATCTCCAACATGATAATCTTTGGCCCAAGCGTCTTACTGACAGTGAAGATGTGCATCAACCGCAGACAGTAAATGATGAAGTCCAAGGCCAAGATAATCCGTCCGTGGTAAAATGTTGCAGGAAATAACCTGAAATGGCAAAAACGTTCAAAACAATGTGTGGATAAGGGTAACCTGCGAGTGGACAGTGCGTGATGGTATGTTAACCTTGAGAGAGGAAACTGCTAATTACTGGCCATCCACTGAGGTCACTGACTCTAATAACAACATCTATGCCTGGACCACCAGACTCAGAGACAGTTACTTCCCCCAGGCAGCAAGGTTGATCAACACCTTGACCTTGTAATTCACCTGAGCACCATTACATATATATCACATGCAACACCTATGCATTTAAAGTGTACATGCATAGAGCAATCACCTGCACATTGTGCTGTATAGAATTATTTTTATATTATGGGTACTTTTTATTGTTTTTCTTCATGTTTATTGTGTCTTTTATGCTGCATTGGTTCCAGAGTAACAATCATTTTATTGTTCTTTGCACTCGTGTACTGAAGAAGAACAGTAAATAATCTTGAATCTCAAATTCCACCGGTGAAGTAATTTAAGTAATTCAGAGAAATTCCACACTGGCTTTCTGCACAACAACAGCAGGCAGTTCTCCATGTGGCAGTGGCAGGAGTTCTCCAGAAAACAGCATTAACAATCGGATGAAAACGCTCTTTTCCTCAAAGAAATGGGAAATAGATTGTTTATATCCGAAGTCCCAAATCAACAAACTCTTGCATGGTGGGGTAGGTAAATGAGCAGAGCTGCGGAATCTCTTACTTTCAGCTGGACTTCCATTGGGAGTTTACAGCATTTCTCCAGAATCCCAGTGTGCGGACAGGGGCTGAAGGGATCCCTTGCCCCAGCAGTTGTAACATAAGATCAGAGGACTATTTCCCAATAAAGAAGAGCGAGCAACAACGTGGAGCATTTTGAACTGATAAAGTGAGAGAAGGAGAGCCATAGCGGGACCTCCCATTCACTGAGTTACTCAGAAGATTCTCTGGCATTCAGGAGGAGCTATTATTTATTCGCAGCTTATGCTTGGGATAACAGGAAAAGTTTGGAAGTTTCTGGATGAGATATAATAAGAAACATGGAAACTTAAGAATGTTATTCACAAATAAAAATTGAAGTTCTGGTCGCTCATTAAGTTTTGTAAAGTGCGCAGTAGACATTTACTAGAATGCTCCCTGGGTTAGAGTGTGAACTGTCAGGAGAGATTGGACTAACTTGCGTTGTTTTCTCTGGAGTGTTGGAAACTGAGGCGAGACCTGATAAATGTTTATAAAATCATTAGAGGCCTTGATAGGGTAAATAGTCAGAATCTTTATCCCAGGGTGGACATGGCAAATTCTGGAGGGAATAGGCTGAAGGTGAGGGGGGAGGTGGAGGTTTTATAGGACATGTGGAGGGCAAGATTTTTTTTACACAAAAGGTAGTGGTTGTTTGAAATGTGCTGCTGGAGCTACTGATACCACAGGAACATTGAAGAGGCATTTATATTGACACATGAATAGGCAGGGGATGGAGGGATATGGACCATTGCAGGCAGGTAGCAGGCATATAGCACAGGCAGTCTGTGCTATATATTGTTCTACATTCTAACAACAAACTCATGAAATGAACTTAGTGATAAAAGCTGAATTCATGGGAGTGGAATGTGATGTATTTGGAAAGATGAATATTTGGGTGGCTGGCAATGAAACTACAATGATAATCCTGTATGTGATACATAACGTTATAATGTCTGCACAGAGTATAAGCCATTAATGACCAGCAAGAACAGTGTGCTAAAGTGGGTGGTGCACCACAGGATGGATGTCAAACCCCCAGATAACAATTTTCTGCCAAGGAAGTACGGGCTGTTTCCAGGGGCTCAGAAGGTCATTGCCAACCTCAGCTTTCTAGCATAGCAGCGTGACCTTTCCAAAGAATCAGGGTTGTTTCTGGCAAAGTTAACCTTCTAACCAATATTCCTTGCTCAACTTCTTGCTGAACACAAATAAACAATGAGGATTTGTAGGCCCAATGAAGATTCGTAGGCCCATATTTTTTCCATGCAGGAAAATAGGGTAATGTTAATTGGCTTACGTCAAACACCAGTTAAATTATTTGCACCATTGTGACTGAGTTCAAAAAGGCTCACAGAGCTTGTACAAGAGGTGTATCCTATTTGGGGGGAAGGGACATGAGAAAACTATGAGAGGCTACAGAAATGAACAGAGCACACACAAACCTGAAAAGGAGCCCCATGATAAAGATCAAAATGGCAGCTACATCCATCTTATTCCAAACACTGTCGATATAAAGCAGTGCCTTCTTTCGGAACCCGAAGCTGCCTGGGTCGTAGAAGAACTGTGAACCAGATTAACACTCATTAGATAAGGCCCAATGCAGACTAAAGCAGGAATACTAAACCTATAGTAGTAAGGGGTCATTGAGCATTGAACCTGATTGTTACTTCATTAGAACGCAGCACATGTGTATCTCAGCATTATCTGATGTGTATCCTAGCTCTATCTTACGTATTTCTTAGCTCTATCTGACATGTATCCCAGCTCCCTCTGCAAACTCTGAATGCATTTTCCATTTTTGGACCATAATGTTATTTCCTGATCCTACCTTTACTCTCAGTTGTTGTCTGAGGTGGCTCTCTACAGTGTTCCATTGATATCTGTGTAAAAAGAGGGTCCCAGTTTCACTTCTGAACTGCACTTCTGAAGTTAATCTATTCTATTATTGTATAAATCTGATGAGTTTCCGCTCCCACCAAGACGAAATAGTTTCTCCCATCTCCTTGTGAAATTTCAAGCAATTCAATCAGGTCACCTGTAAACTTTGACAAACTTGCTGTAAACTTCAGCAATTAGGCCTAAAAGTTTCAGAGTTGAACTCCAGCATCTTTCTGTGCATTTGTCACCTGGACCAGCTGGCTATTTCTGAGTCACTGAGCAATGGTCTCACCAGTAGAGTGAACACCTTCCATCCACTACATAAGTGACACGGACAAGGTGGATGGCTGTACCTTCAAAAGGCAGTGCGTCAAGAAGGCAGTATCCATCACTAAGGACCATCAGCATCATTGGCAACCCACACTCAATGATTCAATGACAGTGTTTTCCCCTCTGCTATCAGACTCCCCAATAATGCATGAGCCCATGAACTCTTTCTCATTACTTTGTTCCTTTTTGCACAATACCAAGATCTCTGAAGACCTAATCTGGTCCCCAACATATTGATGCAGCTACAAAGAAGGCAAGACAGTGTCTATACTTCATTAGGAGTTTGAAGAGGTTTGGTATGTCAACAAAAACACTCAAAGACTTCTATAAATGTACCGTGGAGAGCATTCTGACAGGCTGCATCACTGTCTGGTATAGAGGGGGTGCTGTTGGGGGCTACTGCAAAGGACTAAAAGAAGCTGCAGAGAGTCGTAAATTTAGTCAGCTCCATCTTGGGTTCTAGTCTACAAAGCACATAGGAAATCTTCAAGGAGCGTTACCTTAGAAAGGAAGAGTCCATTATTAAGAACCCCCAGCACCCAGGGCATGCCCTTTTCTCACTGTTACCATCAGGTAGGAGGTACAGAAGCCTGAAGGCACACACTCAGCGATCCAGGAACAGCTTCTTCCCCTCTGCTATTTTTTTAACTACTCAATATATGTATACTGTAATTGATTGATTGATTCATTATTTTCTTCTTCTATATTATGTTTTGCATTGAACTGCTGCTGCTAAGGTAACAAGTTTCACAACACACTTCAGTGATAATAAACCTGATTCTGATTCTATTTATTTTTGTAGGTTTTTTTTGTACATATATGTCTTTGCACTGTACTGCTGCTACAAAATAACAAATCATCTCGGTCAAGTTCATTGTCATATGCACAGGCACATATCTGCCCAGATGCAGTGAAAAACTCACTTGCAGCAGAACATAGCAGTTTTATAGGCAGCATTCACTAGAAAAATATAAATTGAACATAAATTATACACAATGTCTAAAAGAAAGATGAAAGACGAGATTATTAAGCAGTTCGCAATCAGGGAACTGCAGGAAAATATGTACACTCCACAAAATCCAATAGGGTCAGGGCGTCTGGGCATGGACTGGACACATTTTTAGAGAGTACAAGGGAAGATCGGAAGGCAAGAATCAAAAGTCAAGTTTATGGTCATAGGCACAAGTACATATTTACACAGGTACAAGAAATTAATTGCAGCCGTATAGAGGCAAATAGCAGTATTATTGAACATAGAACAGTACAGCTCAGAACAGGCCATTCAGGCACAATGTTGTGCAAAACCAGTTAAATTAGTAATCAAATGGTTAACTAATCTCTTAGGATACACAATGTTCATATTCTTCCGTTTCCTCACATTCATATGCCTATCTAAACATATTTTTAAAATTCCTAGTGTTTCTATCTCAACCTCCACCCCAGGCAGAGCATTCTATCACCCACCACTCTCTGTGTAAAAAACTTGCACCTCATGTCTCCTTTGAAATTACCTTTTCCCACCTTCATTGCATGCCCTCTGATAATAGACATTTCAATCCTAGGAAAAAGATCTCTTCTGTCTCCTCCATTTATACCTCTCATAATCTTATAAACCTCTCTCAGATCTTCTCTCAGCCTCTGCTGCGCGAAAGAAAACAACCCAACTTTAGGCAACCTCTCGTAATAGCATTTACCCTCTAATCCAATCCACACCTCGCTAACCTCTTCTGCACCCTCTCTAAAGCCACAATACCCTTCCTGTAGTGTATGTAATATTTCAGTCATATTTCAGTAATATTGTAAATGTATTGTTCGATTAAGCATTCTTTGCTTGTTTACATAATTTATTACTTCTTTGGAGAAGTACATGAATGGCATATGTCATTACCCATATCATATGTGAATGACTCACCAAAGAAAAACAAGTAGACAAGTTTTCCCAGCTCCTTTGTTTATCTTTCAATTAGATTCTCGAGTTACAAATCATAGTAATGGTGACCAGAAAGTTTTGAAATGAACCCAAGATGACTACCTATCCGTTGAAGTGCAGCACACTTTTTTCTTTGGAAGGGGAGAAGGATGTTCAAGTAAAAAAAATGCACAGCACATGTTTCTTTGGAAGGGGAAAGAGACATTCAAGTTTAAAAAAAACAGAATACAGATTAAATGAACAAGCAAAGGGTATGGCCACAGATTCATAAACAGTGAGTACCAGATGATAAGAATTCTAAATTTTTAAAAAGAAGAAATGGCTGGCTACATCGGAAAATTGGAGGCATTTGATTGCACAACGTATAAATGGGTGATGTCTACTGAGCGAATTGAGCAGTATTTTGAAATAAATGAAATAGCCAATGAAAAGCAAGTGCCAGTGATATTGTATGTAATAGGTGGAAAAACACACAGTTTGCTTAGAAGTTTAACTGTTCAAACCAGCTGAAATGAGCTTTGCTGATATCCTGAATGTAATGCAGGAGCATTTAGAACCATAAACATTGTTGAATACAGAAAGTTTTAGGTTCCATAAGTGGAATCAAGAGGAAGATGAGTCCACTTCAGCTTATGTGGCTGAATTAAAGAAATTTTCTGACCATTGTCAGTTCAGTGATAGGCTTAATGATGCATTCAGTGGTCATTTGGCTTGCGGAATCTTGCAGGAAAGCATTCCAAAAAACGGTTCCTTACTGAAGCACACTCATATATAAATGAGCAGTTGAAATCACTGTATCAAGAGAAACAGCAGCCAGAGATGCAACTGAGTTGCAAAGGCAGGAATGAAAGTGGGTGTGAACAAAACTATAATGCCCAGGCAGAAGCCTGCCTCACTGAATAAATTCAGTTATCACTGTGGCTGTGGGAATCACATACACCAGACCAATGCTAGTTTACAGGTGAAACTTGCAGAAAAAGCAACAAAGTAGGACACATACAAAGAGCATGTTGGGAGACAAAAATAAATGAACTGCACAGGGAAAGTTTAAAAGTCAAGTTACAGTTTCAAAAAGAGCACTGATCTGCATGTTGTTAAGAAATAACCTGAGTGACACAGGACTGAGTAGCCTTGAGATTTACACTGTGAAAACTAACAAGAGACAAGTAATATGGCTTACACCAGAAGTGAATGGCAAATTATTTAAAATGGACACTGGCTTGACTGTTTCTGTCTTTCCACAAAATAAGTTTGAACTGCATTTCAAAGATACTGAACTGAAGCCTGCCGATATCCAACCAAGAATTTGCACTGGAGAAAAGATAACTCCTGTGGGAATGACATTCGTAACATCTGGCTTGTACGTGGTTAAACAGGAGGGACAGCATTATGGGGTGATGATTGGGTGAGACAACGACAACTTGATTGGAGATCCATCCACCATTTGCATGCCACATCCCCTGCAATAGGATCACCTGAAAGCAAATTAAGAAAGGTGCTGGATGAAGGATGGTACTGGAAAGCCCAAAAACATCCAGGGTAAAGTAGCGTTAAGTGAAAATGCCACACCCAAGATTTACAAAGCCCATCCAGTCCCTTATGCCATCCGTGATTAAATAGCCAGTGAACTAGATTACATAGAGGCTGAAAGAATTCTTTCCAAGATTGAGTGGAGATGTCAGTGGTCCCAGTAACCAAGTAGAATGGATCTGTTAGGATCTGTAGTGATTTTAAGGGCACCATCAATCCAGTACTGAAAGCAAATCAGTACCCTCTTCCCAGGATAGAGGATATCTTTACAAACCTTTCTGGAGTGAAACACTTCAGCAAAGTGGACTTAGCTGAGGCCCACCTACAGATGGAGATGGAAGAAGAGTCCACTATATTTTCAGCTTAGTAGCATCCGCGCCTGCACTCTGGCAGGTAGGTGTGGCAAGGCTGCCCGGGCACCCAATACTACCTCAATGGCATCATTGTTACTGGTGAGGAGGACAAGGAAAATCCCCAAGATCTCATGTTAAAAAGATTAGAAGATTATGAGCTTCAGCATGACACAATAAGTGTGAATTATTTCAACCTAGCATCACTTACTGTGGTCACACCATTGATGCAGAAGTACTACATAAGTGTGCTGACAAAATTCAAGCAGTGGTGGATGCCCCTTGGCCAAAGGAAGTGTCACAGTTGTGGTCCTTTTTAGGACTTGACAATTACTGTAACAGGTTCCTGCCAAACCTGGCTACTGTGCTCCACCCCTTGAACGTATTACTACAGATCAGGAAGAAATGGCAATGGACAAAGCAATGTCAGGTGGCTTTCCAAAAGGTAAAGGAAATGTTGATGACAGACACTGTACTCACACATTATGATCCACATCATCCAGTGAAGCTTGCCTGTGATGCCTCACTTTGTGGGATAGACACATATTGTCATATGTTATGAGTGATGGAAGTGAACACTCCATGGCCTTTGCATCATGTTTCCTTATTGCTGCAGGGAAAAATTAAGCACAGATTTACAGAGAGGCCTTGGGTCTGGTTAAGGGTGTAAAACATTTCAACCAGTACTTGTGTGTGAGAGGGAGTTTACCCTCAGTACTGATCAGCAACCAATAGTGTCCACTTTGAACCCACAGAAGAGGGAGTTCCACTAACAGCAGCAACACGAATGCAGACATGAGCTCTGATTCTTGCATGACACAATTATAAGATCGAATTCAAGAGGGCAACTAATCATAGAAATGCTGATGCATTGTCCCATTTGCCCTTGGAAAAGGAAGTACCTGAAAAATTTACAAAAGAGGACACTCCTCCTGACGTACTCACTCTATGCAAACCAAGATTCTCCCTATTACGGCAGAGGTGATCCAAAGAGAATCCAGAAATGACCCCACGTAATCCCAGAGTCAATTTCTATAACCACCATGGAGGAAGCCCGAGAACCTGAGGTTGTTTCTAGCCATGAGTCTCACCTGCACAGCAAAATGACTCCCGTGGTCAGGAAAGATTATCCCACAAGAGTAAGAAGTCCTCCATTTGATATTTCAGTAATACTTGAGTAATATTGTAAATATATTGTTTGATTAACCATTATTTGTTTACTTAATTCATTACGGGTTATATGTAAGTAGTGTAGTGCGTGAATGGCATACATCATTACACCACCATGTCACATGTTAGTGCCTCACTAAAGAAAAACTAAGCAGACATGTTAACATAATGCTTCCTATAATGGGTGACCAGAACTCTCTGCAATACTCCAATGCGGCCTGACTGGAGTTTTGTAAAGCTGCAACATAACTTCCTGACTTTTGATCTCAGTGCCTTGACCAATAAAGACAAGCATGCCTTTAGCCTTCTTAACATGTGTAGCCACTTTCAGGAAGTTATGAACTTGGAGTCCAGATCCCTCTGCTCATCAATACTGTTAAGGATCTTGCCTTTAACAGCGTGCTGTCTCTTTATATTTGACCTCCTAACATGCAAAACTTCACATATTGCTGGGTTAAACTCCATCCACCATTTCTTCACCTATACCTGCAAATGATCTATATTCCATTTTATTTTTTTGCCAGTCTTCTACACTATCCACAACACCATCATTTTTCTTATTATCTGCAAATTTACTAACCCACCCATCTACGTTTTCATCCAGGTCACTTATATACAAACCAAACAGCAGGGGCTCAGCACAGGCCTCTGCAGAACACCATTAATCAGAGACTTCCAACTAGAATAAGTCCCTTGGATCACTAGCCACTGTCTTCTATGGGCAAGCTAGTTCTGAATCCAAATGACAAATTCACCGTAGATCCCAAACATCTTAGATTAGATTAGATTATGAGGACACTCAGTCCTCATTTATTGTCATTTAGAAATGCATGCATTGAGAAATGATACAATGTTCCTCCAGTATGATATCACAGAAACACAGGACCGACCAAGACTAAAACTGACAAAACCACATAATTATAACATATAGCTACAACAGTACAAGCAATACCGTAATTTGATAAAGATCAGACCATGGGCACGGTGAAAAAAGGTCTCAAAGTCCCGATCACCCATCTTCTCATGGAGACGGTAGAAGGGAGAAACTCTCCCTGCCATGAACCTCCAGCACCGCAAACTTGCCGATGCAGCACCATTGGAAGCACCCGACCACAGCCAACTCTGAGTCCATCTGAAAACTTCGAGCCTCTGACCAGCCCTCCGACACCGAGCACCGAGCACCATCTCCGCCGAGCGCTTCAACCCTGCTCCGGCCGCCGAGCGACAAGCAAAGCCGAGGACTCAGGGCCTTTCCCTCCGGAGATTCTGGATCACCCATCTTAATCTTCTGGATGAGCCTCCCATGAGGGATCTTGTCAAACACTTGACTAAGACCCATGTGTGTGTTACTAAAATCCATGTAGACAACATCCACGGCTCTACCTTCATCAATCACCCTTGTCACCTCACCAAAAAACTCATTCAAGTTAGTAAGACACAACTTGCCCCATACAAAGTCAGGCTTGCTCTCCCTAATTAGGCCATGGCATTCCAAATGTTCATGGAACCCACTTGTTCACAAGAGAAACATAAATTGTATACTTATGTTACAATAAAACATAACTCAAGCAAAGAGAAAGTTAATTTTAGTGCAAAGTGACCAAAGTGGTCATAATGCTGCTGAACAGGTTTTGCCAGTTGGTTCAGTAACTGACTGTTTGAAGAGAGATAGTTGTTCCAGAAACTGGTAGTGTGGTACTGCAGGTTCCTGTACCTCCTACCTGATGGTAGCTGCGGAGGGATGGCATGGATTGGATGCTGGAGATCTTTGATAATGGATGCAGCCTTTTTGATGCAGCACCTCGTGTAGACATTACTAATGGTGGGGAGGGATGTGCCCTGATGTACTGAGCAGATTCCACTCATCGCTGCAGCTTTTAACATTCTTGTGCATTTGAGTTGCCATATCAGATCATGATGCAACCAATCAGGATGCTTTCAACAGTATACCTGTACAAATTTGTTAGAGTGTTCAATAACAAGTCAAACCTGCTAAGAAAGTAAATATACTGGCATATATTAAGATTGTATTGATACGCCTAGCCCAGGACAGCTCATCTGATATACTAACGCCCAGTAATTTAAAGCAGCAGACTCCCCAGTGTAGACCGGTACATTTTCATCCACTTTCCCCTTCCCGGAACCAGCAATCAGCTCTTTAGTTTTGTTTACAATAAGCAAGAGATTGTTGTTACAACACCACTCAACCAAGTACCCCAACCTGCTCCAGTGAACTGACTCATGGCCAGCCGTGCTGTCATCAGCAACTTCGAAGGTGGCATTGGAACTGTGCTTAGCAGACAGTTACAGTATGTGTGCACTAGAACACAAAACACTACAGCTCAGGACCTTTGGCCAGCAATGTTGTGCCAACCTTTTCAAAGATCAGCCTAACCCTACCTTCCTACATAGCTCTCAATTTTTCTAATATTAATGAGCCTATCTAGGAGTTTATTAAATGCCACTCATGTATCTGCCTTTAGGACTAAGCCTGGTGGGGCATTTCATGCATCCACTCTCTCTGTATAAAGAACTTACCTCAGCCATTCCCCTTTACTTTCCTCCAATCACTGTAAAATTATACCCCCTTGTATTAGTCAGAACTGAAAACAATATCCCAAGTGTGGTCAAACCAGAGTTTTACAGAGCTTTAAAATTATGGGAAAAAGTTTTCTGGCTATCTGCTCTGTCCATGCCTCTTAACATCTTGTGTGCCTCTATCAAGTTACTTCTTAGCCTCTGTAACTCCAAAGGGAAAAGCCCTAGCTTGCTTAACCTATCTTCATGAGACATGACCTCTAGTCCAGACAGCATCCTGGTAAATCTCCTCTACACCACCTCCAAAGGTTCTTTATCCTTACTATAATGAGATGACCAGAACTGAAAACAATATCCCAAATGTGGTCCAACCAGAGCTTATAGAGTTGCAACCTTACCTTATGGCCCTTGAACTCAGTCCCTCAACTAGTGAAAGCCAACACACCATACACCTTCTTTAAAACCTTATCAACTTCCGGGTTAACTTTGAGGGATCTATGAATGTGGACCTCAAGATTTCTCTGTTCATCCACACTGTTAAGAATTCTGCCATAACCCCCGTATTCTGCCTTCAAATTTGTCCTTCCAAAATGAATCATTTTATACTTTTCTAAGCCCAGGATCAGCACCCCATCACTATGTTCAGGTGCTCCCTTCCCTGGATGCACAGGTCTTACCTGTCTTACTTCCTCCAACACCAGTGTTGAGATCCAGGCGTAGAGAAGGTACTCCCTAAAGGAAGGCTTGCTCTGGAAATCAATCAGGAGAACATAGGAGAAGAGCCAGAGGAAGCCAAAATAAGCCATCACGTTCCAATAAAATACCACCACTGGAGCTGTGTAGAATGCTCTCAACTGCTGCCAACAGGATAAAGGCTTTGTGTCCTGCTCATTGCTGCAAACAAACCAGAATTTCAATGTTCAAAGATCAATGCAAATGTATTATCAAAGTAGATTTATGTCACCATATACAACCCTGAGATTTGTTTTCTTGCAGGCATACTCAATAAATCCATTAATCATAATAGAATCAATGAAAGACTGCAGCTAACAGGCCAGACAAAAAAATGCAAATACAAAAATAAATAAATAAATAAATAAATAAGCAATAAACATCTAGTTCATGAGATGAAGAGTCTTTGAAAGTGAGTTCACAAGTTGTGGGAATAGTTCAGAAATGGGGCTTGTGAAATTGAGTGAAGTTATTACTTTTGGTTCATGAGCCTGATGGTTGAGGGGTAGTAACTGTTCCTGAAGCCGGTGATGTAAGTCCTGAGACTCCTGCACCTTCTTCCTGATGGTTGAGGGGTAATAACTGTTCCTGAAGCTAGTGATGTGAGTGAAAGTGTACAGATAAAATTTACATGGATGCTGCCAGTACTTGAGGACCTGACTTATAGGGAGAAGGGTGAATAGGTTAGGACTTTATTTGGCTTCATCTCGACAGTAGAGGAAGCAGGATCTCCCAGTGGCCACACATTTTAAATCCACGTCCCATTTCCATTCCGATATGTCAATCCATGGCCTCCTCTACTGTCGAGATGAAGCCACACTCAGGTTGGAGGAACAACACCTTATATTCTGTCTGGGTAGCCTCCAACCTGATGGCATGAACATTGATTTCTCTAACTTCCGTTAATGCCCCTCCTCCCCTTCTTATCCCATCACTAATTATTTTTTCTCTCTTTCCCTCTCACAATAACTCCTTGCCTGTTCTGCATCTCCCTCTGGTGCTCCTCTCCCCCTTTCTTTTGGTGGCATGCTATAGTAGTATTTAGCGCAATCACGTTACAGCATCACTGAACACAGACTGGGGTTCAACTCCTGCTGCTGCCTGTAAGGGGTATGAACGTCCTTTCTGTGACTGGATGCATTTCCTCCAACTCCTCCAATTTCCTTCCGCATTCCAAAGGCATACAGGTCAAGATGAGTGAGCTGCAGCTAAGCTATTTTGGCACCAGAAGCATTGTGAGCCCCAGCTCTATTCTGCTGTGTTGGTCATTGATGCAAAACAAACGTTTCACTGTATGTTTTGATGTACACATTACAAATAAAACTAATCTTTTAATCTATTTTTAAGACTTTCATCTTCCCTTAATCCTAAGCCATCTTCTTTTTGATACCCATACCACAGGAAAAAGATTCTGAATATGTAACCACTTATAATTTTATAACCTTATATGGGGTCACCTTTTTCATTTGCTGCAGGGAAAACAGGCACAGCCTATGCCGTAACCAAGGTGCTTCATTCTCCTGTAGGGCGGTGACCAAAACTATACTCAATAGTCAAGTGCAGCTTAACAAGTATTTTGTAATGTTGCAACGTAACATTGCAACTTCTAAATTCTATGGTCCAAATGATGCAGTCAATCATGCCATATATCTTCTTCATAACTTTTTCTATCTGTGTTGCCACTTACAGGAAAATAAGGACTTGAATCCCAAGGTCCCTCCTTTATTATGTGTACCTTCCTTGCTATTCCCAATCTTTCTGTTCATCTAGAAGTCCTGGCATTCATTTCCTACCTTTCTTTTTCACAGGAATGTAGACAGACCCAGGAACGTCGAGTAGCACAGTACTCTCTGTGTCACTTTTGTACAGGACATACCTATCCCAGAAGAGATCCCAATGATCCAAGAACCTGAGTCCCTGCTCCCTGTACCAGCTTCTCAGCCATGCATTTATCTGTCCAATCATCCTGCTTCTACCCTCACTAGCACGTGGTACAGGTAGCAATCCAGAAATTACTGCCCTGGAGGTCCTGCTTCTCAGCTTTCTGCCTAGTTCACTGAATTCTTTCCTCAGGACCTCTTTGCTTTTCCTTCCTATGTCATTGGTACCAATATGTACCAAGACACCTGGCTGCTCTCCCTCCCCCTTCAAAATGTCGTGGACGTGATCTGTGACAACCCTGACCATGGAAGGTGGAAGGCAACATACCATCCGGGTGTCCCGTTCACATCCACAGAATATCCTATCTGTTCCTCTGATTGGAATTAAAATAGTTGGTCACTGGGGTATCCTCTTTTGGACAGAGCGAAGGTACTCGAGTGGGCAAAACGTTATTCTGAAGCCAAATGGCTTTGGTCTGAGACCTCCTATCAGGGAAAATGTTATCTGTCAAACCCTTTGAGAATCTGATATCAGAAGTAAACAAAAAGAAAACATTGAGTCAATCAGCAAATGTGCAGTGAATTACTGAGCATTGGCCAGGACTCACTATATCAGGACTTGCGGTATGCTGTGCGGTGGAGGTGTTTTAACAATCAGCCCAGCCTCGCTCAGTGGTGCCTTATTCCTCTGTTCTTCATGCCTGGAAAGAAAAAAACCGGATTGTCAGTCAGATTTTAGACAGAGGCTGGAGCCACCTCTGTCAGACTGTATCCTCATCAGCCTTGCTCTCATTCGAGTCATGGAGTTACACTGCTCCATACTGACAAAACTGTCTCCCTGAGCTGCATTTGACCCATCTCCCTCTAAAGCTTTCCTAACCACATGCCTGTCTAAATATCTCTTAAATTTGTAATTATAGGCCACCACTGCCACTTCCTCTGGCAGCTCATTCCACTCCGTGTGGAAATCTTGCCTCTTACTTCCCATTTAAATCTTTCCTTGCGTACTTTAAACTACTGTACTCCAGTTTTAGATTCCCTTGCCCTGGGAAAAATATTGTGACCATTTATGACCGCAATAGTTTTATTAATTCCTCTTAGATGTCCCCACAGGCAGCTTTGCTCCAAAGAAAATAGTCCCAACCTATCCAGTCTCCCCTTATAACACCAATCAAACAGTTTCAGCAATATTATCATGATTCTTTTCTGCAAACTTTAAAGTTTAATCATGCCTTTCCAATAGCTGGGTGACTGGAATATTCTGGCTGTATTCTCAGCAATGTATTGCACATTAGTACTATGATGTCGTGCTCTTGTACCTGATGCACTCGGTAAGCTCTAGGCTCATAAATGTGCCTTCAGATGCACCATTCCAGAGTGTGTCTGTGCAGGAGAAGAGAGTGTAGTTGCCTGAGATATTGTATACTTGTAGTTAGGTAGGTAGGTAGATAGGTGTGTGTGTGTGTGTGTGTGTGTGTGTGTGTGTGTGTGTGTGTGTGTGTGCGCGTGTGTGTGTGTGTGTGTGGGGGGGGCAGTTAACATTAGTTGGAAATGGCTCAAATCCCCATTAACTCACCATGGCGTTGGGACAACTCCCTCTTAGCATACCCTGCAAACAGCTCAACATCTTATTGGCATACATTGGGAAAGTGTTGACACCCCATTAACATTCCTTGAGAATGGATTGACACCCCAATATATTCCATCTAAATCGGTCAACTCCCCATTAGTACCCCTTGGGAATGGTTCAATACACCATTAACGTTCCTGGAAATATGTCAACACTCCAACAGTATTCCTTGGGAATGGGTCAACAGCCCATTAACATTCCTTGAGAATGGATTGGCAACTCAATAGCATTCCATCTAAGTAGGTCAATGTCCCACTAGCACTCCTCGGGAACATGTTAACACATCATTAGCATTCCTTTGGGGTGGGTTATCATCCCATTAGCACTCCTTGGGAATATGTCAACACTGCATTATCATTCCAAGGGAATGGGGCAACTCCAGCTCACATTAACCAGGAATAGTTTTTCTGCCCAAAACATCGACTCTTTATTCCTTTCTATAGATGCTGCCTGTCTTGCCGAGTCCTCCAATATTTTGTGTGCGTTACTCTGGATTTCCAACATCTGCAGGATTTCTTGTGTCTATCTAAAATAAAAAGCAATACATAGAGGTACCAGCTAGAGAAGGGGCAGTGTTGGATCTCTTGTTAGGGAATGAGATAGGGTAGGTGAGAACTTTTGTTGGGGAGAACTTCGGGCCCAGTGATCACGATACAATTAGTTTCAGTGTAATTATGAGAAGGATAGGACTGGACCTAGGATTGAGATTTTTGATTGGAGAAAGGCTAACTTTGAGGAGATGTGAAAGGATTTAGAAGGAGTGGATTGGGAAAATTTGTTTTATGGGAAGGATGTAACAGAGAAATGGAGGTCATTTAAAGGTGAAATTTTGAGGGTTCAGATTCTTTATGTTCCTGTTAGGTTGAAAGGAAAGGTTAAATGCTTGAGAGAGCCATGGTTTTCAAGAGATATTAGAAATTTGGTTCAGAAAAAGAGAGATCTTCAATAAATATAGGCAGCTTGGAGTTAATGAGGTATTCGAGGAATATAAAGAATGTAAAAAGAATCTTAAGAAAGAAATTAGAAAAGGTAAAAGAAGATAGGAGGCTGCTTTGGCAAGTAAGGAGAAAATAAATCCAAAGGGTTTCTACAGTTATGTTAGTGGCAAAAGGATAGTGAGGGATAAAATTGGTCCCTTGGAGAATCAGAGTGGACGGCTGTGTGCAGAGCCAAAAGAGATGGGGGAGATTTTGAACAATTTCTATTCGGTATTCAGAAGGATATTGAATTGTGTAAGGTAAAGGAAACAGGTAGGGTAGTTATGGAAAGTATGACAATTAAAGAAGAGGAAGTACTGACACTTTTAAGGAATATAAAAGTGGATAAGTCTCTGGGTCCGGACAAGATATTCCCTAGGACTTTGAGGGAAGTTAGTGTGGAAATAGCAGGGGCTCTGACAGAAATATTTCAAATGTCATTAGAAACGGGGATGGTGCCGGAGGATTGGCGTATTGCTCATGTGGTTCCAGTGTTTAAAAAGGGTTCTAAGAGTAAACCTGGCAATTATCGGCCTGTGAGTTTGATGTCAGTGGTGGGTAAATTGATGGAAAGTATTCTTAGAGATGGTATATATAATTTTCTGGATAAACAGGGTCTGATTAGGAACAGTCAACATGGATTTGTGCGTGGAAGGTCATGTTTGACAAATCTTATTGAATTTTTTGATGAGGTTACTAAGAAAGTTGACGAGGGTAAAACGGTGGATGTTGTCTATATGGACTTCAGTAAGGCTTTTGACAAGGTTCCACACGGAAGGTTAGTTAGGAAGGCTCAATCGTTAGGCATTAATATGGAAGTAGTAAAATGGATTCAGCAGTGGCTAGATGGGAGACGCCAGAGAGTAGTGGTGGATAACTGTTTGTCAGATTGGAGGACGGTGTGTAGCGGTGTGCCTCAGGGATCTGTACTGGGTCCAATGTTGTTTGTAATATATATTAATGATCTGGATGATGGGGTGGTAAATTGGATTAGTAAGTATGCAGATGATACTAAGATAGGTGGTGTTGTGGATGATGAGGTAGGTTTTCAAAGCTTGCGGAGAGATTTAGGACAGTTAGAAGAGTGGGCTGAAAGATGGCAGATGGAGCTTAATGCTGAAAAATGTGAGCTGCTACATTTTGGTAGAACTAATCAAAATAGGACATACATGGTAAATGGTAGGGCATTGAAGAATGCTTTAGAACAGAGGGATCTAGGAATAATGGTGCATAGTTCCCTGAAGATGGAATCTCATGTGGATAGTGTGGTGAAGAAAGCTTTTGGTTTGCTGGCCTTTATTAATCAGAGCATTGAGTATAGGAGTTGGGATGTAATGTTGAATTTGTATAAGGCGTTGGTAAGACCAAATGTAAAGTTTTGGTCACCGAATTATAGGAAGGATGTCAATAAAATTGAGAGAGTACAGAGGAAGTTTACTAAAATGTTGCCTGGGTTTCATCTCCTAAGTTACAGAGAAAGGTTGAACAAGTTAGGTCTTAATTCTTTGGAGCGTAGAAGGTTGAGGGGAGACAATAGAGGTATTTAAAATTATGAGGGGGATTGATAGAGTTGACGTGGTTAGACTTTTTCCATTGAGAGTGGGGAAGTTTCAAACAAGAGGGCATGGGTTGAGAATTAGAGGACAAAAGTTTAGGGGTAACATGAGGGGGAACTTCTTTACTCAGAGAGTGGTAGCTGTGTGGAATGAGCTTCAAGCAGAAGTGGTTGAAGCAGGTTCTATGTTGTCGTTTAAAATTAAATTGGATAGATATATGGACAGGAAAGGAATGGAGGGTTATGGGCTGAGTGCAGGTCGGTGGGAATAGGTTAGGGTAAGAGTTCGGCACAGACTAGAAGGGCCGAGATGGCTTGTTTCCGTGCTGCAATTATTATACGGTTATATGGTTATATGGTTACATCCATTGACTATTATTCCTAGAGCATTGGGTATATTTAAAGCAAAATTTGACAGGTTCTTGATTAGTCAGGGTGTCAAAGGTTATGGGGAGTTGGAAGGAAAATGGGGTTGAGAGAGGTAATGAATCAGCCATGATAGAATGATGGATTGGACTTCATGGGCTGCATGGCCTAATTGTGCTCCTCTATCTTATGGTCTAAATTAAGCTGTCAGGTTTCTCTCAGTTAAAGGATAGGCATTCTGCTACTAATCACTGTGTCTTTATTTCAGCTTATGCTAGTCACACTATGAACTATGGTGGGGAGAGAGTCACTCCATCACTCTGCTAGCCAATCTCCGTCTGGCATCTCATTAGGTAGCCACGCCTTCCCACAAATGCTATTCCCAGTCCCTGCACCTTCATTTCCAGTCTTGGGGCAAGTAGTGATGAGCACCCTATCCATCACCAGCTCTGCTCAGAGCTCCAGGCCAGACATGATGACGGAGAGCGACCAAGTCTGGCAGAGGCAGATTTGTAAGAGTGATCAGACTCTTACCTGAAAGTGATGAGCTTCGAGTAGATGACGGGCCAGAGTATCAAGCAGAGAAGCACCTGCCAAATATGTGTGTCTACAGAGAGATCCCCCCACCAGATTTTGGTCAGCAAGTCCTGCAGAGAGAGAGAAAAACAATCAGGTGTTGTTAAAGTGGAAAAAGTGTAGCTACCAACAAGAGTTAGCACCACACCACAGGGACTACCAGCAGTATTTATCAAAAACAATGATAGGGATAATTATTAATTCATAATAATGATTAATCAATAATTAATCGATGGGAGGGCAGAATGAAAGAAATGGAGAGCAGCAGCTTCAGGCCAGTGGAACACGTCAAGTCACGTTACAAAGATACTGCTTTTCTCCCAGTTCACACAGGAACAACAGAGCTCTGGATAGCTTCAGAGTAACAAGTTGAGGGCAGACCATAGTCGCTGCACTTCCACTGTGATCCGCTTCATAAACTCAGCACCCACTCAGTGAAACAGATGCAAGTCAGACCTGAACCCCTCCGTGTGCCATGAACTTCTTGCTGTCAGCTTCCAATGCCAGGCGCAAGCATGTGGTGTTTCCCCAGGTCGAAGAAACCCGAACCAGCAGCTTTTGTGCACGCTTGGCATGTTTCCTGTAGCACTTGCTGAAAAGCCCTTTTGTCAAAGAGAGGAGATTAATTACACAATAATCAGAGAACAATATTCTGAGAACATCATAGTCATTCCTGATGGTGAGATTGATGGCAGTATAGCCCAGTCAGATCAGATTGTATACTTCCCACAAGGCAGGTGTGAGTTCTCAACTCAGCGCTTTTTGAAATGACTTATTAAAAATGTATCTGTTGCTGTAGCTGTCATTTACTGGTGATTTCCAGAAGAGGGCTAGCCAATACCAGGATGCTGAGACTTAAAGAATGATGCAAAGTTGGGCTTTGACACACTTGCTTACGCAAGCATTTTTATTTCAGGTTTCCTAAAACTGATTTCACAAGGATGACATGGGATACAGATGCTCTGGTGAACAAAAAAAGGAGAAGGCCTTGGGGAAGTACGGGCACCTGGGATCAAAAGAATTCCAGGAAGAATAAATGGGGAAGGACAAAAGGGAGCAGGGGATAGCTTTGGCAGAGACGATTAAGGAGAATCCAGACAAATGTTTTAAGTACTCTATATTAAGAAAAAAAGAGCAACTTGGGAGAGATTAGAAGAATGTGTATTTTTCCTATTTTTACTGTGGAGAAAGACAGCTAGACTGAAAAGAGTTTTCTAATGGAGATAGTCCGCATTACTGCAGAGGTGGTACTAGAAGTCCTAAAACATACAAAGGTAGATAATTCACTAGGGGATGACCAGGTATATCCAAAAATACTAGTGGAAGCTAGAGAAGAAATTGCAGGAGCTGTCACTGCTGAATCTGTGAAATTTATTGCTATGGACAGGTAAAGTCTTTGAGTATATTTAAAGCAGGGATGATAGGTTCTTGATTAGTAAGGGTGTCAAAGGTTATGGGGAGAAGGGAGGAGAATGTGGTTGAGGGGGATAATAAATCAGTATTGATGGAATAGGCTGAATGGCCTAATTCTGCTCTTATGTCTTACAGTCTTATGGCTGAGAGATATGCATCATTGTTAGTGATGGATGAAATGATGCAAGACTGGGTGGTAGGTATGCCATGTCTTTATTTAAGAAGGGCTGCAAAGATAAACCTGAGAACAATAGACCTGTAAGACTGACATCTGTAGTAGGTAAGTTACTAGACAGAATTCTGAGGTATAAGATATACAAGCATGTGTTGGTTAGGAATAGTTAGTATTTCTTTGTGTATGTGAGATATGATCTCACCATCTCACCAATCTGATTGATCGCTTTGAAGAAGTAACCAAGAAGGTCAATGAGAGAAGGGTGGCAGACATAATCTATCTAGACTTCAGAAAGGCTTTTGATGAAATTTCGCATGGTAGACTGCTATGGAACATTAGACTACATGGGATGCAGAGGGAGCTAGCTAATTGGCTATATGGTAGGAAGCAGTGGTTGATTATGGAAGGTTGTTTTTCAACAGAAGGCAGGTGATAAGTGATGGTCCCCAAGCATCAGCGCCAGGCTCATTGCCATTTGAAATCTATGGTATATCTAAGATTTGGATGACAATCAACAAGGCATGGTTAGTAAGTTTGCGGATGACACTAAAATAGGTGGTGTTCTAGACAGTGAAGATGATAATCAAGATTTACAGAGCGATCTTGATCAGCTGGGTAATTGGGCCAAAGAATGGCAGATGAAGTTTAATTCGGATATGTGTGAGGTATTACATTTTGGGAAGACAAATGAGAGTGGGACTTTCATGGTGAATGCTTGGACCCTGGAGAGTGTCGTAGAACAGAGCAACTAGGAGTACAAGCACATGGTTCCCTGAAAGTGGCACTGCAGGTAGATACAGTAGTGAAAGAGATCGCATTTGGAATATTGTGTTCAATTTAGGTCACAAATATGAAAGATGCATTTAGCTGGAAAGGGTGAAGAGATGATTTCCAAAGAAGTTGCTATGAATCGAGAGACTGAGTTGTAGAGAGAGGCTGAGCCGGCTGTGACTTTCTACATTGCATTGTAGGATAATAAGTGCTGATATTATGAAGGTGTATGAAATCTTGATGGACAGAAACAGCATGAATCTGACATGTCTATCCATGGCAACACTCATTTTAGTTCCACTTCCCATTCCCAATCCGAGATGTCCACCCATGGCAAGTGGCCACCCATTTTAATTCCACTTTCTATTCCCATTCCAATATGTCCATCCATAGCCTCCTTCATTGTTCTGATAAGGCCACACTCAGGTCGGAGGAACAACACCTTATCTTCTGTTTGGGTAGCCTCCAACCTGATGGCATGAACATCGACTTCTCAAACCTCCAGTAATGCTCACCCCCCCACCTTCACTATTTCCCATCTCCTTTTCCCTCTCTCACCTTTTCTTCTTGCTCGCCCGTTGCCTCCTTCTTGAGTTCCTCTCCCCTTTTAACTTTCTTTCATGGCCTTCTGCCTCTTCCACCAACTTCCCAGCTCTTTATTCCATTCCACCATCTCCAGGTTTCACATATCACCTGGTGTTTCTCTCTCCCCTCCCCCACCTTTCAAATCTACTCCTCAGTTTTTTTTTCTCCAGTCCTGCAGAAGTGTTTCAGCCTGAAATGTTGACTGTCCTTTTTTCCGTAGATGTTGTCTGGCCTGCTGAGTTCCTCCAACATTTTGTGTGTGTTGCTCAGATTTCCAGCATCTGCAGATTTTCTCTTGTTTATGAATGTGTACAGTCTTTTTCCCAGGATTGAGGAAATAAGAACTACAGGGCATGCCCTTAATGTGAGAAGGAAGAGATTTAATCAGACTTTGAAAGGCAACTCTTTTTTTACACAGAGAATGCTCAGTACATTGCCAGAAGAAGTGGTTGAGGCTGGCACATTAACGACATTTAAAAAATACTTGGATAGGTACATGGATCAAAAAGGTTTAGAGTGATATGGTCCAAACAAGGGCAATTAGGATTATTTTATCTGGGAATTTTGGTTGGTCTGGACTATTTGGACTAAAAGGCCTGTTTTTGTACTGTATGACTATGATCTTATGATTTTAAATCACTGAATTGTCATGTTGGGAAGTAAACTTATGTGTTGTGAATCTGTGAAGATAACAAATGAATCTCAGATACCTGGAATGGGACAATGCAGCTCCTCAATCCATCGCTCATGAAAGTCTTCTCCTCTCTCAACCATGTACTTACTGTACCTATACAAACTTCTCTTAAACAAAACAACTGAACTCACATCTACCATTTTGCCAGCAGCTCATTCCACACTCACACCACCCTCTGTGTGAAGAATTTGCTCCTTATATTCTCCTTAAATATTTCACCTTTCACCCTAGACCTACAACCTCTTGTTCTAATCTCATCCACCCTGAAGGGCAAAAAGTCAGCAATCATCCACCCTATATATAATTTTGTACACCTCCATAAGATCTCCCCTCATTCACTTGCACTCCATTAAACCTATTCAATCTTTCCCTACAAATCAGGTCCTCAGGTCCTGGTAACAACATTCTCAACTTTTTTCTGCACTCTTTCAACGTTATTGACATCTTTCCTGCAGGTAGGTGACCAAAACTACATACAATACTCCAAATTTAGCCTCACCAACATCTTGTATACCTTCAACACAACATCCCAACTCCTGTCTCAATGCCAGGGCAGGATGACAAAAGTTCTCTTTATGTCCCTCTACCTGTGATGCCACTTTCAAGGAATTATGGGTCTGTATTGCCAGGTTCCTTGTTCTATCATATACCTCAGAGCTCTACTGTTAACTGTGTAAGTATTTCCCTGGTTTGTCCTCACAAAGTGCAACAGTCACACTTGTCTGCATTAAATTTCATTTTCCATTTTTGAGCTCATTCTCCAGCTGGCCCAGATCATGCTGCAGGTTCTGATAGTCTTCCCCATTGTCCACTATGACCCCAGCGCTGGTGTCATTTGCAAATTTGGTGATACAATTTATCAATTTATCATTTAAATCATTAATATAAATGATAAACAGAAATGGACCCAACACTGATCCCTCCAGAATACCACTAGTCACAGGTCTCCCATCAGAGGGACAACCATCTGCTAACACTCTCTAACTTGTCCCACTAAATCAATGTTGAACTCAAATGATGCTTCAGTCTGAATGACAAGTAATTTAAATTTCTGGACCAGCCTCGCATGGAGGACTTTGGCAAAGGCCTTGCTAAAGTCCATGTAGACAATATCCACTGTTTTTCCTTCAATGGCTTTCCTGGTAATTTACTCAAAAAACTCTTTACGATTGGCTCACCATGACCTGTCATGCACAAAGCCATGCTGATTATTGCTAAGGCAGACCCTGTCTATCCAAACACCTGTACACCTTGTCTCTTAGGATATCTTCCAGTAATTTACCCACAACTGAGTTCAGACTCCTCAGCCTATAATTTCCCAGATTATTCTTAAACACCTAACAACGTGAGCCACTGTTCAGTCCTTTGGCACCTTACCCCTGGCCAAGAGCCCCTGCAGTTTCCACACTAGCCTCCCACAGGGTCCAAGGGAATATCTTGTCAAGTGCTAGGGGTTTACCCATACTAATCTGCCTCAAGGCAGTAAACACCTCTTCTTCCGCAATCCAGTTTAAGTCCATGACCTCACTACTCTTTTGTCTCAGTTCTACGGACCCTGTGTCTACCTCCTGAGTCACTGCAGAGGCAAACATTTCATGTAAGTTCTCCCCTATTTTTCTGTCTCCATGATTAGATGACCACACTGATCTTAAAGAGGACCAATTTTGTCTAATGCTCTTTTGCTCTTCATAGAGCTATAGAGCTATAGAAGCCCTTTGGATTCTCTTTCACCTAGTCTGCCACAGCAACCTCATGTCTCCTTTCAGCCATTCTGATCACTGTCTTCAGAGTTCTCTTTCATTTCTTATACTCCAGGTGCTTTATTAGTTCCTTTTTGTCTATGACTATTATGCATCCCCTTCTTAACCATGGCCTCAACAACCAAGGTTCTCTAAATCTGTTAGCTTCTCCTTTTTTTTCTAACAGGAACGTACAGGCTCTTTACTTTCAATATTTCACTTTTGAAGGTCTCTCAATTACCAAGCATCCCTTTGCCGGAAAACAGCCCATCCTAATCCGCACCTGCCACATCCCATCCAATGGCATCACGTGGAATTTGATATTGTAGCCATTAGTGAAACTTGGTTGTGGGGGGGAGGGCGGTGTTCTGGCAACTCAATGTTTCAGGGTTCTGTTGTTTTAGACATGATAAAGGGGGAGGTTTTAAAGGAGGAGGGCTGTCATTACCGGTCAGGGAAAATGTCACGGCAGTGCTCAGACAGGACACACTGGAGGGCTCACCTACTGGGGTTATATGGCTGGAACTGAGGAATGCGAAAGGAATAACCATGTTAATGGGATTATATTGTAGATCACCCAATAGTCAATGAATTTTTAGAGCGATAGTAGGTGATAGTGAGTGACTTTAACTTTCCACATTTTGAGTGGGACCCCCAGACTGTAAAAGGACTAGATGGGATAGAGTTTGTCAAAGGCATTACAGAAATAGGTCGAGCTCCCAACTGAAGCTGCGCGTGGATTCACTTTGAAGCAGCAACATGCTGAGAAGGTTGTGGTGAACACATTGAGTGAATTGGTCACACTGCTGTTTAAGGGACTAAGGAAAGGTAAGGAATGGGTGACCAACAGGACGAACAGTAAGAAGAAGGTAGTGCAGGAGACCCCTGTTGTCATCTGTCTCCAGAGAGATGTAACACTTTGGATACTGCTGGGGGAGGTGGCTCATCAGGGGAAGACAGCAGTAGCCAGGATCATGGCACGATGCTCTGCTGCACGGGAGGGCATGGAAAAGAGTGGCACAGCTATTGTGGTAGGGGATTCCATGGTAAGGGGAATAGACAGGCCCTTCTGTGGTTGCAAACAGGACTCCTAGTTAAAGTGTTGTCTCCCAGGTACAAGGGTCAGGGATGTCTCAGCATGGCATTCTGTAAAGGAGGGGTGAACAGCCAGTTATCTTGGGGTGTGTATGTGCCAATGATATAGGAAAAACAGTGGGAGAACAATCTGCAAACTGAACCTAAGGAGCTATATTATGAGTTGAAACATAGGACCTCAAAGGTAATAATCTCTGGACTGCTACTTGTGCCAAATGCTAGTCAGAGTAGGAATAGCAGAATAGTTAGGATGAAGATGTGGCTTGATCAGTGATGGTTTTAGTTTCCTTGCATATTGGAACCAGTTCTGGAGGAGGTAGGACCAATACATACCAGGGCAGGACCGGAATAATGTCCTAGGGGGATTGTTTGCTAGAAATGACATTAACATATTGGACAAGGCCCCAGGAATCTCTTATCTTGCCTCTTGCAATAACTTTCGATACATCCCATCAAGCTATTGGGACTCACCCACCTTAGTGCCCAATACTACCCCCCTTCTCTTTGTCAGAATGTCCTAGTATAATAGCACAGGTATCCTCCCTGAACTGACTATCTTCCACATCTGTCTCCTTGGTAAACACTGATGCAAAGGAACTTAGCAGGTCAGGCAGCATCTGTGGAAAAGAGTTAACAGTCGATGTTTGGGGCTGAGACCCTTCATCAAGACTGGAAAAAAAGATGAGATGTTAGAGCAAGAAGATGGGGAGGCGGGAGGAGAGGAAGAAGTATAAGATGGTAGGTGATAGGTGAAACTGGGAGAAGGGGGGTAAGTTGAGAGCTGGGCAGTTGATTGGTGAAAAAGATATAAAGGGTTGGAGAAGGGGGAATCTGATTGGAGAGGGTAGAAGACCATGGAAGAAAGGGAAGGGGGATGAGCACCAGTGGGAGGTGATGGGCAGGTGAGGGGTTAAGGTGAGAGAGGAAAATTGGAAAGGGAATTTGGTTAGCTACGTGGAACAGTCTATGTTTCAAGCCTACACTGGTATCATTCTCCAACTTTTCCTGGGCTACATCGACAATTGCGTCCCTCCCCACTGATCTCCCTCCTGGTACATATCCTTGCAAGCGGAACAAATGCCATACCTGCCCCTACCCCTCCTCCATCACTATCATTCAGGGCCCCAAATCAATCCTTCCAATGAGACGACACTTCCCCATAAGTCTGTTGGAATCACCTATTGTATCCGATGCTCCCGGTGTGGCCTCCTGTATATATCGTTGAGACCCAACAGAGATGTAGCATAGGAAAAGTTGGGGAGTGAGACCAGTGTATGCTTGGAACAAAGACTGTTCCATGTAGCCAACAAAAAGGCAGGGATTCCTATTCCTGATTCTCTCGCTCCCTGCTGAGTTCCTCCAGCATTTTGTGTGTGTTGCTTGGATTTCCAGCATCTGCAGATTTTCTTGTCACTGATACAAAGTACTCATTTATAGGATCTCACCTACATGCTCCATCTCCAAACATATGTTCCCTCTTTGATTTTTGAGTGGTGTTACCCTCTCTCTGGTTACAGACACAAGAAATTCTCCAGATGCAAGAAATCTGTGCAGGCAAAACCTACAAAGTATGGAGGATGCAGTCCAGTCCATCCCAGGCAAAGCTCTCCCCACCACTGAGCACATCTAGATGGAGTGGTCCCGCACCATTCATCATCAGGGTCCCCCACCATCCAGGCCATGCTCTCTTCTCACTGCTGCCATCAGGAAGGAGGTACAGGAGCCTCAGGACCCACACCACCATGTTAAGGAACAGTTATTACCCTTCAACCATCATGTTCCTGAAGCAATGTGGATAACTTCACACACCTCAACTCTGAACTGATTCCACAATGGGCTCACTTTTAAGGACTCTATAACTAATGCTCTCAGAATTTTATTTATTTATTTGTTTATTTATTTACTGTAATGGAGAAGTTTGTCTTCTTTTGTAAGTTGGCTGTTTATCAGTCTTTGTACTTATTCATCTATTCTATTGTATTTCTTTGTTCTATTGTGAATGCCGGCAAGAAAATAAGTTGCAAGATAGTATCTGGTGACATACAGTATATAAATATTGATAGTAAGTTTGCGTTGAACTTTGAAATGCTGGAGGATCTCAGCAGGTCAGGCAGTACCTATGCAGGGGGAAAAGCAGTCAATGTTTTGGGATGATACACTTTACTAGGGGGGTGGGGGTGAGGAAGAGGGAAGGAGCCAGAATAAGAAGGGGTGCAGGAGGCGGAGAAGGAAGAGGAAGAGTACAATCTGACAGATGATAAGTGCGATTGGGTAGGAAAAGGTGGGTGGGTAGAGCAAGGGGATGATGTAAGGAGCTGGGAGGTGATAGCAGGAAGAGATAAACGGCTGAGGTTGGAGGGATCCAATAGGAAAGGACAGTGGACTTTGGAATAAATGGAAACCAGAGGGAGGTGATGTGCAGGTTATGAGGGGGTAGGAGAAGGGAAGGGGTGAGAAGGAAACTCAAATGAAGAATTAAAGTGGGGGGGGTGGTGGGAACAGAGCAGAGTTGTTACCGTAGTTAGAGAAACTGATGTTTATGCCACCAGGTTGGAGGCCACCCAGACAGAATATGTGTTGCGCCTCCAACCTGAGTTTGGCCTCTCAGGGCAGTAGAGGAGATGGTGGACAGGCATGTCTGAATGGGAATGGGAAGTTGAACTGAAATGGGTAGCCTCCAGGAGATCCTGTGTGATCCATACTTACCTTTATCTATAGCTATCCTAAAACTTAGAGTTGTGCTCACTGTTCCTTAACTGATCAGCCACAGAAAGGTAAATCACCTGCCAGGTTCATTGCCCAACATGTCCAGCATGGCCTCTCCTCTTGTTGGACTATCTACGTAGTGATCGAACAAACCCTGCTGATTAATAATTGAATTCAAACATTGATGTTTAACAGGATCTGCCTGTCCATGTGTGTCGGGAAATGTCAGCTAACGTGAAAGTACTGCAGACAGTAGAAAAGGAAAATATTACACTGATCTTCATTGTATGAGGCTTTGAGAATCCACTGCAGTGAGTACATTTTTCTACAATTAAACAGGCCTTGGTGAGACCATAGCTGTAGTCTCACTGTGCAGTTTTGGTCTCCTTGCTTCAGAAAGAATTCTCTTGCTATAGAAAGAGTGCAGCAAGTGTTGATCGGCTGGATCCCCGGGGTTGTCATATAGAGAGAGATTGTGTTGACCCACCTGTATTCAAGAGATTTAAGAAAAATAAAAGGATTTTTCATTAAAATATCTAAAATTATGACAGGACTTGAGGATGCTTCCTTTTGTTGGGGACTCTACAATAAGGGTGTACATCCTCAGGAAAAAGGAGAAGGCTGAAGGGGTAACTGCGAGGAGGTGAAATGGCTTCACTGAGAAGGTGGGGTAATTGTGGATTTGTCTCCATTGGAAAGTGGCAGAGGCCAGGTCATCAAATCTATTCAAGAAGGTGACAGACAGATTTCTAGACGAGGGTCTGGGAATAGTAGAGTCAAAGAGCAATACAGCATGGCTACAGGTCCTTCAGTCAACAAATTCATGCTGATCACAGTGCTCACTCAGCTTGTCCCAATTTCCTGTGTTTGGCCCATATCCCTCTCAGGTCTTCCCCTCCAAGGCTATCCAAGCTTCAATTATGCTATTGTACCTGCTTCAACTACTTCCTCTGGAACCTTGTCCCTCGGTTACCTTTTAAATATTTCTCCTCTTTCCCTAAATCTATACCCTCTAGTTTTGGGCTCCCCTAGCCAGGGAAAAGACTGCTACCATCCATCTTGTCTATGCCTCTCATGATTTTATAAACATCCACAAAGTCATCCTTCATTCTCCTGATCTTCAAGGAATGAAGACCAAGAAATTACACCGAGATGTTGGTGAATGGCTGCCCAGGTTCCAAGGGCAAAGTGGTCTGTTCATGTTCCTACTTTCTCTGGAATTCCATTCAGATCATGAATACTTCCTTTGGTCCTCGAGAGGAGAAGGTGAAGGTTAGGCAGGTGAGCCTGGTGCAGGCTCTCACCTCCTGTCACATCTTAGCACACCCTGAATCATCCGTATGGAGTACTGCACTCAGCTCTGGTTGGCCCATTATGGAATGGGTGTGGGGGTCTGCAGAGGGTGTTGAAGAGGTTTACTAGGATTAAAGGCCCTGCACATGGACAAATGTGAGTTGTGGAGATTGAAGGGCGACCTGATACATGATTTTCAGATTTTTAGAGACATAGGTAGAGTAGACAGCAGGTATCCTTCTCCCGACAACACACACAAAATGCTGGTGAACCCAGCAGGCCAGAGAGCATCCATAGGAAGAAGTACAGTCGACGTTTCGGGCCGAGACCCTTCGTCAGGACTAACTGATTTCTGGCCTGCTGCGTTCCACCAGCATTATGTGTGTGTGTGGCTTGAGTTTCCAGCATCTGCAGATTTCCTTGTGTTTGCATCCTTCTCCAGGGGTTGTTTAATACTAGAGGCCATGTGTTTAACGAGAGAAGGAGAATAGTCAAAGGAAATGTGTGAGGCATGTTTTTTATCACACAGAGAGTGGTGGGTGACTGTATTGATAGAGGCATTTAAGACAGTCACATGAATGTGCATAAGATCATACAACATAGGAGCATAATTAGGCCAGTCAGCCCATTCCCTTGTGGCTGATCTAACATCCCTGAGAGAATGGAGAGATATGGACATTGTGTAGTGAGAAGAGATTAGTTTAGCTCTGCATTTAAATACTAATCTGATTCATCTGGCAAAACCTTGTGTGCTGAAAGGCCTATTTCTGTGCAGAAGTTCTATGTTGCATGCTCTGTGCTCTGACTCCCAGACACTCTGGTCATCCCAAGAGAAATGTTGTGTTGGTGATTCTGTTCTGTGCATTCTGGCAGTGGATCCTTAATGGGACAACCTCAGGGCTGTAGAAAAAGCACACTATTCCTGAATGCAAACACTCCTGATAGCCCGACATACCGAGGGCTTGATCCTCATACTCCTGAGCCAGATCCTCCATCTCATCGTACAGGTCTGTGTCATTCTCATCTGAACTTATCTTCTTCAGAATCTTACAGGCAACCAGTGAGGCAGCAATACTGTCCACACCCTATAAAACAGAAAAGAAGTTGTTAGGTGACTGGATGCTCACTCGCCTTCGATGAGCGAGGCACTGAGTAAGAGTAAGGGAGACGTTTTGCAGTTACGTAAAACTTTGGTTCAGCCACACGGATAATTATGTACAGGAAGAAGGTGGAAGTTTTGGAGAGGTTGCAGTAAAGGTTTGCTGCCTCGATTAGAGGAGATGAGCTATTTAGGTCATTTTCACTACAGAGGGAGAGAGTGGAGGAAAGAAAGAAAGAGGGAGGGAGACAGGGAGAGGGAGAGGGAGGGAGAAAGAGGAAGCGAGAAGGAGGGAGAGAGAAAAGGGAGAAGGAAAGAGAGAGAGGGGAAAAGGAAAGAGAGAGAGAGGTGAGTGAGGGAGGGAGAGAGAGGGAGGGAGAGAAAGGCAGAGAAGAGAGAGGGAGGGAGAGAGAGGTAGAGAAGAGTGGAAGGAGGGAGAGGGAGGGAGAGAGAGAGAGGGAGGGAGTGAAAGGGAGAGGAAACAGAGGGAGTTAAGGGAGGGAGAGAGAGGAAGAAAGAAGTGGGAGGATGGGAGGGAGGGTGGGAGAGAGAGGGAGGGAGAATGAGGGAGAGAAGGGGAGAGTGAGGAGGGAAGGGAGGGAGATGGAGAGAAAGTGAGGGAGAGGAGAGAGAGGAAAGGAGGGAGAGAGAGGAAGGGAGGGAGGGAAAGGAAGGGAGGGAGTGGTGAGTCAGGCATCCAAGGTGATTAGTTAATCGGGGAAGGGTGTAAGATGACAGACAGGTTGTGCCAGGTAGGGAGGGGGAGTGGGGATGATGTTGAGAAACAGTGGCAGGTGCATGATAGACAGAGGCAGAGAAAGAGAGAGAGAGGAAACATGACAGGCAAGTGGAGCGAGGAGAGGGGAGGGAGTGTTATGATTTGTGACAGTTGTTGGTGGAAGATATGCAGGAACATGGAAGTTTGTAGCAGGTGCACTCTAGGTAACGGGGGAAATACACAAAAAATTATCGAAGTCCTTGGCCCAAGGACCACAACACCACTCCATTGTATTCCCCCCAAGCCTGCATCGAGTCTGTAACTCAAATCGTATGTTTCTCACAGGTAACTCACATGGATCACACTGTGTCTCTGGAGGAGCTGTGCTGTTCTTACATGTAACTCCAGCCCCATAAACATGATTGCTTCTTCACTTCCTTCCTCGTGCTGGGCAAGGAAGGGCTGGACAGTAAGTGCTGCAGAGTCAGTCACACTGCACCGTGAGATGGGACAAAACCACCGCTCGCCAAAAGGAGGACAGCTTTGTGAGTCTGGACCAGAAGCCAGTGAGTCCCTCTTTGGTTACGCCCTTACCTGCTCCCAAAAGATGGAAGCCAGTTCCTTGTGCTTCATTAAGATTGCCCAGATGAAGAGGTCACGCTCTGGATCTTCAAGTTTTCCCTCATGGAGCTTATCCCGCTGGCGGTGAATACTTGCCACATTCTGGGAATAAAACATGAGAGTTCCATGTTAGTTCACCCTTCACTGGCATCTTCTTGCACCAGCATTTGAAACTGTGTGGAAGTAAATGAAATTGGTTGAAGGCACAGAGATGCAGACAGCACCATGCACAATTCAAGCCATACGTCCATAATATATAGGAGCAGAATTAGGCCATTCAGACAATCGAATTTGCTCTGCCATTCCACCATGGCTGATTAATCATTCCTCTCAACCTCACTCTCCTGCCTTCCCCTGTTAAACCTTTGGTGCCCTTACAAATCATGAACCTATCAACCTCTGCTTTAAATATACCCAATGACTTGGCCTCTACAGCCGACTGTGGCAATGAATTCCACAGATTCGCCACCCTCTAGGTAAAGAAATTCTTTAAACCCAAAACCACTCACAATACTCCAAATGTGGTCTGACCAATACCTTATAGAGCCTCAACATTACATCCTTGCTTTTATAGTTCAGTCCTCTCAAAATGACTGCTAACATTGCATTTGCCTTCCTTACCAATGACTCAATTGTGCACGCTAGCCTTTAGGAAATCTTGGATGAGGACTGTAAGTGTGAGGTGGTTCATTTTGGTAGGTCAAATATGATGGCAGAATATAGCGTTAATGGTAAGACTCTTGGCAGTGCAGAGGATCAGAGGGATCTTGGGGTCAGAGTCCATAGGACACTCAAAGCTGCTACGCAAGTTGACTCAGTGGTTAAGAAGGCATACGGTGCATTGGCCTTCATCAACTGTGGGATTGAGTTTAAGAGCCGAGAGGTGATGTTGCAGCTATATAGGACCATGGTCAGACCCCACTTGGAGTACTGTGTTCAGTTCTGGTCGTCTCACTACAGGAAGGATGTGGAGACCATAGAAAGGGTGCAGAGGAGATTTACAAGGATGTCGCCTAGATTGGGAAGAATGCCTTATGAGAATAGATTGAGTGAACTTGGCCTTTTCTTCTTGGAGCGGAGGATGAGAGGTGACCTGATGGAGGTGTACAAGATGATCGTGTGGATAGTCAGAGACTTTTTCCCAGGGCTGAAATGGCTAGCACAAGAGGGCAAAGTTGTAAGGTGCTTGGAAGTAGGTACAGAGGAGATGTTAGGGGCAAGCATTTTTATGCAGAGAGTGGTGAGTGCGTGGAATGGGCTGCCGGCGGCGGTGGTGGAGGTGAAAAAAATAGAGTCTTTTAAGAGACTCTTGGATAGGTACAAGGAGCTTAGAAAAATAGAGGGCAATGGGTAAGCCTAGGTAGTGCTAAAGAAAGGACATGTTCAGCACAGCTTTGTGGGCCGAAGGGCCTGTATTGTGGTGTAGGTTTTCCATGTTTCTATGTTTCTATGACTCCTAAGTCCTCTCACACCTCTGATTTTTGAATTCGCTCCCCATGTAGAAAATAGTCTACACCTTTATTCCTTTGACCAGGCCAAACTAACTTCTAACGGATGATATTCACTGTCCACCTTTCACCCTGCTTTAATGTCCCAAGATGCATCAGTTCATACTTATTTAAGTTAAATTCCACCTGCTATTCCTTGGCCCACCTCAGCTACATCCTGTTGTTGTTTTAGGCAGTGCTGTGTATTAAATTTCTTAGTAGTATTTGGGTCTTATTGTTTGATTCAGCATTCTTATTTGTTTAAATAATTCGGTATAGGTTATATGTAAAAAAAAGTGAATTGCACACGTTATGACACTACCACATGATACATGGGATGTGCACTTCATCTAAAGTAAAAACCAAGCTAGACTCACATTCTCGGGACTCGCGTCTTATTCATCAAATTAGTTTAATGTTTAGGAGCTACAAAACATAACAGTGAAGATGAGGTATTTTTTGAATGAAAACTCAAGGTGACTACCTACCTGTTGAAATGCAGCGAGACGTTTGAGTTTTTTAAAGAGCACAACGAGAAACAATCCAGTTAAAAATGTAGCACAGCACATGTTCTTCAGAGGGAAGACACGATCGAGTTAAAGAAAAGGCAGAAGATAGAAGATTTCATGGGTCCATAAACAGTGAGTACAGGGTGATAATAGTCATTTAAAAAAAACAGAAATGGCTGGCTACTTTGGAAAGATCGATGTGTTCCACTACACAAGATGTAGCTGGAATATGTATCCGGAACAGACTGAGCTGTATTTTAAAGCAAATTAAATAGCCAATGAGAAACAAGTAGCACTTTTGCTGAGTGCATTGGATTTATAAGCATACAGTTTGCCTTGAAGTTTAACTACTTCAACCAAACTGGCAGAAATGAGCTTTGCAGATATTGTGAAACCAATACAAGAACAGTTAGAACCAAAGCCATTGATGATTGCAGAATGCTTTAGGTTTCATAAGCAGAATCAAAAGGAAGAGGAGTCCATTTCAGATTTTGTGGCTGAATTGAAGAGATTGTTTGAACATTGTCAGTTCAGTGATGTGCTTAATGATGCACTGAGAGATTGTTTAGCTTGTGGAATCTTACAAGACAGCGTTCAAAAGAGACTCCTGACTGAAGCACAACTTATGATTAAAAGAGCAGTTGAAATAGCTGAAATAGCTGTATCAATGGAAACAACGGTCAGAGACCCAATTGAGTTGCAGTCAGGAATTAAAGAGAGTGTGAACAAAATTGCAAAGTCCAGACAGAAACCTACCTGGCTGAACAAGTAGTGTTGCGGTTGTGGCAGGATCTCACCAACACCAGACCAATGCAGGTTTAAAAGTGAAACTTGAAGAAAATGCAACAAAGTAGGACACATACAAAGAGCATGTTGGGCAGACAAAAACAAATGAACTGCACAGGGAAGAGAAAAAGATTTAGAAAATAGCTGCAGTTTCAAAAAGAGCACTAATCCGCATGCTGTTGATGAAAAATCTGATAATAATGAGAGTTATATAGGACTGATTAGCCTTTAGGTTCACCATGTGAAAACTAACAATGGACAAGCAATACGGCTTACACTAGAAATGAATAGTAAATTAATTAAAACAGAATTGGACACTAGCTAGGCTGTTTCAGTCATTCCACAAATGAGTTTGAATGGTATTTCAAAGATACTGAACTGAAACCTGCAGATATCTAAGAACTTATACTGGAGAAAAGATAACTCCTGTGGGGATGACATTTGTAACAGTGAAATACAACAACCAACAAGCCACGTGAGATTGTATGTGGTAAAAACAGGAGGGCCTGTATTGTCGGGAAGTGATTGGCTGAGACAATTACAACTCGACTAGAGGTCCATCCACCATTTTCATGCCACAACCCCTGTAATATAGTCAACTGAAAGCAAACTAAGAAACGTGCTGGATGATGCCACAACTATCCACATGCCAAACACCATGAACCGTGGCCTGACAGAGGGCAAACAGTTGTTGGTGTCAACCTCTGTGCCTCTGGTTGAAAAGCATATTGGGCCAAAGAAATAAAAGCAATAAGTTGTAAAAGCAATTCCTCTTCTTAAATAGGGCCTTAATACCCTTCAGAAACCAGTGCTCCCAAGCCTGTTAGCCTTACCTTTTGTTATAACAGGAACATACAACCTCTGCTCTCTCAGTGCTTCAGTTTTGAAAGACTCACACTTACCAAGCATCCATTTGCCAGAGAACAACCTTTCGCAATCTACCTTGTCAGATGCTTTCCGATGTCATGTCTTTAGAATCTTAACCTGAAGACCAGACCTATTCTTCTCCATAACTATATTGAAACGAAAGGAATTATCATCACTGGATACAAAGTGCTCCCCTACATAAACTTCTGCCACTTGCACTTTCTTATTAGCCTTATAGAAGATCCAATATCACACTCTCTTTGGTAGGGACCTCTATATGTGGAGCAACGAAACTTTCTTGAACATATTCGACAAGCTCCATTCCATCCAGCCCAGAAGGAGTCCCAGTAAATATGTGCATTGTTAAAATCATCTACTTTTACAGCATTATGCATCTTACAACTGTTTGCAATCTAACTACAAATTTGCTCCTAAACTCCACCTGTCTATTGGGTCTATAACATAATCCCATTAATATAGCCCGACACTTTTTCCCAGGGCAGAATTGACTAACATGATGGGCATAACTTTGAGGTGTTTGGAGGAAGGTATGGGGGGGATTTTAGAGATAGGCTTTATTACATAGCATGTGTTGGAGTGGTGATAGGGGCAGATGTATTGGAGATATTTAAGAGAATCTTAGGTAGGTACAAGGGTGATGGAAAAATGGAGGGCTATGTGGGAAGGAAGGGCTTGATTGATCTTAGAGTAGGTTAAGGTGTCAACACAATGTTATGGGCTGAAGGTCCTGTACTGAGCTGTTCTATATTTTAATCTATTTTAATATAATCTATCTAAATTGTGCTTGACTAGGAAAAGGGGAAGCACAATGAGCCTTGAGTGTTCTTGTGTACCAGTTGCTGTTTCAGTAAGTGATAAAGAAATCAAATGATATGCTGGTCTTCATAATGAGAGGATTCAGGTACAGGAGCCGAGACGTCTATCTGCAATTGCAATAGGTGGGATCGTATTTTTGGTATTACTGTATTTGCATCTTTAGTCACCTTATCCAATGGAGGATGTCCTTGATATGGAGATGTTTAGCCAAGGTTCACCAGACTGATTCCAGAGAAAGCAGGAACTGAAGTATGGAGGGACGTGGGGTAAAATGAAGCTTATATCCACTGGAGTTTGGAAGAATCAGAGGGGATCATGGAAAACTATGAAATTTTAACAGAATAGGACCGAGTAGATGAAGGTAGGGTGATTCCAGTGGCTGGTGAGTCAAGGATCAAGGGAAATTTCTTCCCCCAGAGAGTGGTGAACTTGTGATAAAGGACATCTCCCACCCAGGCCTTCACTCTATGCTCAAAGGCCAATGATGTGGATGGGTGACAAAGGACTTCTGCAGTCAAGGCCTAGGCTCCACGCTTGAAGGCCGTGAGACCGGTACACGTGAAGGCCAGTCAGTTGCTGTGCCTGGAGCTTGAGTATGGAATTCATCTGGATTTTAGGGTCCCGTCATTGATTAGTCTGGGTGTTTGAGTCTGAAGGTTGATCAGAGGTCTGGAAGTTGAAGCCTGATGGCCAAAACCTGAGGTTGGAGACTGGAGGCTGGAGGCTTGTCCTGAATTTGAAGTGTGTGTGGGTGAGTGGGAGTGAGGAAAGGGGCTTGTTTTGCTGTTGGTTTTTTTTGCTTGATGTATTTTGTTTTGTCGTGTTCTGTGTTATTCTGCTGAGCATTGAATGCATGCTATAATGGTGTGGACACACTTGCAGGCTGCTCCCCCCAGCACATCCTTAGGTTGTGTTTGTTAATGCAAACAACACATTTGACTGTAGCTTTCCATGTATGATATACGTATGTGATAAATTAATCTGAATCTGTGAAATATTCCATATAGTATTCCAAAAGACCTCCTTATGTCATCAACCAACAGGCAGCAGGGAGATTTAAGAGTCATCCAAGTTGCTGATTATACTTCTAAACAGTTCTTTCTAGTTGCAAGGCCTTCAGATGTGGACCACAGGAGACACAAAGAGAAATAGGAGAGATTTGCCTCATGCTGATCGTGAATGTAATGGCTATGTTTTTTTCTCCCTGACCTGGATTTAGTTAGTAGGACAAGGCAAAGGGAACTTTACTCTGTGTTATAACTTGTGCTATGCCAGCTCTGGGGTATATAAACATGAACAAAGAAAAGTACAGTTGGGAGCCAGACCTTCACCCCACCATGTCTGTGCTGAACACAATGCAGAATTAAACTAACTCTCTTCTGCCTGTACCTAATTGATATGCTTGCATTTTCATATACCTAACAGTCTCTTAAACATCACTTTCATGTCTGTTTCCATTTACTACCTGCTTACTGCTCATTCCAGGCACCAACCACTCTGTGTACAAAAACTTATCTCACACATCTATTTAAATTGAACCCTCTCAGTTTAAATGTGTGTGCTCTAGTACTTGACATATCTAAGATTATCAGAGGCACAGATAGGGTAGACAGCCCAAATCTTAATCCCAGAGAACAAAAATGTCTAGTACTCGAGGAAATGCATTTAAAAGAGATTGTTGTGTATTTAATATTTCAGTAATAGTTGAGTAATATTGTAAATATGTTGTTTGATTAAGCATTCTTTGTTGTTTATATAATGCATTGTGGGTTATCTGTAAAAGTACGTAAATGGCATACGTCATTAAGCCACCACATGATATATGCTCGCCTCGCTAAAGCAAAAAACAAACTAAGTGACATCCCTCCTATCTCATGTTTTCCTTTGAGTTAGGTTTTATGTTTTGGAGTTACAAAGCATAACAGTGAAGATGAGGAAATTTTAAATGAACCCAAGATAACTACCTACCTCTTGAAACGCAACGAGACGTTCGAGTTAAAATAAAAGCACAGTGAGAAATAGTTGAGTTAAAAAAAATTCAGCGCATGTCTCTTCAGAATAGGAGACAGAGATGGTCAAGTTAAAAAATGGTAGAAAATGGAAGAATGTACAGGTTCATAAACAGTGAGTTCAGAATCAGTGATAGTAAACATAAAAAAAGAACATAAATGGCTGGCTATATTGGAAAGATTGATGCAGTTGATTACACCAGAGATAACTGGATTTTGTATACTGAATGGATTGAGCAGTATTTTAAATTAAGTAGCCAATGAGAAACAAATACCAATTCTGCTGAGTGCATTAGATTTAAAGGCATTCAGTTTGCTGAAAAGTTTAACTGCTCTAATCAAACCAGTCAAGATGAGTGAAAGTAATGAAGAAACACCTAGAACTGAAACCATTATTGACTGCAAAACGCTTCAGGTTTCATATGAGGAATCAAAAGGAGTGGGAGTCCATTTCAGCGTACGTGGCTGAATTGAAGAGACTGAGCATTGCCAGTTCAATAATTGACTTAATTATGTACTCAGAGATTGTTCAATTTCTGGAATCTTACAAGAAAGCATTCAAAAATGGCTCCTAACTGAAGTATAACTTACATTTGAAAGAGCAGTTAAAATCGCTGCATCAAAGGAAATGGCAGACAGAAAATGTAATTGATCTGCTGTCAGGACTTATGTGAGTGTGAACAAAATTGCAACGTCTAAACAGAAACCTGCCTGGTGGCTCCCATGCACCAGACCAATACAGATTTAAAGATGAAACTTATGAAAAATGCAACAAATAGGACGCATACAAAGAGCATGTCAGACAGACAAAAATAAATGGACTGTGCAGGGAAGAAAAGAAGCTAACAAGTCAATATGCAGTTTCAAATGAGCACTAACCTCCAGGCTGTTGATAAAAACTCTGATAATGATAAGAGTGACACAGCACTGGGTGGCCTTCAGATTTACAAATGTGAGAACTAACAATAGACAAGCAATATGGCTTATACCAGAAGTGAACAGAAAATGGAATTGGACACTGGCTCAGCTGTTCCAGTCATTCCATAAAATAAGTTTGAACAGCATTTCAAAGATACTGAACTGAAGCCTGCAGGTATGCAACTAAGAAACTGCACTGGAGAAAACATAATTCCTATGGCTATGACATTTGTAACAGTGAAATACAACAATCAACAAGCCATATTGGGCTTGTATATGGTAAAGGCAGAAGGGCCAGCATCGTGGTGTTGTGAGTTGCTGAGCAAACTAGAGTTTGTTTGGAGATCCATCCACCATTTGCATGCCGCATCCCCTGCAACCAAAAGCAAATTAAGAAAGCTACTGGATGATGCCTCAACTTTCTGCATGCTGTACACCATGGATTGTTGTCCAACAGAGGGCAAACAGGCGTTGGTACCAATCTCTGTGCCTCTGGTTGGAAAGTATATTGGACCAATGAAGGACTATGAGGACCATGCTGTTCAGAGGAGTCAGGAAAGGAGTGAAAGCAGTGGTCCAATGACAACAGCTTTTGTAGGCAACATATCTGAGAAAGCTTCTGATATTTTAATCAGACAGTTACTTGTGAAATGTGGCTTGGTTTTAAGTTGGAAGAGAGTTCAAGTAGCTTCGGGAAAGTTGGGAGCAGAAGCTTTTATGAATACAGAAGACCTGTGTGTGCTCTGTGTGCATTAAGGTTATTGCATGAACGTCAAGTAGAAATAAAAAGAGAAAGGAGTTGATGGAGCTACAAAAAGAGAGGATTTGCCAGATGATATTGGGGATGAGGAAACCACAAGAAGAGATCAGGTTGTAAAGGGAACAATGGAAAGATTAATAAGAGAATACTCCAGTGAATTAAATTCACCCTCTCAATATCAAGATGCATATCCTAGAAAGAAGAAAAAGGAAAAGAAAGAGGAGGACATAAGTGCTATGGAAATGGAAGAGGAAAAACAAGACCTAATTTCTTGAGAAATGAGCAAATTCAGAGATACTCACAAGAAATTAGAAGAAAAAGGAAGGTGAGAAAAAGAAAGACAAGTTAGAAAATAGAAGAAAGGTATCCAAAGCTGTCAGAACTACTTCTACAGTCTGAGATTCAACTATGATTCCTAAACCATCACAACTGAAATTGTTTTCACAGCCACAACTCTCATCTGCCATGCAGAGTGATCTCTCTTATCAGTAAAGACGTTACCCACAAGCGTAAGAAAACCTCCACAATGATTAAATCTTTAGGCCTGAATGGGACAATTTAAAATTTACTATGTTGTGGATGTCTATTGCAGTTGTATTATATAGTATACTGTATATATACTTAAGATGGATTCTATATTGAGTTGAGTTTATAGCTAAGCAGGGAAGAGTGTTGTATATTTAACACCAGTAATATTTGAGTAATATTGTAAATATATTGTTTGAGCATTCTTTGTTGTTAAAATAATGCATTACGATTATTTGTAAAAGTATGTAAATGGCACACGTCATTATGCCACCACATGATATGCGTTTGCCTCACATAAAGTAAAAAATGAACCAAGACTCGCATCTCTCGATTTCCTTGTTTCCTTTTGAATTAGTTTTATGTTTTGCAGTTATAGAACATAACAGCGATATACGGGGCAAGTTTTCACCGAGTCATTTATCACCTATCAAACCATTTACATATTTTAAACAACAGAGGTTCCAGTGCTGGTTACAGGCCACCAGCCAGAATAACACCCTCCATTAGATCCCTCTGTTTGCTGTGGGCAGTCAATTCTGAACCTGAAACCAAAAAGCTCAATGTGATACTTACAGGTAATTTCCTAAAGGAGATATTTGGGTACTTATAGAGTGGCTCCATGAATTCACCGAGCAGCTCCTGCAGGACTATGGAGATATGATGAAGGAGGACTTTGCACTTGTTCTCCAGCTTATCATTGATCTGTGGCTGCTTCTCACTGTCCACCACTTTGTGCAGTTTCTTGTATAAGTGAGTGTGATGTGAAATATTGTTGTAAAGTCGGACAAGCATTTCCTTCGAGAGAAATTCACGCAAGTTCACTCCATTCTCTAAGAAGAGTTCTACAAACCCAGGTTTATTTCCAACAAGAGCAGCAAACATGGCTTGGTGGAGGTGGGAGGACTGTGACATGAAGAAAAGAGGTGAGAGAATATCAGTTAATTGTGCAGTGGTTTATCATTGTCACATGTACCAAAAAACAGTGAAAAGCTTTGGAGATTGCTATTTTGGCAATCAATGCCTATTGGTCAGCTGTTAACCAATCCCAGGCTGGCTTTCTCTGAATGGCCATTGTTCCTGACAATGTCTCATTCCTTGTGACCTTTAAAAAGTCATGCTCTGGTTTCACTGTTAAGTTTTGGCTGCGTGGTTTGCTGAATAAAGGTTTATTCCATGTTCTGACTTTGTCTATCTCCAGGCTCTTGGTTTCATCAGTAGCTACAGGGGAGCGAGTGCAACATTTGCTCGACTCTGTATCCACCCCCACCCCACCCCTCTCCGATGACTCTACATTTCTGCATTTCAGTCTGCTGTGTCCTGAGCTCCAGATTCCAACCACCTCTTGTCCTATTGTTAAAACTTGACCTTGGGACTAACGCTTGTACTCCAAATTTTCTTTAAGTGGCTCAGTCTCAATTTCTATTGATACATTTCATTGTTATTGCAAGAAGTGTGAATAGGATGGTTAAGAAGTGCTCTGCATGCTTGCCTTCACTGGTTGAGACACTGGGTACCGTTATTTAATAAGGACCTCACAGACAAACCAGGAATTACATGCCAGTAAGTCTACATTAGTTGAGGATGGGGTGGGGGTGTGGTAAATCACTGGAGGGAAGGTCCTATTAACAATCGGGTAGACGCCAACTGATTAGGGAGAGTTAGCATGGATCTGTGCTTGGGAAATAATGAATTTCTAAATATTTATTAAAGAGGTAATGATGAGGATATAGTAGATGAGTCCAGGGTGGACTTTGATCTTTGACAAAGTTGTTCATGATAGGTTAATCTAGGATTCATGGAGAGTTAGCAAGCTAGATTCCTAATTTGTTTGGTGGTAAGAAGCAAAGAATTTTTAAAGTTTGCTTGTTAAACGGGAGGCCTGTGAGTAGTGGTGTGCCAAATGGTCCACCCAGGGTCCTTAGTTGGTTTTTATTTATATAGACAATTTGGAGGAGAATGTATAAGGCACAATTAGTAATCTTGTGGATGATACTAAATAGGTGGCAACAAAAACAGAGAATAAAGTTATCAACAATTACAAGACGATCTTGATCAGCTGGGTAATTGGGCTAAGGACCGGCAAAAGGCTTTCAGTCCAGAAATGTGTGAGGTGTTAGGAAGTTAAATCAAAGAAGTACTTTCACAGTGAATGTTTAGGCACTGGGGAATGCTGTGGAATGGTGGTACCTTGCAATACAAGTGAAAGACAGTGAGGTGAAAAAGGTGTTTGTCTCACTGGCCTTCAGTAGCCAGGGTACTGAAGATAGAAGCTGGATGTTATGTGGCCATTGAACAAAATGGAGTATTGTGTACATTTTTGATCACCTTGTTATAAGAATGATGTCATTAAGCTGGAAAGAATGAAAAGAAAATTTACAAGAATGTTATCTGGGCTTGAGATCCTGAGTTATAGGGGGAGCTTTGTCAGGCTAGTACTTTATTCCTTGGAGCAATGGAGATGAAGGGTAGCCTTGCAGAGGCGTATGAAATCATAAGGGGCTTAGAGAGGGTAACTGCACACAGTTTCTCCCCCCAAGGCCTAGCTTAAGGTGAGAGGGGAATGATTTAAAAGAGAGTTAAGGCAACAACTTCTTCATGCAGAGGGTGTTGGGTATATGGAAAGAGCCGACAGAGGACTCAGTTGAGGCAGGTGCATTAACAACATTAAAAGACATGTGAGTAAGTAAATAGATAAAGGGGTTTAGAAGGATATAGTCCAAATGCAGGGAAATGGGATTAGCTTCCATGTGCACCTTGGTCAGTGTGGACAGACAGGACTGGAGGGCCTGTTTCCATGTTGTACTACTCTGATTCTATCAGAATAAAACTTCAGAATTCATGTTGAAGTTATATTAAACTTTGTTTTGGCCACATTTAGCATACCGTATACAGCTTTGGTCATCCACATTACAGAAAGGTAGGAAGGGCAAGCCAGGGAACTACAGGCTGGTCAGCCTGACATCAGTAGTGGGGAAGTTACTGGAGGGAATTTTGAGGGACAGGATCTTTCAGCAATTATTTGGAGAGGTTCTTGTTAGGAGGATCCAGCATGGCTTTGTGCGTAGAATTATTTTGAACAGGTAACCAAAACATAGGTAAAAGTAGGGAAGTGGATGTTGGAGGTAAGACGCAAAGGGTGGTGGTTGGAAACTGTTTCTCAGAATGGAGGGCAATGATTAGAGGAGTGCTGCAGAGGTCAGTGGAGGGAGACCTGTTATTCATGATTTACATTAATGACTTGGATGCTAATGCACAAGGCCTGATTAGTAAGTTGGCAGATGACATAAAATTAGTTGAAGTTGTTAGAAGTGAAAAAGTTACCATAGAATACAGGGATATTATAATCAGTTAGGGAAGTGGTCTGAGGAGTTCTAAGTGGATTTCAACATGAATAACCAGGAGGTAATGCATTTTGGAAAATTAAGGCAGTGAAGTATGAATGGTAAGGCACTAGAGAGTGAAGGAGGGAGGAGAAGATGGCGACGCGACGCAGTGCGCGCGGCTGTTCCGAATGAATATCAATTATGTGTAACTAGGGGGCCGTGCACAATCCGGATTTAATGGAGACAGCCGTGAGAAGCAGAGAGGAACATCTGGAGTAACTTCTGAAATGCCTGCTTCACTGCCACTGTTACTGTGCGATCGAGAATCTCCGGAGATGAAGGCCCCAAATCCTCGGCTTTGCCTATACCCTGTTGCCGGGGCCGGGGTTGAAGCGCTCGGCAGAGATGGTGCTCGGTGCTCGGTGTCAAAGAGGTGGTCGGAGGCTCGGAGTTTTTGGACGGACTCGGAGTCGGACTGCGATCGGATGCTTCCAGGATGCTGCATCGGCAAGTTGGCGGCGCTGGAGGTTTACCGTCTGCGTGAGATGATGGGACTTACGAGAGAGTTTGAGACTTTTACTGTGCCCGTGGTCTGTTCTTATCAAATTATGGTATTGCTTTGCACTGTTGTAACTACATGTTATATTTATGTGGTTTTTGTTAGTTTTAAAGTCAGTTTGTCATGTGTTTTTGTGATATCATTATGGAAAAACATTGTATCATTTCTTAATGCATGCATTACTAAATGACAATAAAAGGGGACTGCGTGTCCTCATAATCATAATAGAATAGAGGGACTTAGCAGTGCAATTGCCAAGTTCAGTGAAAACAGTATCACAGGTAGCCAAGGTTGTGAAAAAGGTATTTAGCAAGCTGGACTTCATCAGCCATGGCACTGAGTTAGGAGTTGTTATAGTTGTATAAGACATTGGTGAGGCCACACTTAGTGTACTGTGTATAGTAAGGGTTACTCTATTAGAGGGAAGACATTGTTAAATTAGAAAGAGTGCAGAAAAAAATTATGAGAATGTTGACAGGACTAGAGGGCCTGAGTTATAGGGAGAGGTTGTCCAGGTTAGGTCAGTGAGGGAAAGAGGTTGCATTGAGGGATTAGAGAGCGAGGAAGAGATTTGGGATGAGTGATAAGAGAAGGAGAAGGGCTAAAGAATGAAGGAGAAGAAAAGGTTGAGAGGTTAGAGAGCGAGGAAGGCTGTGTGAAGGATTAAACAATGATAGAGAGGTCATGCAGAGGGGTTTGAGTGAGAAAGTCAGGATGAGGGATTCAAGTTTGTACAGGGACAGAGTTCTGATTAAGGGATTAGGTTTAGTGGGAGAGAGGTTTAGTCTACAGACTATAATATTAGAGAAAATAGTTTGGTAGTGGGATTAGAGAGTGAGAGATGGTTAGCAAAGAAGAATCGGAGAAGGAGGGGAAGTTCAGGCTGAAGTATTAAAGATGAGCGAGGGAGATCACATTGAGGGATTATTGAGAGAAGGCAAAGGTTTGTCCCAGGGAATGCAAGAGTGATGGAGAGATAAAGCCAAGGGATTAGTGAGAGAGGGTCAGGTTCGGGGAGAGTGAGTTAAGGAGTGAGGGAGAGGGTGATTAATGTGACGAAATTATAAGGGCATCGATAGAATGGATAGCAAGAACCTTTTCCCCCATAACTAAAATATGTAAAATCAGGAGAACGCACACTTAAGGTGAGGAGTAAAAGGATTAGAGTCAGTCTGATGAAAAACATTTGTACCCAGAAGGAATGGGGTGAGATCACTCATAACCTTTAACAAAATCTCATTGGGCACTTAAATTGCCAAGCTATAGAAAGCTATGGCCTAAGTCAGTTCAGATGTGCATGATGGTGGGCAGACGTAGTGGGCTGTAGAGCCTGTTTGTGTGATGACTAACAGGGTGACACTGTGTGGACACTTATTCAGTTGGTCTACAGAGTGAACAGGGATGGAACATAGTTCTAAGAGACAGAGATAGCAAGAGAGAGAGGGAGAGGGGAAAAGAGATAATTGTATGCGGGAACAAGAGAGAGTATACAGTACGTGTGAAAGAGTGAATAATGGGTCAGAGAAAGGAACAAATAACAGATCACCTTCCACTGTTTGTCATTAGTGAAGATGTGGCTCTTGGCAATGTCAAGTCTGTTCCAGGCTATAGCCAGCTGCAGTTGATGATCCAGGTTCTCTTGCCATTGGTGCCCACTGGAACTGGAAGCTGGAAATCGCAATGGAAAATATTTATTTTAAAATGTTTTTGACTGATGCATCATGAAAAAGCCTGTTTTGGTGAGAGTCAAAATTTATTAATTTATTTAGAGATGCTACACAGAGCAGGCCCTCCTGGCCCTTCGAGCTGCCCCCGATTCAACCCTAGCCTAATCACAGGACAAGTTACAATGACCATTTAACCTCCCAACCAGTACTTCTTTGGACTGTGGGTGGAAACCCACACATTCCATGGGGAGGATGTACAGTGCGCCAAGCGGTGTTGAATTGAATTCTGAACTTCGACACCCCAAGATGTGATAGCATCGCACTATCCATTAAGCTACTGTGGTGCCATGGTACATGCAAATCATTCTTCAGTGACGAAGCAGGTCAGGTAGCATACACGGAGGGAAATGAACAGTCAATGTTTCAGGCCAAGATCCTTATCCTTACCTTTTATTCTGACAACGTAGGCTTAAAAATGTCTTTCTCCACAAACACTCCACTATCATTTCTGACACTTTGGTTCCCATCTACTCGCAACTTTAGATTAAACCAGCCATCCCCATGTGCAGCACTGGCAAACCCTTTCTGTAGGATATTATTCCCCCTTCAGTTCAAGTGCAAAACGTCCCCTCTGTACAGATTCCACCTTCTCTGGAAGAGAGCTCAGTGATCCAAAAATCTGAAGCCCTGCCTCTTGCATCAATTCCTTAGCACATGTTAAACTGTATGATCTTCCTATTTCTGGCCTCACTAGCATGTGGCATGGGTAGCAATCCTGAGATCACAATCCTTGAAGTCCTGTCCTTCAACTTAGCACCTAACTCCATGAATTCACTTTGCAGATCTTGTCACCTATTCTACCCATGTCATTGGTACCAATATGAACCACAACCTCTGGCTGCTCACCAATGCTGTGGACTCGATCCGAGATGTCCCTGACCCTGACACCTGGGATGCAACAAACTGACAGGGAACCTCTTTCTAGTCCACAGAACTTCTTCTCTGTTTCTGTAATAAACAAATCCTCTGTTACCACAGCTTGTGTCTTCTCCCCCTGCCCCCCCCCCAACACTTCTCTTCTGAGCCACAGATCCAGATGGTGCCAGAGGCCTCCTCACTACAGCTTCTTCCTGGTAGGTCGATTTCCGCACCTCCCCCCCCCCCCCCCCCCAGAACAGTATCCAAAGTGGTATACTTATTATTGAGGGGAATAGCCACAGGAGAACTCTGCACTGGCTGCCTATTCCCTTTCCCTCTTCTGACAGTCTGCCAGGTACCTGCCTCCTGCAATTTAGGGATGATAACCTCCCTGTAGCTCCTGTCTATCCTCCTCATTCTCTGAGATGAAACATGACACACATCCCTCCATCCACTGCATATGCAGGTATTTATCTAAATGTCTTTTAAGAGCCTAAATTATATCTGCTTCAACCGCCTTCTGTGGCAGCACAATCCAGCCACATAGCTCTCTCTGAGTAAAAAAACCCTGTTCTGCACACATTCTTTAAATTCTCTCACTCTCAGTTGAAACCTATACCTTCATGTCTTTGACAGTTCTATCCTTGGGGAAAGATTCTATACCTCATGGTTTTATAAACTTCTGTCAGTTGGGGAAGACCACTGCCTAATGTCCTTCTGCAGAGATGAGTTTGATGGGAAAGTACCTCATACAACGGAGACTGAATCACCCTGGGGGTCACATGAGTAGCAAAGCTGCTTTGTTCAACATTTTTGAATGCATTGATCAAAGAATACTAACAAAGTGTGTAGAGCGTTTTTTTTTACTGTGTTTATTGTTTTTCTATATGACAATAGACAATAGACAATAGGTGCAGGAGCAGGCCATTCGGCCCTTTGAGCCAGCACCGCCATTCACTGTGATCATGGCTGATCATCCACAATCAGTATCCAGTTCCTGCCTTATCCCCATAACCTTTGATTCCACTATCTTTAAGAGCTCTATCCATCTCTTTCTTGAAAACATCCAGAGACTTGGCCTCCACTGCCTTCTGGGGCAGAGCATTCCATCTATCTGCCACTCTCTGGATGAAAAAGTTTTTCCTCAACTCTGTTCTAAATGACCTACTCCTTATTCTTAAACTAGCCTCTGGTTCTGGACTCACCCATCAGCGGGAACATGCTTCCTGCCTCCAGCATGTCCAATCCCTTAATAACCTTATATGTTTCAATCAGATCCCCTCATATCCATAATATGTATTTTATTATGAATAACATATACTTTTGTAATCAGAAATGTAAACTTCTATCCGATTTGTCCTCAGTCTCCAACTGGGGTGTTTCATTTTGTGATGTTAAACCAGGCCAGAACGTACACAGTAAACAGCAGTGCACTGGGACTTGTTGGAGAATGGAGAAATCGAGGTGTACAAGAACATAGGGGTACAAGAACAAGAACTAAAAGTGCTGACGCAGATAGGCAGAGTGGTGAGGAAAGCATAAGGCATGCTTGCCTTCATCAGCTGGGGCACTGAGTACAAAGTTGGGACATCATGTTGCAGATGTACAATTGGTTAAGGTCACAGTATTTTTCCTAGGGTAGGGGAATCTAAAACTAGAAGGTATACACGCAGTGGCCACTTTATAAGGTACATCTGTACATTAATGCAAATATCTAATCAGCCAATCATGTGGCAGGAACTCAATGCTTAAAAACATGCAGACATGGTCAAGAGGCTCAGCTGTTGTTCAGACCAAACACCAGAATGAGGAAGAAATGTGGTCTAAGTGACTTTGATCGTGGAATGTTTGTTGGTGCCAGACAGGGTGGTTTGAGTATCTCAGAAACTGTTGATCTCCTGGGATTTTCATGCCAAACAGTCTCTAGAGTTTACAAAGAAAGGCGTGAAAAACAAACAAAAGCATCCAGTGAGTGGCAGTTCTGTGGGCAAAAACTCCTGCTAATGAGAAAGGTCACGTGAGTATATCCAGACTGGTTCAAGCCAACACAAAGGCAAGAGTAACTCAAACAACCAGGCATTACAACTATAGTGTGCAGAAGAACATCTCTGAATGCACAACATGTCGAACCTTGAGTAGTTGAGCTACATCTGCAGAAGACCATGGACGTACACCCAATGGCCACTCTGTTAGGTACAGGGGATACCTAATAATGTGGCCACTTATTGTAGATTTAAAGTGAGAGGGGAAAGATTTAAAATGAACCTGAGTGGCAGCTTTTTCACCCACTGTGATCAGAATATGGAATGAGGCCAGAGGATGTGGTTGAGGCAGGCACATTAACAATATTTAAAAGACATTTGGGCAGGTACACAGATAGGAAAAGTTCAGAGGGATATGATCAAAACATGGGCCAATGGGACTAGCTCAGTACGGTCTTTATGCCATTCAGGACTGCACTAAGCTCAGATCACAGAGCGAAAGGCACGACATGAAGCCAGTAGCCCACCCAGTGCCTCGCCCACTCTACCTTTCAGCCCCGCATTCACTCACCTTTCAGTAAGGCGTGAAGAATGGCAACATCCAAATCATTCTTCCCTGATGTGTCTGCTTGGAATATAGTCAGAAGTTCCCGCATCCTGATGATGTCTTGGACCTGAGAAAGGGGGAACAAGGTACGGTGAATTTCGCCAGAGGAACTGGTAACAGATCAGAAAGCAGGGGCACTACAGCTTTACGGTTGAGGGAAAATCCAGGAACAACTCTGAATGTAAGATAATGAGTGTTGTAATTGCCTTTGTCTTACCCACCAGAATCACTAGTTTTCTACCAGCTCTTTTCCCCTTTACCAGAGATCTGCCCTCTGTTCCTTCGGTCCCCACACCCCTCCTCCATCACTACCTGAGGCTAAATCAGACTCCCCACAACCTTTCCATGTTATGTCACATTAAGAGAACAGGCGACCTGTATTTCCCCGTTAGACTTGCGAGACCATGGATCTGTGCCTGGAAAATCTTCACTCCCCAGGGCGCAGGCCTGGGCAAGGTTGTATGGAAGACCAGCAGTTGCCCATGTTGCAAATCTCCCCTCTCCACGACACCAGTGCTGTCCAAGGGAAGCAAATTAGGACCCATACAGCTTGGCACCAGTGTCGTCGCAGAGCAATGTGTGATTAAGTGCCTTGCTCAAGGACACAACACGTTCCCTCGGCTGGGGCTCGAACTCACGACCTTCAAGTCGCTAGTCCAATGCCTTAACCACTTGGCCACGTGCCCATAGCTCAGTAAACCCCTGTTTTCATTTTTATTTTATTTAGAGATACAGTTATAGCCCCTTCCAGCCAATTAATCTACTAATTCATATGTCTTTGGAATGTAGGAGGGTTTGCACATTTGTGGTCACGGACAGAACAAGCAAACTCCTTACAGACAGTGGTGGAACTGAACCCGGCCGCTGGTGCCGTAATAGCATTACATTAACTGCTTAACATCTGTGCCTCTGTCTTCATCTCAGTTCTTATGATAACACCACTTACAACTTAAACAGCCTGAGTGCAAGGGTTTGGGTAATGGTTCTGACTGGCAAACATGAGGAACCTGCATAGTGTGGAGTGATGGTTGTACTCAACAGGAATAGGGATAGCCTGCAGCCAATCTTGGTTCTAACCAGAAACCCAATCCCAATACACCTTCACTTAGTTTACAACTGAGTGAGTTTAGGTACGTGAGTAACTCCTGCTGGACAGATATGTCAACGTCAAAGTAAATTTATTATCGAAGTATGTACATGTCACCACGTTCTACACTGAGATTCATTTTCTTGCAGGCATTCACAGTAAGGTAACTGTTAAAGCAACTTGAAAGAGGTTTTCAACCTAGTTTAACTTAAAATTGGTTTGGAAAAAAGTCAATATTAAAAAGGGGAGAGATAGATTTTCACTTTGTAGAGCTGGTCTCAGTAAAATCCAACTCTCATGGTAGAATTATAAGTGTCTGCACTGGGGAAACCTGGTGGGTTAGGCACCATCTACGGAGGGAAATAGACAGTGGACATTTCAGTAAAGGTCCTTCATCTGGACTGCTTGGAGAAGGAAACAAGCAATGCGGGGTTGGGAAGCTGTCAGGCTGGAGGGTGTGGAGGGTAGATCTCCAGAAGTGATTTGGTCAGGGACACAGTGGCTTCACAATCATCAGGGGTGTGGTGGTCCGGGGGTAGGTAAGGGGAAGTGTCCGAGTGTGCAAATGGGTTTCTACAAGGCAAGGGTTAGTCTGCCAGACAACAATGACCCAAATGACACCCGTCCATTTCCTTCCACAGATGGTGCATGATCTGCTGAGTTCTTCCAGAATCTTGCTTACAATGGTGTCATGATTTGGAAGGGTATTATGAGAGATCTGTTTGGGGCTCACACAGAGAAGATCACAATGTTGAAGCCTGGCTCCTTTAACTGGTTACCAGATATAGAAGAGAATGAACAACAAATACTTGGTGGAAGGGGACCTACAGGTGTTCAGCAGACAGATGAAAGGGACTGTGATACTGGGAAACAACACACACTAGATCACACACAAGTTCCTTAGGATCAAGGAACACACACAAAAAGCTGGAAAAATTCAGCAGGCCAGGCAGCATCTATGGAAAAGAGTATAGTCGACGTTTCAGGCCGAGACCCTTCTTCAGGATTGAGATCACGGAACTGAAGGTCTTTAAAGAGGTTGATAAAATCATGAGGGGCACAGATAAGTTGGGTAGTAACAGTCTTTTTACCAGGGTAGGGAAGCCTAAAACTAGAGCCCTAAGGTGAGAGGGAAAAGGGGATGGGAGGGGCAAGTTTTTCACAACTTACCCCTCAGCTGTCCTTTCCACTTTCACCTTGTGGTCAGTGTATGGAATGAATAGTCAGAGACAGGAACATTACTTGAAAGGGCACTGGCATAGGAATAGGAAAAGACTAGAAGGATATAGGTCAAACATAGGCAAATGGGATTGGAGTTGATATGCATCTTGGTTGGCATGGATGAGTTGGGCTGATTCCTGAGATGTACTGTTCTATGTTCCAGAACTGCACTCAATATTCCAAAAATGGCCTAACCAATGTTTTATAAAGTTGTAACATGACGTTCCAGGTCTCATATTCTACGCCATGGCCGTTGAAGGCAAAGCATCCCTTTTTCAGTACCTGTGGGTCAGTGTTCCACAGAGAGACCAATCTGGGTCAATATGGGTGGAGAAAAGGACCCATGGATAGCCATCTTGGCCAGGCCCAGGACCAAGCCCACCAAGAGATCTTCCTCATGTCCGGCCCCCTTCCACACTGGGTGCCCATATATGAGGAGCGCAGGACTAACGTGCAGTCAGAACCTCAGCAGTAGCCCCCTGAGAAACTCAAACAGCGGCTGCAACGTCTCACATTCTGTGTACGCATGGTACACTGACTCCTCCGGCCACAGAATGGACAGCTGGACGGAGCGTCTGTTAACCTGCTCAGGATCCTGTTATGCGGGTCTGCCTGATGCAACACCTTCCACTCCAGGTCCCCGAGATACTGGGGAAGCATCCTTGCATAAAGAAGCTTCTACTGGGGACCTCCTCCGCTGCTAGATGGTAACATGGACCACCAAAGCGAGTCTGGTCAGGAGACGAAGGCAAGACTTGATAAATTAATTCCAGCTCTTGCTACTTTTGAATTTCAGTCATACAGATCAACTTCAGAACTAGACAGGGATTGAATAAATTGTGAAGGGTTTAATAAGGAAGAAACTTGTTTGCATTTGCAAAAGGATCAACAATCAGAGGACATAGGTTTGATGTCACAATCAGAGGACTATCAGCATAGACACACCCCAGGGCTGTGTGTTTAGCCTCCTGCACTACTCACTTTCCTCCTATGATTGTGTGGCACAGCACAGCTCCAATGCCATATTCAAGTTTGTTGATGACACTACAGTGAGCCAAATTGAAGGGGTAATAAATCAACACATAGGAGGGAGAGTGAAAATTTGGCTGAGTGGTGTCACAACAACAACCTCTATGTCAGCAAGACCAAGGAACTGACTGTGGACTCTAGGAGAGGAAAACCAGATTTCCATGAGCAAGTCCTCATCAGAGGATCAGAGGTGGAGAGAGTTAGCAATTCCTTGGTGTTATTATTTCAGAGCATCTGTCCTGGATCCAGCATGTAAGTGCAATTGCAAAAAAAGCTCGGCTGTGCCTCTACTTTATGAGTAGGAGATTCGGCATGGCATCTAAAACTTCGACAAACTTCTATAGATGTGTAGTGGAGAGTGTATTGACTGGCTGCATCACATCTCAGTATGGAAATACCAATGCCCTTGAACGAAAAATCCTACAAAAGGTAGTGGATTCGGCCTAGTACATCATGGGTAAAGCCTTCCCGACCACCGAGCATGTTGTCACAGGAAAGCAGCATCTATTATCTGAGATACCAACCACCCAGGCCATGCTCTCCTCTCACTGCTGCCATCAAGCAGAAGGAACAAAAGCCACAGCACTTGCACTACCAGGCTCAAGAACAGCTACTACCCCTCAACTATCAGGCTCTTGAATAGAAGGGGATAACTACACTCACTTGTCCACCCGTTGAAATGTTCCTACAGCCAATGATCTCACTTTAAGGACCCTTTATCTTGTTTTCTCATGTTCTCATTATTTATTTATGTTTTCATTTGTATGGTTTGCTGTCTTCTGCTCTCTGGTTGGCCTTTCATTGACCCTGTTACAGTTACTATTCTATACATTCGCTGAGTATGCCCACAGGAAAATGAACCTCATGGTTGTATATGGTGACATATATGTACTTTGATAATTCACTTTAAACCTTGAACTTTGAACATAGGGTTTGATGTTATCAGCAAAAGGAAGTTGGAGGAGCAGATTTGAACATGACATGAACTGAACTTACAGGTTTACCGGTGCCAGCCAAGGGCCTTGGCAATATCTCTGAGATGAATTGTGCACAGAAACCTACCTATACCAAGTAAGAAGTGAATGATAAACGAGCAACTTTGGGTCAGGGATCAAAGATCAAATATCTAGAAGCCGATGATACACGATGTTAGTTAACATTCAGAATGCATAAAAGAACCACGAAACAGACTGGTTCAGGTTTCACTGCAAACTGCAAAGGTGTGTGATTTTGTTGTTGACTGGAATGCGGTGGTTGTTGTGTGTCTGAATTTTCTAAAGGCATTTTAAACACAACACTCAGACATGTAACACAAGGGGAAACATACAGCGTGTCAGATCTTCCTACGAGATGCGGGAGGCTCCAATGAGGGGCCAGTCTTGTACCTTTTTGGTCCATAGTATTATATCTTGATCAGAGAACATGCTGTAGCAATCAGTGAAGAACGTGCGCAGCTGTTTCTGAACGAAGTCGATGGTAATCTGCGTCATAGGTAAATTGGCTGCAGCAGCCAGTACGTCAGCTGCTCGGCCTGAACCCTCCACAATGACACAAGGAGTCCCATTGCTTATCGCACTGTGTATTGTCTGCAAGACAAGAATGTCCATCTCAGAGCAAAACACAGGGGTGATCATTTATACATGTTCTACATATTCCCTGCTTCAAGCATCAAATGTTCATGATTCATACCCATAGAAAGAAAAACAGTAAACGTTACACATTTGTTTCAAGTGATCATGCTTGATGAATGTCTTAGGGTCTCGTGTAGATCTAACCAAAAAGGTGGATGAAGTTCGGGCAGTGGATATTGTTTATATGGACTTTAGCGAGGCCTTCTAATAGATCCCACATAGTGGGCTGGTCTGGAGCTTTAGGTCCCCTGGAAACCAGGCAGAGCTAGTTAGGTAGATTCAAAATCGTCTGTAAGGAATGAAGCGGAGGGTGGTGGCTGAAGGTTGTAACTCAGGCTGGTGACTAATGGTGTACCACAGGGGTCAGTGTTGTGAACCTTGTTATTGGCTATTTATATAACTTGGATGCAGGTGTGAATGCTCAAGGCTTGATGCAGGAGACACAAGATTAACTGGTATTGCTGATTGTTATCACAGACTACAGGGGCACCTCGCTCAGTTAAGGAAGTGGGCCAAGGAGTTGCAAATAGAGTTCAGTACAGTTAAGTGTAAGGTGATACATTTTGGAAAATCAAACCAGTGTGAGACTTCTGCTCCTATATCTTATGGTGTTGTAGTCTATGTTATAGGTGTAAGACTCTTCATTGACCTGTTATTCTGAGAGGACCAGACACTGGGATGAAATCATGTATATGTGAATGGTGCCGGAAAACTTGAGAGTGGTGAGCATTCTGTCCTTGTTCAAGAACACAAGTAAGGAAATACCCTGCAGCAATAAGCCAGTCTCAGAACAATAAATTTCACATGATGTATGTTGGTGATAATAAACCTGATTCTGATTGAGGTAATTTAATTTCAGCAGTGCAGAGTTTTTAGAAATATTGTTCCAGGATGGTGTTGATAGTCATCGGCAGGAAAAAGGATTGAAGCACAGTAAGCCTGCATAGATTTGTAAAGGACAAATTGTATTGAAGCAGTTGGGTAGAATTTTTAATGAGATAATTGACAGAGTTGATAAGGATGTCCCAAAACAAGAACAGGAAAATATAAGTGTGGATTAACTTACATTCAATGTTCCAGGACCACCTTCAAGGGCAACACATACAATTGGAATCTCAATTCCAGCATCTGCAAATCAAATATTGATGTCACAGAATGCAATTTTATAGGAACTTCTTAAAATGTCATTGAAGCATTACTCTTGATTTAAATTTTCTCAGTACAATTTCAATGCCTGAAGCTTCATGTGGAAATAATATCCTAAAATCTGGCCTTAGTGTGAAATTACAACACTTACCCTTTGCCTTCAGGTTCTGGCAACAGCTCTGACTGACCTGCATTCCCCAGCTTTACAATCCCTTAGTTTTTTTCTCTCTCTCCCTGATTACCATCAGTAACCTAGTAACCAGGTGGAACCGTAGCTATGCATTCTCCCTCCCTCCATCCAGGAGGTCATGAACGCACACTCAGTGGCCACTTCATTAGGTGCAGGAGGTACAGAGATCCCTAGTAAGGTGACCACCCAGTGTAGATCAGTTGCAGATATGGGCAGAGAAATTACCGATAGGGTTTAATTTGGCCAGATGTGAGGTGTTGCACTCTGAGAGGTCAAATCTAAAGGAAAAGTATATTGTTAATGGCAATGCCTTTAACAGTGTTGATGAACAGAGAGATCTTGGGATCTTAGGAAGAATGTGGAGACTCTGGGTGCAGAAGAGGTTTATCAGGATGTTCCCTGGATTAGAGGGTATGGGCTATAAATAGAGATCGGACAAACTTGCGTTGTTTTCTCTAGAGGGGTGGAAGCTAGGTCAGATATGAGAGAATTTTATAAGATTATGGGGGTGGTAAAGACAGAGCAGACAGCCAGTATATTTTTTCTGGGTTAAAATATCTTGCACCAGATGTGATGTACTGTTCTATGTTCTACTCTCAGTGCGTCAGACCTACATAGGCAGGCACCTCCCAGTCTCCGCCTAGCTAACAGGAGTTGCCTGCCACTCATTTCCAACTCATCACCTGCAACCTATTCAAACCCTGCTCTCAGCCACAGTCCTTGTTCACTCATCAGATCAGCCAGACTCAACCAGATGCTTCTAGCCTCCAGTTACCTTGTTGCCTGTGAGTTTAGAATTTGTCCTTTCTTGTTTTGTGGCCCTTCAAGGCTTGTTGTGTTGAAGTAGACTATCAAAGTTATCATTCACCACTAAATCGTCTCTGCTGCTTTGTTTTTGGGTCAAGCCTCCTCTACATATCTGACAGCATGTGAACCCTCGATTGACCCAGCAAAGTACGCTTGTCTAAAGAAAGTTGTCCGTTGATATGAGCACACGATCCAGAAGTAGCAGAAAGCCATGGACCATCTGCTCATGGTTCTCTTCCATCTCAATACAGCTACCCCACGACAGTCATCCCCCTCCCTCTGGATTCTGGTGCCTGAATGCTTCTATGGATGCCCAACTCGATGCTGCAACTTCTTGTCCCGGTGCATCTTACACCTCAAGCTCCAACCATCTCTGTATTCTACGGACCGAGACAAGGTTGCTTTCATCATTTCTCTCTTGACAGGGTGAGCTCTAACCTGGGCTTCTGCTAACCAGGACAATAAAACTACCATTTGCAATCAACATGAGGGATTCACCGCTGTGATGCACCAGGTTTTTGATCATTTGGGAAGTGAAAGGAGAGTCAGCAGATCAGATACTTTGCCCGTGCCAAGGCTCACACAGTGCTGCAGATGGAATGCGGAAGCGCTGCAGGCCCATTACTGTCAAGACCTCTCAGAGCGCTTGAAAGATGAACTGTCACTGGAAGATGCCCGCTGACCTCAAAAGCCTCATCACTCTCCCTTTCCAAATTGACAGGCGTCTCATGGAATGAACCTCCAGATCATCAGCCAGAAGCCTAGTTCCATTGCCAGAACCAGTTCAGGATGCAGGACCCTCATCATCAATTACTCCAGAACCCATGCAATTTAGGAAAGCACCCTTAACTGCCCAAGAGCATGAGCACAACGGAGAACCAACCTGTGCGCTTTCTGTAGAGCCTTGGATCACCCATACAACAAGTAACTACTGCCTCCGGGAAAAGGCATCACCAAGTACAGACAAGGGGCCTCCTATCTAGTGAGTTCCCCCAGGTTCCTTCTTCCAGCACCATAGCCTGACTCACTCTCTCTGTCCTCCTCCATTCAACAAGCCAAGATTGCCTTCGTCATCTCTCTCTTGACTGGGCTGCTCTGACCTGGGACAATAAAACTACCATTTGCAATAAATGTGGGAAATTCACTGCTGGGTTTTTAACCACCTGGGAAATGGAAAGAGCTGTATGTACACAGGAGGCTCTGGTGGATTCTGGGGCAGCAGGCAACTCCTGGGATAATAAATGAGCTGTGATGGGCTGAATGGTGTAATTCTGCTTTTATGTCTTCTGGTCTTTAAGATTGAAGAGGTCATAAAGCTGAGGGTCATGGAACAAATGCAGATTGCTGAAGGAACTGTATAGGTCAAACAGCATCTGTGGAGACAAAAGGCACCTGAGGTCCTGCATCCGGACTCCCATCGGTCCAAATTCATGACCCCAGTACATAGTGTTACGTACCCCGTAACTGGGTTGCCAAACCAGCAGAAATGGACCACTCGTTGGAGTCTGGTTTACTAGAAACTAATAAAGTTTTATTAAAGAAATAAGTAACACAGTACTCTAATCGTAAGGATATAAATGCAACAGGTTAGCAATGATAAAACACACATGTACACAGAACTAGGGTAATAGGAATCAACCTAGCTCTATCGCAGTCTAGGGGTAAAATGATCAGTCTCAAGTGACGCAGAGTTCAGTTCAGCTTAGTACAGTTCACAGTAATCGCTGTTGTGCCGTTGGAGAGAGAGAGAGAGAGAGAGATGCAAATTTGATTCAGGCAGACCTTTGATGTTCACAGGTGGTTTCGGGCGGACCCTTTTATGTCTTCTATCCCGCTGTGGTCACCGACTGTGACCCCTCTGCTCCGGATACGACTGTTCTTCCGCGGTGAACCCAGCACCTAGGCAAGGGCAGACACACACACCCAGGTTCCCACCAATCGTACCTTTACACCCTGTGAGCCTATGGTTGGTTCCCGCGAACCAGAGCTCCAAACTTCCACCACTTGTGGGGGCACACCGCTCTTTCCAGGAGTCTCGTTATCTCGTAATCTCGTGATGTTTCGTGCCTTAGTGAACCTGTTCTTTTCATCCCCCTGCTGGGGTATCGCCTGTCCATCAAACTTCAAACAGTTCAGGTTCAAAGCAACCGGTCTGTCAATATTCTGAATTGTGTCTCTTTTCGTTATCTCTCTCTCCTCTCTCATTAACATTTTGAACGTTTCTCCATTGTCTCCCCTATCTCTCTCTCATTAGCATCAATCTTTTGATAACTTGGTTTTTCGTCACAATAGCAGTGTGAGTGGGTGTGGGGTGGGAAATGATGGGTAGGTGGAATCTGTTGGGGCAGGATATAGGAATAATGAAGAAAGTGAGAAAAATCCCCAAGACGACGGGTGGGTGTCAGAGACAAAGGAAAGAGCACTGGGGGCATGTGGGTTACCTGAACTTGGAACATTCAATGTTCTTCATACTGGGGTCATGAATTTGGACTGGTGGGAGGAGGAGAGCGGAGATGAGAATATGGGGTGCCTGACTCACTACATAATGTACAGGCCAAAATCCAGGCACATGTAAACCATATCTGGATGATACCATGTAGACCTGGGACCTTTAGTTAAATGCTGATGCATCCTGTGTTAGATTTAGAGCCTCACCAACTCAACCTTGGCCAGATAAGGATATTTTCTACACAACACTGTAGACACTGTCATAGGACCTGGACACAACTCAAACTTCCTGCAAAATGACTCCACATTGTCTTCTTCATCTGTATTTTGCAAGTCCTGCATTCCTTTAACTATGTTCTCAGCCTCCAGCTGCTCCCATTCACTTACTGACCAGACAGCTTTGTTTACAGCTCATCACCATGGTCACCCTGGTTTTATCTCATCAGAGACATCCTTCCTCCAGCTTAAGAAGCCCCTTTCTTCTGTTTCCAAGTTCTGACCAATGATCTTCAACTGAAACATTGACTTTGGTTCTCTTCCCACAGATGCTGCCTGACCTGCTGTGCATTTCCAACATTTCCTGTATAATTTTTGATTCCAGCAGAGTGACAATATAGGAAATCAAAAGCAGTGCCGGAAGAACTCAGCAGATCAGGCAGCATCCATGGAAATGAACTAACAGTCAACGATTTGGGCTGAAACCTTTCTTCAATCCTGTGAGTTCTTCAGTCCTTTCTTGCACACACAAATTGTGAGTTCCTCCTGCAATTTGTGTGTGCTGCTTTGGATTTTCAGCATCTACGGATTTCTTGTGTTTATATCAAATACAAAACACAGCTCTCCAGATCCAATGCAGCATAAAAAAACACAAAAGCCATAAAGAATACAATAAATATAAATACATAAGATCAGATTATATACATAGTGTACATGAAGTGATGCTCGGCACAGGGGTATCTGTACATAAGGTGACTCTGATGGGAAATGATAAAGTGGTGATGGTGGGGTGGGTTAAAAGGTCAAGGTGTTGAACAGCCTGATGGCTTGGGGCAAGTAGCAGTTTTTGATTTGTGGTCCTGGTGTGGAAGCTGCTCCTGATGGGAGACGGGCAAACAATCCATGAGCAGGATGAGTGGGATGCGTCATGATATTACTGGCCTTTTCCCAGAACTGTTCTGTGTGTATGTCCTTGATGTCAGGTAGGCTAGTGCTAGTGATGCATATGTATTCTATTAGTTGCACTATAAAACTGGGAAGTACTGAGGAAGAACTACAAAACTTAATTGATATAATTGTTGAAGAAAGTGCAAAAATGGGTTTATCTATCAATTGCAAAAAGACAGAATGTATGGTGATATCCAAAAAGAAGGAGAATCCTATCTGCAGGCTGAGAATAAACGGGAAAGACATAAAACAAGTACAGAACTTTTGCTACTTAGGAAGCTGGGTGACATCAGATGGCAGGTGAGACTTGGACATCAAAAGAAGAATAGGGATGGCAAAAGACACCTTTACGAGAATGAAGAGTATACTGAACAATACTAAACTAGGCATGACAACCCGCTTCAGAGTACTGAAATGTTACATTTATCCAGTTATGTTATATGGCTCAGAATGTTGGAGAATATCTAGTAACATGAGGAAACAAATTGTAGCAGCAGAAATGTGGTTTTTGAGGAGGATGCAAAGAATATCATGGACGAAACAAATATCTAACGAGGATGTCATGAACAGAGCAAACACAAAAAGAGAAATAATGTATGAGATCATGAAAAGACAACGTAACTTCATTGGACATGTGATTAGGAAGTAGGAGTTAGAATGCACGGTAATTATGGGAAAAATTGAAGGGAAGAAAGCAAGAGGAAGACAAAGACAAATGATGATGGAGACAACAGCCAGAGAATTGGAAATGTATACCAATGAACTGACCCACTTGACCCGAAACAGGAGTGTGTGGGCCATGGCAGTCAAAGCTCAAACTGGGCATGGCACCTGGTGATGATGATGATGATAAAACTGGCTCCACACTGTCCCATCAAACAGTTACTGTACAATACATAATACAGAATACAACCAGCTCGATGTTAACCAAGCAAATACTTCTAGCATAATGCTGTATCAAATCTATCAAATAAAGCCAGCTCCAACTTGTCCATCCTAAAAACATTCCATCATAGTTACTGTGTTACAGCATGAAATCCATACAAAACCAGAGTCACTCCATACTGTCCCATCAAGCAATTCTAGCAGAGTTACTCTATGAAACCAACAAAGAATAAAGCTTCCTCAACAGGGCACCTTGAACCATTTCTAACAGTGCTACTGTATGAAATCAGTGGATCAGAGCAAGTCAGAGAGAGAGTGTTTGTAAGTGAGAAAATTCAGGATCCAGTTGCATAAGAAGATATCAAGGCTTAGATCTTGGAGCTTGGCAATTGTTTTTGAGGGGATGATAGTGTTAAATGCTGAGCTGTGGTCAATGACGAGCATCCTGAATTCAGCCCACCGAGTCCATGCTGGCCATCAACCATCTATTCACAGTAACCCTAATGTTGTTGGAATAGTGGAATCCTTTATTGCATCTTTTTCTCCCCACATTCCCATCCGTTCTCCCCAGAATTCATCAATCATTTGCAAGCTACGATAGCTTACAGTGGTCAAACAACCTACCAATCTGCACGTCTTTGGAACATGGGAGGAAAATAGAGCACTTGAAGGAAAATCACACAGTCGCAGAGAAAAAAAGACATGTTGACTCCACACAGACAGCAGAGACAGTGTCCCTGGCACTGTGAGGCAGTGGCTCTACTGGCTGTACACTATGCTGCTACAAATTTAACACCGCACACTATGCCATCAAACATATTTCCAGCAGAGTTACTGTGGGGATTTAGTACAGAATAAAGCATCCAGGGCACCTTCAAAAGGTGATGCCTCAGAAAGGTGGGATCTATCATTAAGTGCCCCCCCCCATCACCCAAGACAGGCATGGAGTGCAAGATGACCGGGAATCCTTCACTTCTACAGCTTTTCTCCTCGTTCAATGCCATTGTGATGTGTCTTCATCTTCCGTCAGCTCCAGCACTGAGGTCTTGGTTAGATCACTAGTTGTCTGGAACCTCCCCCTTGACCTTACCACCATGGATGACTCTATCAGGAACTGAACTCCAGATGGTTAAACTCCAGACAGCATTCCTCTTGGGATCTCCGAAACTCATAAGCCTCTCCACCATGACAAGGAGATCCACGAAACCTTTCCAGCACAGTTAACGAATCATACAGCTTGGAAACAGGCCATTCAGCCCAACTTATGCTTACCAGCCAGAAGGTATCATTCTGCATTAACCCAGTCATCCAGCACTTGATCCACTGTCCTCTGTGCCTATGTAATTCAAGTGCTCATCCTCTCCAGCACTGTCACATCCCCCTTATAGCACAGTGACCAGAAACTGCATACAGTACTCCAGCTGAGGCCTGACCAAGCTTTTATGAAGTCGGAACAGAACCTCTCTACTTCTGTAATCAGTGCTTGACTAAGGCTAGTATCTCAGATGCCTTCCTAAACATGTTATCTACCTGCATGGCCACCTTCAATGATCTATGGACTTGTACTGTAAAATTTCCTCTGTTCCTCAAATCTCCCTAAGGTCCTGGTGTTTTGCCTGAGTCTCATTCATTCTCCCAAGATGAATCACCTTACATTTCCGGATTAATGCCCATCTGACTTTTTTCAGTGTATTTCACGAATAAATCAACAACTCTCTGCAATCTCACACTACTTTCAACAATTCTGCCGACTTTCGTGTCATCCGAAAACTCCCACATCCACATTCTATTCATTCACATCAAGGGTCACAGCACTGATCTTTGTGGGAAACACTAAGTCACAACTATTCAATCACAACAGTAACCCTTCTCCATTACCCTCGGTCTCAAACTGTTGCCAGTACAATTCTGGATTCAATTTGCCAACGTGCCTTCGAAACTATGGGCTCTAACCTTCTGAATCAGTTTCCAGTGTGGGACTTGCCAAATTATCTGAACCAGTTTCCCATGTGGGACTTGTGTTATTCAAGTGCACACTAATCACATCTACTGGCTTCTTCAATATACCTTGTTGACTCTTCAAAGAGTTCAATCAGACACATTATCCTATTAAACATAGGCCTGCTCTTGTACAGCTTTCTCTGCAAAGATATTACAGTTAGGTTACTGAAGGGGTGAATGAATGCTTCCCAGCAATGGGACACACCAAAGCTTAACAGCCATAATCAGATTATACACATTCATCTCCACTTTGTTCTAATGTATCAAATTTGAGCCTAGATCTCAGAGAATCTCAGGGAATGTGAACGATGAATCCTTGTAATTATAAGGAAGTAGTGAAAGTTTGCAATATGATCAACTGAAGCGTCATACAAATTGGGAAAGGGATGAGGCAATAAAGGGCTAATAGTGGAGGAGGCTTAGAGATCAGAAACTGAGTAGTCATTAGATCAGGAAAGTGTGTTTAAGTCACAAGGATAAGCAAAGTGCAGGGAGCTGTTCACATGATAAACAGGGTCAGGACAAAAGGACAAGACTATAAATTAGAGAACCCAGTTGCAGGGAAAATGAATGTGTGTGTGTGTGTGGGAGGGGGGTGGATAGCTGTCTGGTAAAGGAGAACAAAGTTCCATTTGTCAGGCTGTTAGAGACAAAACTAAGATCAGATACTGCAAAGATGTGGATTATGCGACCAGCATGCAACATATACTATAAATTGCTGCATGCTTTTTGGGTCACTGTATCTTTGAGCTCTCACTTGAAGTGCTTCCCAGTGTCAAATATGATGGCAGAATATAGTATTAATGGTAAGACTCTTGGCAGTATGGAGGATCAGCGGGATCTTGGGGTCCGAGTCCATAGGAAACTCAAAGCAGCTGCGCAGGTTGACTCTGTGGTTAAGAAGGCATACGGTGCATTGGCCGTCATCAATTGTGGAATAGAATTTAGGAGCCGAGACGTAATGTTGCAGCTATCTCGGACCCTGGTCAGACCCCACTTGGAGTACTGTGCTCAGTTCTGTTTGCCTCACTACAGGAAGGTTGTGGAAGCCATAGAAAGGGTGCAGAGGAGATTTACAAGGATGTTGCCTGGATTGGGGAGCATGCCTTATGAAAACAGGTTGAGTGAACTTGGTCTTTTCTCCTTGGAGCGGAGGAGGATGAGAGGTGACCTGATAGAGGTGTATAAGATGATGAGAGACATTGATCGTGTGGATAGTCAGAGGCTTTTTCCCAGGGCTGAAATGGTTGACACAAGAGGGCACAGTTTTAAGGTGCTGGGGAGAAGGTACAGAGGAGATGTCAGGGGTAAGTTTTTCACTCAGAGAGTAATGAGTGCGTGGAATGGGCTGCCAGCAAGGGTGGTGGAGGCGGATACGATAGGGTCTTTTAAGAGACTTTTGGATAGGTACATGGAGCTTAGAAAAATAGAGGGCTATGGGTAAGCCTAGTAATTTCTAAGGTAGGGACATGTTCGGCACAACTTTGTGGGACAAAGGGCCTGTATTGTGCTGTAGGTTTTCTATGTTTCTATGTCTACTGTAACAGGACCTAAAGAAACCGACTTGTCTGAGGACTCACCATGATTTTCTCCATGTACCACTCTGTTTTAAGCTGTAACAAAGAGGACAACTGGGCCCTACGTGGAAGCCAGATTCAGGGTGCAGAATAAGCACACTATTTCCTCCAACAAAAGAAGACCCTCAAAATCTAGTTTCCTAACTTCTCTCCACACCTACTCACCCACCCTCTGCCTTCAGCCAAGTGGCCAGCTCTTACCTTCAGTCCCAATTCGCTGCTTTGAGATGTACTTTTCTAAATGGGTTCTCAGGGAAATCTCCACACCATAGCGTCCATGGGTCCCATCATCTACCAGGATAAAATGGGTGTGGTTGTGGTCCAAACAAGTCAACCTGCCCTGATTTGCTTCATCCAGGTAATATGTTGCAGGAAACTTGCCCTATTTCCAGAAAGATAGGCCTAGTTAACCACAAGCAGCATTAGCGCTCATTTCATCCATCATTGTCACCCTCTAGCTCCTCAGAGTAAAACACAACTGAGGACAACACACATTTCTTGTTGCTGCTATGTCATGAGGAACACAGGTGTGACATAAATTTAAATGTCAGACTGTAACCTGAAACATCAGGTACAATTCTGACAACAGGGATTCATTGAGATTTTGTGAGATGATCTGTAGATTGCTCATGAAAAAGAATCCAGTCCTGTAAATTATTGACTGTAAAATTAAGTTGATGTAGGACCAAAGCTCACCTGTCTATTGACCAGGCTCTTGTGGTTTGTGTCGGACCAAAGCTCACCTGTACATTGACCAAACTCTTGTGGTTTGTGTCGGACCATAGCTCACCTGTCTATTGACTAGGCTCTTGTGGTTTGTGTTGGGCCAAAGCTCACCTGTCTATTGACCAGGCTCTTGTGGTTTGTGTCGGACCAAAGCTCACCTGTACATTGACCAGGCTCTTGTGGTTTGTGTCGGACCAAAGCTCACCTGTCTATTGACCAGGCTCTTGTGGTTTGTGTCGGACCAAAGCTCACCTGTACATTGACCAGGCTCTTGTGGTTTGTGTCGGACCATAGCTCACCTGTCTACTGACCAGGCTCTTGTGGTTTGTGTCGGACCAAAGCTCACCTGTACATTGACCAGGCTCTTGTGGTTTGTGTCGGACCATAGCTCACCTGTCTATTGACCAGGCTCTTGTGGTTTGTGTCGGACCAAAGCTCACCTGTCTATTGACCAGGCTCTTGTGGTTTGTGTCGGACCAAAGCTCACCTGTACATTGACCAGGCTCTTGTGGTTTGTGTCAGACCATAGCTCACCTGTCTATTGACCAGGCTCTTGTGGTTTGTGTCGGACCAAAGCTCACCTGTCTATTGACCAGGCTCTTGTGGTTTGTGTCGGACCAAAGCTCACCTGTACATTGACCAGGCTCTTGTGGTTTGTGTCAGACCATAGCTCACCTGTCTATTGACCAGGCTCTTGTGGTTTGTGTCGGACCAAAGCTCACCTGTCTACTGACCAGGCTCTTGTGGTTTGTGTAGGACCAAAGCTCACCTCTGCGTCAACCAGGCTTTCACGGTTGTGCACGATGCCCCAGCTGGCGATGCCAATTGCGACAATCTGCTTTTCCTTGTGGCTGCTGGTCATGTTACAGTGCCTGACAGCCTCTCCAACATACTTCATCACGCCAGCATAGGAACCCCCGGTGATAATCCACGCACCTGAGAGAAAAGTTTTGTTTTATATAATCCATAATTTAAAACATCATATGGATGAAAAGCTGAGTCACATGGACAGACAGCAAAGTTCCAGAGTTACAAATTAGCAATGGCACAGACCACCATAGTCTTAAACAGATTTGCTCACACCTCCTCCCATCTTGCTTCACCCTTTGGTCCCAACCCAACTCTCCATCCCTCTGGGTCTCACCCAGACTCTTAGCCCAGCTCCAGATGAGCTCTTGGTGGAGAAACACATGTCTGCTGATAGCGACAGAACTGAGCAGGATATTCAAGAAGACAATAAAGAAAAAATTGTATCCTCCATGTAAAGGTACTTCTTTCTGTAACACAGGACCAATACAAAGCATTTAATGAAGAGAAAAGAGGAAAAAATACGTTAATAAAGTACCAATCAAGAGGGGAGAGATGAGCAGAAAATACAATAAAAGAGGAGTACAAAAGAGAGGGAGTAGAATATAAAGAAATGAGGGGAGCATGAAGCAGCAACAAAATAAAGGAAGAATGGCAGAAAGTGGAGAGAGACAGAGGAGATATGGGCATTTGGTACAGGAGAAGAAGGGCACAAACAGAAGGAGAACAAAAACACAAGAGATTCTACAGATGGTGAAAATCCAGACCAACACACGCAACTTGCTGGAGATACTCAGGAAGTAGCTATGGAGAGGAATAAACAGCCGACGTTTTAGGCTATGACCCTTCACCAAGACCCTTCTTCTGAAGGAGAACAAAGTACCAAAGAGAGGAGAGAGTGGCCGAGACAGAGGAGAATATAATAGATCAGGGTTTGAGAATAAATTACAAGTAAAGAGAGAGGGAAGTGAAACAGAGAGATGTAATGTGAAGTTGTTGGAGGAACAGAGAAAAATTAGTAAAAACTATGCGTACAGACGTAAATGTGTTTCAGTAAATGTTGTGCAATTCCTTGGTTATCTGGAGTACTGAAAACAATTTTGTTCTCTGTATCATGAAGAGAATGAAAAAATTAATGAGCATTGCAAAATACTTCACGGGAATAATGCAGTGGAATGGGAGAGTGTGTCTTTCAAGACAAATTAATCTGAGTGCACTGTTTGTTCTTGTGAGTGTATTTACACAATTGAGCCCTTTAAGATCATGAAAAGCTTTAATAATTAGAGGTAAAAAAAAAACAATGATTTTATTTGCAGTTAAGGACACATCTACAAGTATAAACTTAAAACTTCAGGAAAGATGTCTGCAACTGAGACAATGAGGACCAGGGTGGTCAGCACCTGCAATACTAGAGGACCAAACACGATTGACCCCTGCTCTACTACCAATAATAACATTTATCACTCTGTCCCTCACTCAAACTTTGGTAAATCCAATCATCTGGCTGTGCATCTTCTGCCTGCATACATCATCATCATCATCATCAGGTGCCGTGCCCAGTTTGAGCTTTGACTGCCATGGCCCACACACTCCTGTTTCGGATCAAGTGGATCAATTCATTGGTATTCATTTCCAGTTCTCTGGCTACTGCCTGCATACAGACTGGCTAAAAAAGCACAGCACCAGTGAAAAGGACTAAGAAAAGCTGGGTAGCAGAAGTGGTGGAGCGAATTTGGAATTGCCTTGAGAGAATGGACTGGATCACGTTTAAACATTTATCAGTGGGCCAAAATGAATATGCCACAGCTGTCACTGACTGTGTAAGGATGGCCAATACTAGTGGGCTTAATTTTATGCTGATTGGAGGAAAGTATAGTGGGGATGTCAGAGGTAGTTTTTTTTAAGAGAGTGAGAGGCACATGGAATGCACTGCCAGGGGTAGTGGAAGAAGCATCTACATTGGAGACATTTAAGTGACTCTTAGACAGTCACATGGATAATTAAAAAATGGAGGGTTATACAGGAGGGAAGGGTTACAGTGATTATGAAACAGAATAAAAGGTTTGCACAACACTGTGCGCCAAGAGCCTGCACTGTGCAGCACGCTTTATGAGAAAATATAAAGCATATGGTTGCTATAATAGAGTATGAAAAACAGTCGAGGCCCTTCCGTGAGTCCAGGCCAGGAACTGGAGGTTGTAGGGCAGAAGGTGGCCTGTTCTGGGTAGGAGGGTGGCCTGTGTGTGAGAGTTGCTAGGTGGGTAGGAGGGTGGGAAAAGGCTTGTTTTGCTGTTGTCTTGCTTAGTTGTTGTGAATGTTGTTGCTTGTGGAGTTCTATTGAGCATTGTGGGCATGCAATGTTGGCACCAGAATGAAGGCAACACTTGTGTGCTGGCCCCAGCACATCCTTGGCTGAGTTGGTTTTTAATCCAAATGATGCATTATACTCCTTTCTCTGCCCCACCTTCTCATTCTGGCTTCTTTCCCCTTCTTTTCCAGTCCTAATGAAGAGTCTCAGCCCGAAACATTGACTGTTCATTCCATTCCATAGTTGCTGCCTGACCTGCTGAATTCCTCCAGCGTTTTGTGTGTATTGCTCTGGTTTTCCAGCATCGCCAGAATCTCTTGTCTTATGATGCATTTCTCTGCATTTTTTGATGTACATCTGATAGATAATCTGAATCTGGAATCTGATTTGAATATGAAAGGTACATTCAGAAGTTTGCAGATGACACAAAAAAATGGCCATATTATCAACAGTTGGGATGATAGTCTTAGGTCACAGAGCAAAATTGAAATCCATTCTGAAGAGACCTTGGTATATGATTGCAGAGTCTATGAAGATGGCAGCAGAGGTAGATGAGGGTGGTAAGAGCACGTGAGAAGCTGGCTTTCATAAACAGGAGAAAACAATACAAGAGCAGGGAAGTTGTGATACAAATATATAAAAATTTGTTTAGGCTATCATGGGCAGTTCTGGTCACCATGCAAGAGGAAAGATGTGCTTGCACCAGTGAGATGTTGATTGCGAAAGTTTGTTTCAGATGGGGAGTGACGGATGGGCTGAGCTTGTTTTCTTTGAAGTAGAGGAGGTCAAGAGGGGGAAGATGCTGATATATGTGGTACAGATAGGGTGGATAATGTGAAACAGTGACCAAACAACCCACCAAGGTGGCACACCATCTTAATTTAAATGAGAATCACACTAACACTTCAAATGTCAGCATGGTTTTGAGCAACTAATGCATAGTACCACCCGTGATAATATAACTCATGCGTTTATAGGGAGAAGAGCATTATGATCTCAACAGTTGCAATAGAAATCATTGGAAATAAATAACAAACAGGAGCAGGAAAGGAATTCTCATCCCCTGCTCTGACAGTCAAGGATATCTTGGTCTCAACAACTCATCCCACTCTCTCCTCTTTGCTCCAACTCCCTCATGGTTTCAAGGTGCAAGAACAGTCTTTTACCCCTCAAACATCAGGCTCCTGAGCCAGTGTGGATAATTTCACTCACCTCAACTCTGAACTGATTCCACAATCTACAGACTCACTTTCAAGGTCTCTACAACTCACGTTCTCAGTATTGTTTATTTGTTTGTTTATTTAATAGCCTTATTATTTGTTTTTATGTTATTTGCACAGTTTGTTTCTTTTGTCACACTGATTGTATACAGTTTTCCATTGATTCTACTGTATTTCTTTGTTCTACTGTGAATGCCTGCAAGAAAATGAATCTCAGGGCATTATATGGTAACATGTACACACTTTGACAATAAATTTACTTTGAACTTTATGGTTTACATGTCAGCTTTGAATGTGACTGGTGAAACATATCCTCCTCGCTGATGATCAACACTGGTGCACCTCAGGGGTGTGTGCTTAGCCCACTGCTCTACTCTCTGTATACACATGACTGTGTGGCTAGGCATAGCTCAAATACCATCTATAAATTTGCTGATGATACAACCATTGTTGGTAGAATCTCAGGTGGTGACAAGAGGGCACACAGGAGTGAGATATGTCAGCTAATGGAGTGGTGCCGCAGCAACAACCTGGTACTCAACGTCAGTAAGACGAAAGAGCTGATTGTGGACTTCAGGAAGGGCAAGACAAAGGAACACATACCAATCCTCATAGAGGGATCAGAAGTGGAGAGAGTGAGTAGCTTCAAGTTCCTGGGTGTCAAGATCTCTGAGGATCTAAACTGATCCCAACATATCGATGTAGTCATAAAGAAGGCAAGGCAGCGGCTATAACGTGGAGAGCATTCTGACAGGTTGCGCCACTGTCTGGTATGCAGGGGGGTGGGGTGGGGGCGGGGGCTGCCGCATAGGACCAAAAGAAGCTGCAGAGGATTGTAAATCTAGTCAGCTCCATCTTGGGCACTAGCCTACAAAGTACCCAGGACATCTTGAGGGAGTGGTGTCTCAGAAAGGCAGCATCCATTATTAAGGACCTCCAGCACCCAGGACATGCCCTTTTCCCACTTTTACCATCAGGCAGGAGGTACAGAAGCCTGAAGGCACACACTCAGTGATTCAGGAACATCACTCTGCCATCCAATTCCTAAATGGACATTGAATCTTTGGACATTACCTCTCTTTTTTTTAAATATACGTATTTCTGTTTTTGGATTTTTTTGCAATCTATTCAATAAACATAATTGATTTATTTGTTTATTTATTATTTCTTATTTTATTATTATTAATTTTTTCTCTGCTAGATTATGTACTGTATTGAACTGCTGCTGCTAAGTTAACAAATTTCACGCCACATGCCGGTGATAATAAACTTGATTCTGATTCCGACTCTACAGCTTTCTATGGTAGAAAATTTCCAAGGATTCTCAATACCTAGAGAAAATATTTCTCCATGTATCTCAGCTACTCCAACATTAAAAGATATATTTTACTCTCCTGTTAGAATTCAACAAATTTTTGGGTCCTGATCTCGCAATAGAAATCATCCATTTCTTTTTCCAAAGGATCACAAGCATAATACGTGGAAGGTTAAATAGCTTGAAAGTGATTTTCACAATTGTAATGAGGTTTGGCAGAATAGACAGAAGAAAATCTGCAGCAAATACAAATCTAGATACGGAAAAGCTGTTGGTCATGCAGGTCCAACAGGGAATCCAGGAGGATTGTCATCACAGCAACAGAATTAGAATGTGAGGTAGAGTAGCTGCAAAAGAGAGGAATCAATATATTCAAGCAACACACATAAAAGTTGCTGGTGAACGCAGCAGGCCAGGCAGCATCTCTAGGAGGAGGTACAGTCGACGTTTCGGGCCGAGACCCTTCGTCAGGACTAACTGAAAGAAGAGCTAGTAAGAGATTTACTCATTGAGGGGCGTTGGGGAGTTGGGGCAGATCTGTTTCTGTGCAGTATATTCTCACACACACACAAAAACATCAGTTTCTTCCTACCTGTTGACTGTGCCACTTTGATGAGGCCTCTACGGAACGTGAATTTCAGGTCTGGTTTCAGATGAAAGTTTTTTGCCCCTCCAGTAACGGAAATGAGAAGGTGCGGAGGATTTAAGCCCCAATACTTGGTCATCAGCTGGTATATTGTCATTGGTGGTGTGTCATTTGAGACTCGAACATACTGGAAATGACCAAAAACAGAGACCACACAGTTACCAATTGTCAATGCTGCTGAGCACGAGGCAGAGTAAAGTGACCAGCTCTCACAACTACCACGTCCCTCCCCCCGCCTCACACTGTCATATCAAGTGCCCACCCCACAAAGGTACAGAGACCAAAGATATACCAGTTCACAACCAGTTCACAAAGATTTACCAGACCACAATGGTTTAAGAAGGTGCTGATCCAAGCTTCTAAAGGGAAATTATGCCCTGACTTTGGTGAAGGAGAGGCTGTGAGGACGGGAGAAACAGTGGGAACAGGAGGAGCAGTGATGATGGAAGGGGCAGATTCTTTCAGCTAAAACAAGGCATAGAATCATTGAGGCACATTGTTTTAATTTATTAATGAAAATGGATTTTTTGCTTGTATTAGGGCATCTGTGAACTTAGAGGCTATCAATATGATATAGTTGGGAGAGATCATGTCTACGGAATGTGAATAAGTTTTTTGAAGGGATGATGAGATTGACTAATAATGGCAGGGCAGTGATGTTGTTGCATGGACTTCAGTAAAGCTTTCGACCAGCTCCGTCACGGTAGGCGGAGCTGAAAAATCAAGATGCAGGGTATCCACACTGACTTAGTAGATTGGATTCAGATTTGGCATGCCCAGAGAAGACAGAAGGAAATGGTGGAAGGGTGCTTTCCTGACTGGAGCTCTGTGATCGGGGACTGAGGGCAACTGGATAGAAGTTCATAAAATTATGGGAAGCAGAGATAAAGATGACAGGGTCATTTTCCCAGGTTAAGTACTTAGAGGACAAAGCTTAAAAGTGAGAGGAAGAAAGTTTAAAGGATATTTACAAGACAGTTTTTTAAAATATATTCAGAGTGGGACTGGGCTATCAGGAGAAGCGGTGGCGGTAAATATGATAGCAATGGCTAAAATGCCTTTAGACATGGGCATGATGAGGTGGGAATTGCAGGGATGAAGACCATGTACACAGGCAGGTGAGATCAGAATGGTCAAGTGAGATATCATGGGCTGAAGGACCTGCTCCTGTGCTGTATGTTCTCTGGTCTACGTTCCACTTTTCTTGTCGATCAACCCATAAATAATAATTGGGTTTCTCTTTACATGTGCTGAGTGCTTGCAGCATATGCTTATACTTACACAGGAAGGAAATGGGCAGTTGACACTTGGGTTGAGAGCCTGCACCAAGACCTGAGAAAGTGTCACAACCCAAAACGTTCACTGTCCATTTCCCTCCATAGATGCTGACTGGCCTGTTCAGTTCTCCTAAATCCTTTGTGTGTTGCTTCAGATTTCCAGCATCTGCAGTCCTTTTCATCTTCTATTTTAATTGCTGGGAATGTTAGCCCGGTACTTAGGGAATCAGTGGTCCTTAGCTGATGTTGAAAATGGCGAGTGGAGAGATCTCAGTGCAGAGATCTCAATGCATTGTCTGTACCAAGATTCCCAGTACCCAATTCAATCCCTGGGGTGCTCCACACTGACAGCACTTCCTACCAATCAGATGGTGGTGGGTACCACTGGGCATTTTCAGAGTGTTTTTCAGGGGCAGGGTGTGGATGGCTGAATGCTTTCTGCATGATCAGTCCATCCAAACCAGCAAGGCCATGAGAAAACCAAAGAGGCACAGTTAAAACCTAACCAGAGAAGAGTGGTATTTGCTACTAAAAATCCAGACATGAGGAATACTGAGTGAAGGTGTTGGCTATTGCTGTTGCAGACAAGGTGCTAATTTCAACCCACTCCACTATGTAGATGCAAGTGGGATGAAAAGGAAACAATCCCAGCTCATGGTCTTGACGCCAGGACTTTAAACACAGCTTGACAGACCCACCTACCTTCCCACTCTTCTGTCCTTGTCCTTCAAATGCAATGTCTCCAAATGCATCGGTTGGATGCTTTTGCAGGTGCTTTGTGGAACTCCACTTCTCCCGCTGTAGGTCGCCAGCCCTAAGGGCCTCTTCACTGTGGCGGATCCTCGGGTATCCACAGTCACACACTGGCCTGTGAGGAGAGGCACAGAGCAGACTGCTAACTCTTATCATCAAATGGTAGTTCAGTGTATTGGAGCAGGGAAGCAGCAGCATTTTCATTGACCCAGTCCCTCGCTTTGACCAGCGCGAGCTCCAAACCAACCTGGGAGTGCCAGTGCTAAAAGTCCCTCCGCACATGATGCTCATCCTCTCAGGTTAAATCATGCCCATCTCTAACTCTCTCACCAAGGCTTCCTTTGGAAAGGGATTACTTTTACAACCTGAGACCTTTTTGAGATCTATCTCATTACTTTTGAGCCCCGATGGAGAGTAATAGCCCGAAACGTCAGCTATTTCCATAGACGCTGCCTGACCTGCTGAGTTCCTCCAGCATTTTGTGGGTGTTGCTTGGGACAACCAGCATCTGCAGAATCTCCTGTGTTTATTCTTACAACGGGATTAGTTGGTACATCAACCTAAATACATCAAACACCTCACTGCCCGGATTTTAATGGTGAATGGGTTACAAAGGCCAGGTTTCATATACTTCAGATGAGAAATTGCTTTCACAACTTTTGCAGTTGACAATTTCACTGAAAACTTTGACAAGCAGCTGGTCCAGCCACACGTGGGGAGGGGAAGGGCAGGATCTGATCCCAGGACAGCCTATACCTCTTGTCTAGGGGAGTGAACAGGACAGAGAATGACCCCAGGATATTCCACACTCCACCTCCAAGGGAGTAGAGAGGACGGAGTCTGATCCAGGCCTGTGAGAATCTGCAACACTTCTCCTGGAGTTCTGATGCTTCTTATGTAAAAACACTGCATTGGCCACTCTCCAGTCTTCCAGGACTTCTCCCATTACTGACAATGATGCAAATATCTCAGCATCATTATACACTTCTGAGAGGCAGAGACAACGAGAGTCTTTTTCCCAGGGTAGAAATGCCAGATACTAGAAGGCATAGGTTTAAGGTGAGAGGGGGAATGTTTAAAGAAGTTTATGAGGCAACTTTTCTTTTGCACAGTGTGGGAGGAGACTAGAACACATTGCCAGGGGAAGTGGAGGATGCAGACACAATAGAGGCATTTAGGAAGTATTTAGACAAACATCAAAAGGCAGGGAGTGAAGGAATATGGACCATGTACAGGAAGATGGGATGAGGGAGATTGGCATCAGGGTTTGCACCAACATTGTGGGCTATTTGACCTTTTCCTGTGCTCTACTGTTCAACTTTCTCCGTCCAAGTACCACTCTACAGCTGGAAAGAGTGCAGAGGCAATACACAGGTATGGAAAGTATGCACAAGTGTGCAGAAGTATGGAAAGAGTGCAGAAACAATGCCCAAGAATGTCACTGGGACTGGACAGTTTAATCTCTAAAGAGAGATTTGATAGGCTCGGACAGTTTTCTCTGGACTGAAGGATGACATTAGAGATGTTTGTAACATCATAAGTGATATAGATAAGGTGGATGGTAACAGCCTTTGTCCTGGGGTAGTGGAGTCTAAAACAGATTTAAGGTGAGAGGGGAAAGATCTAGTGGGGATCTGAGGGGTAAGTTTCTCAAGCACAGTGTAGAGACTTTATGGAACAAGCGGGAACAATTACAACATTTAAAAGACATTGGGACAGGTACATAGATAGGAAAAACTTGAAGAAGTGAACCAAACAGACAAGTAGACAACTTGGTCAGCATTGGCAAGATGGGCCAAAGGGACTTTTTCTGTGCTGTATCACTCTCTAACTCTCAGTTTCCCTGGTCTCACAGGCCATCATCTTGCGTGCCAAACTGTGGCACCTTCCAGAATTACCCAGAGAATTCAGCAGGCATAGTTCAGGAGCTCGAATTAACTCTCGGCCGAACTGTTTCCCAACCTCTCAGGCTCTGATGTTCATAGATTCTATTTGAAAATGTTGAGGTTTTTCTGAAACAAGTCCAAGACGCTACAGCCGTGTAGCCCCACCCACAGTGCAGTCAATGGTGTCTGAGGGGCATTTATCTTTGCTATTTACTCAGTGGCCACTTTATTCGGTATCTCCTGTAAAGTGGCCAGGGAGAGTACGTCCGTGTTCTTCTGCTGCTGTAGTCTACCTATTTCAAAGTTTGATGTGTTTTGCATTCAGAGATGCTCTTCTGCATTCTACTGTTGTAATGTGGTTATTTGAGTTACTGTTGCCTTGCCGTCAGCTTGAACCAGTCTGGCCATTCTCCTCTGACCTCTCTCATTAACAAGGCATTTTCATCCACAGAATTGCCCCTCATTGGATGTTCTTTTGTTTTTTTTCACCATTCTCTGTAAACTCTAGAGACTGTTGTGCATAAAAATCCCAGGAGATCAGCAGTTTCAGAGATACGTGAACCACTACGTCTGGCTCCAACTATCATTCCATGGTCAAAGTTACTTAGATCACATTTCTTCCCCATTCCAGCATTTGATGTGAACAACAAGTGAACCTCTTGACCCTGTCTGCATGCTTTTATGCATTGAATTGCTGCCACTTGACTGGCTGATTAGAGATTTGCATTAACGAGCAGGTGCACAGGTGTACCTAATAAAGTGGCCACTGAGTGTAAGTCTGGCCACAATGAGATTGTTGGGTTGTTCTGGTGCTGAGCACATCAGTCCAGTACCAACAGGCAGCACCTAAGGCATGGACACTCTCAGCACAGATGCAGGGAAGCCGTAGGAATGCTCAGCAGAGCTGGCATGTTAATGTGCGGCGCTGCGTGAGTTGGTATGTTGTGCTATGTAACATGGCGTGATGAAGTTTATCATGGCAGTTGCTGCTCACGGGTGAAAAAGTGATTGAGCTGCCCAAATGTCTTCAGCTGCTGAGACGACCCACCATGACAAGGGAAGTCCGTGAGCAGCAGCTGTACCCAGAGGTGGCCATGATTCAAGAGCTCAACATGAAATCAGCCTGTCAAGCTCCAGGGAGCATGGTAACCATCTTACCCCAGATCCAGGATCACAGACCATTCTTACCCCATGTCTTTCGGCGCATGCTCACTCTCCACAAAGTGAGTACAACACTTCTTTCTGATGTTTTCCTGAATCCATTTTCTGAAGTAGCCCTGAAGAAAATACAAAATAATGAATGCAGCAAACTCTATGAACAGAGCTCTCAGTGGATCCCTCTCACTTCCTGCCCCACCCATTTTACCATTCCTTCACCTACCCTCTCCCCAAATCTCAGCCTCTGTCCTTTACCCTCCCCTTTTCCCCTTCCCCTGTCTTCCAGTTTTTCAGTTCTATAAAGAAAGCCAATTAGTACTGAAGTGGCTTCATATTCGAAGATTATTTATTATCAATGTATGTATAAATTACACAACTTTGAGATTTGTCTGCTTACAGGCACCTGAAAGAACTCAGTTTAAACAAAGGCCAACACCCAATGCACAGATAAACACACAGATAGAAACAAGCAGCAGCTTTCCGAAACAAATTGAGTCCGTGGACCTGAATCCCTGATCAGATGGAGAAGGCCCATTTCCTCGGTCTCAGTTCATCTTATGGTGGGCAAATCACCGCGAAGCTCGCAGACACAAAACATTGATTGTATTTCCCCTGTCTGACCCGTGCCTGACTACATGTTATAGTAGGTTCATATTTGACAAGCCCAAATTCTCTCCACTGTTGTATTGAGAAGTAGCAACACAGGTCATGAAGTGTAGTTTGTTACATGCAAGCTGATTGCAATTAAAGTGCAAGTTCACAACATTGACACTGCAATTTCACCTTGTTCTGCAGCCACACCAAAGTACAAGGGAAACTTTACATTTGGAAGACCTAAGTAGGAGATTGATGTGACCGAGTTAGGGGAAGGATTGCAGGGCTAGGGTCTAATAAAGTGCGCAGCAGGTGAACACAAATTCTGGGAGTTTAGACTTCATAGCATTGTACTTTAGAAAGATTTAACTCCTGATCAAAATTGGCCAGAAAGTTGAATGCTGTGCTGCCAAAACCAGCACAGATGCAACCATGAAGAATCCTTGCAAGTGCCTCTACTTCCTTAGGAGTTTAAGATTCCTTGTATTATCTAAGACTCTGACAAACTTCTAGAGATGAGAGATACAGTGGAAAGCATTCCGACTGGAATGGAAACTCCAAAACACAGGGAAGTAAGAGGCTACCTGGTGGAGGATTCAACCAGTTCCATCATAGGTGCAGTTTCCCCCACCACTGAGTATACTTATAACAGGCGACATCTCAGGAAATTGATTTCCATCATCGGGCATTCTGACATCTTCTCATTGCTGTGACTTTCCCACAACCACCACATTCTAGAAACCCTAAACACTACCTCGGACTATATTTCTTTTTCTCTTTCTCTACTAGCACAAGTCTATATTTTATTATGTTAACCATGCATAGTTTGTTAATTTGAGCATAGAGAATTATGTTTGCTTGTTATGTTTCTGCTCCATTATGAGCACAACCCTTCCCACGAATGAGGACATTTTCAAGAAGCATTGTATCCAGCACTAAGGACCCTCACCAGCTGAAGCATGTTCTCTTCTCATTTCCACCACCAGGGAGGGTGTACAGGAGTCAGTCAATAACTCAGAAGTAGCTTGTTTCCCACCATCATGAGATTTCTGAATGGTCCAGGAACCCATGACCACTCCCCCATTATTCCTTTCTTTGGTATTATTTATTTATTTTTTGTAATTTATGCCAATTTTATGTTTTTGCACTGTAATTATGGTGTCAAACAATAAATTTAATGTCATACTCTGTGTCAGTGTTAATAAATCTGATTCTGATTTTAATGTACTGCTGTTAATTTCCATGGCAGTGAATGCAATTTGAACAGTTCTGGTAAATGTTATTCCTTACCTTTTCTAACAATAATTATAATTTAATATGGTAAACAAAGAGATGTTGCAAAAGAACAGAATAGTTATTAATAAAGGCTATTGTTGATTTCAAGAAAGTTAAACATGTAAACCACTAGAACATAGAACAGTACAACAAAGGAACAGACCCTTCAGTTCATCCGACATTTTATGTGCGTTGCTGGGATTTCCAGCATCTGAAGATTTTCTCCTGTTTGTGACCCTTCAGATCATTATGTCTGCACGCAGCACCATGCCAAATTAAACATATCTCTCCATTGCCTATGTCCACCTAACAGCCTCTTAAATGGCACTGTGCTACCTGCTTCCAGCACTCCCCCGACAGTCCGTTCTAGGCACCCACCAACGTTTGTGTAAGAAACTTGCTCCATACATCTCCTTTCAACATCCCCTCTTACCTTAAATACATGTTGTCTAATATCTGACATTTCTACCCTGGGAAAAGACTCTAGCAATCTAGCGTATCTATGCCTCTCATAGATAGAGGCAGATGTCACATCACAGGTAGATAGGGTCGTAAAATGAGGTCTTGGCATGTTTGTTGTCTTTCATAAATCAAAATATTGTGTACAGGAGTTGGGATGTTATTTTGAAATTGTATAAAACGTTGGTGAGGCCTAATTTGGATTGTAGCTTGCAGTTCAGGAAAGATATTAATAAGATTGAAAGAGTATGGAGAAAATTTACAAGGATGTTGCTGGGAATTGACTTATAGGAAAAGGTTGAATAGGTTAGGACTTTATTCACTAGAGCATTAGGCAAATGTGGGGAGATTTGATAGAGGTATACGAGATTATGAGGGGTACACACAGGGATAATGCAAGCAAGCTTTTCCCAGTACAGTTGGATGAGACTAGATCTAGAGGTCATGGGTTAAGACCATACGGCAATAAGGCATAGGAGCAGAATTAGGCCATTCAGGCCATCAAGTCTGCCCTATCATTCCATCATGGCTGATTTATTACCACCATTCTCCTGCCTTTTCCCCATAACCCTTGATTAACCAAGAACCTATCATCCTCCACTCTAAATATACCCAATGGCATGTCGTCCACAGCAGTCTGTACAAAGAATTCCACAGATTCATTACCTTCCTCATCTCTGTTCCAAATGGGCATCCCTCTGCTCTAAGTCTGTGCCCTCTGGTCCTGGACTCCCCCATTATAGGAAATATCCTCCCTACATCTACTCTATTTAAGATTTTCAATATTTGACAGACTTCAATGAGATCCTTCCTCATTCTGCTAAACTGCAGGGAGTGCAGGCCCAGAGCCATCAAACACTCCTCGTAAGTTATCCCTTTCATTCCTGAAATCATTCTCGCGAACCTCCTCTGGAACCTTTTCAATGTCAGCACATCTTTTCTGTGATAAGGGGACCAAATCAGCTCAAGATCCTCTAAGTGTGGTCTGACAACTGCCTTAAGAGGCCTCAGCATTACATCCTTGGTTTTATATTCTAGTCCAATGTTAGAAATGAAAGTTAACATTGCATGTGCCTTCCATACCACTGGCTCAGCCTGCAAGTTAACCTTCCAGGAATCCTACACAAGGACTCCTTTGCATTTCTGATTTTTGAATTTTCTCCCCCTTTAGGAAATGGTCTATGCCTTTATTTCTTCTACCAAAGTGCCTGATCACATACTTCCCTACATTATATTCCATCTGCCACTGCTTTGCCCATTGTCCTAATCTTGATCACAAAGCCATCAATTCTATCACCACAATTATTGACATAATGTGAAAAGAAATGGTCCCAGAACCATCCCCTGAAGAACACCACTTGTCACTGGCAGCCAACCAGAAAAGGCCCCCTTTAATACCACTCTTTGCCTCCTGCAATCTTCTATCCATGCTGATGTCTTACTTGTACATGGGCTCTTATCTTGTTTCGCAGCCACATATGTGGCACATTGTCAAATGCCTTCTGAAAATCCAAGAGAGCAACACCCTGTTAGTCTCCTTTGTCTATCCTGCCCATTATTTCCTCAAAGAATTCCAACAGATCTGTCAGGCAAGATGTTCACTTCAGGAAACCATGCTAACTTTGGCCAACTTTATCATGCACCTCCAAGTACCCTGAAACCTCATCTTTAATAATGGGCTCCGACATCTTCCCAACCACTGAAGTCAAGCTAACTGGCCTATAATTTCTTTTCTTCTGTTTCCCTCCCTTCTTAAAGAGTGGAGTGACATTTGCAATTTTCCAGGCCTCTAGAAGCATTCTGGAATCTAGTGATTCTTGAAAGATCACTTCAAGTGCCTTCACAATCTCTTCAGCTACCTCCTTCAGAATGCTGAAGTGTAGTCCATCTGGTCCAGGTGACTTATCTACCTTCAGAACTTTCAGCTTCATAAGTACCTTCTCCTTAGTAATACTTAGTAATAACAACTATACTTACTTCTGCCCTTTGACACTCCCACAATACTTACTGGGTTTGTCCTCCTTATATATATGTGTGTGTGTGTGTGTGTGTGTGTGTGTGTGTGTGTGTGTGTGTGTGTGTGTGTGTGTGTGTGTATAAAAACTTTTTGCATCCTCTCTTATATTATTGGACAGCTTTATATTTCTTCTTTTCTCTTTTAGATGTCTTCTGTTGGTTTTTAAAAGCTTCCTAATTAGATTAGATTAGATTAGATTCAACTTTATTGACATGGTGCCGATTACAGATAGCAATGAGATGCAGTTAGCATCTGGCCAGAAATGCAAAGAATAGTGTTATTTACAAAATAACTGCAAATAAAAAGTAAGTGCTACAGCACACAAATATAAAAGTACTGAGACAGAACAATATGGGTGCAATACTGTTTAGCGCTGTGATGAGAGGTTCAGCAGGGTCACAGCCTCAGGGAAGAAGCTCTTCCTGTGCCTGCTGATGCAGGAGTGGAGGCTCCTGTAGCACCTACCGGATGGGAAGAGAGTAAAAAGTTCATAGTTAGAGTGAGATGCATCCTTGATAATGCTTTTTGCCCTGCCCAGGCTGCGTTTATGGTAGATGTTCTCAATGGTAGGCAATCGGGTGCCGATAATCTGCTGGGCAGTTTCCACCACTCGCTGGAGTGCTTTGCAGTCTGATACGGGACAATTACCATTCCACACTGAGATGCAGTTGGTGAGCATGCTCTCAATGGTACAGCAGTAAAAGTCTGTCAGTATCCTGGGACAGAGGTGAGCTTTCTTCATGTTCCGTAGGAAATAAAAGCACTGTTGCGCCTTTTTGACCAGGATGGAGGAGTTCAGGGACCAGGTGAGATCCTCGGAAATATGGTCACCAAGGAATTTGAAGCTTGATACACGCTCCACTACAGCTCCATTGATGTAGATGGGGACATGAGTGTGGCTCCTAGCATGCCTGAAGTCTCTAACTTCCCACTAATTGTTGCTATATTATATGCTCTCACTTTTCCTTTTATGCTGTCTTTGACTTCCCTTGTCAGCTACAGATATGTCATCTTCTCTTTAGAATACTTTTCCTTTGGGATGTATCTATCCTGCACCTTCCTAATTGCTCCCAGAAACTCCAGCCGTTGCTGTCTGCTGTCATCCCTGTCCTTCCAATCAACTTTGTCCAGCTCCTCTCTCATGCCTTTGTAACACCCTTTACTCCCCTGTAACACTGATACTTAAAGGGTGCAAAGTGGAAGGCCTAAGGAGAACATGAGACCATGGGGGAATTATGACTCTATAACTTTATAAACAACTTTTTCATTATGGATCATACACTCTAATCCAAGCAGCATCATGGCAAACCAGCACCCTGTCATGCCCCTTTATATTTCCTGTAATGCAATAACCAGAACTGCAAACAATATTCCAAAACTGGCCTAACTAACCATCTATATGGCTGCAACATGACTTCCCAGTTTATATACTTTTTTACCATTTTATCATCTTTGTGGCACTTTTAGGGTAGCAATGAACTTGGAGCCCAAGATCTCTTTGCACATCAAGTGTGATTAAGGGTATCATTAACTGTGTACCTTCCCTTTATATTTGGTCTCCTGAAGTGCAACAGGTCAAATTTGCCTGGATTAAGCTCCATCTAATATTTCTCTGCCCATATCCATGATTGATATATACTCAGTGTCCACATTATAAGACTCACCTTTCCACCTGCTTGATAATGCAAATTTTTAATTAGCCAATGATGTGGCAGCAGCTCAATGCATAAAAACATACAGACATGGTCAAAAGGTTCATTTGTTGTTTAGAACAAATATCGGAATGGTGAAGAAATGTAACGGAATGATTGTTAGTGCCAAATGGAGTGGTTTGAGTATCACAGAAACTGCTGATTTCTTCGGTTTTTCTTGCACAACAAACTCTAGTTTATAGAGAACAGTACAAAAAAAAACACAAAAGCATCCAGTGATCAGCAGTTCTGTTAATGAGAGAGGTCAGAGGAAAATGGCCAGACTGGTTCAATCTAACAGGCAGGTGACAGTAACTCAAATAACAACACGATACAACCGTGGTGTGCAGAAGAGCATCTCTAAATGCACAGGCAAAGCCCTCCCTGCTATTGAGTCCATTTGTATGGAGCACTGCCACAAGAAAGCAGTACCTGTCATCAAAGAATCCCCCCGCCCATCCAGGCGATGCCCTCTTTTCACTACTACCATCAGAAAGGAGGTACAGAAGCTTTAGTTCCCACTTCACCAAAGAGATCTGTAGGAATGGGGAACATTCCATTCTAAGTGGTCACAATCGCACCCTACAATTCCAGGACAGGTGCCGTACATGATGAGACACAGGATTCAAATTTTCCGCAGCATCCGATCAACACACGCCCTACAACCATCAGACTCCTGAATAGGCATGATAACTTCATTCGCCACCACTCTGAACTGATTCCACAACCTCCAGACTCACTTTCAAGGACTTTCAAAACCTCATGCTCTCGGTATTACTTCTACTGGTGCAACTTGTCTTCTTTTGCACATTGGTTGTTTGCGAATTTTTGTCTGTTTATAAATAGTTTTTCATAAAATGCAATTGCGTTTCTTTCCCCTATGAATGCCTGCAAGAAAATGAATGTCAAGGTGGCAACATATCTGTACTTTGATATTAAATTTACTTTGAACTTTGATACTGGAGCCTGGACATGGGGTCTGTCTTATTTGATAAAACACTTGGCTCACAAGACCATGCTCTATTGGAATGGGTAATCCCATCTTCTCCCTTGCCAATTCGTGTTTCTGGAAGACTGTCATTCACAACTCTGATATGGAAGTTATCAGGAAAATCGGTGTATCTTCCATTCTGAGTGTCCAAGGTCAGTGTGGAATTCTGCCTTAACCTCATTCCCAGCTTCCAGGGCTGTGTTCATATGCTGACATTAGCTTGTTGATTCCAGGTTACAGTCATTAGTTATAGAGGGGAGGTAGCCGAGGTGAGTCACTTGACCGTCCTTGAAACCCACCCCATTGGTATCATGTTCCTGCAGTAAAGGCACCTGGATTCCTACACTGGAATTTGGTGTGTTCCCAATGTAAACAACAGGAGGTTTTCCTCACAACCTACCTATGTGCCCGCTCCACCAAGCACCTCCTACCTCACCTAATGAAAGCCTTGCATGTCCCACACTAACTTCAGAACCCACAGAACCACCCTGGAAATGAGTCATCCTCTGCTCCAAGGGACATCCGAAGAGATGAACGGCTAAGCTGTTTAATGAAACTGTGTGTGTTGATAGGATACCGTGGAAAATTTGAATCCTGTGTCTCATCATGGAAGGCACCTGCCCTGAAATTGTAGGGTGCGATTGTGACCACTCAGAATGGAACATTTCCCATTCCTATAGATCTCTTTGGTGACTTTGCACAAGACATTAGGAAAAGAATACATTTTATCTGCTCACTTTGCTGAAGACTATACCTGTTCATCGGAGATTAAGTTTGCTGAACATTTCATTTTTTTGATGAAGCTGGGACTTCTTTGAATGGCTTTCAACATTTTGTTGCTGTGCAAGGTTTCGAGTTGAATATAATTGTCCCCCTCAAGGGGCGAAATCCTGTTGACATTTTGCACCTCGTTGGAAGACATGCTGTTAGTTTTTGTTATCCTCTTCGTCCATGTCAGGTGTCACACCTGTAGGAAGAAGCAGGATGTTGGATCAGTTGACAAAAATTATGCATGGTAAAGAGATAATCCTTTGTTACAGGACACAAGTAATTGGACAAAAACAATGTTTACTAGGATTTGAAAAATTACAATTGCAGAAAGGAGGAAAAGGAATTAGTATTTGAGGAGCTCCAGAAATAAAATCACTTAGTTGTAATGCAATGACTTGAGTCGAGTATGAGTGGTTATTGGAGAATGGAGAATGCCTGTTTAATATGGAGGAGCTGATGTACAGGCAGCCAACACACGAGTTTTACAGATCAGGGTCAGGGTCCAGTGGCTCGGAATACAAGGTGGCTGGGACTCCTCTCTTCTGCAGCCTTCTTCCACCTTCCCTGCCGTTGTGATCAATATTCCTTCTAAAGTGAGAATATGTACATGCGCACACATCTTTTGCTATTGCTACAAGGAATTTTTGCTACAAAGGAATTTAGAGTGCGCAGAAAAGGTTGTCACCCTCTACCTCGTCAGCATGTTAAGTATATTTCACAATTGTACACAATCACATTTCCTTTTCCGGTTTCTGATGTTGACAACGTGGAGTTTCTGATGATTGGTCTGCAGATTTTAGATCCGGCTTATTTATACTGTTTTTATTGAATAAATTATGTAGTGTGCATTTGTTGTCACTGGACAAAAAATTGTACAGAACACGATTTTTACAGACGCTGGTCATTACATATTAAAGGGAACATTGGTTGTGATGTGTCATCATCTTCCACCAACTTCACTGCTGAAGCCTTGGTTGTATTGCTCTTTGTCCGGAACCTCTCCCTTGACCTTACTGCCATGAGTGACCTTACCAGGAGCTAAACTCCAGACAGCATCACCCTCAGGAACTCACAGTCGCTCCATCATGGCAAATTAACAATCCAACTAGTGTTCAAAGAACCATGATTTCATCAGTGTGCAGGAATGGCAAAAATAATGTTCACAGAGGCAACTACATTGAGATGTGGTCTTAATTAGGAATATAATATAAGAGATGGACAGAAATTAGAGGCTGAAAATGGTGTTGAGTGAACTTGACAAGGTTGCATTGATCCATGCTCTATCAAGGTCTGTCATAGGCATTAAAGATGGTTCAGTAGTTCACTACAACTGTGCAATATATAGATTAAAATGATGTATTCTTAATTGTGATTATAAGGGATCAAAAAAACTTGCTGTTTTTGGATCCTAGAGTCATACAGCACAGAAAGAGGACCTTTGGCCCATCTAGTTCATTTTGACTGCGGTGTCTCCCATCTCAGTTATTTACCTGCACTTGACCAATGTCCGTCTAAACCTTGCCTATCCCTGTACTCATCCAAGTGCCTTTTAAATGTTGTTGATGTAGCTGACCTATCCACTTTCCCTGGCAACTCCTTGTATATACAGACTACCACCAGATGAAAAAGTTAACCCTCCCAACCAGGGCTGAGGAATTAAGCCCTCTAGTTCTTGATTCCCCGAACCTGAAAAAAGGCCTGTGTACACTTACCCTGTCTCTGCCTGTCATGATCTTATACATCTCCATAAGTTCACCCCTGATTCTCCTTCAAGTCCTGGCAACATCCATGCCATTTTTTCTGCCCTCTTTCCAGCTCAGTGGCATCTTTCTTTCCCAGAGCAGATGAGTAAAGCTGAACATATTATTCCAAATACAGCCTTCAGAAATGTAATATAACATTACATTTATAGGATGCAGAAGTGGGCTGAGAAGTAGCAGATGGAGTTCAACCCGGAGAAGTGTGAGGTGGTACACTTTGGAAGGACAAACTCCAAGGCAGAGTACAAAGTAAATGGCAGGATACTTGGTAGTGTGGAGGAGCAGAGGGATCTCGGGGTACATGTCCAGAGATTCCTGAAAGTTGCCTCACAGGTGGATAGGGTAGTTAAGAAAGCTTATGGGGTGTTAGCTTTCATAAGTCGAGGGATAGCGTTTAAGAGTCGCGATGTAATGATGCAGCTCTATAAAACTCTGGTTAGGCCACAATTAGAGTACTGTGTCTAGTTCTGGTCACCTCGCTATAGGAAGGATGTGGAAGCATTGGAAAGGGTACAGAGGAGATTTACTAGGATGCTGCGTGGTTTAGAGAGTATGCATTATGATCAGAGATTAAGGGAGCAAGGGCTTTACTCTTTGGAGAGAAGGAGGATGAGAGGAGACATGATAGACGTGTGCAAGATAATAAGAGGAATAGATAGAGTGGATAGCCAGCGCCTCTTCCCCAGGGTACCACTGCTCAATACAAGGGGACATGGCTTTAAGGTAAGAGGTGGGAAGTTCAAGGGGGATATTAGAGGAAAGTTTCTTACTCAGAGAGTGGTTCGTGCATGGAGTGCACTGCCTGAGTCAGTGGTGGAGGCAGATACACTCGTGAAGTTTAAGAGACTACTAGACAGGTATGTGGAGGAATTTAAGGTGGGGGGTTATATGGGAGGCAGGGTTTGAGGGTTGGCACAACATTGTAGGCCGAAGGGCCTGTAATGTGCTGTACTATGCTATGTTCTATGTTTATTACAACTCCTATCTTCAGTGCCTGACTAATGAAGACCAGTTAGGTAAGTGGACTTGGAATGGCAAACTGTGTTCAATCCAGATTAGTGTGAGGTGTTGCATTTTGCAAAGATGGATCAGAGGAGGACATTCACATTCAATGGTAGGGTTCGAAGGAATGTTGCAGATCAGAGGAACCTTGGATTGCAAGTACTTGGTTCCCTTGAGGTGACATCACTAATAGATTGGTTGATGATGAAGGCATATGACACACTGATCTTCATCAGTCAGGGCACTGAGTTGTATTGCTGTGCTGCAGATGTCCAAGATGCTAATGAGCTGCACCTGATAAACCATATGGAGCATTGCTCTAGTCACTCTTATAGGAAAGATATTATCAAGCTGGAAAGAGTGCAAAGAAGATTTACAACAATGCTGCCATGTTTCAGGGACCTGAGTTATAGAGAAAGGTTAGGCATACAAGGACTTTATTCCTTGGAGCACAGGAGATTGAGAAGTGACCTTACAAATGTGTGTAGATGTGATAAAATCATGAGAGGAATTGATAGGGTGAATGCACAGATGTTCCCATGGAAAATCATCAGACGCTTTAGGGAACAGGTTTAATGTGAGATGGGATAGACTTAACAGGGACCTGAGAGGCAGCTTCTTCACCCAGAGTGTTGTGAAATGAACTACCAGCCAAAGTGGTTGAGGCAGGTACAATATCAGCATTTAAAAGATATTCAGACAAGGACATGGATAACACACACAAAATACTGGAGGATCTGATGAGTGATTGTGGCCTGAAACGTCGACTCTTTTACTCCTTCCCATAGATGCTGCCTGTCCTATTGAGCTCCTCCAGCATCTTGTGTGCATTACTCTGGATTTCCAGCATCTGCAGAATCTCTTATTTTAGGTAAATAAATATGAAAGGTTTAAAAGAATACGTGCCAAACATAGTCAAAAGGGTCTAGCTTAGAAGGGCATTGTGGCTGGCATGGACGACTGGGACTGAAGGGCTTGTTTCTGTGCCACATTACCCAATGCCTATCCAGCCTGTCCTTATAACTTGAGCTGTTCTGTCCTGCTACTGTCCTTCTGAGCCTCTTCTGACACCCTGTAGCTTCGTCACATCCTTCTTAGAGCTGGGTAACTAGAACTGCCCACAATACTCCAGAGGCGGTTTCACCAACATCCTGTACATTTCGAACATAATATTCCAACACATACTCAAAGCTCTGACCCTGATCACCCTTCCTTCCTATGGCTATATAATATTCCTTTGTCTTTCTGTTCCAGGGTCCTGTAATTTATTGTGTAAGTCCTCCCCTGGTTTCTTACCGAGGTCCAACATCATCCTACTAAACCCTGTCCATATCTTTGCATCCTCTGCACCTTCTCCATATCTCCACATTCTCCCTATAATGGGGCGACCAGAATTGAATGCAATACTGTAGGTGTGCCCTAACTCAAGTTGTAACATGGCTTCTCGACTCTTGAACTCAGTGCCTCGACTAACAAAGTCAAGCCTACCATATGTTTTTTTTAATGACCACTTTCAGTGACTGTGACTGTGCAGCCACTTTCAGGGAACTATAGACTTAGATTCTAAGATCATTCTGTACATCAACACTGTTAACGGTTTTTCCATAATAGTATCCTGCCTCTTTACATTTGATCTCCCAAAGTACAACATGTCAAATATGGCCCACAGGGTCTCCGTGCTTGTGACTTTATGTTCTCAGTGCCCAAAGCCTGTACCCATGAGTTTTAAGAGGAACGTCTGTAGATATAGTTGGCCATTGATTAGATTTTTTTAAACCTCAACAGGTTCTAGGAGGTTTCCAGCAGATTAGAAAACTACAAATGTGACCTCATTGTCCAGGAAAGAAAGAACTAAAGAGCAGGAAACTATAGATCTGTTAGTTGGTTAGATATAATTCTGGTTGCCACTCTCCAGAAGGGATGTGGAGACTTTGCTAGGGGTTTACCAGGTTGTTGCCCAGGCTGGAGGGAATTAGCTATATGGAGAGGTCGGATAAAGTTGGGTTTTCTTTTGGAGCATCAGAAGCTGAGGACGTTTATAAAATTCTACCCAACAGAAGTTTATAAAATTATAATGAAGAGGGTAGAAGTTCTAAATCTTTTGCCCCCCCCCAGGGTATAAATATAAAATACTAGAAGGCATAGCTTTAAGGTGAGGGGGGAAAAGTTTAAATAAGATTTTACACAGGTGGGTGTCTGGGAAGAGGCGGATGTAGATAAAATAGCAACACTTAAGAGGGTTTTAGTGAGGTACATGAACAGGAAGTGATAGAAGGAAATAAGCCATTTGCAAACAGATGGGATTAGTTTAATTTGGAATCATATTTGGCATCAGACGTTTTGCGCCAAAGGGCCTGATCTTGTGCTGTATTCTATGCCCTATGCTCTATGTTATATGTTATACGTTAGTTCACTGTCTGCTATTGGAAGATACTCGAGTTGTAATCAGGGAAATAACACTTAAAGCTTAATAATCAAGATAAGTCAAAATAATTTAATGAAAAGTTTGATAAATTTGTTCGAGTTCTTTAAAGCTGTAATTGTCATAAAGATACAGAATAGAAAGTGCCTTCTTGGCCCACCAAGTCTGTGCTAACCATCCAACATCCAACTACTCTAATCACACATTAATTCCATCTTTATTCTCACCACTTTCTCAGTAAATTCTACACTTATCTATTAACCAACTATCTTTCATGTTCTTGAAATGAGGAAGGAAATCAGGACATTAGATGGAGAATGTGCAAACTCCACAGGGACAGCACTGGAAGTCAGGATTGAACCCAAGACCTCTGACCCTGAGATCGCAGCTCTACTTGCAAACCACTGTGCCACACTAGTGCCATACCTGGTGTGTTCTGTTGTACATCTTGAAAGCTTAAGTGATATTGTGTTATGATATTCTAATTCCACAGATAAGGTACTTATATTGACTTCAGGAAAACTTGCACTACTCACTTACATTGGAAACACAGCAGCTGAAACTGAGAGCAGTTTCAAACTCCTGGGAGTGCACATTTCACACAACCTCTCGTGGACCCAGAGCACATCCTGCACAATCAAGAAAGCTGACCAATGCCTCTACTTTCTGAGGAGACTGAAGAGAGGTAGTTTATGTACATCAAAGCTCTCGACTTTCGACTGATGTGTGGTTGAGAACATTCTAACAAGCAGTGTCACTGCACGGGCCGGAATCTGCTGTGTGGGGGGCAGGCAGGCTCTACAAGGGGTAGTCAAAGCTGTCCAACACATCACTGGCACCAGCCTACATGCCATCAAGAACATACTATATACAGAAAGGTGTCAGAACAAGGCCAGCAATATCATAAATGATCCCACCCACCCTGCTCATGGACTGTTTGTCCCACTTCTGTCTGAGAGGAGGCTACACAGCAACTATGCCAGGACCAGCAGACTCAAAAGCAGTTACTTTCCACAGTCAGTAAGGCTGATCAACACCTCTACTCATTAACCCATCCCTCCACCGCTACTTTATCATTTCTTATCAGAGTCGTTTTATATAGATGGTGCCATGATGTGGTGACTGTTTGCGTGTAGCTCCAATGGGAATCATCAAATATTCCCATGAGGGACCACTACAGCTGAAAGCGACAGTCAAAGCCATGGGTACATTGGTAAGCAGCAACATCTTAAGACATTTAAAAAATTGACGAAGCTCGGATGGCAGACTTGGGTCATGAATGCAACTCCCCTTTAAGGAAACAGAAATGGAAAGCTGCCAGTTCAATTAAAATGCAGAGGCTTTAAACTTCTACTCCTAACTATTCTGCTGGAGAATGTACAGTCTCTGGAAAATTAAATTGAAGACCTCAGAGCAAGATTGCTGTACCAGAGGGACATCAGGGACTGCTGTGTACTTTGCTTCACAGAAACATGGTTCTCCCCTGCCATTTCAGACACGACACTGCAGCTTGCTGGCTTCAGTATTCTCCACAAAGAGAGGACATCTCAGTCTTTTAAGGCAGAGGAGGTGGAGTATACTTTATGATTAACTCATCGTGGTGCACAACATTATGGTTCTGTCTCAGTCCTGCTCACCTGACCTGGAACACCTAAATGTCAAGTGCCATCCATTTTATCTGCCGAGGGAGTTTTACACCATTATCCTGGTAGTGGTGCACATTCCACCTGAGGCCAATGTCAGGCAGACACTGGAGGAGCCGGGCAATATAGTCAGCAGGCACAACACTGTGCACCCTGATGCCTTCCCTATCAGTGCGGGGGATTTCAACCAGGCCATTTTGAAGAAGTCTCTGAACAACTATCACCAACATATCAGCTATGGAACCAGAGGAGCCAACACACTGTTATACAACCATCTAGAATGCCTACCATGCCATCCCATGCCCACACTTTGTCAAGTCTGAGTGCCTGGTTGTTGTTATATTTTCAGTGTATATGCCAGACTAAAAACTGCAGCACCAGTGATGAGAACTAAGAAGATATGGTCAATGTATGTGGAGGAGTGTTTACAAGACTGCTTTGAGTCAGTGGACTGGACAATATTCAGGGATTCATCTTTGACTCTGAAAAAATATGCCACAGTTGTCACTGACTTCATCAAAACTTGTGTAAATGAGTGTATATCAGACATATTCAAACCAAAAGCTGGGGATGAACCAGGAGATCCAGAGTCTGCCGGGGCTAGATCTGCGACATTCAAGACTGGTGATCCAGAATTATATAAGTCCAGGTATGACCTACAGAAGGCTACTTTAAGGGCAAAGAAATTCCAATTGAGGGTTGTTACAAACCCACAGGCTTCGTTTAGTGGACTGTTTCTTTAACAGCGCCTAAGTGTGACGGGACTATGACGTCAGTCACAGGCTGGCACTACTGACTGTGAGCTTAACCAGAGGGAGAGAGAGACTTTTGGCAGTCGTAGTCACAGTTGCAGCAGCAGAGAAAAGAGAGAGAGAGAGAGAGAGAGAGAGAGAGAGAGAGAGAGAAAAGAGAGAGAGAGAAGAGAGAGAAAGGAGAACCCTTGCCTGGGTATGTTGTGTGGTAATCACTTGAAGATAATATCCTTGTGACAGGTCACTTTCAGTGATAAGTCGTATGCGGATTTGGAATGAAACGACGGACAAGATCTTCGACGACGACACTTTTGTTTATCTGTGAAATTCAATGTAAGCACCTTTTCTCTACATTTCACCCTGGATTACAAATATCTGTCTCCCGTCACACATTCCGTGGATGACTGAACTTTCCTACTTTATCATCTCAAGACTCTAAGCTTTGTTTTCCCAAGCTCAACTTAGTTTGTTAGCTATATTTACACACAGATACACATAACATTGTTAAAATTTGTTGATCTTGGTTAAGTTATGATATTATAAGTAGATACTAATAAAGATAGTGGTTTTAACATTAAAACCCGACTCAGTGTGAAATCTTTTGCTGCTGGTTTATTTCTAAAATGTTACAGTTCATAACAAGTTGGGGGCTCGTCCGCGACATGAACGAAAATTGGAGCTTATTGATCGATTGATTACTAATCTCATTGGCTACTTCTCTTTTGATTTACTTTTGTGCAGAAATCAGCAGCAATGGATATTAATGCATTTCTGGAAGCACCAACCCCTGAGGCATTAGAGAAAGCCAAAAAGGATGAGTTGGTGGATATAACCAAAGAGCTGGGATTTGTTTTGATAAAATGGTCTATGACGAAGCCAGAGATTCAGAGGAAAATACAAAGTAGTTGAGCACTATATAGCTAAGGAGGTATTTAAGGCCGAGGTGTTAAAAAGGTTTCCTGAATGTAAACCCGGTGATCTTGAGCTCAAGTATCAGTTGGAAAAACTGAGGGCAGAGGCTGAGTTAAAACAAAAGCAGCTCGAGGTAGAGTTAAAAGGAAAACAGCTCGAGCCCTCCTTATGACAAAAACAGCTCGAGGCTGAGAAAGCAGATAAACAGAGCTGGTTTGCAGCTGAAGAAGCAGAAAAAGAAATGGATTTTGAACTAGAGAAGATAGAGAAAATGCAGAAAAGGGGTCTAGTGATTGACCCTGGTGATAAGTTTGTTGCCAGTCAGGAAGTTAAACTGATCCCTCCATATAATGAAGCTGAGGTTGATAAATACTTTCAGCATTTTGAGAAAGTGGCTCAGAGTCAAAAGTAGCTGGAAAGAAGCTGGCCTCTCTTGTTACAGAGTGTAATTAAAGGTAAGGCACAACAGGCTTATTTGGCCCTATCAATTGAAGATGCAGCTAATTATGACATTGTGAAACAGGCTGTGCTTAAAGCCTATGTATTGGTTCCAGAAGCTGATAGATAAAGATTTAGAAATTTATGGAAATCTGTGAACCAGACTTATGTGGAATTTGCTTATGAGAAGTTTGTGTGTTTTGACCGGTGGTGCACATCTAAAAATGTGAATGATGATTTTAACAGTTTGAAAGGGTTGGTTTTAATTGAAGAATTTAAAAGGTGCGTCCCTAATGACATAAAGGTATCTTTAGATGTAAAGGATGCTGCCACTTTGCAGGAGTCTGCTAGATTAGCAGATGAATTTTCTTTAACCCACAAGGTTAAGTTTACCCTGAGTAAGAGCTTCCAAAAGAGTAGCATAGATAGTCAGGGTAAACTAAAATTTAAATCTGGGACCAGTGACAAAAGTAAGGATGAAGGGAAACAAGTGAAGGAGAAATATTCTGGTCTTACTTGTCACTATCGTAGGAAAACTGGTCATATTATGGCTAATTGTTCCATTCTAAAGAAGGAGAAGGAAAAGGAGGTGGTCCCAAATGCTTGTATTCAGGGTTGTGAAACACCTATAAACCCACAGGCTTCTACACATTCGGATGAGGCTCAGTTAAGGACTGAGAGGTCTGACTGGGTTAGGAAAGGATTCGATCATTTTATGTCAGATGGCTTTGTGTCTGTGAACGAAGGGTGAACCCCAGTACCAGTGAAAGTTCTTCAAGATACTGGGGCTTCTCAGTCACTTATATTGGACAGTGTTCTAAAGTTTAGTGCTGAGACTGACATTGGTGAGGTAAATCTTATTAAAGGTGTTGGGGGCGGCATTGTCTCTGTGACGTTGCACAAGGTAATTTTAGAGTCAGGGTTGGTTTTGGGACCTGTTAAGTTCGTAACAGGGTAGAGATGAATTGAATGCATGTCGGCCATGGCAGGATTTGCAGGCCATTACTTCCTACAAAGCGAAACCTAACACTATGAATGGCTGTAATGATTCACTCCCAGATGAGCTCCACGCCTTTTATGCATACTTTGAAAGGGAGAATAAAACTACAGCTATGCAAATTTCTGCTGCATCCCTGTGATCTCTGTCTCAGAGGCCGATGTTGGAACATCTTTCAAGAAGGTGAACCCATGCAAGGCGTCACCTGACAGGGCTCTGAAAACCTGTGCCAACCAACCTGCTTCAAAAGGGCGACAATCACACCAGTGCTGGGTGAGCCATCTCAACGACTATCACCCAGTGGTACTCACATCTTCTATGATGAAATGCTTCGAAAGGTTGGTCATGGTGGGAATCAACTCTTGCCTAAGCAAGTACCTGGTCCCAGTGCAATTTGCCTATTTTCCACATTAGGTTTACAGCAATGCAATCTCATTGGCTCTCTGCTCACCCTTGAATCACCTGGACAATAAAAATACCTACCTCAGGCTGCTGTTTATTGACTACAGCTCAGCATTCATTGCAGTCTAATCAACAAACTCCAAAGCCTGGGCCTGTATACTTCCGTCTGCAACTGGATCATTGACTTTTTCACTCAGAGACCATAATCAATGCGGATTGGAAATGCCATCTCCTCCTCACTGATCAATCAATACTGCCACTCCTCAAGGATGAATACGTAGCTCACTGCTGTACAGTCTCTACTCCCACGATTTTGTGGCTAGGCATAGCTCAAATGCCATCTATAAATTTGCCAATGACACAACTATTGTTGCCAGAGTTTCAAGGAGGTGTACAAGAGCAAGATAGATCAGCTGGTTGAGTGGTGTCACTGCAACAACCTTGCACTCATTGTCAGTAAGACCAAACAATTGATTATGGACTTCAGGAAGGGGAAGTTGAGGGAACACACACCAATCCTCATCAATGAATCAAAAGTGGAAAGGGTGAACAGTTTCAAGTTCCTGGGAGTCAACGTCTCTGCTGCATCCATGTGATCTCTGTCTCGGAGGCCGATGTTAGAACATCGTTATCCTGGGCCCAACACATTGATGCACTTACAAACGAAGGCACAACAGCAACTATATTTTATTAGGAGTTTGAGAAGGCACACAAAGACGTGCAATTTTCTACAGAAGTATCATGGAGAGCATTCTAACTGGTTGCATCACCGTCTGGTATGGAGGGGCTGCTGCATAGGATTGATTGAAACTGCAGAAAGTTGTAAGCTCAGCCAGCTGCATCATGGTCACTAGCCTCCTCAGCATCTAGGACATCTTCGAAAGGTGATACCTCAAAAGGGTGGCATCCATCATTAAGGACCCCAATCACCAGGACATGCCCTCTCCTCATTGCTAGCATTAAGGAGGAGGTACGGAAGCCTGAAGACACACACTCAGGTTTTAGGAACAGTTTCTTCCCCCGCCATCAGATTTCTGAATGGACAATGAACCCATGAACACTTCCTTAGTATTTTCCCTCTCTTTTTGCACTAATTATTTAATTAATTTTTATATGTACTTCTTATTGTAATTTATAATTTTTATTATTATTATTTATTGCAATGTACTGTTGCCGCAAAACAACGAATTTCACGATATATGTCAGTGATATTAAACCTGATATGGTGCCCACAATGGTGTGAAACTCTGCAGCGCTGATGCACCATTAGTGCACAATGGTAGAGTAGCCGTTAGTGCAAGCTATTGTTGCTTGGGGCATCAGAGTTCAGTTCAGTTCCAGTGCTGCCTGTAAGGAGTTTGTATGTTCTCCTTGTGACCTTGTGCGTTTCCTCCACGTGCTCTGGTTTCCTCCCACAGTGCAAAGATGTACCAGTTAGTAGGTTAATTAGTCAATGTAAATTGTCCTGTGATTAGGGTAGGTGGGTCATTGGGTAGCATGGCTTATTGGGCCAGAAGGGCCTGCTCTGCACTGTATCTTTAAATAAATAAATAAATAAGTTTCATATTTTTCATATCTCATAACTGCCTGAGCAATTCAGCCATCAGGTTTGCTGCAGTCTATCAGGGAAGTGAAGTATGTGCAGTGAAAATTACAACTGAGAAGGTGCTCAGGAAGCTTAATGGTCTGAGAGTGGATAAATCTCCTGGACCTGATGGTACACACCCTCGGGTTCTGAAGGAAGTAGCTGGAGAGATTGCGGAGGTATTAACAATGATCTTTTATGAATTGATAGATTCTGGCATTGTACGGGATGACAGGAAAATTGCAAATGTTACTCCGCTATTTAAGAAGGGTGGGAGGCAGCAGAAAGGAAACTATGACCTGTTAGCCTGACATCAGTGGTTGGGAATTTGTTGGAATCGATTGTTAGGGATGAGATTATGGAGTACCTGGAGGTACATGACACGATAGGCTAAAGACAGCATGGTTCCTGAAAGGGAAATCCTGCCTGACTAACCTACTGCAATTTTTTGAGGTAATTGCAGAAGGATAGACAAAGGAGATGCAGTAAATATGGTGTACTTGGATTTTCAGAAGGCCTTTGACAAGCTGCCACACGAGGCTGCTTCACAAGATAAGAGCCCATGGAATTACAGGGAAGTTACCAGCATGGGTGGAGCATTGACAGACCTGCAGAATACAGAGAGTGGGAATAAAGGTATCCTATTCTGGCTGGCTGCTGGTTACCAGTAGAGTTCTACAGGGGTCAGTGGTGGGACCGCTGCTTTTTAAAGATGTATGTCAATGATTTGGTCTGTGGGACTAGTGGATTTGTGGCTAAGTTTGCCAATGATACAAAGATAGGTGGAGGAGTGGGTAGTGTTGAGGAAACAGAGAGCCTGCATAGAGACTTAGATAGTTTAGGGGAATGGGCAAAGAAGTGGCAAATGAAATACAATGTTGGAAAGTGTATGCACTTTGGTGGAAGAAATAAATGGGCAGACTATTATTTAGATGGGGAGAGAATTCAAAATGCAGAGATGCAAAGGAACTTTGGAGTCCTTGGTCAGGATACCTTGCAGGCTAACCTCCAGTCTGAGTCAGTGATGCAGAAGGTGAATGCAGTGTTGGCATTCATTTCTAGAGGTATGGAATACATAGCAAGGATGTGATGCTGAGTGTGGTCAAATACACTCGTGAGACCACAGTTGAAGTATTGTGTGCTGTTTGGGCTTCTTATTTTAGAAAGGATATACTGACATTGGAGAAGGTTCAGAGAAGATTCACTAGAATGATTCCAGGAATGAAAGGGTTACCGTATGAGGAAGGTCTGGCAGCTCTTGGGCTGTATTCCCTGGAGTTCAGGAGAATGAGGGGGAATCTCATAGAAACATTCCAAATGTTAGAAGGCCTGAATAGATTAGATATAGCAAAGTTATTTCCCATGGTAGGGGAGTCTAGGACAAGAGGACATGACTTCAGGATTGAAGAACATCCATTTAAAACAGAAATTCAGAGAAATTACTTTAGTCAGAAACATAGAAACATAGAAAACCGACAGCACAATACAAGCCCTTTGGCCCACAATGCTGTGCCGAACAGGTACTTACTTAGAAATTACCTAAGGTTATCCATAGCCCTCTATTTTCCTAAGCCATGTACCTATCCAGGAGTCTCTTAAAACACCTCATTATATCCACATCCACGACCGTTGCTTGCAGCTGGAATTCCATGCACTCACCACGCTCTGTGTAAAAAAACTTATCCAAGACATCTCTTCTGTACCTGCTTCCAAGCACCTTAAAACTGTGCTCTCTCATGCTAGCCATTTCAGCCCTGAGAAAAAGCCTCTGACTCCCACATGATCAATGTTTCTCATCATCTTATACACCTCTATCACCCTCATCCTCCGCTGCTCCAAGGAAAAAACTCTCGTAAGGCATGCTCCCCGAACCAGGCAACATCCTTGTAAGTCTCCTCTGCACCCTTTCTATAGTTTCCACATCCTTCCTGCAGTGATTTGACCAGAACTGAACACAGTACTCCAAGTGGGTTCTGACCAGGGTCCTATATAGCTGTAACATTACCTCTCAGCTCTTAATCTCAGTCCAGCAATTGATGAAGGGCAATGCACTGTATGCTTTCTTAACCACAGAGTCAACCTGCGCAGCAGTTTTGAGTGTCCTATGGAGTTGGACCCCAAGATAACTCTGATCCTCCACACTGCCAAGTGTCTTGCCATTAATACTATATTCTGCCATCATATTTGACCTTCCAAAATGAACCACCTCAAGCTTATCCGAGTTGAATTCAATCTGCCACTAGTCATCCCAGTTTTGACTTTTATCAATGTCCCACTGTAACCTCTGACAGCCCTCCACAACCCCAACCTTTGTGTTACCAGCAAATTTACCAACCCATCCCTTCACTTCCTCATCCAGGTCATTTATAAAAATCATGAAGAGTTGGGGTCCCAGAACAGATCCCTGAGGCACACCACTGGTCACCGACCTCCATGCAGAATATGACCCGTCTAAAACCACTCTTTGCCTTCTGTGGGCAAGCCAGTTCTGGATCCACAAAGCAATGTTCCCTTGGGTCCCATGCCTCCTTAATTTCTCAATAAGCCTTGCTTAGGGTACCTTTTCAAATGCCTTGCTGAAATCCATATACACTACACCTACGGCTCTACCTTCATCAATGTGTTTAGTCACATCCTTAAAAAATTCATTCAGGCTTGTAAGGCATGACCTGCCTTTCACAAAGCCATGCTGACTATTCCTAATCATATTCTGCCTCTCAGGATCTTTTCCATCAACTTACCAACCACTGAAGTAAGACTCACTGGTCTATAATTTCCTGAGCTATCTCTACTCCCTTTCTTGAATAAGGGAACAACATCTGCAACCCTCCAATCCTCCAGAACCTCTCCTGTCCCCATTGATGATGCAAAGATCATTGCCAGAGGCTCAGCAATTTCCTTCCTTGCCTCCCACAGTAGCCTTGGGTACATCTCATCCAGACCCAGAGACTTATCCAACTTGATGCTTTCCAAAAGCTCCAGTACATCCTCTTTTTAATGTCTGTATGGTCAAGCTTTTCAATCTGGTGTAAGTCATCCCTACAAATGCCAAGATCCTTTTCTGTAGTGAATACTGAAGCAAGGTATTCGTTAAGTACCTCTGCTATCTCCTCTGGTTCCATACACACTTTTCCACTGTCACACTTGATTGGTCCTATTCTCTCACATCTTATCCTCTTGCTCTTCACATACTTGTAGAATGCCTTGGGATTTAATCCTGCTGGCCAAGGCTCTCCTAATATCATTGTTAAGCTCCTTCCTGCTTGCCTTATAATCTTCTAGATCTCTATCATCACTTAGTTTTTTGAAGGTGGTAAATCTGTGGAATTTGTTGCCATGAGTAGCTGTGGAGGCTAAGTTACTGGGTACATTTAAGGCAGAGATAGATAGGTTCTTGATTAGCCAGGGCATCAAAGGGTATGGGGAGAAGGCAGGGGAGTGGGATGACTGGAAGAATTGGATCAGCCCATGATTGAATGGCGGAGCAGACTCGATGGGCCAAATGGCCTACTTCTGCTCCTAAATCTTATGGTCTTATAGTCTTAATCCCACCCCCCACCTTTCCTCTCTTACCTCTTCAAAGTTTAAAAGTTCAAAGTTCAAAGTAAATTTATTATCAAAGTACATGTATGTCACTATATACAACCCTGAGGTTCATTTTCTTGTGGTCACACTCAATAAACCCTATAACCATGGTAGAATCAATGAAAGACCGCACCAAAAGGGCAGACAACCATTGTGCAAAAGACAATAAACTGTGCAAATACAAAAAGAAAGTAGAAGATCTTAAATAAATAAACAAATACAAACAATTAATTAATAAGCAATAAATATTGAGCACATGAAATGAAGAGTCCTTGACAGTGAGTCCATAGGTTGTGGGAACAGCTTAGTGATGGGGCAAGTGAAGTTAATTGAAGTTATCCCCTCCAGTTCAGGAGCCTTGATGATTGTGGAGTAATAACTGTTCCTGAACCTGGTGGTGTGAGTCCTGAGGCTCCTGTACCTTCTTCCTGATGGCAGCAACAAGAGGAAATAGTGATCTGGTTGGTGGGTGTCCCTGCTGATGGATGGTGCTTTCCTGTGACAACATTTCGTGTAGATGTACTCAGTGGTGCAGAGAGCTTTACCCATGATGGACTGGGTCGTGTCCATGACTTTTTGCATTTTCCATTCAAGGTTACTGGTGTTTCCATATCAGGCTCTAATGCAGCCAGTCAATATACTCTTCACCACATCTATAGAAGTTAGTCAAAGTTAAAGATGTCATGCCTATTCTTCACAAACACTTAAGGAAGTATGCCCATTGCCAATTCTCTGCCCACTCCCCTGTACCAGGGATAATTTAGGGTACATGTATTTGGGATGTGGTGGCAAACCCAGCATTTGGGAGCATATGCAGACTCTGAGGCAGCAGTGGAGGTGAGTATCAAGCCTAGGTTGTTTGAGCTATGGGGCACCTCCTTACACAAACACCAGCAATCCATTGGCCCTTTAGTTGATCTTCTGTACAAGACCTTGTAATGATCTGGACTAGTGGGTAGCTGAGTTTCATTTGACTTCTATAGAACCTGATTTTTTTAAATTTGGGAAATCCTCTGCTCTAGTGATTTCTTGAGACAGCAGGCTAACCAGCCTATAATTCCCTGGATACCCTTACATGACAGATCTTCAGTCGATCAAGGGAAACCTGCAGATGTAGTGTATTTGAATTTTCGGAAGGTGCTACATAAAAGGCTGGTGCTAAGGGCACACTGTTACAGTGGAAGTGAGTGAGCTTGGATTGAAGATACATTGAAGAGAATTAGAATAAATAAGTTTTATTTGGAATTAGAAAGATGTGGATCATGGAGTGACCCGGGGATCCAAGTCTTCAGGCCTTAATCACATACCTGTTATGTTACTGATCTGGAGGAGGGAGCAGGCTGTAAAGTACCCAGGTTTATTAATGACACCAAAACAGGTGGGAGTGCATGTTAAGCAACAGCATTAATGAATTGGAGTAATTTAACAAATTGAGGTTAATGAGGAAAAATGTGAAGGAGGAGGAATCAAAAAACAGACTATTACCTCATGGAGAGAAACTGTACACGAGTCAAGATCAGAGGGATTAATGTGCCCCTCTGCATGAATCACAAAGGAAATGATCAGGCTGCTGCTGCAGTTAAGAAGGCAGATGACACATTGGTCTTTAGAACATAGAACATATTTGCAAAGGCATTGGCATTTGGAAATTGGGAGGTATTGGTGCAATTGAATAACTCATGGGTGAGGCCACACCTGGAGACTGAGCACAGATTTTTGTCTCCTCATTTAAGGAAGGAAATACACGCATTGTGAGCATTCCAAAAGAGATTGACTGTGCTAATGTCTGAGTGTAAAATGTTGTTTATTCCAAGCAGCTACCAGAATTAGAGCCATGTTATTGGGGAAGTGAGTGTGCATGGATAGAAGACAGGTTTTCATATAGAAACAGAAAAGTTTTGGAAAATGAGTGGACATGACATGATATCTGCAGACACTTTTACAAATAGGGCAACCTCATACAAACGGACTTACTAGGTACACCTGTAAATCTGCTCATTAATGCAAATATCTAGTTACCTAATCATGTTGCAGCAACTCAAAGCAAAAAAGCATTCAAACAATGGTCAAGAGGTTCAGTGATTGCTCAGCCTAGACATCAAATCAGGAAGAAGTTTGATCGAAGTGGCTTTGACCGTGGAATGATCAAAGTATCATTCTGAGTATCTCAGAAACTGCTGATCTCTCGAGATTTTAATACACAACAAGGAAAATGGTGGAAAACACAAAAAACAAAAAAAAAAATTCACTGAGCAGCAGTTCTGCGGGCGAAAATGTCTTGTTAATGAGAGACAAACAACAAACAAATGCAAACAACAGGAATTCTGCAGATGCTGGAAATTCAACACACATCAAATTTGCTGGTGAACACAGCAGGCCAGGCAGCATCTCTAGGAAGAGGAACAGTCGACGTTTCAGGCCGAGACCCTTCACGTCCAGTACCCATTTTCAGCTGGAACAGTGTGTGGTTAACTGCCTTGCTCAAAGACACAACACGCTGCCTTGGCCGAGACTCAAACCCATGATCTTCAGATCGTGAGCCCAACGCCCTAACCACTTGGCCACGCGCCACACACATTATTAAGTAAAGGAAGTATCAAATAAGGTGGTTAGTGGATATATAAGAGGGTAGTACTTTATACTTTATTGTTACCAAACAATTGATACTAGAGCGTACAGTCATCACAGCAATATTTGACTCTGTTCTTCGTGCTCCCTGGAGTGCAAATCAATAGTAAATATTAAAAATTTGAATTATAAATCATAAATAGAAAACAGAAAAGGGAAAGTAAGGTAGTGCAAAAAAACAGAGAGTCAGGTCCGGATATTTAGAGGGTACGGCCAAGATCTGGGTCAGGATCCATTCAAAAGTCTTACCACAGTTGGAAAGAATCTGTTCCCAAATCTGGCCATTTGAGTCTTCAAGCTCCTGAGCCTTCTCCCAGAGGGAAGAGGGATGAAAAGTATGTTGACTGGGTGGGTCGTGCCCTTGATTATCCTGGCAGCACTGCTCCAACAGCATGTGATGTAAAGTGAGTCCAAGGTTGGAAGACTGGTTTGTGTGATGTGCTGGGCTGTGTTCACGATCTTCTGCAGCTTCTTCCGGTCTTGGACAGGACAACTTCCATACCAGGTTGTGATACACCCCAGAAGAATGCTTTCTACGGTGCATCTATAAAAATCAGTGAGGGTTTTAGGGGACAGGCCAAATTTCCTTAGCTTCCTCAGGAAGTAAAGGCACTGGTGGGCCTTCTTGACAGTGGACTCTGCTTGGTTGGACCAAGTCAGGTCATTTGTGATATTGACCTCGAGGAACTTAAAGCTTTTGACTTGTTCCGCTTGCGCACCACCGATGTACAAAGGGTTGTGCGGTCCGCTACTCCTTCTGAAGTCAACAACAACAGCTGATCATACGGCATGGAAATGCATGCTTTGGCCCATGCTGACCAAAGTGCCTTCCCGAGCTTGTCCCATTTGTCTGCATGAGATCCGTATTTTTCCTATCCATGTACCTGCGCAAATGTCTTTTAACTTTTGTAACTGTATGCACATCTATCACGTTCATTGGTAACTCATTCCATATACCAACCACTCTCTGTGTGAAAAACACACAAAGAACTGTGAAGTGATGCAAGAGAAAACTGTGTATTAAATGGAAGGACCATTAGTAGCTTTGATGTTTAGAGAGAGTGAATGAGGCAGAGAGTTCTACCACATGGAAACATACCCTTTAGTCTACAAAGGCCCATGCTGATGAAGGTGCCAGTCCCATTTGCCTATATTTGTTCTACACGCTCTAAGCTTTTCCTATCTAAAGCTGGGATTGTAACTTGCACAGAGGAAGATGGCTGTGGTTGTTGGAAGTCATCAGGAGAATCCCCTTGGCCAAATCACCCTCAGCTACTTCATCAATGATCATTTCCTGTAAGAAATGGAATAACCAATGTGCTTCACATTCAGTGGGATTAACAATACCAAGTCTTGTAGCATCAAGCGTGCTGGAACAGCCATGTAAACACTACAAGGGCACATCAGTGGCTGGCTAAACCGTAGAAAGGACTCACCTCCCCAAACCCCAGATCCTTCCCACAAGGCCCAGTCAGTAATGTCACTGAACATTCCCCACAGCTGTGTGACAGCTGCTCGAGAGGTTTGACGCTCTTCAGGATAAAGGGACACACTTGATTAGTGCCTCACTCTCTCTAGCCAGCAACGCAACAGAGTGGGTACCATCTACAAAATGCCATCCAGTTAACCACTTAGGCACCACCCAAATCCACAGCCTCCATGGCCCAGAAGGACAAAAGCAGAGTGGGAACACACTACCTGCAGTTTCCCCTCTGTCTGTCTTTCGGAGGACGACCTCTGTGTGTGAGTGTGCTGTGCGTGGGTGAGAAGTAGGAAAGAGGCTTGTTTTACTGCAGTTTTGTTGCCTGCTGTGTTCTGTGTTGTTCTGCTAGGCATTGCAGGCATGCTATGTCGGTTTCAGAATGTGTGGCGGCACTTGTGGTCTGGCCCCAGCACTTAGTAAGTTTCCATTGGTTATTAATGCAAATGCCGCATTACACTGTATGCTTCGGAGCACATGTGATAAGTAGATGAATCTGAAACTGGACATCTCACTCTATGCTTACTTGGAAGCGTATCACTAGTCCTTCATTGTCCCCGGATCTAAATCCTGGAAGACCTTCCCAGTAGCACTATAGAAACATTTGTGAAGATCAGTAGTTAAAGAAGGTAGCTCATCACCACTCTCTCAAGGGTGCTTAGGAATGGCCTTGGCATGCAGATCGTAAAGTAATTTTAAGAAGTTTCTATGGAGAGCTCACCCGCCACACCAACTCTGCTGAACTCAGTGCCAAGGGAACCAAGTACAGCTTCATTTCCCAGCTACACTTCCAAGTGAATCCAGCAAACAACAACTCTGTGTATTGAGTGAACCTAATCCCATCTCACTTTAGGGAAGGTAATTTAGCCCTGGAGTGTACTTTATCTAAAGTGGATGAATTATAGATAAAGGCTGTGAAGATATATGTTCTAATCTTTTGAATGGAAAGGATTATAAAGCATGATTTCATAAGACCAGAAGACAGTAATACCATTGGAGCAGAATTAAGACACTTAACCTACCGAGTCTGCTCTGTCATTCAATCATGGCTTATTTATTTTTCCTCTCAACCCCATTCTCCTGCCTTCTCCCTTTAACCTTTGACATCCTTACTAATCAAGAACCCATTGACCTCCTCTTTAAATATATCCAATGACTTGGCCTCCGCAGCTGTCTGTGACAATGAATTCCACAGATTCACCACCCTCTGGCAAAATAAGTCCCTCTTCATCTCTCACTGAAGTGTTTAAGGACTGATTTGTTAACACAGAGAAAGAGAGACTATTTCCTCTGGTGAAAGATCCTAAGCACAGGGGAGTCATCCTGAAACTGGAACCAGACTATCCCCAAGTGTAAATAGGGACTAGACTGCACAGAGAGATGGTCCAGGATCTAACTACTATCACATATCAGAATGCCTTGCTCCTGTTAGACAGTTGTACAGAAATGGGCCCTTCAGCCCACCTTGGTTCATGGTTCTCTTTATTACCATCCACACTAATCCCAGTTGCACTCATTGTCCTTATATTTCTATACATTCTTTCTTTCAACAGCTGTCTAAGTACCTCCTAAACAGTGACTTTATCTGACTCTACCACCTCCCTTGACAGTGTGTTCCAGATATCAACTACTTCTGGCATTAAAACTTTCCCCTCAGATTGCCTTGAAAACTCCTCTCATCTTAACCCCATACCTTCTTGTTTTTGGTATCTTTACCATGATGCCAATGATAAATTCTTTGCTTTAAGCATTCACTTTTTCATGTCTTCCTTTACCCCAGTGTCTGCCTGCTGGGTTCGTCCCTGCATTTCCAGACAAAAAAACCAAGATTTAAAAGGTACAAAGCTCAGTCACAGAGATGCCCCTGCCTCAGACTTTACAAGGATTTCCAACATAGTCAAGTCAAACTTACGCAGGGATCCCAGCTGTCATTTCCAGTCACAGGACTTGGTGTTCTAAGACTCAGCTGTTCTGTGTCTTCTATGACTTGCTTGTTATAATGAATATTGTTGATCCATCTTGGAGCTGAGGAATTGCCAGAACTGTTGAATCAGAATATAGAAAGTGTGCAAATAAAGTGTGGCGTTTCTTTGTGATACTACTCAAGATTCTCTCGGAGGAATGGTCACAGCTTGGAGCGTGCCTGAGTTGCTTGGTTACATCCACCTGGGAACAGAGTTAGAGGAAAGGAAATACCACATATCCCACAAGGTATAATTAGATATTGTTGAAACAACCTTCTTGTTTTCCATTATGTGATTGGTTTCGTTATAATCCTGACTGCCATCCTAACTATTTCCTGTATTCTTTGTTCCTGGGACTCAGGGTACATTGAGATACCAAGCGAGCAGCTTAGAGTATTCATGTCTCTCCATGGCTACTCAGGCCACCTCTAATCCTACAAACCTTGCATATTTCTGTATTTCTTTAATTTGGTTTTATTGTTATCATCACTGACCCATTCTCTCCACCAGCTGCGGCAAGTCCCTGTGACAGTTAGACCCAGACCCTGGAATTTCTTCATAATCCCCTCCTTCTTTAAACACTCTTTGGCACCAGTAGCATGTCTATCTTTAAGAATATTTGTTCCTTCAACTTGAGTTGTCAGTTTTTGGTTGCAGCCATGGCTATTTGTCTGAACTGATCCATGTGATCTGGGTGTTTCACTTCCCCAGCTTCCTATAAAAAACCTCGTCACTGCACACATTCATCACATTGCACGGTGTCATGGGCTTTTACAGCACAGAAACAGATCCTTGGCTCAACTGTCCCCTGCCAACCAGGGTGCCCCATCCAAGCTGGTACCACTTGCCCGTTTTTGGCCCATATCCCTATAAACCTTCCAAATCCTGTACCAGTCAAACTATCTTTTATTATACCTGGCTCAATGACTTTATCTGGCAATTTATTCCAAATACATACCACCCTTTTGTAAAAAATGTTTCCCTCAATTTCCTATTAAATCTTTTCACTCTGTGCCCTCTAGTTCTTGATTCCTCAAACATGAGGAGAAAAGGCTAAGTATATTCACCCTGTCTATGCCCATAATTATTTTACACACCTTTATAATAGCAACCCCCATTTGCCTACACTCAAAAGAATAAAGCCTTAGCCTAGCCAACCTCTCTCCAGAACTCAGTTCCTCAAACCTTGACAACTTCCTGGTCAATCCTTTTTGTTCTCTATCCGGTTTAGTAACATCTTTCCTATAAGAGAGTAACTAAAGTTCAAAGCAATATTCCAAGTGTGCCCTCACCAACATCTTATACAAGCGTGCCATGACTTCCCAACTTTTAGAGTCAGCAAGTAGTGCTGCAGCCACACAGCATCAGCACCAGCAACCCAGGTTCAATCCTGGCTTTAGGTACTGTCAGTATGAAGTTTGCAGATTCTCCATGTGACTGAAGGAGCTTTCACCCGGGTGCTCTGATACCCTAAAAATATGCTGGCAGGTAAACTGGCTGCTGGAATTATGCCGATAGTGTTGGTCAGCAGCAGGAGAGTCAGGGGAAGTTAATTGGTATGTGAGAAAGGATGTGGGGTGATGTGGAAGAGTGGAACTGTAAGTCTGGAGGTTATGGTGCAAGGCAGAGAAGGTTTTGGGTCTAACATGGCCAAATGAGAGCAGTATAAATCGATACATTGAACACACTTTAGTGTGCTAAAGTGTCTGCTTCTGTATGTACAACTTATGACTCTACACAAAGTACTTACACCTATGTGTAACTTTGGTAGGTCTTCAGTGAGACACTCCCCACTGAGTGGACAGGACCTGCAATATCAATGCTCGGGTTGTATTGGTTCACTGCATGCAATGCAGAACAAAACAGTGAGGTACACAGCAGCAATTCCAGGTGGGACAGGGGTAGCATGCTACCACATCACTAAAGCTGGCAGCACAGTCGGTCACAATTTATATGACTGGACTTCAGAATCAAAAACATAAATAATAATAAATGCAGTTTGGACGAGTGATTGGCCAATGAATTTAAACATTCATATGAGTGAAGTTAAGAAATTTTGTTTGAAAAATTGCAAAGTTCTCTATAGTTTTGCAAACTAAGGATATAAATGGGAAGAGGAGCAAACAGATTTGTTGTGAAGTACCTAAAGATGAATACATCCCTGGATATACAAGGGTTTGGAGTTCCTGCAATCTGGAGCAACACAAAAAGTGTTGGAGGAAGCAATTGTGGAGGGAAATGGACAATTGACATTTCAGGTCAAGATTCTTCATCTCCACTGAAGGGTAAAGGGGAGATGGCCAAAATAAAAAGGTGGAAGGCAGGGCCAAACAATAACTGGCAGGTAACAGGTGGATCCGGGTGAGAGGAGGGATGATTGTAAGATAGAATTAGGCCAAATTGCCTATTGGGACTGTTCCACCATTCCATTATTTCTGATTTATTATCGCTCTCAACCCCATTCTCCTGCCTTTTCCCCATAAACTTGATGTACTGGCTAATCAAGAACCTATCAACTTCCACTTTACATATATCAATGGATTGGCTGCCACAGCCATCAGTGGCAAAGAATTTCACAGATTCTCCACCCTTTGGCTCAAGAAATCCATCCTCATCACTGTTCCAAATGGATAACCTTGTACTCTAAGGTTGTGCCCTCTTGCCCTAGTCTCACCCACTATCAGAAACTTCCTCTCCACGTCAACTTCATCTAGGCCTTTCAATATTTGATAGGTTTCAGTAAGATCCCTCCTTATTCTTCTAAACTCCAGTGAGTACAGGCTCAGAGGCATCAAACACACCTCATATGTTAACTCTTTAATTCCTGGAATTATTCTTGTGAACCTCCTCTGGGCCCTCTCCAACATCAGCTCATCTTTTCTTAAATAAGGGGATCAAAACTGTGGTCTGACAAATGCCTTATACAGCCTCAGCATCACATCCTTGTCCTTAAATTCTAGTCCTCTTGAAATAAATGCTAACATTGCCTTTGCCTTCCTTGCAACCAGTTCAATCTAGAAATTAATCTTTAGGGAATTCTGCATAAGGACTCCCAAGTCCATTCGCACCTTTGATTTTTGAATTTTCTCCCCATTTAGAAAATAGCCTGCACCTTTCCTTCAACCAAAGTGCATGACCAAACATTTTCCTACACTATATTCCGTCTGACACTTTGCCTATGACCCCAGTTCTGCAGACGTCCTGCTTCCTCAACACTACCTGCCCCTCTACCTACTTTTGTGTTGTCTGCAAACTTGGCTACAAAGTCATCAGCTCCATCATCCAAGTTGTTGATGTGTAACATGAAAGGAAGCAGTCCCAATAAGGACCCCTGTGGAACACCATTAATCACTGGCAGCCAACCCGAACAGGTCCCTTTATTCCCACTCTTTGCATCCTGTCAGTCAGCCAATCTTCTAACCATGCTGGTATCTTTATTTCAACATCATAGGCTCTTATCTTATCAAGCAGCCTCATCGAGACACCTTATGAAAGGCCTTCTGAAAATCCAATTAAACAACATCTACTGATTCTTTGTTATTTCCTGAAAGAATTCCAACAGATTTGTCAGGCAAGATTTCCCCTTTATGAAACCATGCTGAATTTGGCCTATTTTATCATGTGTCTCTAAGTACCCTAATACCTTATTCTAAAAAATCGACACCAACATCTTTTCAAACACTGAAGTCAGGTTAACTGCCCTGTACTTTCCTTTCTCCTGCCTCCCTCCTTTCTTAAAGAGCAGAGTGACATTTGCAATTTTCCAGTCTCCAGACCCCATTCCAGGATTGAGGGGTTCTTGAAAGATCATTACTAACACCTCCACAATCTTTTCAGCTACCTCTTTCAGAACCCTGGGGTGTAGACCATCTGGCCAGATGACTTATCAACCTTCAGACCTTTCAGATTCCCAAGCACCTTGTTCTTAGTAATAGAAACTACACTCATTTCTGCATTCCACCCTCCTGACACTCTCAAATTTCTGGCATGCTGCTAGTGTCCTCCACAGTGAAGACTGACTTAAGTACATCTGCTATTTCTTTGAACCCCCCCCCCGCCCCATTACTACCTCTACAGCATCATTTTCCAGTGGTGCAATATTACTCCTGCCTCTCTTTTATTCTTTATCTATCTGAGAGGGAGGAATCCGCTAGGAATGGAGAGCGGACCATAGGAGAAAGGAAAGGAGGAGGGAAACGCAGGAGGAGGTGATTGGCAGGTGATAAGAGGTAAAAGGCCAGAATGGGGATCGAAGAAGAGGGGAGGTGGAGGGAAACAGTTTTTTACTGGTAGGAGAAATTGTTATTCATGGCATCAGGTTGGAGGCTACCCAGACGGAATATAAGATGCTGCTTCTTCACCCTAAGGGTGGCTTCATCTTGGCACAAGAAGAGGCCATAGACCGACATGTTGGAACGGAAATGGGAATCAGAATTAAAATGTTTGGCCACTGGGAAGTTCCACTTTTGGCAGACGGAGCAGAGGAGTTTGACAAAGCAGAATCCCAATTTACAATGGATCTTATCAATGCGCTGGAAGCACCAGACACAATAGACAACCACAGCAGATTTGCAGGTGAAGTGTTAATTGGATGGACAGTTTAGGGCCCTGAATGGAGGTGAGGGAGGGGTGAATGTGGCTCCTAGACCACTTGCAGGGATAAGTGCCAGGAAGGAGATTAGTTGGGAGGGATGAATGGCCAAGGGAACCACGGAGGGAGTGATCCCTGTAAAAAATGGAGAGAAGGGAGGTAAAGATGTGTTTGGTTGTAGGATCCCTTTGCAGAGATGTTGCAGAGAATAATATGCTGTATATGGAGGCTCATGCAGTAGCAGGTAAGGACAAGAGAAACTCTTCCACTGTTAAGTTGGCAGGAAGATGGGATGAACGTGGATGTTTGGGAAGTGAAGGAGATACTTCTTATTTCATCTTTTCTCTCTCTTTATGGCTTTTTTAGTTGCCTTCAGTTAGTTTTCAAAAGCTTCCCAAACCTCTAACTTCTGACTAATTTTTGCTATATTATATACCCTCTCATTTGTTTTTATGCTGTTTTTGACCTCCTTTGTCAACCATGATTGTCTCATCCTCCCTTCAGAATACTTCTTCATCTTTAGGATGCACCTGTCCTGAGCCTGCTGAATTGCCCCCAGAAACTCCAGCCATTGCTGCTCTGCCATCATCCCTGCTAGTGTCCCCATCCAATCAACTTTGGCTAGCTCCTCTCTCATGTCTCTGTAATTCTCTTTACTCCACTGTAGTACCAATACATCTGACTTCATCTTCTCCCTCTCAAACTGCAGGGTGAATTCTATCATATTATGATCACTGTCTCCTAGGGGTTTCTTTATCTTAAGCTCCCAATTCAAATATGGTTCATTACACCATTCAAATCATGATTTGCAGATGAGGGAGGGAGGGAGAGAGTGAGCTCAGAAGTTGAGAGAGAGTTCTGATTCAAATTTATATTTTTTATCACATTTTCATGAAAACATAGGGTGAAGTGTGTCATTTATGTTAACAACCAGCACAACCTAAGAATGTGGCAAGTGTCGTCACACATTCTAGCACCAAAATAGCATGATCACAATGTTCATTAGAGCAACACAGAACATGATAGGTGGAAGTGATGAAGACCTGAAGATGATGGAATCTGATAGGAGACAAATGTTACCTGACAGAAAATCTTACCTGACAAATCTGTTGGGATCCTTTGAAGAAATAACAAGCAGGATAGACAAAGGAGAATTGGTGGATGTTGTGTATTTGGATTTTCAGAAGGCCTTTGATAAGGTGCCAAACATGAGGCTGCTTAACGAGCTATGAGCCCATGGTATTACAGGAAGGATTCTAGCATGGATGAGACAGTGGCTGATTGGCAGGAGGCAAAGAGAGGGGGTAATGGAGCCTTTTCTGGCTGGCTGCCAGTGATTAGTGGTGTTCCACAAGGGTGTGTGTTGGGACCAATTCTTTCTATATTATATGTTAATGATTTGGGGGAATGGGCAAAGATATGGCAGATGGAATACAGTGTCGAGAAGTGTATGGTCATGCACTTTGGTAGAAGAAATTAAAGGGTTGATAAATACAAATACAAAAATCTGAGGTTCAAAGGGACTAGGGAATCCTTGTGCAGGATTCCCTAAAGGCTTAATTTGAAGGCTGGGTCTGTGGTGAGGAAGGCAAATGCAATGTTAGTTTTCATTTCAAGAGGACTAGAATACAAAGAAAGCAAAGATGTAATACTGAGATTTTATAAAGCACAGGTGAGGCCTCACCTGGAGTGTTGTGAACAAGTCTGGACCCTTGTTGTAGAAAGGATATGCTGAACATAGAACATAGAACAGTACAGCACAGTACTGAAACTGGAGATGGTTCAAAAGAGGTTCACAAAAATTGCTCCAGGATTGAATGGCTTGTCATATGAAGAGTGTTCGATGACTCTGGGCATGTAATGCTGGAGGAACTCAGCAGGCCAGGCAGCATTTATGGAATAAAAAAGTAAAGGTGATGTTTTGGGCTGAAAGCCTTCAGCAGGATTTGGTCTTGCTTTTCTTCTAATAGATGATGCCTGGCCTGCTGAGTTCCTCCAGCATTTTGTGTGACAGACAACTGATGGAGGAGCACAATGGATCAAGCAGCATCAGTGGAAGGGAATACACATAGGATTAAGATGTGAGGGAAAAAGATGTAAAGGAGGGTTAATGGAGCAAGCTGCCAAAAGTAGTTACTGCCCATTATGCCACTGGCACTTAGGGTAGCAATGAAGGTCCTCCATCTCTCTCTGCATAGTCGCACACAAATATAGAAGGATTCTTCATTGTTGTCTCTGTAACAATTATTTTTTTACCAGTCAGTGTGCCAGCCCTAAGCTGAACCCACACTCACCCCCCCCCCCTCACCAACCTGAAGGTGCCAGTGGACCACTCATCATAGTCTGGCCCTTACCTTTTGACACAGGTGACCCTACCGAGAACCAAAGCATAAAGCCAACATAGCTCTCCAGGTCATTGAGGCACGTAAGCCTCCAGACGCTATGTCAAGGTTGTGGTCTTCAGAAGAACTAGTGGAATAAAATTACAATGTTTAAACAGCATCTAAAAGTTCTACCTGTTTCTCCCACCAGACCTACTTGACCTCACCTCTTTCTTCTTCTCAATTTGCTAACCTACTACAAATAGGAAGGAGGAGGTAGCAGCATTAAGGATACAGAGCAGATTCACCAGGATCTTGCCTGGGATGAATGTTTCTGTTACGTAAAGAGACTAGAGAGGCCGGGGTTCTTTTCTTTAGAGTGGAATTTGCTGCTAAGGACCTAATAAAGGTGTGCAAAGTTAAGAAATGCAAGGATAGAGTAGATAGCAGAAAATTTTACCCCATCACAGAGGCACCTAAAAGTAGAGGAGATGGGTTTTGACTAAAAGGGATCTGTGGAAGAACTGTCTTACTCAGAGGATGGTTGGAATCTGGAACTCATTGCCTGTGGGAGTGGTGGAGGAAAGTACTGTCACAACATTTAATAAATATCTAAATGTACTCCTGAATCACCAAGGCATCATTGGCTTTGGCTCAAATGCTGGTAAATATGAGTATTGATTATTAGCAAAGGCGAGTGAGCCAAGGAACAAATTTAAGTCTTATATTACTATGCGACCTTAAAACGAGTGGAAAGTATTCACTTAGCTCTAAACACTGTCCTTGGCATTCATCTATGAATTTTCATTTTCATTCTTATTGGGGCCCATCTTCCTGATACAAGCTTCAGCTATTTATACGCCAAGATCTCATTTTCAATTCCCATTTCCGTTGGCAGTTAATCTTTCCCAATGCACGCTTTTGTATCTATTGATCATTTAAAACTGTACACCTAAAACCATAAACAGGAACTATTACCTTGAACAAGTCCCCTTAGCCACAGCCCAAGTTCAGCAAAGAAATTGCAAAGAGGTCTTCTGGCCAATACCTTCTGTCCCAGCACAGTCTGATTCCCCACACATTGGGCCTTGCAGCTTTGAATGTGCTGACTAGGATCAAATGTGTTACTGCTGCCTCTCTGTCCATGCATTGGAGGAAAGGTTGCTGACACCAAGAGACTTCTGCCAAATTCTAAGCCACACAAGAAAGGGGATGGTTTACATAGAACATGGAACAATAGAACTATTCGGCCCACAACTTTCTGCTGAATTTGATACCAATTTATACTAAGTGTCCTCTTCCTTTGTATTAAACACATCCCTCCATTTCTTTCATATTCATGTGTTTATCTAAAAGCTTTTTAATCTGAACTAACCTGTCTGCTTCCACTACTACCCCTAGTAATCCATTCCAGCAGCATCCTGGTAAACATTCTTTCCACAGTCTGCACATTTTTCTAAAAATATGCCAAACAGATATGCACACATTACTCCAAGTGCAGTTTGACTAATGTTGTATGGCACTGCAACATGACATCCGTACTCTAATACTCAATACCCCACCAATGGTGAGCATGCATGACATCTTATTCATCACCTTATCCACTTGCACGGGCAGTTTCACTGAACAATGAATGTGGACCCCTAAGATCACCCTGTACTTCAATGCTCTTAAAGGAGCTGTCATTAACAATATACTTTCCCCCTTTCATTTCATTTCCCAGATATCAACTGTTTTCATTTGCATGGATTAAACTCCATCTGCCACCTCTTTGCCCATCTATGTACTTAATCTATATCCCACTGTATTCTGTGATAGTCCTTTACATTGCCCACAACTCCACCAAACTTGGTGTCATCCGCGAACTTGATAATTCACCCATCTTATTTTCCATCTAAACTATTGATATATAATTATAACAGCAGTTCCAGCACTGACCCTTGTTGGCTACCAATACTTACAGGCCTCTAGCTAGAATAACAGCCTTCCACCCCTTCTCTGTCTCCAATGGGCAAGCCAGTCCGAATCCAGACTTGCAATTCACCCTGGATTCCATTCATGTTTATTATTAGAATTAACCTACCATGGGGGATCTTATCAAATACTGTATCTCACTAAAGTCCACGTAGATAACATCCACTTTCTTACCCTCATTTGTCAGCTTTTCAAAAACCACAATCAAGTTTGTAAGACCAAAACCATGTTGACTGTCCCTGAGCAGTCAACGTCTTTCCAAATGTGTAGAATTCTTTCCCTAAGTATCCTCTCCAATAGCTTCCCTACCACTGATGTGAAGCTCACTGGACTAAAGTTACCTGGATTATGCCTATTTTTCTGCTTGAACAAAGACACATAGTTTACAATCAATGGCTACTTTATTAAGTACCTCTTATACCTAATCAAGTCGCCACTGAATGTGTGTTCAGTGTCTTCTGCTGCTGTAGCCCATCCACATTAAGGTTCAACATGTCGTTGATGCACCTCTTCACATCATTTTCATAACATATGTTTATTTGTGTTATTGTCCTCTTCCTGTCAGCTTGAAACAGTTTGGCCATTCTCCTCTGAACTCTTTCATTTACAAGGCATTTTCACCCAAATAACTCACTGGATTTTTAAAAAAATTTATCGCACCATTTTCTGTAAACTCTAGAGCAATTGTTCCCACCAGGGGCGGTTATGTGTCCTCAGGGGACGTTGCAGGAAATAGAAGTTGTGGGGGGGCATTCAAGATTCTTGGGAGGGGGACAATAAGCGGTACCCTAACTTAAGGCACGAGACCTGACCAACCATATCAACATCCGATAGGCATTCCCAGTTTGTGTTAATTTTTCATTTTAATTTAGCCCCGTTAATAATAGATAAATAGGTACGGTGTGATCTCTATGAGTCTGTAGGTGCTGGTCTTGAATTCTAATCCTGCTAAGAAACAGAAACTACATGTAACGTCAATACAGTGTTACATGTCTGGAGTATGGCTTTATTTTTTTCCCATCAGATCAGTGACACCCCATGTGTCTTATTTGTAATACTGTACTGTCTAATGAAGCCATCAAGATTGCAGGAACACTTCCATAAAAGACACCCTGAATAGACTACTTATGATATTACTCAGTTTCAGAAGAGGAAAGCATTTGAAAAGTATTGCACTCTTGAGTCATTGGCCAAGGAAGCTAAAAGTGACCTTGATCGTGGTCTCACTGCTTTTTATAACATTTCCTAAATGATAGCAAAGTGTGGAAAATCTCACACAATTGGTGAAAGGGTAATAATGCCTGCTGTATCAGAAATGCTCAACCCATTCTCAAAATGGATACTGGTATTTTACAATCAATTCCTCAGAGTAATAACTCCATTGCTCATTGTTTTGGCGAAATGAGTGAATAGATAGAATATCAACTTTGCACAGAGCTACAAAAAACATAATTTGGGATACAACTGGATGAGTCAACTGTGTGAGACAATGAGGCATTGCTAATGGCATATGTACGGTTTATCAAAAGTGGAAAAGTTTATGAAGAGATTCTCTTTTGGAGAAAGTTAAAAACAAAAATCAATAGAGAATCAATGTACGAAGAGCTCAAATGGAATATTGAGGGTAAAAGTATTCTGAATAGGAACATGATTTCTTGTGCAACTGATGGAGCATCATATATGACAGGTCGCTATGCTGGTTTAGTGGCATTTATGAGAAGAGAAATTCCAAGTCTGTTTGCAATCAATTGTGTAATGCATTGTCAACATCTCACAGCCAAAAACCTCAGCCAAAGACTTTTTTCAAGCATGACTCTTGCAATATCTGATATCAACAAAATTAAATCTCATCCATTAAATAGCAGAATATTTTACCAGTTATGCCAAGATAACGATAGAGGGTTTGTATGCTTGCTTCTTCACACTGAAGTGTGTCGGCTGTCAAAAGGCTGCTGCTCAAAAAGTTTCTTAAATCTTTTTGTCACTGTGGTTGAATTTTTGCTCAACGTTGACAAGAGCTTGGGAAGATAGAGCTTCTGTGTGGAGATGTGGCCTACCTAGCCGATCTGAATGACAAAATGAACATTCTAAATATGAAACTGCAGTGTGAGAATTTCCATTTAATCCAGACAAAAAGTGCACTGTCCACTTTTATTGGAAACTTGGAAGTATTTAAGCAAAACATTGGGAGAAGAACGTTCTCAGAGCTTCTCTGCATGGAAAGTATGGCACTCTCTTTCACAGATGGTAATTTGCAAGAGTACTGCCTACACCTGCAGTCACTGAAGTGGGATTTTCAGAATCAATTCAAGGATTTGAATGATCTCGAAATTCCAGACTGGGTAATTAATCCACTTCTTCGTAAGTTGGAAGAACAGGAAGAGAGCTTGAAAGAAGAAATTATCAAAATTCAGAATGATGAATAAGCAAAAATGCTTGTCAAAAATATCGGCTTTTGTATTACGTAGCTACACTATCATATGAAGTTTCCTGATGTTTGGAGAAGAGCCTAGCTGCTCTACATTGCATTTCCATCCTCCTGACTTATTGAAAGAGGCTTTAGTGCAGTGAACCACATACAAAAAACAGAAACTGGACATTGTCATACGTGGGGACGTCAGGCTTTTGCTGTCACAACAAACTACATATTTCAGCTCTTGCTGAAAGCCATCAAGCTCAAGGATCACAAATCTGCTGTACTGTGCACAGGTACTGAGTAAGCTAGGTTTAAAGACAAATAAAAATTTAAAGCAGAATCATTTTTCTCATGTTAGTATATGGTAGACATGTTCTTACACTATGGAGGCACAGCAAAGTATATTGTGCCTAAGAGGGACGTTAGCAAATAGGAACGTACTTTAAGGGGGTGTTGGTCTAAAAAAGGTTGGGAAACACTGATCTCGAGACTGTTGTGCATGAAAATCACAGACCTGCAGTTTCCAAGATACTCAAACCACATCATCTGGCATCAGCAATCACTCCACGGTCAAAGCCACTTCAATCACATTTTTCCCCATTCTGATGTTTGGCCTGAACAGTAACTAAACCTCTTGACTATGTCTGGTAATGTTATAGCTATATAAAACCTTAGTTAGTCTCCTTAGTTCAGTTCTGGTCAACTCACTACAGGAAAGATGTGGATACTATGGAGAGAGTGCAGAGGAGATTTACAAATATGCTGTCTGGATTGGAGAGCTGGCCTCATGAGAATAAATTCAGTGAACTTGGCTTTTTCTCCTTGGAGCAACGGAGGATGAGAGGTGCATTGAATGTGTAGATAGCCAGAGGTTTTTTTCCCAGGGCTGAAATGGCTAACACGAGGGGGCATAGTTTTAACATGCTTGGAAGTACGTACACAAGGGATTTCAGGGGTAAGTTTTTCACACAGAGAGTAGTGGGTGCATGGAATGCACTGCCAGTGATGGTGGTAGAGGCCAATACAAAAGGGTCTTTTAAGAGATTCTTAGATAGGTACATTGAGCTTAGAAAAATAGAGGGTTATGCTGTAGGGAAATTCTATGCAGTTTCTACAGTAAGTTATACGGGTAGCACAACATTGTGGGCCGAAGGGCCTGTAACGTGCTGTAGATTTCTATGTTCTATGTTCTCTGTCTGCATGCTTTTATACATTGAGTTGCTGCCACGTGATTAGATATTTGCATTAACGAGCAGGTGTACAAGTGCACCTAATTCAATGGCCATTGAGTGCCGTGGCAGTTGTTGGTTCATGCTTCGGCAGGTGCCACGTGTGGACTACGACACTCCGTGGTGTAACAGAGCCATGGAAAGACGGAGGCAGTTGTTGGGCTAGAATGGGCTTTGGCATGGACTAGCCTGTCTATCCCTGATTTTTCCGGGGAGTGGGTGGGAGTTGCTCCCTCTCCCCCGGGTCGGACACGGATGTTCATTTGTCTGCGCAGTGAATACTGGGCACAGTGCCTAGAAGGATGCCACTCATCACTGTATCTGTCAGACACCTCACCGCCGCTAAATGCCTCAGATCAGTTGCCCCTAGTGTAACCTGGAGAAGGGACCCAGCGCTTTTTTTCCCGCGCGTTTCCTATTCGCCGTAGTAATCCTGTGGACTGGGCTTTGCTAAGGAGCTATTGACGCCGATGGTATCTGATAACCAGGTTCAGTTCGGGAGACCCTGGCGATCCACAGCGGGGCAATGCCAGTATCTGTGAGCGTGAGGTCCCTCGGGTCGCTGGATACTCCAGAAACATTATCTCTGTCTGCAGCTCCACTATGTGGTTCTAAGGGTTGTCTGGGTACTGACTGTCCTTGAGTGAACACACTAAACCCAGTTATCCCGGGCAGGTGCTTTGCTGGCCCCAGACGTTCCACTTTAAAATCTTCAATGGCAGTGCAGCCGCTTTCACGCTATCTCCGGCGGAGGCCAAGTCCAAAGTTAACCTGCGTATTACCTTTGATGATCACCCCTAATACAATGCCCGCCCGGAGGTTACTCACCGTTCGGAGTTCCTCGGTCACATAACAGGTCTCACTGGAAAGCCACTTTGTCTGCAGCCGGGATGAAGAAGCGCTCTAGGTCCGCAGCTATCCAAAGCAACCCCGCCGCTCGCCCTGCTTAACCCGGTAAACTGACATTGAACCATTTACTGAAGGAACACGACCAAGTTACGTCGCCAGAATGTTCCGGGAATGTCCCTCTTTGGGAGCGCGCAAGTCAGAGAAGTTCACGGTCCTGGAAATAGACCTTCGCCTTGGCGCAGCGATTGGGGCGGGCCGGCCGGACCGGAGCACATTTGCGACAGTTTCACATGCTGCACTGGGTAAATTCCCGCAGTGACGGAATAGGTGGTATATACATCTGGAGCTCTCTCTCACATATTCCCGCACACTCCCTCCCAGTACTCGCTGCCCTTCGAGAGGAAGGTGGTGATGGGAGGGGAAAGGGCAGGGGTGGGAGGGAATGAAGGGAAGAGGAGATGGACAGGGGATAAGGAAATATGAAAAGAGGGGAGGGCGATGGGGAGCAGTGTGGAGGGAGGAAGAGGGAGAAGGGTGTGAGGGGAAGGAGGGGAGCAGAGTGAAGCGAGAGAAGAAGGAGAGCAGCTTGAGTGGAGGTGGAGGTGCAGGGAGATGGAGGAGAGTGTGAGATGAGGGAGAAATGGAGTGTTGTGAAGGGAGGGAGAGGAGGTTTGCAAGGAGGCATATGGGGAGGGGAGGAAAAAGAAGAGCTGGGAGGGGAAGAGGGAGAAGGAGGAAGGGGAGGGGAGAGGGGGAGAAGCAAAGAGGGGATGGGGTGGGGGTAAAAGGGGAGTAAATTGTAGGGAGGGGGAGGGGGAACGGATGGAGAAGGGTGGTGGATTATGGGAAAGAGAAAGAGCAGATGAGAGGGGAGGGAGAAGGGCAGTGTGGGAGTGAGGGGAGGGTGAAGGAGATGTGTGTGAGGGGAGGAAATCCTGGTGTGGAGAGGGTGTGGGGGTGAGGGAATGAAGAAGGAGGGGAGGGAGGAGGGGTTGTGAGGTGAGGAAGGAAGGAGGCGCATGAGGGGATGGATGAGTGGAGTGGTTTGAGGGAGAGAGAGGTTGTTGTGAGTCAGAAGGAAGGAGGATGGAGGTGAGAAATGAATGAGTGGGTAGAGTGGGAGAGAGGGATTTTGGGAGGGAGTGAAGTGAGGCAGAGGGAGAGAGGAAGTGAAGAAGGGTATGAGGTGAGGGAGGAGGAGGCAGGTGTGGATAGGAATGCTTAAGTCTAATGGTCACTTTCCCTGCACTCTTTCCCTTTTACCCCAACACCTGGTATTCACCATCCTCTCTCCCTTTCATCTGCATTCCATTGATTTTCACCCTTAATTCATCCATCTTCATCCCATCCGCTTTCCCCTTTCACCGCTATTCCTTCATCCTCATTCCCTCTTCCACCTTCACCCCTCCTATTTGTCCCATTTCCTCCTGCTCCCTCTCATTTCCAAAACATTGACCTTAAATCCCCAGGGTAGCACACACAGAATGCTGGAGGAACTCAGCAAGTCGGGCAGCATCTACGGAGGGGAATAAGCAGTCGACGTTTCAGTCTGGGACCCTTCATCAAGACTGGAAATGAAGGGGGGAAGAAGCCAGAATAAGAAGGTGGAGGGAGGGGAAGGTGTACAAGTTGGAAGGTGATAAGTGAAGCCAAATGAGGGGCAAAGTAGGTGGGGTGTGGATGATGTGAGAAGCTGGGAGGCGATAGGTGGAAAAAGTAAAGGGCTGAAGAAGAAGGGATCTGATAGGAGTGGAGAGTGGACTCTGGGAAGAGGGAAGGAGGAGAGGTACTGAAGGAGAGAAAGGTGGGGAGATGAGATGAGGTAGGAGGGGAGCCAAAAGAGGGAAGAAGAGGAAGGGGGCAGAATTTACCAGCTCAGTAAAGTTGGTGTTCGTGCTGTCAAGTTGGAGACAACTCAGACAGAATATGAGCTTCAGTTTCTCCAGCCTGAGAGTGCTGTCTTTGTAGCAGTAGAGGAGGCCATGGACTGACGTGTTAGAATGGGAATGGGGAGTGGAATTAAAATGTTTAGCCACCGGGCAATCCTGCCTGTTGTGGACAGAGTGAAGGGATTTGATGAAGCGTACCCCAATCAGTGTTGGTTCTCACCGATGTAGAGGAGGCTGCACCGGGAACCTCGAACTCCAACTCCATTTGAAGCAAGTTCACTCCCTGTACCTTTCATTCCCTCTTCTTCAACTTCTCTTCCCCTTCACCTTCAGCACCCACACTTTGCCCCAGTATCACATCTCACCATTGCCCTCCTCTTCACATTAACACTGTGCACTTTCACTCTCACTCTCTCATCATTTCCCTTCATTTCCTCCATACACCCTGATCCCCACTGCCTACGATTCAGCCAGGCATTGGCCTCCATCCCAATGGCCAACTGCAGGTTAACATCTCCCTGTCACTATCACTACCTCCCCTGCAACCTCTGCTTCATCGTCACTCCTTTAAAGTTTATTTTCTGTGCTTTCATTCCTCTTTGCTCCCATTCTGATTCTTACACAACTACTCCCTCCACTCCCTTCAACTTTGTATCCTCCCCTTCTTCACTTACCTGCTATTCCCTCCACTTCACCCTCACTCCCTCCATTTCAGCTTCACTCCCTACACTTCACCCTCACTCTATCGCCTCTCTCCTCATTCCATTCTCTTTCTCTCCCCTGACATGTTCGCTCTGCTTTTCACCTCTACACTTTCTGACCGAATGCTGCTCCATCCATTCCATCCCCACTGACTTCACTTTGACCTTCACTCATTTAGAGAGATCAGCTTTGTTTGTCACGTGTACTTTGAAACTTAGAGCGGAATGTTTCATTTGCACTAATGGTCAACGCACTCGAAATATGCTGGGGGCAGCCTGCCAGTGTCGCCACACTTCTGGCACCAACATGGCATGCCCACAGCTCACTAACCCCATAAACCCTGCCCTTTGGACTGTGGGAGGAAATCACGGCGCCAGGATGAAACACACACAGAACAAACCCCTTACAACAGTGGGAATTGAACCCAGATCAGTCATTTCAGCTGTGTCATCCAATCGTTCACCTTCACTCCTGCCTATGTTGCCCTCAGTCACTCTCCTTCACTCTCACTCCCTTCCTGACATCACACACCCTCCCCAACTACATCACACACTGATCCACAGTCCCGCACCTTTCCATGCACATGACCAGCCTTGTCGACACCCTCAGATACACATTCCCCCTTATCCTTCACTCCCTCCCAACATTCTAACAACCCCCCCATATTTTCACATCCTCCCTACATCCCAATACCTTTCCTCATACCCCACAACCTCCCCACCCATCCCCACACCTTCCCTACACCCTTGCATCTAACCCTATGTCCACACACCCTCTCCTGCACCCTGCATACTACCTCATGCAAACAGACATTCCCAATACCCTCTCCCCTCCACCTTTCCTTTCCCCAGACGCTGGACCAACATGCAAGCGAACCGAGGTCATTCTGTCCCTGTCCTGGTAGTTATTTCCATCTGGTGTGATTCCCAACCCACATTCCCATCCTCCAGACCTCTGCCCCTTCCATCCCCTTCCCGTCCATCACCATGTTCCTGCTACTTTGCTCCAAGACTGTGCCTGTCAGCTGCCCTGGTCTTCTCTCCATGAGTCCCGGAGCATAGCCCGGGGAGGACAGCAGTGCAGCTGCAGTCCCAGCCGTGTTCTCAGAGCTGCTGGCACCCCAGCAAATGTATTCCAGTGTACAGAGACACTGGGTACCAGCATCTGACACTTACCTTTCAGCAGTACCCCAGTGTATATCCTGAGATGCCTGCCCATCCCTCAGTCCTGAGCTGCACTTACAGGAGGGGCCAGGTCGGGCAGAGACTGGGAGAGAGCAGTCTCATAGCTTCTGCCTGTCTGACTGGAAGTGTCTGCTGGTGTGCGGCGCCCCAAGGGCCTCCAGGAAACAGCAAGCCTATTGGCTACTCAGCCAGAACACTTAAAGGCAAGTTCATCCCTGAGGAGTATTGATTTCCATTTCCATTCACTTTGCATTTGGAATGACTGCAGATGGATTATTGTTTAAAGCTGCATACCAGCTGCTTGTTCTTTGCATCCAGAGGCATTGTGAATGTGGACTGTGACAGAAGGGGAAGGAAGTAGAAATAGGAGATTCAAGGTACCACTGTGTCCTAGACCCAGATGACCACAGTGTCGCTGAAACATGTCTTTATAGCCCCCCAAAACAGATGGGCTTGGTGCCAGGGTTCTAGAAACAAGCAATGACCCAGTCTCAGATATCCATGATGCCCCAGGTCCAGACCTCTCCGGTGTGCCAGTCCAAGAAGTTCCCAGTATCCCAGATGTCTCCAGTGTCCCAAACCCAAACGGTTCTAGATATCTCCAGTCCCAGGCATCTATCATCCCAGTGCCAGTGACTCAGATAAATCTAGCCCTAGACATTAGAAACACAGAAACTTTGAACATAGAAAACCTACAGCACCATACAGGCCCTTTGGCCCACAATGCTGTGCCGAACATGTACTTATTTTAGAAATTACCTAGGGTTACCCATAGCCCTTATTTTTCTGAACTCCATGTACCTATCCAGGAGTCTCTTAAAAGATCCTATGGTATCAACTTCCACCACCATCACCGGCAGCCCATTGCACGCACTTGTCACCACTCTCTGTGTAAAAAACTTAACCCTACATCTCCTCCGTACCTACTTTCAAGCACCTTAAAACTGTGACCTCTTGTGTTAGACATTTCAGCCCTGGGAAAAAGCCTCTGACTAGCCACATGATCAATGCCTCTCATCATTTTATACACCTCCATCAGGTCACCTCTCATTCTCCGCTGTTCCAAGGAGAAAAAGCCAAGTTTACTCAACCTATTCTCATACGGCATGCTCCCCAATCCAGACAACATCCTTGTAAATCTCCTCTATACCCTTCCTTTAGTTTCCATATCCTTCCTGTAGTGAGGTGACCAGAAATGAGCACAGTACTCCAAGTGGGGTCTGACCAGGGTCCTACATGGCTGTAACATTACCTCTTGGCTCTTAAACTCAATCCCATTGTTGATGAAGGTCAATGCACTGTATGCCCTCTTAACCACAGAGTCAAACTGCACAGCAGATTTGAGTGTCCTATGGACTCGAACCACAAGACCCCTCTGATCCTCCACACCGCCAGGAGTCTTACTATTAATACTATATTCTGCCATCATACTTGACCTACCAAAATGAACCACCTCACACTTATCTGGTTTGAACTCCATCTGCCGCCTCTCAATCCAGTTTTCCATCCTATCAATGTCCTGCTGTAACTTCTGACAGCCCTCCACACTATCCACAACACCCCCAACCTTTGTGTCATCAACAAATTTACTAACCCATCCCTCCACTTCCTCATCCAGGTCATTTATAAAAACCACGAAGAGTAGGATTCCCAGAACAGATTCCTGAGGCACACCACTTGTCACCAACCTCCATGCAGAATATGACCCATCTACAACCACTCTTTGCCTTCTGTGGACTAGCCAGTTCTGGATCCACAAAACAATGTCCCTTTGGATCCCCTGCCTGCTTACTTTTTCAATAAGTCTTACATGGGGTACCTTAACAAATGCCTTGCTGAAATCTATATACACTACATCTACTGCTCTACCTTCATCAATGTGTTTAGTCACATCCTCAAGAAATTCAATCAGGCTCATAAGGCACAACCTGACTTTGACAAAGCCAGACTGACTATTCTTAATCATATTATTCCTCTCCAAATGTTCATAAATTCTGCCTCTCAGGATCTTTTCCATCAACTTACAAACTGGGACATTCTCCAGTGTCCCAGTCCCAGATCCTCATTCAATAAAGTCCCCAAGATCATATTTTCAGATAGTCCCTGTCCAAGATACCACCCATGCCCCAGATGTCACCAGTGCCACAGTCCCAGACAATAATGTTACAGTCCGAGGCACTCCCAGTGTCCTAGTCCCAGCAGTCCTCAGTGTACTAGTTCACTGATGTGCACAGTGTCTCAGTGCCAGATAACCCCAAACCCCAGTTTCAGACATTCCCAGTGTCCCTGGCCCAGGCATCCCCAGTGCACCAATCACAGATGTCCTTATTCCCAGACATCCCTGTGGTCTATACACAGATGTCACCAAGCGCCCCAGTCCCAGATACCCCAGTGACTCTGTCCCAGATGACCTCAGTGTCCTGGTTTCAGAAATCCCTCATGTCCCAGTCCCAGATGTGCCTCAAATTCCAGTCAAGGTAAGACAAGATATTCCTGTATGCCAGTCATAGACATCCTCGGTCCCAGACACCCCCACTGTCCCAAATAGCCCCAGGTGTCCCAATCTCAGACACCATCAATCCCAGTCCCAAACATCCGTCATGCCATACTCAAAGTTCAAAGTAAATTTTATTATCCAAATACATACAGTATATATCACTATATACAATCCTGCAATTTATTTCCTTGTGGGCATTCTCAATAAATCTATAGAATAATAAACATAACTGAGTCAATGACAGACCACCAAAAGTGCAGAAGACAGCAAACTGTGTATAAACAAAAGAAATAATAATAATGATTAAAAAACAATAAATATCAAGAACATGAGATGAATTGTCCTTGAAAGAGAGTCCATTGCTCATGGGGACATTTCAATGATGGACAAGTAAAGCTGAGTGAAGTTATCCCCTTTGGTTCAACAGCTTGATGGTTAATGGTTAGTGACCTGAACTTGGTGTTGTGAGTCTTGAGCCTCTAGTACTTTCTTCCTGATGGCAGTAGCAATAAGAGATCATGTTCTGGGTGGCACGGGTCCCTGATGATGGATGCTACTTTCTTGCCACAGCGTTTCATGTAGATGTGATCAATGTTTGGGAGAGCTTTACTCATGATTGACTTGGCCATAATACTTTTTGTAGGATTTTCTGTTTAAAGATATTGGTGCTTCCATACCAGACTGTAATGCAGCCAATGAATATACTCTCTACCACACAACTATAAAAGTTTGTCAAAGTTTTAGAAGTCATGCTGAATCTCCGCAAAGTCCTAAGGTTGAAGAGCCGCTGATGTGCTTTCTTTGTAATTGCACTTATGTGCTGGACCCAGGACAGGTTCTCTGAAATAACAACACCTAGGAATTTAAAGTCAGTAACCCTCTCCAACACTGATTCTCCGAAGAGGACTAGTTCATGGACCTCTGGTTTCCTTCTCCTGAAGTTTATAATTAGCTTCTTGGTCTTACTCACAATGAGTAACAGGTTGTTTTTACAATCTCCCTCCTATATCTGCTGATTCATCACCATATTTGATTCAGCCTGTGGCAGGGGAGTCATCAGCAAACTGGAATATGATATAGGAATCATGCTTAGCCACACAGTCATAAGTGTAAAGCAAGTGGAGCAGGGGGCTGAGCACAAAGTCTTATGGTGCACCTGTGCTGATGGAAATTGTGGAGGAGATGTTCTTGCCAATGTAATCCAGGTAAATTAAACCTAAAGATGTAACATTAGAAAGCTCCACCTGTGGAGGGATAAAGATGAGGTTCACCAAATTAAAATAAAGAACTTGTGGGGGGTGGGGGGGATGCTATGCGAGAACGAGGCATGGCTGTGTGGCTGACACTGCGTGGGAAAGCAAGAGAAACACAGCAAACTATTAGATACTAAAGATATAAAACTGGTAAAAGTGGAATTCGTAGAGAGCATCTCTACCCTCCTTTCTTGAAAACCCCTGGAGGAGAGACGATAGCGATAAAAGATTTATTGAAGCTATAGCTATAACAGAACAGCTTGTACTGGAGCCTACCAGAGAGAATGCAATTCTAGGTTTAGTGTTGTGCAATGAACCAGATTTGATCAGGGACCTCGAAGTAAAGGAGCCATTAGGAGGTAGTGACCATAATATGATAAGTTTTAATCTACAATTTGAGAGGGAGAAGGGAAACTCGGAAGTATCAGTATTACAGTTGAACAAAGGGAACTGTGGTGCTATGAGGGAAGAGCTGGCCAAAGTTCAATGGAACAATACCCTAGCAGGGATGACAGTGGAACAGCAATGGCAAGTGTTTCTGGGGATAATGCGGAAGGTGCAGGATCAGTTCATTCCAAAGAGGAAGAAAGATCCTAAGGGGAGTAAGGGGAGGCCGTGGCTGACAAGGGAAGAAATGGACAGTATAAAAATAAAAGAGAAGTATAACATAGCAAAGACGAGTGGGAAACCGGAGAATTGGGAAACTTTTAAAGAGCAACAGAAGGTAACTAAAAAGGCAATACGTGGAGAAAAAATGAGGTACGGAGGTAAACTAGCCAAGAATATAAAGGAGGATAGTAAAAGCTTCTTTAGGTATGTGAAAAGGAAAAAAATAGTTAAGACCAAAATTGGGCCCTTGAAGACGGAAGCCGGTGAATTTATTATGGGGAACAAGGAAATGGCAGACAAGTTGAACAGGTACTTTGGATCTATCTTCACTAGGGAAGACACAAACAATCTCCCAGATATAATAGTGGCCAAAGGACCTAGGGTAATGGATGAATTGAAGGAAATTTATATTAGGCAGGAAATGGTGTTGGATAGGCTGTTGGGTCTGAAGGCTGATAAGTCCCCGGGACCTGATGGTCTGCATCCCAGGGTACTTAAGGAGGTGGCTTGAGGAATTGTGGATGCATTGGTAATCATTTTCCAATGTTCTATAGATTCAGGATCAGTTCCTGTGGATTGGAGAGTGGCTAATGTTGCCCCTCTCTTCAAGAAGGGAGGAAGAGAGAAAACAGGGAATTATAGACCGGTTAGCCTGACGTCGGTGGTGGGAAAGATGCTGGAGTCAATTATAAAACATGAAATTACAACACATCTGGATAGCAGTAACAAGATCGGTCCGAGTCAGCATGGATTTACGAAGGGGAAATCGTGCTTGACTAATCTTCTGGAATTTTTTGAGGATGTAACTATGAAAATGGACAAGGGAGAGCCAGTGGATGTAGTGTACCTGGACTTTCAGAAAGCCTTTGATAAAGTCCCACATAGGAGATTAGTGGGCAAAATTAGGGCACATGGTATTTGGGGCAGAGTACTGACATGGATTGAAAATTGGCTGGCTGACAGAAAACAAAGAGTAGCGATTAATGGGTCCCTTTCGGAATGGCAGGCAGTGACCAGTGGGGTACCGCAGGGATCAGTGCTGGGACCGCAGCTGTTTACAATATATATTAATGATTTAGATGAGGGAATTAAAAGTAACATTAGCAAATTTGCCGATGACACAAAGCTGGGTGGCAGTGTGAACTGTGAGGAGGATGTTATGAGAATGCAGGGTGACTTGGACAGGCTGGGTGAGTGGGCAGATGCAGTTTAATGTGGATAAATATGAGGTTATTCACTTTGGTGGTAAGAACGGGAAGGCAGATTATTATCTAAATGGAGTCAAGTTAGGAAAAGGGGAAGCACAACGAGATCTAGGTGTTCTTGTACGTCAGTCACTGAAAGCAAGCATGCAAGTACAGCAGGCAGTGAAGAAAGCTAATGGCATGCTGGCCTTCATAACAAGGGGAATTGAGTATAAGAGCAAAGAGGTCCTTCTGCAGCTGTACAGGGCCCTGGTGAGACCATACCTGGAGTACTGTGTGCAGTTTTGGTCTCCAAATTTGAGGAAGGACATTCTTGCTATTGAGGAAGTGCAGTGTAGGTTCACAACGTTAATTCCCGGGATGGTGGGACTGTCATATGTTGAAAGATTGGAGCGATTGGGCTTGTATACTCTGGAATTTAGAAGGCTGAGAGGGGATCGTATTGAAACATATAAGATTATTAAGGGATTGGACACGCTGGAGGCAGGAAGCATGTTCCCGCTGATGGGTGAGTCCAGAACCAGAGGCCACAGTTAAAGAATAAGGGGTAGGCCATTTAGAACAGAGTTGAGGAAAAACTATTTCACCCAGAGAGTGGTGGATATATGGAATGCTCTGCCCCAGAAGGTTGTGGAGGCCAAGTCTCTGGATGCTTTCAAGAAAGAGATGGATAGAGCTCTTAAAGATAGCGGAATCAAGGGTTATGGGGATAAGGCAGGAACTGGATACTGATTGTGGATGATCAGCCATGATCACAGTGAATGGCGGTGCTGGCTCAAAGGGCTGAATGGCCTACTCCTGCACCTATTGTCTATTGTCTAACAAGCAGCAGCTGTAATGAGACAATATCAGCAGAGACGAGTGTCCAAGATCTCGAACGTAAAACTGCGAATTAGTTCTGTTAAATTATATCAAGGGTTTGGTCAGTTTTTTTTTGTATAAGTTTGTGAATCAATTTTCTGTGGATGGTCAACTATTTCATCCAATGAAACAAGAAACAAGATGACGAGCCACCCAAGATCGAAGAACCAGTGCGGGAACGCAATATTTATTGACGTAGAGGATTTTAATACAGTTGGATGTATAAGTTTATTTTTATTCGAAGGATCTGAATTTGATTTCCTGCAAGAACTGATTATTTTTCCAAAAACTTTGATAAGTTACTGAATGAGATTTACTTTGTTTAAAAGTTGTGATGTTAGAGAATTGCTGTGAAAGGAGTTATGCTGTATAGATATATAATTTTCGAATTTGAATTTGTAGACATACTGACCTGGAACTGAAATTGAGGTTAACCATAATACTTAAGGATAGGAATTCAATTAGTTTTCTATTTAGCTAGGGATAAATAAAAAACAAAGTTTAGTCTGTAAACCTTTAAATAGGGAATAACACTAGATCTAATTAGTTAGAGAATTTGTTTTTTGTTTGATGCCTGAGATTTGGAACTTCAACAGAATGTTGGAATTCTGAATTGTTCTTACTCAAATATTTTGTATCTCTTGTCTTTTTTTAAAAATAGACAAAACTTATGTCCAGAAGTGTGAGTTTTCTATTCAATGCCTCCTTCCGATATCTAGAGCTTCTGATGGTCTACTTGCACCTAGTGTAGAACAATGTAATTTGATCTTTCTCATAAAGTGATGACCAGTCATATGAGATAAGACAAGCACTACACAGGTGCTACACCAATCTGAACTGATTGGAGTCTACAATTGTGGAAATCCAGGATCCAATTGCACAAGGAAATATGAGGGCAAGTTGTCCCATTCTCAGACGTCCCTCAGGTACAAGTCAAAATATTCACAATGCACCAGTGCCCAAGCTCCAGGTGTTCCCAGTGCCTTAGTTCCATACATCCTCAGTACACCAGACACAGACCTCACAAGTGTTCCAGATGACCTTAATCTCCCAGTCCCACATGCCTTCATTTTCCATGTTCCAGATATAGCCAGTGTCATAGATATCCTTAGTGCACTACAATAAGACTTGCCCATTCCCAAACATGTCAGAGTGCCAGACATTCTCTGTTCCAGACACCCGTGTCCCAGACATCCCCAGAGTCCAAATCCCAGTCACCACCTGTCCTAGTCCCAGATGTCCTTCATGTTCAAGTCCCAGAGCTCTCCAGTCCCAGACATCCCCAGTGTCAGAGTGTCAGACATTCCCTGTTCCAGACATCCCGGTGCCCCAGTCCCTGATGATGTCAGTGTCCTAGATGTTGCTAGTTTGTGTGTCTTAGACATCATGTGCCCCAACCTCTTTGGAGCATCAGACTCAGTGTCTGAGACAATCCCAGTGTGCCAGAACCAGACATCCCAATTCCCAGATATCCCCGGGAACACATTCCCTGTCAAAAGCGCCCCCAGTATCCCAGATGACCCTAGTGTTACAGTCCCAGATATCCTAGGTGTTCTAGTTCTAGACATCCCTCATCCCAGTCTCTGATGCCCCCAGTTCAGACATACTCCATGCCCCAGTCAGAAATAATCAAACTGTCCCAGTCCCGGAGATGCCTCATGTCTGTTCCCCTGTATCACAGTGCCAGTCGTTTCTTGTCCTAGACAACCCTGTGACCCAGTCCCAGACATCATGATTCCCAGTTGCTCTGTGTCCCAGGCTCATATATCTCCAACATCCCCCATCCCAGACACCTCAAGTATCCCAGATGTCTCCAGTCCCAGACACCCCTTGTGTCCCAGACATACCCAGTGTCCCAGGCCCAGGAATTCCCGATCCCAGACACCCAAGTGTCCCAATTATCCCTAGTTTCAGATAAAGACATAGAGGTATTGAACAGTACAGCAGAGAAATAGGCCCTTCAGCCCATCTAGACCATCAGGTGGCAAACACCATTCACCAAAATCTTGCTTTAAACTCCAAACTCATAAAACAATACCATACCTTACTATAAATACATGCCTGATCCAGTTTTACAGACAGAGTCCTATAAATTATATTATAACTGATCGATTATACAGATAGGACAATCCATAATAACAGTCCGGATCTAACAGTATAGGATAAATAAGCAAGAGCAACTTACTTAATACATGTAGCTATTCGAAACACACATAATAGTTGACAAAAACACCAGAAGTATGCTGATTTAAAAGAGGAAGTTGTTTGAATAAAAGAGGAAATATGACAAATAAGTTTATTTGTCAATCCGATTACTTACACAGGCACAATCAAGTGGCAAACATCATTCACCAAAATCTTGCCTTAAAATAAAAACTAATTAGTATAAATGCAAGGCTGATTTGGTTTTAGAGTCCAAGTCCTACAACTTGTATTATGACTGATCCATTATTACAGATAGAACAATCCAGAATAACTATCCAGATGTAATATTACAGGAACAACAAGCAAGAACAATTTACTTAATAGATATAGCCTTTCCAAACACACATAACATTAAGAAATCAATAAGTGAAAAACACTAGAAATCTGCTAAATTAAGAGGGACTTGAAGGACTATGGAACATGAACAGTAATATGTCCCAATAGTAATATCTACAACTGGTATTGTTCCAAAATCACTACACAAAGTTTCACAATTAGGGCTACACAGCAATAGTTCGGTAAATCTCCAGAAAGCCACAATATTAAACACCACTACTATAGTCTGAAAGTTCCCAGCAACTGAGAAATGAGAGTGCTTGACCATGCCCATACCTCAGGTTTTATCAGCTTGAGCTGAGAAAAAATTAAAATAATAACGGTTCCTTAAGGTAGTTGCTTCGGGCAGATGAGGCTCGTCAGCTAGGAGAAGGAAAATCATGATCAAACCTGCACCGCCTTTCGGCTATGCCCACTCATGAAGAAGGCTTCAAGAGTAAACCCCAAGGAAATATCCAGAGCTGGAGTCCCTAAGGCAGCGTGATGTTGATTTCAACACTGCTTGTGTAGAACTGTATCAATCTCTGCCCTTCCTTTGGATTCGTCAGCTGCATGGGGAGGGACAGCCTACTTGTACTGCCCTTGTTTGTATATCTGGTAGGCAGCTAGGATGCAACATCCATGGTCAATCCTGACCAAGAAGGGACCCAAATAAATAAATAAATACTGAAAGTGAGACTATAGTTTGTGGAATCAATTCATTGTTGAGGTGAGTGGAGTTATCCACTCTGGTTCAGGAGCCTGATGGTAGAAGGGTAATAACTGTTCATGAACCTAGTGGTGTGGGACTTAAGGCTCCCTTACCTGCTTCCTGATGGTGAGAAGAGAGCATAGCTCGGATGGTTGGGGTCCTTGATGATGGATGCTGCTTTCCTATGGCAGTACTCCTTGTAGATGTGCTCATTTGTGGGGACAGATTTTCCTGTGATGGACTGGGCTGTATCCATCACTTTTGGTAGGCTTTGCCATTCATGGGCATTAGTGTTTCCATACCAGGTCATGATGCAACCAGTCAGAATACTCTCCACTGTGCATCAATAGAAGTTTTTCAAAGTTTTAGATGACATGCTGAATCTACACAAACTTCTAAGGAAGTTCAGGTGCAGGTCTTTGTAATGGCACTTACATGCTGGTCCCAGGTGAGATCCTCTGAGGTGATAAAACCAAGGAATTTACTGACCCTCTCTAGCTCTGATCCCCTAATGGTCGTCCAGTTTCTGCCTTCTGTAGTTGATAATCAGCTCTTTGGGTTTGCTGACATTGAGTGAGAGGCTATTGTTGTGATACCATTTCATCAGGTTTTCAATCTCCCTCCTTTATAGTGACTCATCGCCACCTTTGACCCTTTGATTTGGTGAACATGAATGGTGTCATCAACAACATTGGAGCTGTTCTTAGCCTCACAGTCACAGGTATAAAATGAATAAAGCGTGCCTCTGTCTAAGTGTTTTTTAAATGACACTATTGTATCTGCCTCAACCACTTTCTCAGGTAGCTCATTCCATATAATCACCACCCTCAGGTCCCTTTCAAGTTGTTCCCCTTTCATCCTAAATCTATACACCCTAGTTTTGGAGTCCTCTCACTTCTGGAATAGACTTCCACATTATCTACACCTCTCATAAACACTTCTATACGGTTGCAGGTCATTCTCCTTTTCAAAACATAAAGACCTAGTCTGGCCAACCTCGCCCTAGAACTCAAGCCCACAACCCCACTAGTCCTGGCAACATCATCATAAATCTTTTCTGCATTCCTTTCAGTTTAACCACATCTTTCCTGGAACAAGAAAACCAAAATTGTACACACTACTCCACAATGTCCCGACTCCTATCGTCAGTGCCCTGATTCATGAAGGCCAGCGTGCTAAACATCTTTTTCACTATTCTGTCACCCTGTGATGGCACTTTCAACAAACAAGTTACTTGCATTCCTAGGTCCTTCTGTTCCATTATACTTCCGAGATCTCGAACATTCACAGTATACAGTAAGCCCTATGCAGGTTTGACTTTTCAAAATGCATCATCTCACACTTATTTGTATTGAAATTCAGTCGCCACTCCTTGTCCCACTTCCCTAATTGATAAAGAACCCCTGTAATCTACAATAACCTTCCTTCATGTGATAGAGCGGGAGGGATTAAAAGGGGAGGGGTGCCATTACTAGTCAGGGTAAATGACATAGCAGTGCTCTGCCAGGACAGACTTGAGAACTTGTCTAATGAGGCTGTATGGCTATTTATAGACCAACCAATATCCACGGGATTTAGAAGAACAACTTTGTAGAGAGATCACAGACGGTTGCAAGAAACATACATTTATAATAGTAGGTGACTTTAACTTTCCACACATTGACTGGAACTCCCATACTGTAAAAGGACTAGATGGGATCAAGTTTGTCAAATATGCTCAGGAAAGTTTCCTTAACCAGTACCCAGAAGTCCCAAAAAGAGAATATGCAACACTTTATCTCCTACTTGGGAATGAGACAGGGCAGATGACAGAAGTTTGTGTGAGGGTAAGTTTTTCATCTGGTGATCATAATAAGACCATAAGACATAGGAGCAGAATTAGGCCATTTAGCCCATTGAGTCTGCTCCTGCATCCCATCATGGCTGATCCTGGATCCCACCCAACCCCATACACCTGCTTTCTCGTCGTATCCTTTGATGCCCTGACCAATCAGGAAATGACCAACTTCCACCTTAAATATACCCACAGACTTGGCCTCCACTGCAGTCTGTGGCAGAGCATTCCACAGATTTACTACTCTCTGGCTAAAAAAAATTCCTCCTTACCTCTATTCTAAAGGGTCACCCCTCAATTTTGAGGCTGTGCCCTCTAGTTCTGGATACCCCACCAGAGGAAACATCTTCTTCACGTTCACCCTAACCAGTCCTTTCAACATTCGGTAGGTTTCAATGAAATCCACCCCCCCACCACCACCGTATGCTTCTAAATTCCAGTGAGTACAGGCCCAAAGCTGCCAAATGCTCTTCAAATGCTCCCTTCATTCCTAGAATCATCCTTGTGAACCTCCTCTGGACTCTCTCCAATGACAACATATCCTTTCTGTGATATGGGGCACAAAACTGTTGACAATACTCCCAAGTGTCTTATAAAGCTTCAGCATTATCTCCTTGCTTTTATATTCTATTCCCCTTGAAATAAATGCCAACATTGCATTTGCCTTCTTTACCACAGACTCAACCTGTAAATTAACCTTCAGGGAGTCTTGCATGAGGACTCCTAAATCCCTCTGCATCTCTGATGTTTGAACCTTCTCCCCATTTAGATAATAGTCGACACTATTGCTCCTTTTACCAAAATACATGATCATACATTTCTCAACATTGTATTCCATCTGCTATGTTTTTGCCCATTCTTCCAATTTGTCCAAGTCCTATTGCAATCGCATTGTTTCCTCGGCACTACCTACCTCTCCACCTATCTTCGTATCATCCACAAAATTGCCATAAAGCCACCAATTCCATTATCTACATCATTGACAAATAATGTGAAAAGTAGTTGTCCCAATATTGACCCCTGAGGAACACTACTAGTCAGCGGCAGCCAACCAGACAAAGCCCCTTTTATTCCCACTCGCTGCCTCCTGCCTGTCAGCCATTCTGCTATCCATACCAGCATCTTTCCTGAAACGCTATAGGATCTTATCTTGTTAAGCAGACCCATATGTGGCACCTTATCAAACGCCTTCTGAAAATCCAAGTAAATGACATACACTGCCTCTCCTTTGTCCACCCTCGAACAGATTCGTCAGACAAGATTTTCCTTTACAGAAACCATGCTGACTTTGCTTTATTTTATCGTTAGTGTCCAAGTACCTGAAAATCTCATCCTTAGTAATAGACTTGAACATTTTCCCAACCACTGAGGTTAGGCTAACTGGCCTATAATTTCTTTTTTTTTTTGGCCTTCCTCCCTTCTTGAAGAGTGGATTGACATTTGCAACCTTCCAGTCATCTGGGACCATGCCAGAATCAAGTGATTCTTGAAAGATCATGACCAATGCATCCATTATTTCTTCAGCAACCTCTCTCAGGACTCTGGGATGTAGTCCATCTGTCCCAGGTGACTTATCCACCTTCAGACCTTTGAGTTTGCCTAGCACCTTTTCCTTTGTAAAAGCAATGGCACTCACACCTGCTCCCTGGCATTCACAAGCCTCTAGCACAGTGAACACAGATGCAAAGTACCCATTATGTGCCCTTATATGCCCTTTCCTTGGCTTTTACACGGTCCTTAACTTCGTTTGTCAGCCACGGTTGCCTACTCCTGTCATTTGAGAACTTCTTCCTCTGTGGGCCATATCTATCTTGTGCCTTGTGAACTATTCCCAGAAACTTCAGCCATCTCTGTCTTGCCATCATCCCCATCAGTATCCTCCTCCAATCCATCAGGGCAAGCTCCTATCTCATTCTTCTGTAATTCCCTTTATTCCAGTGTGATACAGATACATGTCAGTTATGCTTTTTGCTCTCAAATTGCAGTATGAATTCAATCATATTATGATCACTGTCTCCTAATGGTTCCTTTACTTTAATCTCCCTAATAAGACCTAGGTTATTACACAACATCCAATCTAAAATAGCCTTTCCCCGATAGGCTCAAGCACAAGCTGCTCTAAAAAGCCATTTCATAGGCATTCAACAAATTCCCTCTCTTGCGATTCGACACCAACTGGATTTTCCCAATTGCCTTGCAAATTGAAGGCCCGATTGCAATTGTGTCATTGCCCTTATTGCATGCCTTTTCCAGCTCCCTTTGCAATTTCAACCCCATATCTTGACTACTATTTGGAGGCCTATATATTATTACCAAAATGTTTGTTTCTTACCCTTGCAATTTCTTAACTTCACCCATAAAGATTCAGCATTCTCCAACCCTGTCACCTCTTTCCAAAGATATAATTCAGTCTCTTAGCAACGGGGCCACATCACAGTCTATGCTTTCCGGCCTGTCCTTTCAATACAAAGTATATCCTTTGATGTTAAGCTCCTAACTTTGGCCTTCGCTCAGCCGTGACACAGTGATGCCCACAATGTCATACCGACCAATCTCTAATTGTGGCACGAGTTCATCCAACTTATTCCGAACGCTACATGCATTTAAATACAGCATCTTCAGTCCTGCTTCCTTCGCCCTTTAGAATTTTGCCTCTGTAGTATAATTTAACTATTTACTCTGTCTGCATTTGTATGCAATCATTGGCTTGTTCTTCCTTTCATATGTTACACCCATCATCTATTTGTAAACCTGCTGGCTCATCCTCAGCTCTATTATACTGGTTATCATCCCCGTGCCATATAAGTTTAAACTACTCCCAACAATTCTAGTAAATCTGTCTGCAAGAATATTGGTCCCCCTCGGCTTCAAGTGCAACCTGTCCCTTGTACAGGTACCACCTGTCCTAGAAGAGGTCCCAATTATCTAGAAATCTTAATCCCTGCTTCCTGCTCCAATTCTTTAGCCACACATTTATCTGCCACCTCATTTGACTCCTATCCTCACTGTCACCTGGCACAGGCAGCAGTCCCGAGATTATTACCTTTGAGGTCCTGCTTCTCAGCTTCCTTCCTAACTCCCTGTATTCTTTTTTCAGGACTTCCTCCCTTTTTCTTTCTATATCATTGGTACCAATATGTACCATGACTTCTAGCTGCTCACTCTCCCTTTTCATAATATTGTGGACGCATTCAGAAACATCGTGGATGCTGGTACCTGGCAGGCAAACTGCTATCCGTGTTTCTTTTTTGAGTCCATGGAATCACCTATCTGTCCCCCGGAATATAGAGTTCCATATTACTGCTGCCATCCTCTTCAGTTCCCTACCCTTCTGAGCCACAGGGCCAGACTCAGTGCCAGATGCATGGCCACTGTTGCTTCCCCCAGGTAGGTCCCCCGGCCCCCAACAGTACTCAAAATGGAGGACTTAATGTTGAGGGGGATGGCTGCAGGGATACTCTCCACTGTCTAATGTCTCCCTTCCCTCTGCTGACAGTCACCCATTTATCTGTCTGTTGTAGCCCTGGGGGCGACTACCTCCCTTCAGCTCCTGTCCATCACTGTTTCACTTTCCCTAACAAGCCGAAGGTCATCAAGCTGCAGCTCCAGTTTCCTAACACAGCCTCTGAGGAGCTGCACCTGGATGCACCTGGTGCAGATGTGACCACTGGGGAGGCTGGGAGTTTCCTGGAAATCCCCATCGAACACCCAGAACAAAACACTGGCTCTGTAGACTTGACCCCTATCCTTTCTAGCGTTAAATAAGAAAGAAGGAATGAACTTACCTTGCCTCCATCTGTTGTTGTTGAAGCCTTGTTGAGTGTTGCAGCAGAGTTAGTACTTTACTCAGAATAAAAGAGACAGAGACTCTTTTGAGCTCACCTCGTAGCAAAGTCCTTTTATTGTCGTGATGATCACGGAGAAACAACCCTCACAATGGAGTGGTGGGCTCTAACAAGATGCATAAGCAAGTTGACCTTTTATACAGATAGATGAGACAGCTTGAAGTGCAGGGAGATGATTATTTATTAGAATATGTCTGGTCTGCTGTTGATGATAAAGCAGATAGCGCTACAATTCTTGCAAGAACATTGCTTTGACAGAAATAAATTGTTAACACCTTTGCAAGGTCAAATGCATCAAAGGGAGCTTTTAATACCTTTGCAAGGTCAAATGCATCAAAGGGAGCTCCTAGCAGCGTGCGAAGAAGAGCTGCGAATGCAGAACTTTCCATTACCACATTGAGCCACATTGAGGATGAGGGAATTAAGTGCAGCATCTCCAAGTTTGCGGATGACACGAAGCTGGGCGGCAGTGTTAGCTGTGAGGAGGATGCTAAGAGGATGCAAGGTGACTTGGATAGGTTAGGTGAGTGGGCAAATTCATGGCAGATGCAATTTAATGTGGATAAATGTGAAGTTATCCACTTTGGTGGCAAAAACAGGAAAACAGATTATTATCTGAATGGTGGCCAATTAGGAAAAGGGGAGGTGCAACGAGACCTGGGTGTCATTATACACCAGTCATTGAATGTGGGCATGCAGGTACAGCAGGCGGTGAAAAAGGCGAATGGTATGCTGGCATTTATAGCAAGAGGATTCGAGTACAGGAGCAGGGAGGTACGACTGCAGTTGTACAAGGCCTTGGTGAGACCACACCTGGAGTATTGTGTGCAGTTTTGGTCCCCTAATCTGAGGAAAGACATCCTTGCCATAGAGGGAGTACAAAGAAGGTTCACCAGACTGATTCCTGGGATGGCAGGACTTTCATATGATGAAAGACTGGATGAACTAGGCTTATACTCGTTGGAATTTAGAAGATTGAGCGGGGATCTGATTGAAATGTATAAAATCCTAAAGGGATTGGACAGGCTAGATGCAGGAAGATTGTTCCCAATGTTGGGGAAGTCCAGAACAAGGGGTCACAGTTTGAGGATAAAGGGGAAGCCTTTTAGGACCGAGATTAGGAAAAACTTCTTCACACAGAGAGTGGTGAATCTGTGGAATTCTCTGCCACAGGAAACAGTTGAGGCCAGTTCATTGGCTATATTTAAGAGGGAGTTAGATATGGCCCTTGTGGCTAAAGGGATCAGGGGGTATGGAGGGAAGGCTGGGGCAGGGTTCTGAGTTAGATGATCAGCCATGATCATACTGAATGGCGGTGCAGGCTCGAAGTGCCGAATAACCTACTCCTGCACCTATTTTCTATGTTTCTATAAGCTAAAGCCTTACTACTCTGACTCAAGACTGCTCCGACGACGACTACTCCCGTGATGACCGCTCTGCCAGGTAGTACCTGTCTTTTACAGGGTCTGGGTTTTTAAAAGCTCTTTGTCAGACATGAGCAGGGACGCTTCTGTTGCATTTGCATAGTACTCCAATCATCGATTCCTGTCGAAAAACTTGCTGCTTTTTCAAGCTCTTTGAAACTAATGCCATTAGTTTCAAGGTAATTATATAAAAGGATATATCTGGTCCTCAAGTTGAGATTCTAAATTGGAGAGAGGCCAATTTTGATGGTATCAGAAAGGGTCTGGAAAGTATGGATTGGGACAGCTGTTTTCAGGCAAAGGGGGGGGGGGAGTGGTATTACTAGTCAGGGAAAGTGAAATTTTGAGAATAGAAAGCTTGAATGTGCCTGTCAGAATAAAAGGAAAGGATAACAGACTTAGGGAACTTTGATTTTTGAAAGATATTGAGTCCCTAGTTAAGAAAAAAATGGAGGTACTTGAAGAGTACAAGAAATGCAAGAGAATACTTAAAAAAGAAATCAGCACGGCTAAACGAAGGTATGAGGTTGCTCTAGCAGGCAAGGTAAAGAAGAATTCTAAGTGATTCTACAGATATATTAAGAGCAAAAGGATTTCAATGGACAAAATTGGCCCTCTGAAGATCAGAATTGTAACCTACGTGTGGAGCAAAAAGAGGCAGGGAATTTTTTGCATATGTATTTAGTTGGGAAACAGACCAGTGTCTATAAAAGTGAGGTGTTCTCTCGGACCCTGTGAGAGGCAAGTGTAGAAATTGCAGAAGCCCTAGCAGAGAGAGGGGAGAGAGGGAAAGGAGGAAATTGATGGTGATGACAGAGATAGGGGAGATGGAGGAAAAAGGGTAATGCTATGGGTAATATAGAGAAGAGATCCCAGGGAGAGACAAAAATGATGGTGGAGATAGAGAGAGGGGTGATGAGGGGAGATCGTGAAATGATGGGGTATGACAGAGAGAGTGGAGACTGTGGATAACGGGAAATCATGGGGGTGACAGAAAGAGAGGGTGAAATAATGAGGGTAATGTTATGTACAACACACATCAAAACTCCAAAATATAAAACTAATGAAAATAAAAACAGAGTCTGGAATGTGAGTCTATCTTCATTTCTTTTTACTTTAAGTGCGGCATGTGTGTATCACATGGCGGCATAATGGCGTATGCCATTTACATACTTTTATACTTAACCCACAATGCATTATGTAAACAACAAAGAGTGCTTATTCGAAGAATATATTTACAATATTATTAAAACATTAAATACACAACAATCCTCTCTGCTTATCTATAAACTCCAGCTCAATATAGATGCATCTCAACTTATTTACATATGTACTGTAATATAATACAACTCCTCTATAGAGACATCTGCTGCATAATAGATTTTAAATTGTCCCATTCAGGCCTAAAGATTTAATTGCTGAGGAGACTTTCTTACTCTTGTGGGATAAGATTTTTCCTGACAAGAGAGATCACTTTGTTTGGCAGGTGAGACTTGTGGTTGTGAAACAATTTCACATTCTGGGGCCTCCTCCTTGGTGGCTGCAGGAGTTGCCTCCGAGACTGCAGAAAGTGGTCCTGACAGCTCTGGACACCTTTCTCCTCCCATTCTCAGCTTTTCTCTCTATCTCCTCTCTGCTTTTCAACTTCTTGTCTTTCTTTTTTCTCATCTTCCTTTTTCTTTATTTAGATTATTTTCTGTATCTCTGAATTTGCTATATTCTCGAGAAGTGAGGTCTCATCTTATCCTCTTTCACTTCCATAGCACTTACATCGTCCACTTTTTTCCCTTCCTTTTCCTTCTTTCTAAGATGTACATCTTGATCTTGGGAAGGTACATTTAGTTCACTCGAGTATTCTCTTATTAATTCTGAAGGCTGAAGAACAGGACCTCAAAGGTGGCGTTCTCAGGATTGCTGCCAGTGCTACGTGACAGTGACGATAAGAATTGGAGGAAATGGCAGTTGAATGCGTGGCTGAGGAGTTGGTGCAGGGGGCAGGGTTTTAGATTTTTGGATCATTGGGATCTCTTCTGGGGAAGGTGGGATCTGTACAGATTGGATGGGTTGCACCTGAACCCGAGGGGGAGCAATATCCTTGCAGGTAGGTTTGCTAGCATGGTTTGGGAGGGTTTAAACTAATTTGCAAGGGGGATGGGACCCAGAGCGATACAGTAGTGAAAGAAGTGAATGGAGTAAAGCCAGATCTAACATATAGAGAGGCTTTGAGGAAAGAGAAGCAGAATAAACGGTGTAAAGACAGTAAGGTAGAAGGGCTGAAGTGTGTGTACCTCAATGCAAGAAGCATCAGGAACAAAGGTGATGAACTGAGAGCTTGGATACATACATGGAATTATGATGTAGTGGCCATTACAGAGACTTGGCTGGCACCAGGGCAGGAATGGATTCTCAATATTCCTGGATTTCAGTGCTTTAAAAGGGATAGAGAGGGGGGAAAAAGGGGAGGAGGGGTGGCATTACTGGTCAGGGATACTATTACAGCTACAGAAAGGGTGGGTAATGTAGCAGGATCCTCTTTTGAGTCAATATGGGAGGAAGTCAGGAACAGGAAGGGAGCAGTTACTCTACTGGGGGTATTCTATAGGCCCCCTGGTAGCAGCAGAGATACAGAGGAGCAGATTGGGAGGCAGATTTTGGAAAGGTGCAAAAATAACAGGGTTGTTATCATGGGTGACTTTAACTTCCCTAATATTGATTGGCACATGATTAGTTCCAAGGGTTTAGATGGGGCAGAGTTTGTTAAGTGTGTCCAGGACGGATTCCTGTCACAGTATGTGGACAGGCCGACTAGGGGGAATGCCATACTAGATCTAGTACTAGGTAATGAACCGGGTCAGGTCACAGATCTCTCAGTGGGTGAGCATCTGGGGGACAGTGACCACCGCTCCCTGGCCTTTAGCATTATCATGGAAAAGGATAGAATCAGAGAGGACAGGAAAATTTTTAATTGGGGAAGGGCAAATTATGAGGCTATAAGGCTAGAACTTGCGGGTGTGAATTGGGATGATGTTTTTGCAGGGAAATGTACTGTAGGCATGTGCTCAATGTTTAGAGATCTCTTGCAGGATGTTAGGGATAAATTTGTCCTGGTGAGGAAGATAAAGAATGGTAGGGTGAAGGAACCATGGGTGACAAGTGAGGTGGAAAATCTAGTCAGGTGGAAGAAGGCAGCATACATGAGATTTAGGAAGCAAGGATCAGATGGGTCTATTGAGGAATATAGGGAAGCAAGAAAGGAGCTTAAGAAGGGGCTGAGAAGAGCAAGAAGGAGGCATGAGAAGGCCTTGGTGAGTAGGGTAAAGGAAAACCCCAAGGAATTCTTCAATTATGTGAAGAAAAAAAGGATGACAGGAGTGAAGATAGGACTGATTAGAGATAAAGGTGGGAATATGTGCCTGGAGGCTGTGGAAGTGAGCGAGGTCCTCAATGAATACTTCTGTTCGGTATTCACCAATGAGAGGGAACTTGATGATGGTGAGGACAATATGAGTAAGGCTGATATTCTGGAGCATGTTGATATTAAGGGAGAGGAGGTGTTGGAGTTGTTAAAATACATTAGGACAGATAAGTCCCCGGGACCTGACGGAATATTCCCCAGGCTGCTCCACGAGGTGAGAGAAGAGATTGCTGAGCCTCTGGCTAGGATCTTTATGTCTTTGTTGTTCACGGGAATGATACCGGAGGACTGGAGGGAGGCAAATGTTGTCCCCTTGTTCAAAAAAGTTAATAGGGATAGTCCGGGTAATTATAGACCAGTGAGCCTTACGTCTGTGGTGGGAAAGCTGTTGGAAAAGATTCTTAGAGATAGGATCTCTGGGCATTTAGAGAATCATGCTCTGATCAGGGACAGTCAGCGTGGCTTTGTGAAGGGCAGATCATGTCTAACAAGAATGATAGAGTTCCTTGAGGAGGTAACCAGGCATATAGATGAGGGTAGTGCAGTGGATATGATGTATATGGATTTTAGTAAGGCATTTGACAAGGTTCCACACAGTAGGCTTATTCAGAAAGTCAGAAGGCATGGGATCCAGGGAAGTTTGGCCTGGTGGATTCAGAGTTGGCTTGCCTGCAGAAGGCAGAGGGTCGTGGTGGAGGGAGTACATTCAGATTGGAGAATTGTGACTAGTGGTGTCCCACAAGGATCTGTTCTAGGACCTCTACTTTTCGTGATTTTTATTAACGACCTGGATGTGGGGGTAGAAGGGTGGGTTGGCAAGTTTGCAGATGATACGAAGGTTGGTGGTGTTGTAGCTAGTGTAGAGGATTGTTGAAGATTGCAGAGAGACATTGATAGGATGCAGAAGTGGGCTGAGAAGTGGCAGATGGAGTTCAATCCAGAAAAGAGTGAGGTGGTACACTTTGGAAGGACAAACTCCAAGGCAGAGTACAAAGTAAATGGCAGGATACTTGGAAGTGTGGAGGAGCAGAGGGATCTGGGGGTACATGTCCACAGATCCCTGAAAGTTGCCTCACAGGTAGATAGGGTAGTTAAGAAAGCTTATGGGGTGTTAGCTTTCATAAGTTGAGGGATAGGGCTTAAGAGTCGCAATGTAATGATGCAGCTCTATAAAACTCTGGTTAGGCCACACTTGGAGTACTGTGTCCAGTTCTGGTCACCTCGCTATAGGAAGGATGTGGAAGCTTTGGAAAGGGTACAGAGGAGATTTACCAGGATGCTGCCTGGTTTAGAGAGTATGCATTATGATCAGAGATTAAGGGAGCTAGGGCTTTACTCTTTGGAGAGAAGGAGGATGAGAGGAGACATGATAGGGGTGTACAAGATAATACGAGGAATAGATAGAGTGGATAGCCAGTGCCTCTTCCCCAGGGCACCACTGCTCAATACAAGAGGACATGGCTTTAAGGTAAGGGGGGGGAAGTTCAAGGGGGATATTAGAGGAAGGTTTTTTACTCAGAGAGTGGTTGGTGCGTGGAATGCACTGCCTGAGTCAGTGGTGGAGGCAGATACACTAGTGAAGTTTAAGAGACTACTAGACAGGTATATGGAGGAATTTAAGGTGGAAGGTTATATGGGAGGCAGGGTTTGAGGGTCGGCACAATATTGTGGGCCGAAGGGCCTGTAATGTGCTGTACTATTCTATGTTCTATAATTCTTCTATTGCTTCTTTTTACGATTTGCTCTCTCTCCTTGGTGTCCTCAACCTCAACACCATATGATGAATCATCTGTTTTTGTATCTCCATTGACTCCTTCTTTTTGGCCATCCAATCATCCAGCTGGGCTTTGGTCTTTGCATCTACTTTTCAATTATTTCCCACTTGAAATTCATGAAAAAACCTTCATGCAGAGTATATTCTGGTTCTTTATACTCACAAATGCCAAATGCTTGCAACTATCCTGAAGCTCCTTAATCCTCTTCCAGTTTAAAATCAAGCCACGTTTTGCAAGTAACTGTCTGATTAACATATCAGAAGCTTTCTCAGATATGTTGCCTACAAAAACTGTTGTAGTCGGACACTGCTTTCGTCACTTTCATGTTACCCCAGAGCATCATGGTCTTTCCTTAGTCCAATAACCTTTCCAACCAGAGGCAGATGTTGGCACCAACAACTGTCTGTCCACTGTTGGGCAACAGTTCACAGTGTACAACATGGAGACAGTTGTGACGTCGTTTATTTTCAGTTGCCTCTATTACAGGGGATGTGGCATTGAAATGGTAGATAGAACTACAATCAAGTTGTAGATGTCTCAGCCACTCATGACCCCACAATGCTGGCCCAATGTGGCTTGCTGGTTGTCGTATTTCACTATCATGAATGTCAATCCCATAGGAGTTACCTTTTCTAGTATATGTTCTTAGATGGATATCTGAAGGCTTCAGCTCAGTATCTTTGAAATGGCATTCAAAGTCATTTTGTGGAGTGACTGGAACAGCCAAACCAGTGTCCAATTCCATTTTAAGTAATTTACAGTTCACTTCTGGTGTAGGTCATATTGCTAGTTTTCTCATTGTAAATCTTAAGGCTTTCCATTCCTGTGTCATTCTCATCATTATCAGATTTTTCATCAACAACATGCAGATTAGCACTCTTTTTATAACTGCAACTTAACCTTTGATCTTTTTCTCTTCTCCATTTATTTTTGTCTGACTGAAATGCTCTTTATATGTGTCTTACATTGTTGCATTTTCTGTAAGTTTCATCTTTAAATCTCCATTGATTTGGCGTATGTGTGCACACTGCCACAACAGTACACAATATATTCAACCAGGCTGTATCAGTTCAGAGGTTTAAATTTTGCTCATGCTCAAAGGGCTACGGTAAGAAACTTTGTCACATGGTGTGAGCAGAATTATCTGCAGCTTAATGTGAAAAAGACTTAAGGAGCTGGTGGTAGACCTGAGGAGGGCTAAGGTACCGGTGACCCCTGTTTCCATCCAGGGGGTCAGTGTGAACATGGTGGAGGATTACAAATACCTGGGGATACGAATTGACAATAAACTTGACTGGTCAAAGAACACTGAGGCTATCTACAAGAAGGGTCAGAGCCATCTCTATTTCCTGAGGAGACTGAGGTCCCTTAACATCTGCCGGACAATGCTGAGGATGTTCTACAAGTCTGTGGTGGCCAGTGCTATCATGTTTGCTGTTGTGTGCTGGGGCAGCAGGCTGAGGGTAGCAGACACCAACAGAATCAACAAACTCATTCGTAAGGCCAGTGACGTTGTGGGGATGGAACTGGACTCTCTCACGGTGGTGTCTGAAAAGAGGATGCTGTCCAAGTTGCATGCCATCTTGGTCAATGTCTCCCATCCACTACATAACGTACTGGTTGGGCACAGGAGTACATTCAGCCACAGACTCATTCCACCGAGATGCAGCACAGAGTGTCACAGGAAGTCATTCCTGCCTGTGGCCATCAAACTTTACAACTCCTCCATTGGAGGGTCAGACACCCTGAGCCAATAGGCTGGTTCTGGACTTATTTCATAAATTACTGGCATAATTTACATATTACTATTTAACTATTTATGGTTCTACTACTATTTATTATTTATGGTGCAACTGTAACAAAAACAAATTTCCCCCGGGATCAATAAAGTATGACTATGACTATTTTCTTTCCTGACTGTAACCCAGTTGCATCACTATCTGCTGTTTCCAATGATGCAACTATTTCAACTATTTTTTTTAAATATAAGTGGTGCATTGTTAGGAGCCATTTTTGAAGGCTTTCTAGTAAGATTCCATAAGCTAGACGATCTCTTAGTGCATCGTTACATCCATCATTGAACTGACAATGCTCAGACAATCTCTTCAATTCAGCCATGTACACACCCTTCCTTTTGATTCCACTTATGAAACTTAAAGCATTTGGCAATCAGCAATGGTTTTGTTCTAAATGTTCCTGAATTACTTTCACAACATCAGCAAAGCTCATTTCGACTTCTTTGGTTGGAGCAGTTGAACTTCTAAGCACACCATATGCCTACAAACCCAATACACATAACAAAACTGGCACTCATTTCTCATTGGCCATTACATTCACTTTAAAATACTGCTTAATTCTCTCCATACCTGATATCCATTTATCTGTTGTGCAATCAAATGTGTCTATCTTTTCAATAGTGCCAGCCATTTCTGCTCTTTTTTATAATTATTATCACCCAGTACTCACTGTTTATGAACCCATGAATTCTTACATTTTCTGCCTTTTTTTTTTACTCAATCATCATTCCTTTTGCCAGGTAAACATTCTGCTCCAAAGAGAAAAAAGTGCTGTGGTTTAAAAAAAAATCTCAACCATTTCTCACTGAGATTTTTTTTGTAACTCGAGCGTCTAGGTGCACTTCAACAGGTGGGTAGTTGTCTCGCGTTAGTTTTAAAAATACCTCATCGCCACTGTTACGTTTTGTAACTTTAAAACATTAAACAAATTGAAAGGGAAACAAGAGAGCCTAGAGATGCGAGAGAAGGAGTCTGTTTGTTCTTTACTTCAGTGAGATGTGCACATTTCACACGGCGCCATGATGACGTATGCCATTTATGTACTTTTACAGATAACCTGCAATACATTATGTAAACAACAAAGAATGCTTAATTAAATAACATATATGCAATATTACTCAAATATTACTGAGGTACTAAATACACAACACCCTCACTCTTTCTCCACCATTATTTCCCGTTTTCCCCGTCTTCTCTCCCCTGTCCTCCCTATCATTTCCCTCTTTCCCCAACTCCCCTCTCTTTATCATTCTCATAATTTCCCTCTCTTTCTGTAACCCTTTCCAATCACCCCCATCATTTTCCTCTCTCCCCTGTTCCCTCTCTGTCATCCCCATTAGTTACCTCACTCTCCCGTCATCCCTCTATCAACCACATCATTTTCCTCTCACCCCCTTGTCCCTTCCCTCTATCACCCCATCATTTTCCTTTCTCCCCCATCTCCCATCTATATATCACCTCATCATTTCCCTCTCCATCTCTCAACTATATATCACCCCTATTTCCCACCTATATATCACCCACCATCATTTCCCGTTGACAGGATGATGGGAGAGATTGATGAGGGTAGGGCAATGAATGCTGTCTACATGATTTTTGTAAGGCTTTTGACAAAGTCCTTCATGGGAGGCACATCTGGAAGATTAAGGTGCATGGATTCATGGCAAATTGGCTGTGTGGAACTTGCACATAGAAGACCGAGGGTAGTGGTTGAAGGGACTTATTTGAGCTGAAGGTCTGTAATTAGTGTTGTTCTGCAGGGATCTGTGCTGGGACCTCTGTTGTTTGTGATGTATATAAATGACCTGGATGAAAATGTAGATGGGTGGGTTAGCAAGTTTGCAAATGATATCAAGATGTGTGGAATTATGGATAATGTAGAAGACTGGCAAAAATACAGCTTGTTATAGATCAGTTGCAGAAGTGGGCCTGTGATTTGCAGATTGGAGATCATTTGAGTGATCCAGCACTTTGCAGTCCCCAAGAGACTGGACTCGTGGTGAGGAGGCTGCGGGGGTCATGAGCCGATGTTCGACTCCACTTTACTGATTAAAGCTTCCATTGTTCACTGATTAAAGCGATGAGGGAGATGGAAACATCGAGGCAAACGTGGAAGGTGAGCGCCGGCTGCCTGCCTTTTGATTACCGGTGGGATGGCTCTGCTGCTGGAGAGGGCAGACTCTGTGTCCTGCTGCTGTGCCCGGAGGCTGTAAACAAGGTTTTCTGTGTTTTGGATATGGATATGGGTTTGGACTATGGACTTTTTTTCAGGCCTATAGTTTTTTATATTCTGTGCTTTTTGCATGATCTTTCTTGTGGGAACATGGGAATCGATGTTCCTGCTATGTATTTGTTCATTTTTTTGTGTGGGGGAGGGGAGATTTGGGGGCTGATGATCGTGTTGCTGTTCTCTTCTTAATTTTGTGGCTATCTGGAGAAGTAGAATTTCAAAGTTGTGTACTCTGATAACAAATAAACCTTTGAACTTTTGAACCATTGAAATGGCAGATGAAGTTTAACCCAGATAAATGTGAGGAGTTGAACCTTGGTAGAACAAATGCAAGAAGACAAAACACAGATGAGTGGAGAGACCTTGGTGTCCAAGTTCATTGCTCCTTAAAAGTGGCCACACAGATCGATAAGGTGGTTACGAAGGCTTATGAAACGTTTGCTTTTATTAGTCGAGGCATTGAGTTCAAAAGCCAGGAAGTTATTTTGCAACTTAGGCCACATCTGGAGTATTATGTACAGTTCTAGTTACCCCAGTGTAGGAAGGATGTTTAGGGTTTGAAGAGGGTGAAGATGAGGTTTAACAGGTTCAGAGGGCATGTGCTATCACGAGAAGTTGGATAAACTTAGATCGTTTTCTCTGGAACCATGGAGGCTGAGTGGAGATCTAATAGAGGTTTATAAGATTATGAGGGGCTTAGGTAGAGTAGACAGGGTGTATCTGTTTCCCAGGGTTGAAATGTCTAATACTAGAGGGCATGCATTGGAGGTTTTAATGTCAGAGAAATGTATACAATGTACATCCTGAAATGCTTTTTCTTCACAAACATCCATGAAAACAGAGAAGTACCCCAAAGAATGAATGACAGTTAAATGTAACAACCGCAAAGTTCATCCCAGCTCCCCTCCCTCATGTGCGTAAGTGGCAGCAACAATCCCCCTCCTCCCACTGGCAAAAAAAAAATCAAGCATCGGTATCATCACGGAGCACTCAAGCGTGAGCAAAGCAATAGCAAAGACACAGATTTGCAGTTACCCCAAAGACTTCGTGCTTCACCTGGCATTCAACATACCACAGATTCTCTCTCTCCCTAATAACAGAGAAGGAGGTGTCTTCATTTTCCCAGTGAGCAGGGAGACATAACAAACAATTCGCTGGTTTATGATGTTAAAAGTCTATTCCTTGCTTTTTCCAAGCTCTGTTGCCAAATGTTGCAAAGATCCCGGGTCTTTGGGCACACAGCAGTAGATTTTCCAATTCCCCTGACGACACACGGGTCTCCTGCCACCTCGATCCACCCATCTTCAGAGCCCCGAGACCTTAGGCTTTCAAATCCAGGCCGGACTCTCAGGCCGAACCCTTGGTGTGCCGAACAACAGCCAGTCCTGAAACCCCGATAACGGGTCCCATTTTCCCAAAGAACCAAAGTCAGCATGCAACTCCCAGTCAGGGTCTTCAAAAGAACCCTAAAAGGGGAAAATAAAGATAATAAAGGTGGAAATAGAGCTGCTTCTGAAGATGCAAGCAAAGGAGTCCTGTTTAGCGCCATCTTGGGTGAGAGGGGATAGGTTCATAAGGGATGTGAGGAGTATGTTTTTTACCCAGAGAGAGGTGGATACCAGGCACGCTGATAGAGTCAAATACATTGGAGGCTTCTAAGAGACAATTAGATAGGCACATAAATGTGAGAAAGATGGAGGGATACGTACACTTTGTAGTAAGAAGGGATTAGTGTTTGGGTGTTTTTGAATTGCTTTTTAGATAGTTTGGCACAAGATTGTTGGGCTGAAAAGCCTGCTCCTGTGCAGTACAGTTCTATGTTCTGTATTCTGTGTCTGAAGGGGAAAGACAGCCTAGGACAGGTTCAGAAACATGGTGAGACTGATGGGAGGAAGTAAGTTTATTTCAATGCAATGAGTATTCTAGGTAAGGCAGATGAACAGTGCATGGATCAGTGCACAGACCCGTGATGGTGTGGGTATTACAGAGACATGCTTGTCAGGGAGGTGGGATTGATAGCTCAACGTTCCAGATATCATTGTTTCAGACGTGATGAAGAATGAGGTAAAAGTGGTGGGCTATTGCTCACCAGGGAAGCTGTCACAGCTTCACTCAGAGAGGATACACTGGAAGGCTTATCGGTTGAGTCAATATGGAGAGAGCTCAAGATGCAAAAGGTGCATTCACTCTGATGGAATAATACTATACATCTCCCAACAGGTATTTGGAGACAGGGAAATAGATATGTAGGTAGATTGTGGAAAGGCTTAAAAGCATCAGGGTTGTTATAGTGGGTGATCTTCACTTCCCCAATATTGAGCCTGGCCAGGTGACTAACTTTTTAGTGGGAGGCAGTGATTACAAACTTCTAAGTTTTAAAATTGTTATGAATATGGATAAATCTGGACTTAAGGGATGTATTGTATAGGGTAGTACAAATGACAGCATTATTAGGCAGGAGCTTGGGAGAGTAAATTAAGAGGAGATATTGTTGAGCAAGTCCACACTAGACATCTGGGAAGCATTTAAAAACCCACTGACGATGCTCAGGACAGGCTTGTTCAGTACAGACTATCCACATATTGTTTCAAGACTTCCTCTCGAATGCATCTAACTAATTTGTCTCATCTAAGTCTCTTACACTAAGCAATATTGGGGAAATGAAAATCAACCACTGTAACAACCTTGTTTTAAAACTATCCATATTGACTCGGCAGATGAACCCACTAGTGTATCCTCTGTGATTGAAGCTGTGACATTCTCCCTGGTGAGTAGTACAACTACTCCACCACTTTTACCTCAGTTTTCATCGTGTCTGAAATGTTGATATCTGGAATGTTGAGCTATCAATCCATCTCCCTGACAACCATGTCTCTGTAATGCCCACAACATCATGGGTCTGTAACACACATCAAAGTTGCTGGTGAACGCAGCAGGCCAGGCAGCATCTCTAGGAAGAGGTACAGTCGACGTTTCAGGCCGAGACCCTTCGTTAGGAATAACTGAAGGAAGAGTTAGTAAGAGATTTGAAAATGGGAGGGGGAGGGGGAGATTCAAAATGATAGGAGAAGACAGGAGGCGGAGGAATGCAGCCAAAAGCTGGACATGGGTCTGTGCAATAATCCATGTACTAAGTTCATCTGCCTTATCTGAAATACTCCTTGCATTGAAATAAACTTACTTCCTCCTATCAGTCCCACCATGTTCCTGAACCTTTCTTGAGCTGTCTTTTCCCTTAGACATATTTGTCTTGTATTTTACCTTCTGTATTCTGGCCACCTTCTGACTTGCTGCACTGATTCCCAACTCCCCTCCCACTCTAGTTTAAACCTTCCTGAGGTGAATCTGCCTGGGGTCTCTTCCAGTCTTGTATAGGTCCCACTTGGTCTGGAAGGGACCAATTATCCATAAGCCTGTAGCCCTCCCTCCTACACCAGCTCCTTGACCACATATTGAACAGTAATATCTGTAAGTGATAGTGGACAACCTATGGAGGGGATGATTTGCGTTGTGTCAGAGGCAAGTCCAGCCCGTATTTCAAGGAGAGAGAATTAGGCCCCTTTTTCATGCTGTCCCTCCCCCTCACAAGCCACCATGACATCACAAAGAGAATTATCTTTGGACGTCTCCCTCTCTGTGACTTCACAGAGCTCCTAACCCTGGCAGTAGTTGGTGAGGTGACGTAGGGACAGATGTTCTGGGGTGAGCCCAGAGAGTGAGCATCGTCGCATATCCTGTCTCTGTCTGTCCCTAAAGTCCAGCCAACTTCAGATGTCACTTCATCTAATGGGAACTCAACTTGTCTCTGCTTGGACCAACACCTGACAGACTGAAGGTGAGAGGGTCAAAGAGAGAGGTGGGGTTCCTCAGGATAAACAATGGGTGAGGCTCATACTGTGAGAGGGAACACAGCATTTCTCTTTGGACGTGGACAGTCCAGTTTTGTGGATTAGTCCCCCTCAGGCGTCAGGCACATCACCCTCTCCCTGTCAGACAAAATACTGTTGTTGCTTGTCAAAGGCCTTGGAAAAATCTGTGTAGACAACGTGCATGGCCCCACCCTCATCAATTACCTTTGTCACCCCCCTCCAAAAAAATGATCAAGTTTAAAAGACATATGCATTATATGCAATAAGTCAATGTATTCCTGCTCTAAGAATCTTTTCCAGTAATTTCCTAACCATGATGAGAAGCTCACCAACTCATATGGATATCACATCTGTGTAAAAGATTATAATTTTTTTGATTTTACATAAGTCGTTGGTGAGGTCACACTTGACGTACTGTGTATAGTCGAAGTTAGAAAGAGTTCATTCAAAGAAGGTTTATGAGGTTTTGTGGAATGTGGACGGGTTGAATGAGTGGGTGAACAGCGGGCAGGTTAACGTAATTTATGTTTGTCGCAAGTTTCATGGGATTTTTACCCTGGATATATCTACTTATGTCAGTAAACTTGAACTTTAGTGGTCACAAATATAGTGAGTGTATTGCAAACAATCTTAGAAGGTTCTTGTTTGGATGTTGCTGTAATGGAATAACGGAGTATCCTGCTGGGCCAGTTCAAGAGCTGTCAAAGGATTGCTGTGTCTGGAGTCCATAAGATATAGGAACAGAAGTTGGCCATTCAGCCCATCGAATCTGCTCCGCCATTTTATCATGAGCTGATCCATTCTCCTATTTAGTCCCACTCCCCTGCCTTCTCACCATAACCTTTGATGCCCTGGCTACTCAGATACCTATCCATCTCTGCCTTAAATACACCCAATGACTTGGCCTCCACGGCCGCTCGTGGCAACAAATTCCACAGGTTTACCACCCTCTGACTAAAAGAATTTCTCCGCATCTCAGTTCTAGATCAATGTCCTTCAATCCTGAAGTCGTGCCCTCTTGTCCTGGACTCCCCTACCATGGGAAATAACTTTGCCATATCTAATCTGTTCAGGCCTTTTAACATTCAGAATGTTTCTATGAGATCCCCCCTCATTCTCCTGAACTCCAGGGAATACAGCCCAAGAGCTGCCAGATGTTCCTTATATGGTAACCCTTTCATTCCTGGAATCATTCCTGTCCAATGTCACTATATCCTTTCTAAAATAAGGAGCCCAGAACTGCACACAATACTCTGTGTGGTCTCATGGCTGCCTTATAGAGCCTCAAATTACATCCCTACTCTTATATTCTATACCTCTGGAAATGAATGCCAACATTACATTTGCCTTCTTCACCACCGACTCCATGTGGAGATTAACCTTTAAGGTATCCTGCACAAGGACTCCCAAATCCCTTTGCATCTCTGTGTTTTGAATTCTCTCCCCATCTAAATAATAGTCTGTCCATTTATTTCTTCCACCAAAGTGCATGACCATACACTTTTCAACATTGTATTTCATTTACCACTTCTTTGCCCATTCCCCCTAAACTAGCTAAGTCTTTCTGTAGGCTCTCAGTTTCTTCAACACTACTTGCTCCTCCACCTATCTTTGCAAATTTAGCCACAAATCCATTAATCCTGTAGTCCAACTCATTGACCTACATCATAAAAAAACAGCGGTCCCAACACCGACCCCTGTGGAGCTCCACTGGGAACTGGCAGCCAGTCAAAATAGGATCCCTTTATTCTTTGTTTTCTGCCGATCAGCCAATGCTCCACCCATGCTAGTAACTTCCTTGCAATTCCATGAGCTCTTATCTTGCTAAGCAGCCTCATGTGCAGCACCTTGTCAAAGGCCTTCTGAAAATCCAAGTACACCACATCTACTGCATCTCCTTTGTCCACCCTGCTTGTAATTTCCTCAAAAAATTGCAGTAGGTTAGTCAGGCAGGATTTTCCTTTCAGGAAACCATGCTGGCTTTGGCCTATCTTGTCATAAGCCTCCAGGTTCTCTGTAATCTCATTCCTAACAATCGATTCCAACAACTTCCCAACCGCTGATGTCAGACTAACAGATCTATAGCTTCCTTTCTGCTGCCTCCCACCCTTCTTAAGCAGTGGAGTAACATTTGCAATTTTCCAGTCATCCGGTACAATGCCAGAATCTATGGATTCTTGAAACATCATTGTTAATGCCTCTGCCATCCCTCCAGTTATTTCCTTCAGAACCCGAGGGTGCATTTCATCAGGTCCAGGAGATTTTTCTGCCTTTGTGGCGACCCACTTTCTGGCACACACGAACCGGCTCACAACAGAGCGCGCAGGCAGAGGGCCGGCCCCAAAAAGGGCGCCAGGCCATCTTCACCAGCAAGGGGAAAATCCCGCGCGCAGAAAGGGTCTGGGAATATGCATTCCCCACAGCAATCCCGCCCAGGGAGGGCGGGAACGGGAAGGCTTTAAAGCGGGCCGCGAACTTTGAATAAATCTCTTTCATCGCAACTCTAACTCACCGACTCCGTGTGGTTATTCTAGCGCTGTGTGTAGCGCATCGCTACAATTGGTGACCCCGACGGCCCAAACGATATTTGGACCAGAGATGACCGACGCTGCATCTGTTCACGCAGTTTCGTTAAAACTGCCAAACTTCTGGACGCAGCGACGTCAATTATGGTTCGAACAAGCAGAAGCACAATTCCACATTCGGCAGATAACCTCGGATTCCACTCGCTACTACTACGTGCTGAGCTCCCTCGACCAGGAGACAGCTGCACAAGTTGAGGAGTTTATACAGTCACCCCCGGAGGACGGCAAATACACAGTATTCAAAGCCCTGCTCATAAGGACTTTCGGACTCTCACGGCGCAAACGAGCACGCCGCTTAATGCACCTGGATGGTTTGGGAGACAGGCCGCCGTCAGCATTAATGAACGAGATGCTGGCCCTGGCTGAAGAACACAAACCCTGCCTCATGTTTGAGCAGGAGTTCCTAGACCAACTGCCCGAGGACATATGCCTGCTGCTGTCCGACGCAGATTTCAGCAACCCCCGGGAGGTGGCGGCCCGAGCAGATGTGCTGTGGAATGCCAGGAAAGAGAGAGGGGCATCCGTCGCACCGATCACCAAGCTGCGTGCCCAACGGCAGACCAGACCAGGCCCAGCAGCAGAGCCTACAAAACCAGGCGACGAGAGTGAGGAGCCCAACGAACAATGGTGTTTCTACCACCAGCGGTGGGGCACAGAGGCCCGCCGCTGCAGACCACCCTGCAAATTCCCGGGAAACGCCAGGGCCAGCCGCCGCTGATGGCTACAGCGGCTGGCCATCAGGACAGCCTCCTGTACTGCTGTCTGGGACAAGCAGTCGGGACGCCGCTTTTTGGTCGACACCGGAGCGGAGATCAGCGTCTTACCTCCAATGAGTTACGACACCCGCAACAGAGAACCGGGACCCACCCTGAGGGCCACTAATGGCAGCACAATACGAACCTACGGCACCCGCACAGTGCAGCTACAGTTCAGCTCCAGCCGGTTCACGTGGGACTTCACACTGGCCGCCGTGGCCCAACCACTCCTGGGGACGGATTTTCTGCGAGCCCACAGCCTGCTGGTCGACCTGCAAGGGAAGCGATTAGTCCACGCCAAGACTTTTCAAACGTTCTCCCTGGGTGAAGCACAGTTGCCAGCCCCACACCTGGACTCCATCACGCTGTCCGACGATGAATTCACCAGGGTCCTGGCGGATTTCCCATCAGTACTGACACCGCAGTTCACGGCAGCCATGCCCAGACACGGAGTACAGCACCACATCCCGACCCAGGGACCACCCCTCCACGCCCGTGCTCGAAGGCTTCCTCCGGACAAGCTCCGACTGGCGAACGAGGAGTTCAAGAAGATAGAGGAATTAGGGATCATACGACGGTCCGACAGCCCATGGGCCTCCCCCCTTCACATGGTGCCCAAGGCAACGGGGGGCTGGAGACCATGCGGTAACTACCGCAGACTGAACGAGGCTACAACGCCAGACCGCTACCCTGTGCCGCACATTCAAGACTTCGCAGCAAACCTACACGGCGCAAGGATTTTTTCCAAGGTAGACCTCGTCCGGGGATATCAAATCCCTGTACATCGGGACGACATCCCCAAAACAGCACTTATCACCCCGTTTGGACTTTTCCAATTCCTCCGAATGCCGTTTGGTCTAAAGAATGCCGCACAGACTTTCCAGCGGCTAATGGACGCGGTGGGACGCGACCTGGACTTTGCATTCATCTATTTGGACGACATCCTCATAGCCAGCAGTAGTCAGCAGGAGCACCTGTCCCACCTCCGCCAGCTCTACTCCCACCTGAGCGAATTCGGCCTTACAATCAATCCAGCCAAATGCCAGTTCGGACTCGACACCATCGACTTCCTGGGCCACAGGATTACTAAAGACGGGGCAACCCCTCTGCCCGCCAAGGTAGACGCGGTCCGCCACTTCCCCCGACCCAACACAATCAAAGGCTTGCAGGAATTCGTGGGTATGGTGAATTTTTACCACTGTTTCCTCCACTCAGCAGCCCGAACCATGCACCCCCTGTTCACCCTGACGTCGGGTAAGGGCAAGGACATTACCTGGGACGAAGAGGCCGCAACCGCTTTCGTTAAAACCAAAGAAGCCTTAGCAAACGCCGCGATGCTAGTGCACCCCAGAGGCAGGGTGGTGGTCATAAACCAGCTGGTGGCCTCCATGTTGTGGTACCGGATGGTCACCTTGGCCCCCCCCCGCCCCTTTTGTCGCAAGAATGCAGAGGAAGCTAGTGGACTTCTTCTGGGGAAACAGGAAGCACTGGGTCTCTGCAGCGGTTCTGAGTCTCCCAGAAGGAGAGGGCGGACAGTCGCTGGTGTGTGTACGCACACGACTGGCGGCTCTCCGCGTCAGGACTCTGCAGAGATTCCTGTACGCCGAGCACCCTCCCAGGTGGCACGTGTTGGCGACTTTCTTCCTCCGGAGGGGCTGCTGTCTTGCCGAAGATATGCAGCTACCACCGGCGGGCGTCAGCCGTGCTGCTTTGCAGAGGCTGCCCGGCTTCTATCAGGACCTACTGAGAGTCTGGAACATGGTTGCCTCAGGCCGGGAATCCCCTCCTCTGGCAGAGGGCGGGGTCCTGGCCGACCCTTGCCCTGTCGCAACGGATGTCAGTGCGGCTCAGGTGTGTGGAACGACTCGGGCTGAGCTGCTCGTCGGGCCCAGGCCCCGCAGCCTTACCCGAGAGACGAATCCACACAACTTGAGCCGTCTTTCATCGACACCCACAATCCCATTCAGGGATGCAGGCAGGAGGTACCTTTATGGGTTGCTGCTCCACACCCTCCACTTCCTAGCATTCGTCCACCGTCCCGACACGCCATGGCGGTCGGTCTTTCCACCTGGAGGTGAGGGGGGTCCCCAATGGAAGTCCCTCTACAAGGGAGTCCTTCCCATGCACCTTGGGGATCTCGGCTGGAGGGTGCTGCATAAAGCGGTGCCCTGCAATAAGTTCTTTAGTTTGTACACGGATCTCCCAGCCACGTGTCACTTCTGCGGGCTGGAGGAGACCGTGTACCATATGTACGTGGAGTGTGTGAGGCTGCAGCCCCTTTTCGCGTATTTGCGTGGGCTGCTTCTCGCCTTCTGGTTGCATTTCAGTCCCACCCTATTCATATATGGTCATCCAGTAAGGAGGGGGGCACAGAGGGATGAGGATGTCCTTGTCAACTTGCTCCTGGGACTGGCGAAAATTGCCATCCGTGGCTCCTGGAAAAGGGTGGCAGGAGGTTCTCCCTGGGCGGACTGCCTGGCTATGTTTAGGGGGTATGTTCGTGCCTGGGTGAATATTGAAAAGGAATACGCACAGTCCACGGCGACTGTAGAGATGTTCCGGGACCGTTGGGCTCCGCGGGGTGTAAATGCCATCATTGATGAGGATGGCAATATATTGGTTTAACATGTATTGTCTGTTTGTAGTGTAGTAAATGTGTTAGTCACTGGGTTTGTAAATATTGTATAGCACCGACATTTGTAATAAATAATTTTGAGGAAAAAAAAAAGAACGGACGTTCCTACTGCCCTCACGGTGGATGCATCCAACACAGCGGTCGGCGGAGTGCTGGAACAACTCATCAAGGGTCGCTGGCAACCCCTGGCGTTCTTCAGCAAACACCTACGACCACCCGAACTCAAATACAGTGCTTTCGACCGGGAGCTATTGGCACTATACCTGGCAATCTGGCATTTCAGGTACTTCTTAGAAGGTAGGCCCTTCACCGCGTTCACAGACCACAAACCGCTTACCTTTGCGTTCATGAAGGTGTCCGACCCCTGGTCGTTCCGCCAGCAGCGACATCTGTCCTACATCTCCGAGTACATGACGGACATCCGGCATGTCTCTGGAAAGAACAACGTCATGGCGGACGCACTTTCCAGACCTACCATACAGGCCCTGTCCCAGGGGATGGACTATGCAGCGCTGGCAGAGGCACAGCAGGCAGACACTGAGATCCCCAGTTACAGGACTGCAGTCTCCGGTTTACAGCTTCAAGACCTCCCCGTAGGCCCAGGTGAGAGGACCCTACTATGTGATGTAGCTACCGGCCAACCTCGCCCCGTCGTCCCAGCAGCCTGTCGCTGGTGGGTTTTCGAGTCCATTCACAACTTAGCGCACCCCTCCATCAGGACAACCGTCCGGCTGGTCGCCAACAGGTTTGTGTGGCATGGACTTCATAAGCAGGTCAGTGAATGGGCCAAAACGTGCATGCAGTGCCAAACGGCCAAGGTGCAGCGGCACACCAAGGCTCCATCGCAGTGGTTCGAACCCACCCGCCGGAGGTTCGACCACATTCATGTGGATTTCGTGGGGCCCCTGCCAGTGTCGTGAGGAGCACGGTACCTCCTAACTATGATAGACCGGTTCACCAGATGGCCAGAGGCAGTCCCGCTCACCGACACCACCTCCGAATCCTGTGCCCGAGCACTGATCGCAACCTGGGTAGTACACTTTGGGGTACCGGCCCACATTACCTCCGACAGGGGCGCCCAGTTCACCTCCAGCCTGTGGTCGGCTATGGCCAACCTTTTAGGAACACAGCTACAGCACACAACTGCCTACCACCCACAGTCGAACGGACTAGTGGAGCGCTTCCACCGTCACCTGAAATCGGCTTTCGTGGCCCGCCTGGAGGGGCCTAACTGGGTGGACGAACTTCCCTGGGTCCTGCTCGGAATCCGCACGGCGCCCAAGGAGGATCTACACACCTCGTCGGCCAAGTTGGTGTACGGCGCGCCCCTGGTCGTCCCAGGAGAGTTCATACCAGCCCCAAGGGGGCAAGAGGAAGAACCCACAGCAGTCCTGGACAGACTACAGGAGAGGCTCGGTAACCTGGCCCCCATACCCGCTTCACAGCACGGACAGAGCCCGACCTGTGTACCCAAAGACCTGCAGAACTGTAAGTTTCTTTTTGTACGACGGGGCGGACACCGGGCACCGCTACAGCGGCCCTACGAGGGACCGTTTAAGGTGATCAGGAACAACGGGTCCACGTTCGTGCTGGACATTGAGGGGAGAGAGGAGGTATTCACGGTGGACTGACTCAAACCGGCCCATGTGGACTTGGCGCAGCGGGTCCAGGCTCAGGCACCGCGGCGCAGGGGCAGACCTCCCAAACAGAGGCCGATCCAGACTGTGGACATTGGGGGAGGTATCGCCGGTTCTGGGGGGGGGTGGTTATGTGGCAACCCACTTTCTGGCACACACGAACCGGCTCACAACAGCGTGCGCAGGCAGAGGGCTGGCCCCAAAAAGGGAGCCAGGCCATCTTCACCAGCAGGGGGAGAATCCTGCGCACAGAAAGGGTCTGGGAATATGCATTCCCCACAGCAATCCCGCCCAGGGAGGGCGGGAACGGGAAGGCTTTAAAGCGGGCCGCGAAGTTTGAATAAATCTCTTTCATCGCAACTCTAACTCACCGACTCCGTGTGGTTATTCTAGCGCTGTGTGTAGCACACCGCTACACCCTCATACCATTAAGCTTCTGGAGCACTTTCTCAGTCATAATTTTCACTGCACAAACTTCACTCTCCTGACACTCTTGAATATCAAGAGTCACATATGATCTGGACTGGGTGAGGACAGGAGATCTCCTCCCCGAGGGACATGACAATAGTTCTTACCACAATTCGCTTGTTTCCTGGTCTCTGCTACCATGGTGATTCATGGTTGTTTTCCAAATATTGGAATTAGAACTGAACTTAAATTTCAACAGCAGTGATGTCACATGGCATCAAAATGGAAACCATGACGATGATGAGATGTGTCAGGTGTAAGATGATGAGGACCAGCAGACAAGGAAGGATCAAGTTTGGTTCAAGCTCAGCAAAGAATTGTCAAGTAGACATGTTCTTGGTTCTTAATCCTCCAAAATATTCCGCATGGAATTCAAACTGGAGTGAGGCAGAGGTGACAGTAGTCAGGAGCTGGGGCTCACTGCTTCATGGGACCCATACACAAACAAAAGCACTACTCCCATTGAGCGAGTCCAAAGACAGGCAACCGGATTTGTCACAAATACATATAAGAGAGAAGCAAGTGTTACTCAACTTTAAAATTCATTAAAGTAGAACTCCCTCCAAGGTAGACATGAAGCACACTGCCTGACCTGTTTTTACAAAATGTTAAATGGTCAGCTCAACATAGACTACCAATCCCATATCAAACCCAAACCTGTTAGGAGCAGACGAGGGCACTCAGCTCAATTTGAAATACTGACTACCAAGTCAAATGTGTACAGCAATTCATTTTCCCCCCGCACAATTAAAGCATGGAATAATCTTTATCCTACCACAGTCACACAACCAAACCCAATTATATTTAAGGCAGCTTTTCTTCTTCAAATATCTCCTTCTTAAGCCCACCTTCCACCATGCAGAATATTTTGGAGGATCAAGAACCAAGAACCGAGAACCCTCTGTCTGCAGAATTCAATGGGGAGACTGATCAGTCAGATTGTTTACAGAACTCACTTCTTCAATACATTGCAGAAGTGAAGCTGCGAGTGGTCATGTGAGTGTCCTGGGATCATGAGGCACAGAGGGGGTGGAGACAGGGTGAAAATAGAATAGACAGGGAACAGGAGAAGAAGAGGGGAAAGCAACATGGGTACAAGAGAAGGAAACAGTAATGGAATGGCAGAGAGAAGGAAGTGAAAAAATGAGATAGTAAGTACAGAAACAACAGGAATTCTGCAGATGCTGGAAATTCAAGCAACACACATCAAAGTTGCTGGTGAACGCAGCAGGCCAGGCAGCATCTCTACGAAGAGGTACAGTCGACGTTTCAGGCCGAGACCCTTCGTCAGGACTAACTGAAGGAATAGTAAGAGATTTGAAAGTGGGAGGGGGAGGGGGAGATCCAGAATGATAGGAGAAGACAGGAGGGGGAGGGATGGAGCCAAGAGCTGGACAGGTGATAGGCAAAAGGGATATGACAGGATCATGGGACAGGAGGCCCGGGGAGAAAGACAATGGGGGGGGGAAACCCAGAGGATGGGCAAGAGGTATATTCAGAGGGACAGAGGGAGAAAAAGGAGAGTGAGAGAAAGAATGCGTATATAAAAATAAATAACGGATGGGGTACGAGGGGGAGGTGGGGCCTTAGCGGAAGTTAGAGAAGTCAATGTTCATGCCATCAGGTTGGAGGCTACCCAGACGGAATATAAGGTGTTGTTCCTCCAACCTGAGTGTGGCTTCATCTTTACAGTAGAGGAGGCCGTGGACAGACATGTCAGAATGGGAATGGGATGTGGAATTAAAATGTGTGGCCACTGAGAGATCCTGCTTTCTCTGGCAGACAGAGCGTAGCTTTGTGGAAATGAGTGGAACAGGGTCATTGGAGAGAAGATATAACATTAACGTTAACAGCTCCTTACCTGAATGCACAAACCATGTTTACAGTTCAGGTGAATTCCTGGCATGGGGTCAGAGGAAATGGACGTGATTTCACATACACATGCACGTTACGGGGTGAGGCTGTAAAGAAGGCAACTGAATACCCCAGAGGGGTAGTTAGAGAGGAGAGGTGTCAGCAGTGGAGGGGAGGGCTAATATTACAGGGGTGTCATCGAGGCAGGGGTACAAGGGGACGGCGGCTCAGGAGGTCGAGTCCAGTCAGCAGGTAAGCTCCCTCTTCCTGCATCAGATGCAGAGAGAAGCAGTCCTGTTGAGCTGGATCACAAATCCAAAGGAATAGCTGTAGGGAAAGTGGGGAGAGATAGGATTTCATTTTGGCAGTGGACTGCAATGTTTTCTGCTTGGATTTTGATTGATTTAAATTTGCAAGGTTTGGGGCTGTGTTTTGGGAGAGGCAGTGGGTGGCAAATTGGCTGACTCGCAGGTGGCAAAGAGTGGGAATAAAGAGGGCCCCTTCTGGTTGGTTGTACTGACTAGTGGTGTTCCGTGCGGTGCGTGTTGTGACCATTTCTTTTCATGTCATATGCCAGTAATTTGGACGATGAAATTGATGGCTTTGCAGCCAGGTTTGCAGACAATATGAAGACAGGTAGAGGTCAGGGAGTGTTGAAGAAGGAGGGAGTCTGCAGAAAGATTCAGATAGATTGAGAGAATGGATAAAGAAGTTGCAGATGGAATAAAGTGTATGGCCTTGCACTTTGTTGGAAGAAATAAAGGCACAGACTACCTTCTAAGTGGGGAGAGAATTCCAACATCTGAGGTGCAAGTCCTTGTGCAGGATTCCCTAAAGGTTAACTTGGCAGGTTGAGTCAGTAGTAAAGAAGGCAAATGCAATGTTAGCATTCATTTTAAAAGGACTGGAATATAAGAGCAAGGATGTAATGCTAAAGCTTTATAAGGAATTGGTCAAACCGCACTTGGAGTATTGGATGTAAAAGATGTGTTGGCATTGGAAAGGGACCAGAGGAGGCTCACAAGAATGATCTGGGATTGAAAGAGTTAATGTATGAGGAGCTTTAGATGGCTCTGGACCTGTACTCACAAAAGCTTAGAAGGATGACAGGATATGAAGTGAATATTTCCTACACTGGGTACATCCTCAGAATAGACAGTTGTCCATTGAGAATAGAGATGAGTTAGAATTTCTTTAGACAGAGGGTAGTGAATGAGTGGAGGCCAAGTCATTCAATATATTTAAAACAGAGGTTCTTGATTAGGCAGGGTGCCAAAGGTTACAGAGAGAAGGGAGAAGAATGGTGTTGAGAGGGAGAGTAAATAACCCATGATGAACTGTCAGAGCAGATTCAATGTACCAAATGGTGTAATTCTGTTCCTATGTCGTAGAGTCTAATGGACAGTTTATAAGGTTTTGGTTATAGGTTTTCAGTGGTGGTTATTATAATACTGTCATGATCTGATGCTGTATTCACTGAATAAACCTCCTTTAGACAAGGAGATAAAAAGGGATCAGGCCTGGATTGAAGCCCCCTCTACACTATCCATCACACACTCCCCGATTTAGACACAGATTGAAACCCCCACTACACTGTCCATCACACACTCCCCGATTTAGACACAGATTGAAACCCCCACTACACTATCCATCACACACTCCTCAATTTAGACACAGATTGAAACTCCCTCTACACTATCCATCACACACTCCCCGATTTAGACACAGAGTGAAACTCCCTCTACACTGTCCATCACACACTCCCAGGGTCAGACACAGATTGAAACCCCCACTACACTATCCATCACACACTCCCCGATTTAGACACAGAGTGAAACCCCCTCTACACTGTCCATCACACACTCCCCGATTTAGACACAGATTGAAACTCAGAAGAAGCAGCAACATTATTTCAAGGAGACGGGCATCTGTCTTTCAAGCACTTGAGAACAAACTGCTTGGGTTGTCTGTTGGTGATTACTCCACCAACACAAAACCCTTGGGAAATAAGTGCCAGAAAAAGCCATTCATCATGTTGTGACTCAATCCCTCTCTCCCCAGTGACTCAGCCTCCACTGTCTATGATTGTGACATGAGGGCAATTTCAGTTTTGTGTTTAGTGAGCAGAACACATGAATGATAACTGTCTAGGGAAGTCAGAATTTCCTGGAGTGACTTTAATATAAAACCCTGTATGAGTTGAGGTTTTAGTATATAATATTTCCTTTATGTTTCATTGATCCACAAATTTCAATTTCACCTTTTTTCATATAAATTCAGTGGTAGAGCAGATTATATTATATATAGATATATTAACTAAAAATCAAATGACTTTAATGACTCATATTCTTTAAGGATTTGTTAGGTCATTAGCCATTTATGTCTGAAGATTAGTTTACATAATCCAAACTTTTAAAGGAAAAGTTTCAGAAGATCCTTTTGCTGATAATGGTTGGTTATCCATCACTTCCAACCATGAGAGAAGACCTGCTCAGGAGGTTTTTTAATTGGAAAATGACACTGAAACAATTCCACAATCTTCACCTTGGAAGTCTGGGTCCAGTGCTATGAATAACTGTCACAAACTGGGGTTTTCCTTGGTTGCATTGGGTGTCCATGCCCTCTCTTGTGCCCTGTCATGCCTTTAGCTCTCCACGAAGCGTTGCAGAACCACCTTCCTGGGTGTTGGATCTCACTGTTGATTTCATCTGCCCAGTCTGCCAGTACTGACTTCAGATTCTAGGACAGACCCTATTTCCCCATGTCCCTATTTCACCAGGGTATGAGGCCTGACAGCTATCCTCACTAGGTTTGGCATGCCTTTGAAACGGTGTACCAGAGGCTGGATGTTGTCGCATGCAGACAGCTACTTGGAGCCACAGGTGAGAGTGGGAATCAAAGGTGAGTGAGCTGCTCTAATGAGTATGACAATCCCCTTCACCAGAGGTGCTACCCCTCCCTGGGCATGCCATACACCCCATGCTTATAATAACAATTGGTTCAATTACAGGCTTCTTCTCTTAAGTCAGAGTTGTCCAATTTAATTACCTGTTTATTAAATTATCTTTGGTACTGACTATTATTCTTTGTATTTTACCATGTACCACTGAAATTATTAGATAACTTACAAATCTATTAAATTATTGATCAAGAATTAAACAGATGAACAACATTTCACATTAATTATAATTAATATTATTAATTATATCTTGCCTAAACTACTATTCACAACCTGGGAATATGCAACTTATTGTATTACTGCATGTGACTAACGCCATCTTACCTTACTATTTACTTATTTTGTTTTTTATCCCTATATTCATTGACAAGATAATCTGGTGTATCCCTCAATTAAGGACCTGGTTTAAATGTATGTCACAAATTGTATTTTACATTGAAACAACTGTTAACTAGGCTGTGTAACATTTACAATAAGATGCTTATCTTTTTCTCCTCAATAGGATTGTCTGGATGAGAATGACTTGCAATGGTCCTAGATTAAAAGGAAAATGTTAAGGTGCTGGGTAATGTATTAAATGCAAAACATGGTGAGAGTGTGTGGCAAATTGATGGCCTGAAAGTTATATCCAAAATGTGTTTATGTGCAGGTCAAATAAGATATGAAATTTAAAATTTGATGCTTCATTTGATAATGATCAAGGAATTGTGCTTTTCCAGTATTTTTGTCTTGATCATACATGCCTCGCTCTCATGAACACAGAAACACATTCTTAATCTGGAATAATCCCTATCGGATTTGGATTTGCAAATTGCAATGTTGTACTTTCATACCATCCAATGTAACTATCAGAATCAGTATCAGGTTTATTATCACTGACTTGTGTTGTGAAATTTGTTGTTTTACAGCAGCAGTACAGTGTAATACATAAACATTACAGTAACAACATAGAAACAAAATAATACAAAAAAAGGAGCAAATTAGTGAGGTAGTGTTCTTGGACCATTAAGGAATCTGATGGCAGAGAAGAGGAAGCTGTTCCTAAATCATTGATTGTGCGTCTTCAGGCTCCTGTTTCTCCTCACTGAAGTTAATAATGAGAAGACAACAGGTCTTGTAAAGGTAAATGATGGTAAAGGTCCTTCATGATGTATACACCATCATGAATCATCACCGTTTGAGGATGTCCTCTGTTATGTTTTGTAACTGTGTTGCAATTTCTGCAAGTTTCACTTTTAAACTTGCATTTGTCTGGTGTATGTGAGCCCCTGTCACAACAGTAACACAATTTGTTCAGCCAGGTCAGTTTCTGATTAGATGTTGCAATTTTGCTCATGCTCACTTTCATTACTGATTGCAACTCAATTGTGCACCATCTGTTGTTTCCAGTTATACAGCCATTTCAACTGCTGTTTTCAATGTAGGTTGTGCTTCGGTTACAAGCCATTTTTGAATGCTCTCTTCTAAGATTCCATAAACTAAACAATCTCTCAGTGCATCATTAAGCCCATTACCAGACTGACAATGCAATGCTCAGACAACTTCTTCAATTCAGCCACATACGCTGAAATGGACTCCCTTTCCTTTGATTCCATCCTACAGCGTTCTGCAATCAACAATGGTTTTGGTTCTAAATGTTCCTGCATTACTTTCATGATATCAGAAAGCTCATTTCTGCTGGTTTGGTGGGAGCTGTTAAATTTCTAAGCAAACTGTAGGCCTTTAAGCTCAATAAGCTCAAAAAATTGGCACTTGCTTCTCATTGTCTATTTCATTTGCTTCAAAATATAGCTCAATTAGCTCCGTAAACAATGTCCAGTTATCTGTTGAGCAAATGAACTTGTCAATCTGTCTGATGTAGCCAGCCAATTTTTATGATTGTTATCATCTGGTACTCACTGTTTACAAGCGTGTGACTTTATCTGCTCACTGCCTTTTTTTAAGCTCAACTGTATCTTCTTTTCTAAAGAAAACATGCTGCGCTTTTTAAAAAAAACTTGAATGTCCCACTGCACTTCAATAGGTAGGTTGTAATCTCGAGTTCATTTAAAATTTGCTCATCACCACTGTTACGTTTATAACTCCAAAACATTAAAGTAATAGAATTGAAAATATGTGAGTCTGAAATGTGAGTCTAACTTCATTAAGCGTGTACGTGAGACACGGAGGTGTGATGATGTATTCTGTTTATGCACTTTTATATATAATCCATAATGAATTATTTAAACAAACAAAGAATGCTTAGTCAATGACATATTTACAAAATTACTCAAATATTACTGAAATATTATTACACAGCATCGTCAGTGCTGGAAAGGATCATGCCCATGATTGATGTAGCTGAGTCTATAACTTTTCCACATCTGTGCTTTGGAGCCTCCATACCAGACAGTGATGCAACCAGTCAGAATGCTCTCCACAAGCACCTGTGAAATTTGCTGGAGTCTTTTGTTGACGTACCAAAAGACACAAGCAAAATTCACAGTTTTTAATGTTTCTGGGAAAATTATGGCTGTTCTTTAGATAAGCTCCATATTTTAATAAACACCCTGCTTGTGCAAACAAGTGCATGTAGGTGTTAGTGATCAAATGTGTCTGCAAGCAAATAGCCTGAAACTTTGCTCCATAACTTAGCAGTCTGCATGAACTGAGCTTACCTGGAACCTGATGCTAAGATGTCACTGGAATTTCCGTCCAGTGATAAAAATGAAAATTCTTCATTTTTTCAAAAAAAACACAAAAATGTTAACCCCCCCCCCCACCCGATGCTTACCTTCTTTTAAAACAACTACAGAATCTGTTAGATAATGTAACAAAGAATCAGGTTATATAGAATAGTACAGCACAGTACAGGCCCTTCGGCCCACAATGTTCTGCCGACCCTCAAACCCTGCCTCCCATATAAGCTCCCACCTTAAATTCCTCCATATATCTGTCTAGTAGTCTCTTAAACTTCACTAGTTTATCTGCCTCCACCACTGACTCAGACAGTGCATTCCATGCACCAACCACTCTCTGAGTAAAAAACCTTCTTCTAATATCCCCCTTGAACTTCCCACCCCTTACCTTAAAGCCATGTCCCCTTGTATTGAGCACTGGTGCCCTGGGGAAGAGGTGCTGGCTATCCACTCTATCTATTCCTCTTATTATCTTGCACACCTCTATCATGTCTCCTCTCATCCTCCTTCTCTCCAAAGAGTAAAGCCCTAGCTCCCTTAATCTCTGATCATAATGCATACTTTCTAAACCAGGCAGCATCCTGGTAAATCTCCTCTGTACCCTCTCCAATGCTTCCACATCCTTCCTATAGTGAGGCGACCAGAACTGGACACAGTACTCCAAGTGTGGCCTAGCCAGAGTTTTATAGAACTGCATCATTAGATCGCGACTCTTAAACTCTATCCCTCGACTTATGAAAGCTAACACCCCATAAGCTTTCTTAACTACCCTATCCACCTGTGAGGCAACTTTCAGGGATCTCTGGACGTGCGCCCCGAGATCCCTCTGCTCCTCCACACTACCAAGTATCCTGCCATTTACTTTGTACTCTGCCTTGGAATTTGTCCTTCCAAAGTGTACCACCTCACACGTCTCCAGGTTGAACTCCATCTGCCAGTTCTCAGCCCTCTCCTGCATCCTATCAATGTCTCTCTGCAATCTTTGACAATCCTCTACACTGTCTACAACACCACCAACCTTTGTGTTGTCTGCAAACTTGCCAACCCACCCTTCTACCCCCACATCCAGGTCATTAATAAAAATCACGAAAAGTAGAGGTCCCAGAAAAGATCCTTGTGGGACACCACTAGTCACAATCCACCAATCTGAATGTACTCCCTCCACCATGACCCTCTGCCTTCTGCAGGCGAGCCAATTCTGAATCCACCTGGCCAAACTTCCCTGGATCCCATGCCTTCTAACTTTCTGAATAAGCCTACCGTATGAAACCTTGTCAAATGCCTTACTAAAATCCATATAGATCACATCCACAGCACTACCCTCATCTATATGCCTGGTCACCTCCTCAAAGAACTCTATCAGCTTGTTAGACATGATCTGCCCTTCACAAAGCCGTGCTGACTGTCCCTGATCAGACCATGATTCTCTAAATGCCTATAGATCCTATCTCTAAGAATCTTTTCCAACAGCTTTCCCACCACAGACGTAAGGCTCACTGGTCTATAATTACCCGGACTATCCCTACTACCTTTTTTGAACAAGGGGACAACATTTGCCTCCCTCCAATCCTCCGGTACCATTCCCGTGGACAACAAAGACATAAAGATCCTAGCCAGAGGCTCAGCAATCTCTTCTCTCACCTCGTGGAGCAGCCTGGGGAATATTCCATCAGGCCCCTGGGAATTATCTGTCCTAATGTATTTTAACCACTCCAACACCTCCTCTCCCTTAATATCAACATGCTCCAGAACATCAACCTCACTCATATTGTCCTCACCATCATCAAGTTCCCTCTCATTGGTGAATACCAAAGAGAAGTATTCATTGAGGACCTCGCTTACTTCCACAGCCTCCAGACACATCTTCCCACCTTTATCTCTAGTCAGTCCTACCTTCACTCCTGTCATCCTTTTTTCTTCACATAATTGAAGAATGCCTTGGGGTTTTCCTTTACCCTACTCGCCAAGGCCTTCTCATGCCCCTTTCTTCCTCTTCTCAGCCCCTTCTTAAGCTCCTTTCTTGCTTCCCTATATTCCTCAATAGACCCATCTGATCCTTGCTTCCTAAACCTCATGTATGCTGCCTTCTTCCACCTGACTAGATTTTCCACCTCACTTGTCACCCATGGTTCCTTCACCCTACCATTCTTTATCTTCCTCACCAGGACAAATTTATCCCTAACATCCTGCAAGAGATCCCTAAACATCGGCCACATGTCCATAGTATATTTCCCTGCAAAAACATCATCCTAATTCACACCCGCAAGTTCTAGCCTTATAGCCTCATAATTTGCCCTTCCCCAATTAAAAATTTTCCTGTCGTCTCTGATTCTATTCTTTTCCATGATAATGCTAAAGGCCAGGGAGCAGTGGTCACTGTCTCCCAGATGCTCACCCACTGAGAGGTCTGTGACCTGACCCTTTTCAGCAGTCTGATATAATGTAGGAAACACTCAGCAGGTCAGGCAGTATTTGTGGAAAGAAGAACTTCAGGCTTAAATATCATTTCTGTTCTGAGAAATTTTGGCTGAACTGCTGAGAGTTTACAGCACTTTGTGTTCTTATTTCAGATTTTCAACATCGGCTGACTTATTTTGATTTTAATTTAATGTTACCAGCAGTTTGTTTATATTGCTTTGAATGTGTGGCTGAGAAATGGGGGCAAATTGGAAAATGGTGATGAGTACATGACTGAAGGTGTTATATTTGAATGCACGTAGTATAGGGAATAAGGTAGATGATCTCGTAGCGCAGTTAAAGATTGGCAGGTATGACGTTATGGATATCACTGAGTCACAGCTGAAAGAAGATCATAGTTGGAAGCTTAACATTCAAGGATACACATTGTATTAAAAGGACAGGCAGTTAGGCAGAGAGAATGGCTGGCTTTGATGGTTAAAATGTAAAATCAAATCCTTAATGAGAGGTGACATAGGATCGGAAGGTGTAAAATCCTTGTGGGTACAGTTAAGAAACCGCAAGGGTGAAAAGGACCTGATGGGAGTTATATACAAGCCTCTGAACAGTGACCGGCATATGGGATACAAATTACAATGGGAGATCGAAAAGGCATGTGAAAAAGATAATGTTATGATGGTCTTGGTGATTTCAATATGCAGATAGATTGGGAAAATCAAGATTGGTGCTGTATCCCAAGAGAGGAAATTTGTAGAATGTCCGTGGGATGCCTTTTTAGAGCAGCTCGTGGTTGAGCCCACTAAGGGAAAGGCAATTCTGATTGGCTGTTGTATAATAAACCAGATTTGATCAAGGAACTTAAGGTAGGGGAACCCTTAAGGAATAGTGGTCATAATATGATAGAATTCATCCTGCATTGTGAGAGGGAGAAGCTGAAGTCAGATGTATCAGATTACAATGGAGTAAAGGGAATTACAGAGGCATGAGAGAGGAGCTGGCCAAAGCTGATTGGAAGGGGACACTAAAAGGATGACGGCAGAACAGTTATGGCTGGAATTTCTGGGGTAATTCAGGAGGTGCAGGATAGTTCCAAAGATGAAGAAGTATTCTAAAAGGAAGATGAGGCAGCCGTGGATGACAAGGGAAGTCAATGACAGCATAAAAGCAAAAGTGAGGTCATATAACAGAGCAAAAATTAGTGAGAGATTAGAGGATTGCACAGCTTTTATAGACCAGCAAAAGGCAACTAAATCATAAACATGAGAAATTCTGCAGATGTTGGAAAACCAAAAATACACACAAAATGCTGGAGGAACTCAGGCAGTATATATGGAAGTGAATAACCAAACAGCGTTTCAGGCTGAGACACTTCTTCAGGGTTGGAAAGGAACGGGGAAGATGCCAGAATTAAAAGGTGAGGGGAGGGGAAGAAGGCTAGCTAGAAAGTGTAAGGTGAAGCCAGGTGGGCAGGAAAAGTAGAGGGCTGGAGAGGAAGGAATCTGATAGGAGAGGCGAGTAGACCATAGGAGAAAGGAAAGGAGGAGGTGATAGGCAGGTAAGAAGAGGTAGCAGGCCAGAGTGGGGACAAGAAGAAGAGGAGAGGGGAGGGAATTTTTTTTAACTGGAAGGAGAAATCGATATTCATGCCATCAGGTTGGAGGCTACGAAGACAAAATATAACGTGTTGCTCCTCCACTCTGAGGGTGGCCTCATCTTGGCACAAGAGGAAGTCATGGACTGATATGTTGGAACTAGTACAAAAAAGGAGAGAAAAGATAAAATATGAAGGTAAGCTGGCCAAGAATATAAAAGAATTGCCGAATGAACACTTCACCATGGAAGCAGTATGCCAGAATTTTGAGAGATTCAGTGACAGAAGTGAATATAGATGCAATTGAGAGCATCCTGACTGGCTGCATCACTGGGGAACTGTACCTCCCTTAATCACAGGACTCTGGAGAGAGTGATGTGGACAGCCCAGTGCATTTGTAGTTGTGAACTTCCCATGATTCAGGACATTTACAAGGACAGGTCTGTAAAAAGGGCCTGAAGATCACTGGGGACCCAAGCCATCCCAACCACTATCTATTCCAGCTGCTACCATCTGGGAAGTGGTACCGCAGCATAAAAGCCAGGACCAACAGGCTCCGGGACAGCTTCTTCCACCAGGCCATCAGACTGATGAACTCATTCTGTTTAGAGTGTACTCTATATTACATTGATTCTTCTATTTATTATAAATTACTATGATTGCACATCGCACATTTAGGTGGAGATGTAACTTAAAGATTTTTACTTTGCATGTATGTGAAGGATGTAAGAAATAAAGTCAATTCAATTCAATTCAATTCAATATTATTACTAAGGAGAAGGTGCTTGGGAAGCTGAAAGGTCTGAAGTCACCTGGACCAGATGGATTACACCCTAGGGTTCTCAAAGATGTAGTTGAAGAGAATGTGGAGACATTAGTAATGGTCTTATTCTATAGCTCCTAATCAGGAACTTTATAAACAGAGAGTTGAACTTAAAATGGAATACAATCTCTTATTATCATCTTCGATTGAAAGTCAGTTAATCAAAACTAAGAGTCAATTTTATATACATGGTGATAAAACTGGGAAACTTTTAGCTAATCAATAGAAATCGGCCTTGGTTAAGCAACAGATTCTTAAGATTCGTAAACAAGATGGCACTTTGACAATTGACCATGACGAGATTAATAAATCCTTTCAAGAATTTTATACCTCCTTATATCAATCAGAATTTCCTGATGACCCTGCTATAATGCATGAATTTTTTAAGAAATTGAATATTCCAAAATTATCATCCAATGAACGTTCAAAACTAGATGTACCTATTATAGTAGAGGAAATAAAGAATGCTATTTTTTCAATGAACTCAGGTAAAGCACCTGGCCCAGACAGATTTACAGTGGAATTTTTAAAATTTTTCTTTACTACACTGACTCCTTGGCTATGTAGTGTTTTTAGGGATACAGTATCTATAGGTAAATTACCACAATCTTTTTATCGAGCTTCTATTTCCCTAATTCTTAAAAAAGATAAGGATCCTACTGAATGTGCATCTTATAGGCCTGTATCTTTACTGAATGTGGATTCTAAGATTTTTTCTAAAATATTGACAATGAGATTGGAGAATATATTACCTCAAATTATTTCTGCTGATCAGACTGGATTTATTAAAAATCGTTACTCTTTTTTTAATATTAGGAGATTAATGAATTTTGTTTATACGCCTTCACCCAACATTCCAGAATGTGTTATTTCATTGCTGAGAAAGCTTTTGACAGAGTTGAATGGACATATTTATTTAACATCCTTGAGAATTTAATTTTAGTTCAATATTTATATCTTGGATTAAACTGATATATCTTACCCCTTTGGCTTCGGTATTTACGAACAATCAAAGATCCCCTCTTTTTCATCTATTCCGTGGTACTGGGCAGGGCTGTCCTCTCAGTCCATTACTATTTGATATTGCTTTGGAACCTCTAGCTATTGCCATTCATGGCTCCCTTAATATATTTGGCATTACCTGTGGAAATGAGACTCATAAATTATCACTATATGCAGATGATCTACTATTATATATTTCTAACCCAAGGAAATCTGTTCTGGCAGTATTAACTTTGCTTGCTCAGTTTAGTAGTTTTTATGGTTATAAATTGAACTTAGGTAAGAGTGAACTCTTTGCATTAAATATGCAGGTTCCCACTTATAGAAATTCTCCATTTAGAGTGACTACTGACTATTTTAATTATTTAGGAGTTAAAATTACTAAGAGACATAAGGATCTATTCAATTTTAGCTTTGTACCATTAATTAATCAGGTTAAACAACTGATTACTAAGTGGTGCCCATTGTCTCTATCATTGATTGGCCGAAACAATGCTATTAAAATGATTATTTTACCTAAATTTTTAAATTTATTTCAAACGATACCAATTTTTATTCCTAAATTTTTTTTGATACTATTGATTCTAAAATCTCCTCTTATATATGGCAAAATAAAAATCCCAGATTAAGTAAAAAATACTTAGAGAAATCTAAGAAAGAGGGTGGTTTGGCATTGCCTAACCTAAGATTTTATTATTGGGCAATTAATATTCGATATTTAATATTTTGGGTGCAAGATTGGAATATAACTCCAAGCCCATATTGGGTAAACCTTGAAGGCCACTCTGTACAAGGGTTTTTGTTAGCTTCCTTTTTAGGAACTTCACTGCCTTTTGTACTATCTAAATTGAATAAACAAATGGTTAATCCGATAGTTAAACATACATTGCGAATATGGTTTCAATAATTTCGTAAATTTTTTGGCTTGAATGAATCTATGTTATCAAGTCCTATTATATCTAATTTCTTTTTTCAACCCTCTGGATAACTGTTTTATGTCTTTTGAGCAGTTATCTGAGAAATTTGATTTGCCTAGATCCCATTTTTTTAGATACTTACGAATAAGAAAATTTTAAATACTGCATTGCCTAGCTTTCCGACTTCAAATCCTACTGGCATTATTGATAAGATTTTAGATTTAAATCCTTTGCAGAAGGGATTAATAGCAATTATTTATGATATAATTATGAAATTACAGCCAGGTATATCTGATAAAATTAAAAATGAATGGGAAAGGGAACTTCAACTTTGTTTACCTATAGAGAAATGGGAAAAAAATTTCAATTAGTTAGTACTTCTTCTATATGTGCTAAACATACATTAATATAATTTAAAGTAGTACACAGAGCCCATATGTCCAAAGATAAGCTAGCTAGTTTTTATTCCCATATAAATCCTACTTGTGATAGATGTCACTCTGAAGTGGCTTCTTTAACTCATATGTTTTGGTCTTGTCCTCTTTTCGAAAAATATTGGAAAGATATTTTTGATATTATTTCAACAGTTCTATGCTTCGATTTAAAACCCCATCCTATTACGGCAATCTTTGGATTGCCAATGGTAGAACATAGATCTTTGTCTTCTTCAGCCTGTCGGATGATAGAATTTGTTACTGTAATGGCGAGAAGATCTATTTTGTTGAACTGGAAGGAAATCAATCCTCCAACTGCATTCCAATGGTTTTCTCAAACTATGTTAAGTTTAAACTTAGAAAAAATTAGAAGTGATATTTTTGACCCTTCGGTTAAATCTGAAGAAACTTGGAAACCTTTCATGCAACATTTTCATATGATGTAATTTGACTGTTCCGAATTTTTTTTAAACTTAAATTATATGATTAGAGGAGTGGAGTTAACGACATTACTGAACGTGTCTGATACAAGATATTGGTCTAGCCCTGTTTTGTTCTTTATTGGGTTTTTTTTTCCTCTTTTTCTTTTGGGGACTTTTTTTGTTTATATATATATATAGTTTTTCTTTTTATTTTTTTAATGATTAATTTCATTGTTTGGAAGTCTTTTATATCTATGTTACTTAAAATCCGTTTTGTATATGCTGATTAAGATTATTCCAATCTCTTTGTACCAACTTCGTTTTTGAGTTTATAATTTTGAAAATTAATAAAAAGATTTAAAAAGGAAAGTAATGATCTTTCAAGAATCACCAGATTCTGAAATAGTTCCAGAGGGCTGGAAAACTGCAAATGTTACACTCCCCTCTTTAAGAAGGGAGGGAGGCAGGAGGAAGGAATTTATAGGCCAGTTATCCTGACAATTGTAATTGGGAAGATGTTGGAGTCCATTAGTAAGGATGAGGATTCAGTGTACCTGGAGGCATGTGATAAAATAGGCCAAAGTCAGTGTGGGTGACAAATCTATTGGAATTGTTTGAGGAAATAACTGGCAGAGTAGGCAAACAATAATGAGATTTGAATTGTCAGTAAAAGGAGAGATTGCAATGTTTTCATATTTTTCAACTCTTAAGGATTTTCAAATTGTTTTCTAGCCACAGTTTTAGATTAGTTCTTATTGCTTTTGTATACATTTAGCAAAGGAGCTGCATATGTTTTAAAGCTCCACAAAGAATGATGAAATGTGATCAGTAAATTAATTCTGCTGTTTTGTATGAGAGGTGAATTTGGTCAGGCACTGAGAGACTCGCCTTCTCCACGTGGAACACTGTCACAAGATCTCTCACAAGAATTGCACTGGTAAAAAAGAATTGGTCCTGGCAGTTCTAGCAGTGCAGTGCTATGTTACCTGGAAGTGCTAGGCTATATTCATTGATCACGAGCCTAAAACAGAACCCATTGAGCAAAATAATTCTAATTCAAAAGCAAAATACAAAATATAGCTTAAATCTGAAAATAAAAGTAGTCAGTGAGGTTGGACAGCATCTGTGGGAAACTCTATGTTTCAGGTTGATAACCTTTTTTGATGAAATCAAAATCAAAGGTCGTCAACTACTTTTTGCTCCAGTGTTTCCATTGCTGAGATAATTTTAATTCTATTTTCATTTTCAGATATGTGCTTAGAGAAATACAACACTGATAGACAAAGCATCACTTAATCCAGTGCTTTCCAACATTTTTGATCCTCCCTAAACCACCTTCATACTTGCCAATACCTCCTGAATCACCTTCATACTTGCCAACGTCCTTATTAGGCACAATATACTTTCCAGTGCTGCCATAGTGTAAAAACATGCCTACCATATACTAATATGAGAAAAATGATTCTGCTTTAAATTTTTATTTGTCTTTAAACCTAGCCTACACTGTATCTGTGCACTGTACAGCAGATTCGATATCCAGACAAATTCTGCCTTCCAGAACACAATCAGATGTCTGACAAAGACTGGAGGAGGAAGGTGGTAGAAGAACATTGCACCACTGCAAAGTGTGTTCTGCTTTCTATCAGTCCAAAACTATATAAATATGAGTTAAATATATTTTGTCCAGGGGAATTGTTATGGTGAATAAATTGAAAGTTTGGTTTGGAATAATTCTTTTAAAAATGTTTCATAAATTTAATTTAAATTCCTTTGTTTTCATCCCCGCCACAGCCACAGGATTTGTGAAATCTTTTCTGCACCCTGCAACGTTGTGGTCAATTGTAAATTTCCATGGCGTGTTCTTCCTTTCAAGATGACAAAATTTACGAAAAGCCTTAAAATCTTGTATCTTCCCAAAAAGACTTCCTTCCTGTTCTGCAGCTTGACCATGAACTTCGCTTTGTGAAAACTGGAAGGGAAGTGCACAGTGCTCACACTTCCACATTATACAAAGGCACTTTTCCTTCCAATGTTAATAAGTGTTAGCACAAATCTGAGCCCTTACTTTGGCATGTCTTCCAAAAAAAAGCAGCTTCCACAGGCCATCAAAGCTCTTGCTTTGATCAGGGTTATTCCATACCAGGCTTCCGGGTTGCAAATCTAAGTAAGAGTCAGATTAAAGCAATTAGCAGCACTGCATCATGTTGCTCAAGTGACCTGTGTTTGTTGCCAATTGGAAGTGCAGATCAATAAGTCCCTGCATGACATCATCTCTAACAACTGATTCTTCTACATCCCTTTGTTGCAATATCTATTAGGCACTTTCCTTACACTATCTAAGTCCAATATAGACCTTGTTTCTGCACTGTGACAGCCTTATCAAATATAATTACTTTAATAACTCCCAGTAACAAAGCAGACAACTTCCAGTTATTTTGTTCTCCTGATTGCATTCAAGAGGTTCACCAGTGTGGTAATACTGGAAAGGAATGTTCACCACATTAACTCTATTCTCCAATTCACTTACATCTGCATTGCACCATAATGCAACCTACAGACATTTTAAAACCATGTTTTAAGCCTGTCTGATGAAATAGCTAATAGACATGCAGTGATAACAGGGAAGTTCAACAGTATTCTCCAGTTCACTTAAATCTGCATTGCACCATAATGTAACCTACGGATATTTTAAAAGCAAACAACAGGAATTCTGCAGATGCTGGAAATTCAAGCAAAACACATCAAAGTTGCTGGTGAACGCAGCAGGCCAAGCAGCATCTGTAGGAAGAGGTGCAGTCGACGTTTCAGGCCGAGACCCTTCGTCAGGACGGACGAAGGGTCTCGGCCTGAAACGTCGACTGCACCTCTTCCTACAGATGCTGCTTGGCCTGCTGCGTTCACCAGCAACTTTGATGTGTGTTGCCGATATTTTAAGAGCATGATTTTCTGTCTGTCTGACAAAATAGCTAATCAACATGCAGTATATTGCGGGGAAGTTCAAAGGGATAAGGATAAATGTTTTTCAATAATAAAACTCAATTGCTTAATCACACATTAGAGACTTTGTAAAACTAAACAGTGTGTAATCCTCTCAGACTCTGACCACTTGAAGACCCCAGGCAAAGGCATTTGTCAAAGTCCATTTTGACCTTTGGTAGCTTGTCACTTTATTTCACCCCATCCTGTTTCCTGTGAACTTGGAGGAAAAGGTATGGGAAACATACAATTCCTACTGAAACACTTGTTCAATTTCTTCATATTGCATTTGTATAACTGAAAATTGCATATAACTGTTATAATTGTACCTGCCTCTGTCACTTTTTCTGGCAGCTCCTTCCATCTTCTTATCCCCAACTGTGTATAAATTGCCACTCAGGTCCCCTTGAAGTCTTTACTCGCTTACGTTAAACCTATAGTTTTGACTCCCCTACCCTGAGAAAAAGATTGTCACTATCAGCTCATACGATTTTATGAACCTCTAAAAGGTCACTCCCAGCCTAACCAATCTCTCCTTGTAGCTCAATCTCTCCAGTCTTTGTGAATCTTTTCTACATCTTCTCCAGCTTCATTACATCTTTCCTATAGCACATCCACTAAAACCTGTACATAATACTGGTTGCTGGTTAGAGAGGAGATTAACGCAATAGAAAGGAAGGACATAAGCCGGGAGGATGTGGAATCGATATGGGTAGAGCTGCATAACACTAAGGGGCAGAAAACGCTGGTGGGAGTTGTGTACAGGCCACCTAACAGTAGTAGTGAGGTCGGGGATGGTATTAAACAGGAAATTAGAAATGTGTGCAATAAAGGAACAGCAATTATAATGGGTGACTTCAATCTACATGTAGATTGGGTGAACCAAATTGGTAAGGGTGCTGAGGAAGAGGATTTCTTGGAATGTATGCGGGATGGTTTTTTGAACCAACATGTCGAGGAACCAACTAGAGAGCAGGCTATTCTAGACTGGGTATTGAGCAATGAGGAAGGGTTAATTAGCAATCATGTCGTGAGAGGCCCCTTGGGTAAGAGTGACCATAATATGGTGGAATTCTTCATTAAGATGGAGAGTGACATAGTTAATTCAGAAACAAAGGTTCTGAACTTAAAGAAGGGTAACTTTGAAGGTATGAAACGTGAATTAGCTAAGATAGACTGGCAAATGACACTTAAAGGGTTGATGGTGGATATGCAATGGCAAGCATTTAAAGATCGCATGGATGAACTACAACAATTGTTCACCCCAGTTTGGCAAAAGAATAAATCAAGGAAGGTAGTGCACCCGTGGCTGACAAGGGAAATTAGGGATAGTATCAATTCCAAAGAAGAAGCATACAAATTAGCCAGAAAAAGTGGCTCACCTGAGGACTGGGAGAAATTCCAGAGTTCAGCAGAGAATGACAAAGGGCTTAATTAGGAAGGGGAAAAAAGATTATGAGAGAAAACTTGCAGGCAACATAAAAACTGACTGTAAAAGCTTTTATAGATATGTGAAAAGAAAAAGATTGGTTAAGACAAATGTAGGTCCCCTACAGACAGAAACAGGTGAATTGATTATGGGGAGCAAGGACATGGCAGATCAATTGAATAATTACTTTGGTTCTGTCTTCACTAAGGAGGACATAAATAATCTTCCGGAAATAGTAGGGGACAGAGGGTCCAGTGAGATAGAGGAAGTGAGGGAAATACATGTTAGTAGGGAAGTGGTGTTAGGTAAATTGAAGGGATTAAAGGCAGATAAATCCCCAGGGCCAGATGGTCTGCATCCCAGAGTGCTTAAGGAAGTAGCCCAAGAAATAGTGGATGCATTAGTGATAATTTTTCAAAACTCTTTAGATTCTGGACTAGTTCCTGAGGATTGGAGGGTGGCTAATGTAACCCCACTTTTTAAAAAAGGAGGGAGAGAGAAACCAGGGAATTATAGACCGGTTAGCCTAACATTGGTGGTGGGGAAACTGCTAGAGTCAGTTATCAAAGATGTGATAACAGCACATTTGGAAAGCGGTGAAATGATCGGATAAAGTCAGCATGGATTTGTGAAAGGAAAATCATGTCTGATGAATCTCATAGAATTTTTTGAGGATGTAACTAGTAGAGTGGATAGGGGAGAACCAGTGGATGTGGTATATTTGGATTTTCAAAAGGCTTTTGACAAGGTCCCACACAGGAGATTAGTGTGCAAACTTTAAGCACACAGTATTGGGGGTAAGGTATTGATGTGGAAAGGGAATTGGTTGGCAGACAGGAAGCAAAGAGTGGGAATAAACTGGACCTTTTCAGAATGGCAGGTGGTGACTAGTGGGGTACCGCAAGGCTCAGTGCTGGGATCCCAATTGTTTACAATATACATTAATGACTTGGATGAGGGAATTAAATGCAGCATCTCCAAGTTTGCGGATGACATGAAGCTGGGCGGCAGTGTTAGCTGTGAGGAGGGTGCTAAGAGGATGCAGGGTGACTTGGATAGGTTAGGTGAATGGGCAAATTCATGGCAGATGCAATTTAATGTGGATAAATGTGAAGTTATCCACTTTGGTGGCAAAAACAGGAAAACGGATTATTATCTGAATGGTGGCCGATTAAGAAAAGGGGAGGTGCAACGAGACCTGGGTGTCATTATACACCAGTCATTGAAAGTGGGCATGCAGGTACAGCAGGCGGTGAAAAAGGCGAATGGTATGCTGGCAAGAGGATTCGAGTACAGGAGCAGGGAGGTACGACTGCAGTTGTACAAGGCCTTGGTGAGACCACACCTGGAGTATTGTGTGCAGTTTTGGTACCCTAATCTGAGGAAAGACATCCTTGCCATAGAGGGAGTACAAAGAAGGTTCACCAGATTGATTCCTGGGATGGCAGGACTTTCATATGATGAAAGACTGGATGAACTAGGATTATACTCGTTGGAATTTAGAAGATTGAGAGGGAATCTGATTGAAACATATAAAATCCTAAAGGGATTGGACAGGCTAGATGCAGGAAGATTGTTCCCGATGTTGGGGAAGTCCAGAACAAGGGGTCACAGTTTGAGGATAAAGGGGAAGCCTTTTAGGACCGAGATTAGGAAAAACTTCTTCACATAGAGAGTGGTGAATCTGTGGAATTCTCTGCCACAAGAAACAGTTGAGGCCAGTTCATTGGCTATATTTAAGAGGGAGTTAGATATGGCCCTTGTAGCTAAAGGGATTGGGGGTATGGAGGGAAGGCTGGTACAGGGTTCTGAGTTGGGTGATCAGCCACGATCATACTGAATGGCGGTGCAGGCTCGAAGGGCCGAATGGCCTACTCCTGCACCTATTTTCTATGTTTCTATAATACTCCTAGTGTAGCTTATTCTAAGTTTTATAGACATGATGTCCCAACTCCTGTACTTAATGTCACGGTGTGCCATATGCTTTCTTCACCAACCTGTTGACCTTTGTCATCTCTTTCAGGAAACTATATACTTGCATCCCAAGTCAGCGGTTCAACAACGCTCTCCGGGCAGTGTATGTCCTACACTGTGATATCACCTCTTGCAATAAAATCTGCATTGTGGGAAGTTAAACCAGAGTAGATCTGTGTAATTCAGTTGCCCAAATTTATATATAGAGACTACATGTCAAATCTGTTTTGGTTGCAAGGAAGCTGATATGTCCAAAGATTGTGGAAAGTATATATTACTAATTGCATTATCATTAGAATTATCCAAGAAAGAGATAGATAAATATTTGAAAGTAGGAAATTGATGTTGTGGATATTTGACACAGGTGAGGAGTTAAGGCCAACATGGATCGTTGAATGGCGTGACAGGTTTGAGCATTCAGATAACCCATTCCTGCTTCTCTTTTCTTACACTCTTGTGCATGTTCTATATCATAGCAGCCCGGAGAAGGAATGTAAGATTGGTCAGTTACCTGGAAAATCTGGAAGGGAGCTGGGTCTTGCCTTTCCAATACCTTTGGCTGATGAATGGTGGTGAAAGTCCTGGACAGGATGACAAGGGAACATGGAACTTTCAATTGAACCTTCCTGAACAGCATTTCAAAGCAACTTCAGCTGATTGCATTCATTTCTTACTGAAAGTTGATGTCCTTTGCAACAGGAGTACAAAGTCGCTGTTTAGCAAGACTGAAAAGATGATTGTTTCCACTTTTTTGCTTGATCTTGATTAAACTAATTTTATGATATACTGTAGAATATTAGTAATTACTTGAGATCCGGACATCTCTTGTTTTCTAACCAAAGAAATCATTTTGAAGTGAAGATGTCACTAATACATGAATGTGTCAGCCGATTTATGCAGAGCACATAACCTGATATCTGTAAGATACAATGAACACTGCAAATCCCAGGTTGTTTACTGCTGAGATTTGTTTAGCAAAAGTCATGGGCCTGAAAAATATACTGTGCTTTTTCTTGTTGCCCTCTCAATTATGATTGATCCAAACATTTACAGTATTTTCTTCTTGCATTTTAATTAACCAAATTATCTGTTTTGGTGATGTGAACTATCTAAGTTTAAAGCTCAAATTTTAAAGTAAATTTATTATCAAAGTACATATATCACCATATACTGTACAACCCTGAGATTCATTTACTTGTGGGCATTCACAGTAAATAACAAGAAGTACAATAGAATCAATGAAAGACCACACCTAACAGGCAGGCAAACAACTAATGGCAACAAACTGTGCAAATACTGTGTGTGGGCACATGGCCAAGTGGTTAAGCAACCTGACTAGCAACCTGAAGGTTGTGAGTTCGAGCCCCAGCCGAGGCAATATGTGTTGTGTCCTTGAGTAAGGCACTTAAACACACATTGCTCTGTGACGACACTGGTGCCAAGCTGTATGACCTCATGCCCTTCCTGTGGAGAGGGGAGACTTGCAGCATGGGCAACTGCTGGTCTTCCATACAACCTTGCCCAGGCCTGTGCCCTGGAGAGTGAAGACTCACAAGACTAATGGATGCCTTTTTTTTTTTTGCCTGCATTCACCCATCTAATAGCCAGCAAATCAGGATTTACGCATGTGCACAGTCTTAAAAATGTTGTTGCCAATCTTAACTGACTGGTGAGTCAGTGAGGCAAGTGAGGCAATTAAGGATCCAGTTGCACAGGAGGCATTGAGTCCCAGGTCCTGAAGCTTATTGATTAGTTTTAAGGGGATGATAGTGCTGAGTTTTAGTCAATGAAGAGCAATGAAGAGTATGCAGCTTCACTGTCCAGATGTTCCAGGGTTGAGTGAAGAGCCAACGAAATGGGATCTGCTGTAGACCTGTTGTGATGGTAGGCAATTTTGTAATGAAACCAAGTCACTTCTCAGGCAGGAGTTGATACTGTATGTTTCATCAGCGACCTCTCAAAGCACTTCATCACAGTGGATGTAAGTGTCATTGGACAATAATCATTGAGGCAGCTTACCACATTCTTCTTAGGCACCAGCTCAATTGAAGCCCGCTTGAAGCAAGCTGGTACCTTAGACTACCAAAATAATAAGTTAAAAACACTCTAGCCAGTTGATCAGCACAGGTCTTTAGTACTCAGCCAGGTACCACATCTGGGCCGGATATTTTCTTGGTTCATCCTCTTGAAGGAAGCTCTCACATTGGCCTCAGAGAATGAAATCATCATGTTATCGAGGGTTGTGTGTGGCGCGTGGCCAAGTGATTAGGGCGTTGGACTAGCGATCTAAAGGTTGTGGGTTCAAGCCTTGGCAGAGACAGCGTGTTTGTCCTTGAGCAAGGCACTTAACCACACAATGCTCCAGTCCATCCAGCTGAGAATGGGTACTGGCAAAAATGCTGGGGGTTAACCTTGTGATAAACTGGCATCCTATCTTGTGGGGGGGGGTCTCGTACGCTCAGTCGCTTCATGCCATGGAAACTGGCATAAGCGCCGGCCTGATGGGCCACAAGGCTCGTGACAGACTTTAATCTTTAATCAGGGGTTTGTGGGAATTCATGAAGGTGCCTTCATGGCTTGATGGTGAAAGTGAGCATAAAAGGCATTGAGCTCATGTCAGAGTGAATCCTTGTTGTCACCTTTGTTGCTTAATTTTACTTTGTAGGAGGCAATCGCATTCAAGGTCTGCCACAGCTTTGTTTGGTCCAGGATTGCCACTTTGCATGTGAGATGGCTTTCTGCAGATTGTACCCGGACTTGTAGTTTACTTTGTCGCCAGACCTGAACACCACTGATCTGGCCCTCAGCAAATTGTGGATCTCATGGTTCATCCAGGGCTTCTGATTGGGGAAGACTTTGGATGGTTTTGTGGGGACACACTCATCGACAACTGTTTTTACGAAGTCCATAGCAACCGTGGCACATTTTTATTCAGATACTCTGATCAAGGTCAACTCTGCAGCTATTGGATTTTTGCTTTGATTAAATGATGTCTAAGGAATGGCAACTCCAACAGTGACATAACTCCCGTATGCCACGGATTTGCTGCCTCAGCCTTTGGCTGGGAATTTGAACCCACAACCTTCAGACTCTGAGGCAAAAGATTATTTTTGAGGAATAACTGCACTGTCAGGGCCAAGTGTAATGAAAATTATTTTACAATTTGTTATGAGTTCTTTTCCGATTCAGCTCAGGATACTCGCAAACAAAGGAGACATTGTACACATATTCAACATAACGGGAATACACTTTATTAGAACTAGAACAAATGTAATACAGAAAATAAAACCAAAAGTCTACAGTAGTAGCAGGGAAAACTCAAAATATTCCTCATCATCCACCAAACATGCCAATCCCTGCAATGTTGGAGGGAGGCCAAAGATCCAGCAGTCTTAAAAGCAACTTTCTCTCTCTCTGATTCTGACTCAACATACTGTAACTCTCGCCAAGTACTATGAGATACCAATGTTCTTAACCATTTATTTGAGGGTTCTGGTTCGAAATTATCTTGATTTATTGTTAATCCATTTACCCGTTGGAACGCCATCAATAGACAGGACACAAACGTAGTGGGGTGTTCTCTCCTCTCCTCTGGTAACATTTAATTAGCTCATCTACTGGGTACCCTCTGTTACTACCGGTAACAGTCAGCATTGCATCCTTTAACTCATTCGCTCGCCCACCGTGCTTCTGGCAAAGCTGAGTGCATGTTCGGTTGCAAGCACGTTATGATCAATCTCCTTTCCTCGGCGTCATCTTATGGTGTGATGGATTTGTGGTGACTAATTGCCTGGAACAGCTCCCTAGGACCATACCAAAGCTCATATGTTCAAGGAATATCCCTCAGCTACTGTACTCCGAATGGGGTGGTGTATGTTATATTCCGGATTTTGATTTCCTGCCCCCGCTCCCTCCTCTCTGACAGTAACTCGCGGGGCCAATCCTGCAAACGATAGCACAGGCTCCATTTGGTTGTACGTCAGCGGGGGATCCTTGGGCAGGGGCTCCTCAGCATAAACGTATCCAGTCACCTTATGTGCAAAATCACTCCCATCCATATCTCCATATTTACCCTTCTGCCCGCGTTCAGATCCAAAAGCACACACTATGCCTCTCCGTGCAGCAAGTTGGTCCTGCAGTTTCTTGTATCTGCTTTTCTTTGCAGGGACCTGGATCTGGGCCGTACCCTCCAAATATCTGGACCTGCCTCTCGGTTTTTTTTGCACTACCTTACTTTCCATTTTCCATTTTCTATTTACGATTTATAATTTAAATTTTTAATATTTACTATCGATTTGTATTCCAGGTAGCGGGAAGCACAGAATCAAATATCGCTGTGATGATTGTACGTTCTTGTATCAATTGTTTGGAGACAATAAAGTATAAAGTATGTACTGATTTCTCTATCACATTCATAGCCACTTTTAAATCATGGCATAGTTTCTTCAGCCCTTCCACATGGCTGTGTGTATATTCTGTAACTTAAAAATATTAAACTAATTCAAAGGAAGACGCTGATAGTTCAGAATAAGGGCGTAACTTCGACTTCACTTTTAGCAAGACGCGCATGTATCACAAGGTGGCGTGATGATGTAGCAATTAAAGTATTTTTACAAATAACCCTTAATTAATTACTTTAACAAAGAAGAATGCTTAATCATAAACACACACACACAAGATTACTCCAATATTACTGAAATATTAAATACACAACACTCCTCCCTGCTTAGCTATAAACACAAACTCAACAGAAAATGCATCTCAACTATATACACAATATACTGCAGAATATATCTATTATACAGACTTACATCGTGGGCCGGGCTAGGGCCCCACACGAGGTGTGGCCTTGGGCCGGGCTGGGGTCTCGCACGAAATGTGACTGTGGGTCGGGCTGAAGCCCCACACGAAACACAGAAAAATTCAGTGTGTGTTGTGGAATTCCGAATAATGTGTGTCGGCGTGTGCTCCCGGATTGTGTGCGTGTGAGTGGTAGCGTGAAGGTTCCTTGTTTCAGACTTGTAAAGAATTCCGGTTGCGTGCATGTACAGTCTACATTCTGGACCAGAAGGCACTAAGTATGTTGAGAAGTATATTGTATGGTGGAATGGACTAAGTGAGTTCTGGAGAGGTGTTCTTAGAGAAAGGAAAATCTGATAGGACTGTCAGGTGCTTTGTGTTTGTTTAATGTAGATGTGAAATGCAAAAACGTGTAGTTGAATCTGCTTTAAAAAAAACAGAAAGCGAGCATAAGTTAAAGAAGGAAAAGTCACAGAAAGAACATTGAGAACCATGATTGAATTTCAGGGCTGGAGTTTCAGGGCAGGAGTTTCAGGGGTCGATTTTCAGGGCAGGAGTTTCAGTGCAGATTTACAACATTCTGCAGCTTCTTTTGTTCCTGTGCAGAAGCCCCTCTATACCAGACAGTGATGCAGCCTGTCTTGAGTACTTGATGAGGCCGGCGTTAGCCAGTGCACTGCCAGTTGGTGGTTTCCAACAGCACAATGGGGCAGAGGAGATGAGCAAAAAGTTGATTAAAATGTACCTTCAACAGATCTAGTAGGAGATATAAAAATTGTTTCTCTTGCACTATAGATTGGCACACAAAAAGTGTCGGAGAGGACACTCTCCGTTAAGTGCCGTTAATGATTAATGTAACACTCGTGGTAAATGTTTTCAAAAGTGTACGGACTAACTCAAGAAGCGGGGTTGCCTATTTTAATAACTATTAGTGTAAACAAATTACAGCCCAAGTTAAAGAAAAAACCTACGCTGTGATTTGTGAGAGATGAGGGAGTTAAGTAAAATTGCGAGTGTTTCACATGTTACGTACCTCGTAACTGGGTTGCCAAACCAGCAGAAATGGAACACTTGTTGGAGTCTGGATTACTAGGAACTAATAAAGTTTTATTAAAGAAACAAATAATACAGTACTCTAATCGTAAGGATATAAATGTAACAGGTTAGCAATGATAATACACACCTATACACAGAACTAGGGTAATAGGAATCAACCAAGCTCTATCGCAGTCTAGGAGTAAAATGATCAGTCTTACAGTGACGCAGAGTTCATTTCAGCTTAGTGTAGTTTGCAGTAATCGCTGTTGTACCGTTGGAGAGAGAGAGAGGGGGGGGGGATGCAATTTGGTTCAGACAGACCTTTGATGTCTTCTATCCCGCTGTGGTCACCGACTGTGACCCCTTCGTTCTGGAGACGATCGTTCTTCCGCGGTGAACCCGGCACCCAGACAAGGGCGGACACACACACCAGGTTCCCACCGATCGTACCTTTCTACCCTGTGAGCCTATGGTCGGTTCCTGCGAACCGGACCCCTCCAAACTTTCACTACTTGTGGGGGCACACTGCTCTTTCCAGGGTCTCATGGTCTCGTAGTGTCCCGTGCCTTAGCGAACCTGCTCTTTTTATCTCCCTGCTGGGGTATCACCTGTCCATCAAACTTCAAACAGTTCAGGTTCAAAGCAACTGGCCTGTCAATATTCTGAATTGTGTTTCTTTTCCGTTAATCCCTCTCTCCTATTTTATTAGCATTTTGAATGTTTCTCCATTGTCTCTCTTATCGCTCTCATTAGCATCAATCGTCCGATAGCTTGGTTTGGCGTCACACCCTACCCTTCAAAGCATTTTTACCAGGGTAAAAATCATGGGCATGAATACACATTATTAGATACACACTAATATACAGGGTCATCAGCTATTCGGCTAATACAGAGAACTTTAAGTTTCAACACCTTGACAGACAGTCAGCAATCACATTGTCCGTTCTTTTTATATGTTTTATTTTAATATCAAATTCCTGTAAAACCAGGCTCCAACTTAGTAACCTTTTGTTTTTATCCTTCATAGCGGCCAAAAACACGAATGGGCTGTAATCAGTGTAAATTATCAGTGGTTTCCGTGCCGGACAAATATAAACCTCAAAATGTTGTAATGCTAGTATGATTGCCAGTAATTCCTTCTCCACAGTGGAATAATTTCTCTGATGGACATTAAATTTCTTAGAAAAATAAGCCACTGGGTGTTCAAGTTCCTCTTTGTCTGTCTGCAACAGCACCGCCCCGGCTGCTTCGTCGCTAGCATCTGTTGCTAGGGAGAAGGGTTTTGAAAAATCAGGCACATTCAGCACAGGATGGTGACACAGAATTGCCTTCAGACTCTCGAAGGCCTGTTGACAAAGGTCATCCCACACAAACTTCGCATTCTTTGGCAAGAGCTTAGTAAGAGGGAGGGTAATGTCTGCAAAGTTTTTGCAAAACTTCTGATAGTACCCCACCATCCCCAAGAACCTTCTTAGGGCTCTCTTGTCTGTCGGGATGGGGACTTCAGAGATAGCCCGCACCTTAGCCTGCATCGGAGCCAGCTGCCCCTGTCCTACCACATACCCCAGATAAGTGACCTTTGCGTGGCCGAATTCACTTTTTGTGAGGTTCACTGTCAGGTTGGCTTCAGACAGCAGTTTTAACAGTTCCTCTACCACCACAATGTGCATCTCCCACGTGTCACTCCAGACCACTAAATCGTCAATATACGCTTCTGCGTTCTTTAGCCCTTTTATCACTGAATTAATCATCCTATAGGGGTGTAGCTTAATAGGCTGATCTGCCGTAACAATAACATCATGTACCGTCCCCTTGCATCCCCTCAGGACATCCGGACATACGTCTGCGTGCTGGTTAATTAGCTTTATCAACAGCTCGCTCTGTTCGGGGGTTAAGTGAGAGACCTTATCAGCAAAGTTGGCCAAAACAATAGAGTTCTCCAATCTACAGGAATTCTGCAGATGCTGGAAATTCAAGCAACACACAACAAAGTTGCTGGTGAATGCAGCAGGCCAGGCAGCATCTCTAGGAAGAGGTGCAGTTGACGTTTCAGGCCGAGACCCTTCCTCAGGACTAACTGAAGGAAGAGTGAGTAAGAGATTTGAAAGTTGGAGGGGCAGGGGGAGATCCATAATGATAGGAGAAGACAGGAGGGGGAGGGATGGAGCCAAGAGCTGGACAGGTGATAGGCAAAAGGGATACGAGAGGGTCATGGGACAGGAGGTCTGGGAAGAAAGACAAGGGGGGGGGACCCAGAGGATGGGCAAGGGGTATATTCAGAGGGACAGAGGGAGAAAGAAGGAGAGTGAGAGAAAGAATGTGTGTATAAAAATAAGTAACAGATGGGGTACGAGGGGGAGGTGGGGCATTAGTGGAAGTTAGGGAAGTCGATGTTCATGCCATCAGGTTGGAGGCTACCCAGACGGACTATAAGGTGTTGTTCCTCCAACCTGAGTGTGGCTTCATCTTTACAGTAGAGGAGGCTGTGGATAGACATGTCAGAATGGGAATGGAATGTGGAATTAAAATGTGTGGCCACTGGGAGATCCTGCTTTCTCTGGCAGACAGAGTGTAGATGTTCAGCAAAGCGGTCTCCCAGTCTGCGTCGCAATTCCCTTGTCCATTCGCCGCCCCCCCCATCCCTCCCCACTGATCTCCCTCCTGGCACTTATCCATGTAGCCGGAACAAGTGCTACACATGCCCTTACACTTCCTCCCTTACCACCATTCAGGGCCCCAAACAGTCCTTCCAGGTGAGGCAACACTTCACCTGTGAGTTGGCTGGGGTGATATACTGCATCCGGTGCTCCCAATGTGGTCTTTTATATATTGGCGAGACCCAGCACAGACTGGGAGACCGCTTTGCTGAACACCTATGCTCTGTCTGCCAGAGAAAGCAGGATCTCCCAGTGGCCACACATTTTAATTCCACATCCCATTCCCATTCTGACATGTCTATCCACGGCCTCCTCTACTGTAAAGATGAAGCCACACTCAGGTTGGAGGAACAACACCTTATATTCCGTCTGGGTAGCCTCCAACCTGATGGCATGAACATCGACTTCTCTAACTTCTGCTAATGCCCCACCTCCCCCTCGTACCCCATCTGTTACTTATTTTTATACACACATTCTTTCTCTCACTCTTTTTCTCCCTCTGTCCCTCTGAATATACCCCTTGCCCATCCTCTGGGTCCCCTCTCCATCTTTCTTCCCAGACCTCCTGTCCCATGATCCTCTCGTATCCCTTTTGCCTATCACCTGTCCAGCTCTTGGCCCCATCCCTCCCCCTCCTGTCTTGTCCTATCATTTTGGATCTCCCCCAACCCCTCCAACTTCCAAATCTCTTACTCACTCTTCCTTCAGTTAGTCCTGACGAAGGGTCTCGGCCTGAAACGTCAACTGCACCTCTTCCTAGAGATGCTGCCTGGCCTGCTGCGTTCACCAGCAACTTTGATGTGTGTTGCTTGAGTTCTCCAATCTGGTCGGCACCATATTTATCTTTTCAAGATGGGTTTTCCCCTTATCAGGTGGCACTCTAGCCTCATTATTTTTTGTGATAACACTGACTAGGTCTGCTTTCTTATCGTGGTAAGCTGTTAACATATTAATAGGCTCTAACTGTGTCAGCTCACATCTACAATACTCAATAATATCCTCCCTCATGCTCGGCCAGTAAAACTCTTTCATAATTCTATCGACTGTCTTCCTCGCCCCAAAATGTCCACCGAGGGGTATCTTGTGGGCCAGGTTAAAAATCTCATCCCCATAAATTTTCGGCACTACCATCTGGTGCACCATCCCCCATTCCTCATCTGCGGGCACGGTACTTGGTCTCCATTTCCTCAGTAGTACTCCCTCCTTCACATAATAGCCCATCGGCTCCCTTTTTAATTCTGCTACAGAGAGAGCTGTCTCCATCAAAACCATCAGCTACTTGTCTCGTTCCTGTGCCTGTATAAATTCCTTCCTCACTAATGATAAATCTACCTCAACTCCCTCACTTCCTTCCGCTCCACTATGCTCCTTCTTCTCACTTTCTAACCCCTCCTGGTACAAAGCTGATAAAAACGTCTCAGCTAAATCTACATTCGCCTCGGCAGCCTTTCTGGACGTGCGCCGAGTCACTGCGCAAACGGGATAAACCTGTGAGTCCATGGGCGGGGCCCCAATCCTGGCAGGCTGGCTTGTCAGTTTTACTGCTGGGTATACCTCTCTGCCTGCAAGGTCATTACCGAGTAAGACCTTCTTGTCTTCCATCGGTAGTCACCCCTATCGTGACCGGTCCGGAGACCAAGTCGCTTTTTAGGTGTATCTGGTGCAAAGGTACTGCTTCAGTCCCTTTCCCAATGCCTTTTATCACACTGACCTCCCCAGTCTGGGTCTCTGAAATAAAGTCTAACATACTCCTTAAGATCAGTGACTGACAAGCTCCAGTGTCTCTCCAGATCCGTATGGGAACTGGGTTTGACCCCTCCTTCACCGACACCAATCTGGCCGAAATAAACTTCTCGCGCCCTTCCTGAACTCATTCAGACCTCTTCTCCCCTAGTGGTTTGTTAGCCGGCTCAATACAGCCAGTCGGAGTCGTCGTTTTTTCTTTCCCTGTCTCCTTCTTTGGGGCAAAGCACCTGGACGCAAAGTGACTGGCTTTCGCACAATTATAGCATACGACCCCAGGAGACTTCCTACCAAATTGCTTCCTGTCTTCCTTATCATTCTCACTAATCCCCGGCTTACTTTCTGGCTTTTCCGGCGGACTCTCTCTGCCTTCTCGACTACCCTTCTGGTAGCTTTTACTTAGGGTAAACTTTGCTTTGCGTGTTAACGCGTACTCATCCACTAACTTAGCAGTTGCGGCTAAGGTTTCTGCCTCTTTCTCATCTAGATAGGACCTCATACCTTCAGGGACACAACCTTTAAATTGCTCAATCAGTATTAGCTGTAGCAGTCTGTCATAATCCCCGTTGACCCCTTTCGAGGTGCACCAACGCTCACAATACATCTGCATTTCACGGGAAAACTCTAAATACGTGCGGCCCCACTGCTTCCTCACATTCCGGAACCTCTGCCGGTATGCCTCCGGGACCAACTCATAAATCATGAGTATCGCCTCTTTCACCACATCATACCTCTGGGCATCTTCTGCGGACAATGCCGAATAAGCTTGCTGAGCCTTCCCTTTAAGTACACTCTGAAGCAAAACAGCCCACTTATCCCTCGGCCAGTCCTGACTTGCAACGGCTTTTTCAAAATGTAGAAAGTACCAATCAACATCGGCCTCCTCAAATGGGGGAACCAGCCTAACCTCCTGGGTGCTCTGAACCCTCCACCTTGGTTCGGCATGGAGCCCTGTGCTAGCGTCATCCTTAACTTCTCCAGCTCAAATTCCCTGTCCTTCTGCTTCTCTCTCTCTTCTCGTTCTAACTGCCTGTCTCTCTCTTCTCGTTCCAGCTGCTTTACCTGGAACTCCTGCTCAAGGGGTTAGCACTGCTCCATTTAGATACACTCCAGGTAATGAAGAAATCTGTGCCCAGCTGATAAAACCCCAGTAATAATAAGCGTACAGTTAACTGTTCTAATAAGAGACAAAAGTCCAAGGATATCTGCAAAGTCTCGGAGAATTAAAAGACAATTGCACTTTAAGTGCAAACTAGAGAAAACCTACCTGGATGTAAACGCTGAAATTTTGAAATAAAATCGGGGTCCAATATATTCTGGGAAGGAACCCAACACATTCCTCTGGATCACATCCCTCCTAGTCTACCAAATATTATTGTTGTCCTCTTTATTGCCCTGAGTTAATCAGTCTGCGGACTGTGCAGACAGTTTCCTTGCTGGTCATGTGGGTTAAGCTTGGGAATCAGTGTTAAGGGGCTACAAAGTAAAGGTTTCAATCTGGATACATGAAAGGTGGGATCAATTTACACAAAACAGGGAAGTTTTAGCTTGCAGGTAAGCAGATTAATTTTCCTAATTACTTTAAAGGGGCCAATAAAGTGCCGGGGGTGGGGGGCGGGCTGGTTTCCGTGGTTCTAGTTTGAATGGAAGATCTTTAGTTGAAAGCCAGACTCTCTGACCAATATAGAAAGAGGGACCCAGCTGCCTCTTTCTTTTGGTCTTGGCCTGTTGGCAGGAAGAACTCTCTTCCAGTGTCTCTTTGGCCTTGAGCCACCCTTGCTTGCACCTCTGTACAAATTGTTCAGCTGAGGGGACACCAAACTCTGCCTCCTGCTCAGGGAAGAGAGGAGGCTGAAACCCAATTGACATTCGAAAGGGGTCATACCCAATGATGAATTTTGAAGGCTATTGTGGGTGAACTCCACCCAGAATAAATGGTCACTCCAAGATGATGGTTACCAGACACTAGGCCGCGAAGGGTTTGCTCCAGGTCTAGGTTTACTCTCTCAGTCTATCCACTAGTCCAGCGGTCCCCAACTACCGGGCTGCAGGCCGCAGAGCATGTGCTACCAGGCCGCGAGGAAACGATATGAGTCAGCTGCACCTTTCCTCATTCCCTGTCACACACTGTTGAACTTGAACATAGGGTTGCCAATTGTCCCGCATTTGCTGGGACATCCCGTATATTGGGCTAAATTGGTTTGTCCCGTATTGCCCCCGCTAAGGTAGAGCATTCCAATGAAACCTTTCGACCTGAAATGGTGTGAAGCGAAGAAACAATTACCATTAATTTATACGGGAACAATTTTTGAGTGTTCTCAGACCCAAAAAATAACAACAAATCATAGCAAATAACACGTAAAACCGAAGATAAATAACACTAATATATAGTAAAAGCAGGAATGATATGATAAATACACAGGCTATGTAAAGTAGAAATAATGTACGTACAGTATAGTCGGGAAGATGAAAGGAAAACCGATTTGTGGGGGCAAGAATCGGCACCTACGCGCATGTGCACACAGGTGCCCGCGCAAGGCTTCATGGTCATGGTAGTCTTTTCTGGGGTAAAGTGTCCTGGGATTTGACTGCTACTTTTGTCCCTTATTTGGGAGTGAGAAAGTTGACAACCCTAACTGTAAAAGACATGATGAGGTGAGTTTAACCCTACTTGGACGCCCCTCTCTGGTCGGCTGGTCTGCAAGAATATTGTCAATATTAAACTGGTCCGCGGTGCAAAAAAGGTTGGGGACCCCTGTCTTAGCTGATGGTAGCTTGGTTAGAGGAATGAATTGGAAAGCCTTGGAAAACCTATTGACCACAATTGAAATAGTGGTAAAGGAATGTGATGGGGGCAGACTGATAATAAAATCTCGAGAAAGCTGAGACTAGGGGCATAAAGGAATGGGTAGAGGTTGAAGAAAGCCTCGACGAGGAGAATTAAGATCTTTGTAATGGGCACAGATGCTATGAGACTGCACGAACGACTTAACGTCCTTATATATACCAGACCATCTGTATCTTCTAATGAACTCTGAAGTCTATAAGATACTGGAGTGACCTATTATGTTAGAAGTGTTACCCCATTTAAGAACCTCAGATTGCATCTCAGGCGAGACAAATAATCGACCAGGGGTACTACCTCCTGTAACCTGGTTAAGCTCTTCCAGGGCTTGCCTAACTTGGGAATCTACATCCCACCAGACAGAGGCCACTAACCTTTCTCCCAGTATAATGGGTTCCAACTTCTCTACTATATCTGGGTGCTTGAATTGTCTCGATAGTGCATCAGGCTTCTGATCTTTAGACCCAGGACAATATGTTATAATAAAATTAAAAGAATTTAAAGCAATGACCAGTGGGCTTGCCAGGAATTCAGTCTTTTTGTGTCCTGAATATAAGCCAAGTTCTTATGATCAGTCCAGACGATAAATGGGTGCATAGCCCCCTCAAGCCAATGCTGCCACTCCTCCACCACCAAGATTTCTCTGCTTCTGATGTCATAATTCACCTCAGCTGATGATGGAGAAATAGGCATAGGGATGCAGTTTCTGGCCAGCAGTTGATCTTTGAGCTAAAATGGCACCCACTCCAATATGAAAGGCGTCTACCTCAATGTTGAAGGGTAGCTTGGGATCAGGTGGACGCAGAACTGGGGCAGTAACAAAACAGTTCCTGAACTCATTAAACGCTGTCTCAGGATCTGGGGACCAACAGAAACAGCCCGATGTCTTTTTGGTCAGATTAGCCACCGGGGCCACTATTGAGCTAAAGTTATTGATAAATCTCCGGTAAAAATCTGCAAACCACAAAAGCTGTTGAATTATTTCAACAGAAGTAGGTGGAGGCCAGTCTTGCACTGCCCAGGGTATTTTTTCAGGATCCATAAGATTTTCTTGGGAGACAATAAATCCTCAAAAAGAGACTTTGGGGACATGGAACTCTTCCTTCTCTAATTTCACAAAGAGGCAATTCTCGAACAACCTGCTTTGCATGTGTTACATGCTCCTCATTGGAGTTTGAAAAAATCAAAACGTCATCTAGGTACACAAACAAAAACTTGCTAAGCATTTCCCTCTGAATGTCAAGAATAAATGTCAGAGAGACAGCTGCTGTGTTGCCCAGCCCAAAGGGCTTCACTAAGTATTGACAAAGATCTGTCAGGGTATTAAAGGTGTCTTCCACTCATCCCCTACATGAATACAAATTAAATTATAAGCAGCAAACACGAGGAAATCTGCAGATGCTGGAATTTCAAGCAACACACATAAAAGTTGCTGGTGAACGCAGCAGGCCAGGCAGTATCTCTAGGAAGAGGTACAGCCGATATTTCGGGCCGAGACCCTTCATCAGGACTAACTGAAGGAAGAGCTAGTAAGAGATTTGAAAGTGGGAGGGGGAGGGGGAGATCTGAAATGATAGGAGAAGACACGAGGGGGAGGGATGGAGCCGAGAGCTGGACAGTTGATTGGCAAAAGTGATATGAGAGGATCATGAGACAGGAGGCCTAGGGAGAAGGAAAAGGGGGAGGGGGGAAAAATCCCAGAGGATGGGTGAGGGGTACCACCCCCACCTCCCCCTCATACCCCATCCGTTATTTATTTATAGACACACATTCTTTTTCTCTCTCTCTCTTTTCTCCCTTTGTCCCTCTTACTATACCCCTTGCCCATCCTCTTTTAAGGTCACCATAGTTCACACAATTGGGAATGTCAGAGGCAAACTGGAAACACAGGTGACAGACTTGGGAAGTCGGGAAGCTTATGGGAGGTAGACCTTATGACAGCTGGAAGTCCAGCCCAGGATACTGCTACTAGGCCAGTCTATAACAGGGCCATGCTGCGACAACCATGGGTACTTTAAGATGAGAGGGATCCCAGAGGAATAGATAAGGGCCACCCCCAGATCTAAAAAAATTACCTGCAGAACCAGAGTCTATAAATGCCCAAAGGACCAGTTCCTTGTCACCCCAGGTCAATAAAGAGGACACATGTACCATAGAGGTTGCAGGATTAGAGGTATCTTTGGAATCGTCAGTGATCTGCATCTACTGGACAGCCCTTGGACTTTCTGGACAAGCAGGTTGAAAGTGCCCTACTTCTCCACAATAAAATCAGTCAGTCTGTCTCCCTCTCCCTCTCATACTCGTCCTCTTACCCTCCCGTCCCGCTCAGCAGGGGTGAGGCCAGTTCTGCCCAGCTGCATGACCTATTCAGTTACGGCTGGGGATGCTTGCAGTGAAGTACTTGGATGAGTATGAAATGTGGGTGAGGAACGGGGATGGTAGGAACCAAATATGGGGAACTCACTGTGACTCCCCCTCTGGCACTCCAACATCCAATTACTGAGAGAGATATCTAAGTCAATCCATCTATCGAGGTGCTGAGCCAGTTCACAGGCCACCAATTCATCCTTGAGCTTTTCATTCAGTTTTCTGTAGAACAAGGCAATGAGGGTTTCACCATTCTACCCGCTCTCAAGTGTCAGTGTCTGGAACTCGATGGAGTACTCAGACACACTCTGCAACCCCTGTTGCATATGGAGAGGTCTGCCAGCCACCTGCTGCACCCTACCCTGCAAACGGGGTGATAGAAGACCCTTCTCACGGCAATCTTGAATGTGTTAATGGTCGAACATACAAGAGCATCTCTCTCCCACAGTGCCGTAGCCCATACCAGAGCCTTACCCAACAAGAGAGATATCATATATGCCACCTTGCTCCGTTCAGTGGGAAGCTTGAAAAGTAGCAGCTCAAAGAGCAGAGACCACTGCTTGAGGAATCCACAGCAAGACTTGGGGTTCCCATCAAAACGCTCGGGACTGGTCAGGTTGGGATGACCTTTTGACACTATCTGGTACAGTCAGGGATGTTCCTGACTGCCTGGCTTTGTGGATCTCTGAGAGGGTATTGATGAACTTGACCAGCTCTTGCAGCATCTCTTCATACTGGCCAACTAATGCAACCTGCTGTGTCAGAGTTAACTGAAAGTCGAATCCTGCTGGATCCAGGGCTGCTGGGTCAAACAGTCACACTGCCTCTTCACACCCAAGCACAAAATCACACAGAGACTTAGAAGGGTTAAACAAAACTAGGAATCTTATTAACATAACACAACAAAACAGTTTGACTTACAAGGTCTTCGATAACTTAACCAAAACTGCACTAGGCAAGGATCAGGACAACCGAGCCAATGAGGGGTTAGCACTGCCCCATTTAAATACACTCCAGATCATGAAATATTTTGTGTGCAGATGATAAAACCCATGACAAGCTTACAGTTAACTATTCCAGCAAGAGACAAAAGTCCAAGGATACTTAATTGGTCACATGCAAAGTCTCAGAAAATTAAATTCCCCATTCTCTTTTCCCTTTCTCACCTTACCTTATTGCCTGGCCATCACCTCCATCTAGTGGTCCTCCCCCTTTTTCTTTCTTCCATTGTCTTTTGTTTTCTCCGATCAGACTCCCCCTTCTCAAGCCCTGTACTTTTTTCACCAATCAACTTCCCATTTCTTTACTTCATCCCTGCCCTTTCCGGTTCCACCTAACACCTTCTTTCTCTCCTCCCCCACCTCTGAGATGATAGGTTCCAACTGGTCACCACTCGATGTGAGAAGAGGTTTACTTTGAATTTCCTCCTTGACTTTCTACAATCTGCAGAAGAAGACAATCTCACTGGGGTTTTGTCTCAAATATTCCTCATTCCTCGAGACTCTTGGCCAAGGAAGAATGCTATGGTCGTTAAACTCCTATTTCTGTGCTCTTTTCAATGTTATGGGTCATATTCATTGATTTCAAAGGTCTGTGCTTCACACCAGAAGACCATAAGACAAAGGAGGAGAATTAGGCTATTCAGCCCATTGAATCTGCTTAGCCATTCCATCATGTTTGATTGTTATCCCTCTCAACCCAGTTCTACTACCTCTCCCTGTAACCTGACTAATCAAGAACCTATCAACTTCTGCTTTAAATATACCCAATGACTTTTGGCCTCCACACCAATGAATTCAACAGATTCACTGCATTCCAGATAAAGAAATTCCTCCTCACCTCTGTTCTAACGTACATCCCTCTTTTCCAAAGCTGTGCCCTCTGGTCCTAGACTCATCCACTATTGGAAACATCCTCTCCACAGCCACTCTAACTAGCCATTTCAATATTTTATTCAGCACAGCTCTGTGGGCCGAAGGGCCTGTATTGTGCTGTAGGTTTTCTATGTTTCTAATATTCAATGGGTTCCATGTTGGTGACTGGTGAAGTGCTTTGGCCTGAAATCATGATCGTTTATTCCTCTGCGTTGATGTTGCCGGGTTTGCTGAGTTCCTCCGGCGGTTTATTTTTGTTACTCTATATCTCCAGCATCTGCAGAATCTCTTTTGTATTTTTTGTTATTTCTGCATTTGTTAGCGTGTTGGTCTTTGACTTTTGACACATGTAATGCCTTTTGGTATTGATCGTACTGTTTGTGGGAGCTTGCTGTGTTAAAATAATTGCTGAGTTCTCTACATGAAATCATTGCCTAGTTTTGAATACATGGCAGTAGGGAACAGGTGCTTCCCGACACTATCAATGGCACCTTTCCTACCCAGAAATCTCCGTGCTCCAGAAGTCGCTATCGGTGGTTTACCGATCAAATGCGCAGGCGTTTTCCAGAAAGACAGAGAAAATTGCGCATGCGCTGAGTGGACAACAGGCTTTGGAGGTTCGGAAGCAGGTAGGAACGGGTCTCGGAGCGAGGGTTTCATGAAGACTCGTGTCCACACCCCGACTGAGGGACAATTGCTGCAAGTTCCGTACACACCGTGGCCCTGTATCCCGGGTTTTCTGGGTTTACCCTCGCTCTCAGCCTCACGATTCGCACTCGGCCCGGGGAGCTGTACGCTAATAAGCGAAGGTCCTGCCGCCATTATTGCGGCGCACGCGTAGTGTTGGGTTTGGGATGGATAGACGTTTATCTCATCGCGGGGTTTTCTGGGTACACAGTCAGCCATGCGTGGTACTGCCAGTGTTTTCCTGCTAATCGGTAGGACGTGTTTGGAAGCGCAGGCGGAGGGAATGGGAGTGGATGGATCTCTCAGATACTGATAAACTCTAGCTACCTAAATCCAAGGATTAGGATCTCAAAGTTCAAAGTAAAGTAAATTTATTGTGAAAATACATATATGGCATCTTATTGCCTGAGATTCGTCTTCTTGCAAGCATTCACATTGAATAAACAGAAGCAACAAAATAAACAAGCAAAATAATAATAGTAATTAAATAATGCATTTTGAGAACATGAGATGCAGAGTCCTTGAAAATGAGTCCATAGATTGTGGCAACTATTCAGTGTCGGGCTGAGTGAAGTTGAGGAAGTTATCTCCTTTAATTCAAGAGTTTGACGATTGAGAGGTAATGACTGTTCCTGAACTTGGTGGTGTGTGTCCTGAGGCTCCTGTACCTCCATACTGATGGCAGCAGTGAGAAAAGAGCATGGCCTGGATGGTGGGGGTCTCTGATACTGGATGCTGTTTTCCTGTATCAGTGCTCATGGACCTCCGGTTTCCTCCTCCTGAAGTCAACAGTCACCTTCTTGGTCTTGCTGACATTGAGTGAGAGGTTGTTGTTATAGTACCACACAGCCATATTTTCAATCTCCCTTCTACATGCTAATTCATCACCATCTTTTATTCGGCCAGTGACTGTGGTGTTGTCAGCAAACATAAGTATGGCATTTGAGCTGTGCTTAGCCTCACAGTCATAAGCATAAAGTGAGTAGAGCATGCGGCTAAGCCCGCAGCCTTGTGGTGCACCTGTACTGGTGGAAATCGTGGAGGAAATCAAGGACCCCATTGCACAATGAGGTATTGAGTCCCAGGTCTTGAAGCTTATTGATTAATTTTGAGGGATTAGTAGTACTGAATGCTTAGCTATAGTCAATGAAGAGCATCCTGATGTTTGCACCTTCATTGTCCAGATGTACCAAGGCTGAGTGAAGAGCCAACAAAATGGCATCTGCTGTTGACCTGTTGTGATGGTAGGCAAACTGTAGTGGATTCAAATTGCTCCTGAAGTAGGAGTTGATATGTTTCATCACCAACCTCTCAAAGCACGTCATCACCATGGATGTTAGTGCTACTGGATGATAGTCATTGAGGCAGGTTACCGTGCTGTTCTTAGGCATGACTGAAGCCTGCTAGAAGCAGGTGGGTACCTCAGACTGCCAAAGAAAGAGGTTAAAGATATTAGTGAACACTGCAGCCAGTTGATCAGCGCAGTTCTTCAGTATTCAGCCAGGTACCGAGTGTGCTTTCCATGGCTTCACCTTTCTGAAGGATGCTGTCATGTCGGCCTCAGAGACTGAAAGCATAGTGTCATCGGGGGCTTTGGGAGTTTGTGAAGGTGCCTCCATGTTTTGATGGTCAATGTGAGCATAAAAGGCATTGAGCTCATCTGGGAGCGAATGCTTGTTATCTCCTATGTCGCTTGATTTTACTTTGTAGGTGGTGATAGCATTCAAGCCTCACCATTGAGCATCCATCAGTGATCCAAGTTTGGTCCGGAATTGTCACTTCACATGTGATAAGTCTTTGAATGTGGCCCAGTTTACCAACTTAAAGCAATCCCATATCCTCTTGGAACAAACATCTCGGATGAAAAGCATTCAAGTCACCCTCCAGACAAATGGATTAGCCAACATTGAGATCAGTTCTGATGTTACAGTCAGGTAATGTCCAAATCTTGGTAGATAACATGAGTTGAGACTGAGACTAAAGGAAGGAACTGAGTCTACCTTCTAGTCAATTACAATGTCAATTAATGCTGCAAAGGAAAGAAAAATACAAAATCCTTGCATTAGCTTTAGTTTAGAAAATCACATTTATTCTGCCTCCTCTTTTGGACCTTTCCATCCCATCCATGAGAACGTGTTTTGTCCTACTCTCTCCGGGTACATAATGACATTAAACACCTTTGACCTGGGTAACAAGTGACCTGTGGTTTTCACATCTCAAAAGTGCCTCACTTTAACTATCTCGATCGAGAAACAATAATGCCCTCGTCTTGATTGCCATCGATGAGTTCACCACCATCAACCACTTGTGCGTGGGGTGGGAAGAGTAATTAGAAAGAGTCCAGGAGCAGCCATGTGTCTTTGTAACGCAATGGGACATGGACTAGAACTTGAAATAATATTAATGGAGAGAGACAAACTGAGCCAATTCACAGATTGAAGATGGGTAGAAATGGCCCATTCTGATACAGACTGGAAGACCACCAGTCTATTTGATGGTCAGTCTGAAAGCCTGATAAGTTAAAAGATGAGTTGTTCCTCCAACTTGGATTGAACCTCACTGCGCAGTGTGATGTTAGAGCTCACCATAGAGACTAAAATTAAATGTTGTCCTTCACCCATTGATGTATTTTGTATATCTTTTTACAGGTTAAAAACGGCAAAGAATTTCTGTACAGGAATCTTAAACACAACACTTCGGTTCTGCTGTGTCTGTCCAGAAGTGACCAGATATTTCCTTTGTACCACCAATATATTTGTTGATACTTGGCGATGAAGATGTAGAAACTTGTTTTCCCTCTGAAATGACAAAGGTTTCTGTTTTAACTCAGTGAAATCCACTGGAACTGGGATACTGAGAACACACCAGCGTTTATTCACCAGACAACACACATCAAAGTTGCTGGTGAACGCAGCAGGCCAGGCAGCATCTATAGGAAGAGGCACAGTCAACGTTTCAGGCCGAGACCCTTCGTCAGGACTAACTGAAAGAAGAACTAGTAAGAGATTTGGAAGTGGTGAAATTTATTCGCCAGAGATCAGTTCTTCAACTGAACTGATTGTGCGAGGGGTTCACTATGTCTAACACCTGTATGAATCACCAGAGAATTGATAGCAGGGATTTATCATTCACCTACTGTCAGTGTGGGAAGTGATTCACTCACTTAGCTGACCTGTAGAAACACCGGTGACTTCACATTGGGTAGGGGATTTACTCAGCCATCCAGCCTGAAGATACATCAGCAAGTTCACAACAGAGTGAGATGGACGGTTCACCTGTTCTGACTGTGGGAAGTGATTCAGTGTGTTATCCATGCTGAAGATACATCAAAAAACTGAGAGGCCATTTCACTGTTTGGTGTGTGGGAAGAGATTCATACGCTCAGCACACCCACAGACACACCAGGGAGAGAGACCGCTCTACTGTTCTGTGTGGTGGGAAGGGATTCATTAACTCATCCCTCGTGATGACGCATCAGCGAGTTCCCTCTGAGAAGAGGCCGTTTACCTGCTCAGACTGTGGGAAGGCATTTACTCACCCATCTCTCCTGCAGAGACACCAGCGAGTTCACAGTGGGGAGAGACCGTTTATCTGCTCCGTGTGTGGAAAGAGATTCATTCGGTCATCTAACTTGCTGACACATGAGCGAGTTCACACTGGAGAAAGACCGTTCACCTGCTCAGACTGCGGGAAGGGATTTACTCAGTCATCCCACCTAAAGACACACCAGTCAGTTCACACCGGGGAGAGACCATTCACCTGCTCAGACTGTGGGAAGGGATTCACTCGGTCTTCTGACCTACTGGCACACCAATCAGTTCACACTGGGGAGATGCCGTTCACCTGCTCAGATTGTGGGAAGGGATTCACTCAGTCATCCAGCCTGCAGACACACCAGCGAATTCACACGGGAGAGAGGCCGTTCACCTGTTCCGTGTGTGGGAAGGGATTCACTCACTCATTCCGTCTTGTAACGCACCAGCGAGTTCACACTGGGGAGAGGCCGTTCACTTGCTCAGACTGCGGGAAGGGATTTACCGAGTCATCCAACCTGATGAGACACCAGCGTGTTCACTCTAGGGAGAAGCTGTTCACCTGCTCAGACTGTGGGAAGGCATTTACCCATTCATCTCACCTGAAGACGCACCAGCGAGTTCACAGTGGGGAGAGATTGTTTACCTGCTCTGTCTGTGGGAAGGCATTCATTCGATCATCTGATCTGCTGATCCACCAACGGGTTCACACGGGGGAAAGGCCGTTCTCCTGTTCCGTGTGTGGGAAGGGATTCACTCAGTCATCTAGCCTGCAGACCCATCAGCGAATTCACACGGGAGAGAGGCCGTTCACCTGTTCCATGTGTGGGAAGGGATTCACTCACTCATCCCATCTTGTGAAGCATCAGCAAGTTCACACTGGGGAAAATATTTAAATAAGCTGCAGGCTGGATGGTTAACCATCATGGTTGGTGAATCCAAAGACAAGTTCCAAAGTGACTGTTGGCGTCGAACTCTGCAATTATTGCTGCTGCTCAGCACAGCCAGTTCTGCACTCTGGTCACCAGGCCTGGGAGAGGCTCCTTCTGCTGATGTTCACCTTTAATGGGACTGGTGTTTGATATTCTGGATCTGAGACAAATATATCACTTCTATTTTAAACTCTGTCTCAGGTACCTAGTGTACAGTAGACAGTCAACTCAGCCCAGTTGGTCTCTGACCAGGTTTCTGATCCACAACAGACTTTTTTAATCCATCCCTGCTGTTCACCTCTCGTTCTGCCTGCGGTGATGGTTATCACTCTGTGCATGACGAGGTTTCCCTTGAATTTCATGCATGACTTTCTGCAGACCGAAGAAGGAAATGGGGTGGCTGCGGTTATGTCTGACATGTGCTTCATTCCCCAAATCGCTGCATTGAGGAAGAATGACATTGGTAGTTAGCCTCTGTACTCCCTGCCCTTCAACATCAGGGGTCATTTTCAATGCTTCTAAAGGGCTGCGTCTCACACAGCTGGGTTGGAACAATACACTGAAAGCAAAACGGAACCATTCGTTGGATATTCGATGGGCAAGCGTTGGAAACCAGAGATGGGTCAGCACGGAGTAGAGTCTGGGGCTCTGGACGGTGGTAGGGGTAAGAGCCTATGATGAGGAGCAGGAAAATAGAGTGGGACAGGGCATGGCAATACAGAGCAGCGACATTGGAAGCTGCGTGACGTAAATCAGTTCTGTCAGATTTGTGAATTTTAGGGCACCTCGGCAGCAGAGCAGCTAGCGTGATGCTATTACAGCGTGGGGCGTTGGGGTTGGGAGTTCAATTCTGCCGCCCTCTGTAAGAAAGTTTGTACGTTAGTCCCATATGTGCATGGGTTTCCTCCAGGTGATTTGGTTTTCTCCCACAGTCCAAGGACATACCGGTTAGTAGGTTAATTGGTTATTGCACATTGTCCAGTGATTAGGCTAAGGTTAAATTGGTGGGTTGCTGGTTGGCACAGTTCAGTGGGCCAGAAAAGCCTGTTCCGCACTGTATCTCCAAATAAAAATAAAATAAATAAAAATAATTAGGTTGACTTTGACTATTGATACACACAATGCTTGTTGACATTGAATATGCAAACACGAGGAAATCTGCAGATGCTGGAATTTCAAGCAACACACATCAAAGTTGCTGGTGAACGCAGCAGGCCAGGCAGCATCTCTAGGAAGAGGTACAGTCGACGTTTTGGGCCGAGACTCTTCGTCAGGACTAACTGAAAGAAGAGCTAGTAACCCCCTCCCACTTTCAGATCTCTTACTAGCTCTTCTTTCAATTAGTCCTGATGAAGGGTCTCGGCCCAAAACGTCGACTGTACCTCTTCCTAGAGATGCTGCCTGGCCTGCTGCGTTCACCAGCAACTTTTATGTGTGTTGCTTGACATTAAATATATTGATTCTGGGAGGTTGCTGTGAGAAGGCAGCGCACTGGGACATAGCATCCTCTATTGGGTCAGTTAAAGGTGTGTTTCTCTTTTTTAAACATCTTTTTTTAAGATCACAAGAGGCTACTGGACATTAAGAACTTCATGTACTGCAGGCCTACCCCATCAGCGAGTAGCTTGTTAGCAGAGGAGCTGGACTTGGTGCGGATTGAGTACTGCTTGTTACAGAAAGGCGTCGGAGTTGGTGTGCAAAGGTAGTGTGCAGTCTAACAGTCAGTGATTGTCTTGGTCATTTTTCTTGTGATTGCAAGACCCTGTTGGACATTGGTGATGTGGAATACTGTAAGTCCAATTCACTGGCTTATTAGTGTGACCAGCGACAGGGGAGCTGCGTGGTCTCTGTTGTAGCATAGGCTAGGACTCATGCCTTGGTGCGGCCTGTTGCAACCGCCCAGGAGAGGTGACAGCAGAGGTGGTATTCATGCTGGATTAGAGTGGCCCTCTTGTTGGTGCTGCTGTCCAGTGTTCATTTGGTGAAAGATGAGCTGGTCATCTGCGATCTGCCGACACATCCATTGACTCAGGGACTTGGGCTATATTTGTGTGTTTGACACACAAGTCTTTCTTGTGTGACTGTATGTTTACTGCTGTCTTGTATGTGCTTTGTGCTGTGTGTGACTGTTGGTACTGTGTTTTGCACCTTGATTTCAGAGTAGGCTGTTTCCTTTGACAATAGACATTAGGTGCAGGGGTAGGCCATTCTCCCCTTCGAGCCAGCCTATATTCGTGAGTATTCGTGCATGGTTCAATGACAATTAAACTTGAACCTGTATTAAATTGGATACTGAATCCTCATAAGAATATTTACTGGATTGGTGTGATTTAGCAGGGGGGAGCCAATGTTCATAAATACTTTCAATTGCACTGTTCTTACCCAGAAATCTCTACGGTTCAGAATTCACCTTCTGTGATCTGAGGATCGAATGTGCAGGCGCTGAGAGTACAAAGTTGAGCCGAAAGGCAAGTATGCACTGTGGACAAAAGACTCCGGACAATTGGCAGTAGGTTTCCAGGTGAGGGTGCCATCAGCACTGGCGTTTGCACCCGACTAAGGGACAATTACTGTGAGCTGTGAACACACTTGACCCTGCACTGGGGATAGTCCCAATCCTGCTGACACTCGGTTTGCACAGGGCCCTGGGGAACTTTCTGCTGATAAGTGATGATTCTGGGCACATGAGTATTGCTGGGACCGTGATGGCTAGATCACTTTGTGGTTGATGGAGCATTGTGGGTATAGAGTGTGTTTGGAATTGCAGTTGGAGGGAATGGGTGTGGTGGACCACCCAGCACAGCTGAGATTTTGCTGTTTAAATCAAAGGATTTGGGACTTGGACCAAAAATATGGTTTTGTGTTTATCTCACAAGAAAAGCTTATAAGGTATCTTTCAGACAATTAGATAGCAATTTTCTACCAATTGAAGTGGAAAGTTGAGATCAGGTCCAATGTCCAGAACCAGCTCATGTCCGTACCTTGGTAGCTAATGGGAATAGTTGAGACTGAGGCTTACAATAAAGATCTGGGTCCAGCATCCAGTGAAATAAAACGTCAATTAGAACTGCACAGGAGAAACAAACTCCATGCATCATTTTTTGGTTCTTTAGCAAATCAACTTTGTTGAATGTCATCGAGTTCTGGATCCTACTGCCAAGTAAGACCATTGATTCTTCTTTTCTGCCTGGGTGCATAATGATAACGAACACCTCTGTTTTGGGTAATGAGTGATCTGTAGCATGCACACCACAGAAGTTCCACACATTAGCAATATCCAATGAGAAAGTCTAATCACCTACCCTTGACATTCACTGATCTTGCTGTTGCTGAGTTCACCACCATCAATCACCTCAGGGTTACAGTGATCAGAGAGTCTTCAGGAGCAGCCATGTAAGTATTTTGTGTTCCTGGTAGGGCAGTGAGACATGCCCAGAATTGTTAAGCTATACCAATAGGCAGACCCAACTGAGCAAAATCACAGATAGGTGATGGGCTGGATGAACCCATTATGATACAGACAGGTAGACAAGATATTGAGCCCAGTTGCCTAAATTATGACCAGATGGAAGACGAGGATTTGTTTTCTTAACTTGCATGGAGCCTCATTGTAGCAGTGGCTCACCTTGGGGACTAGAATTCATCTGAATTACTGTCCTTCACCCATTGAACTCTTTTATAAATATTTTACAGGTTAGAAAATGCAAAGAAATTGTTTATGGCAATCTCAAATACAACATCTCATCAGTTCTGCTGTGAATGTCAATTTATCAACACTTGAATATCATCATTCTTTGAATGTGGTGGTCGACCACACCACACCTGTCATATCAAGGAGAGCCCATATGTCAGTGTTGGAGTGAGATTTGGATGAACCAGCCTGGAAATAAACCTTGTAATTTTCCTCCAAGTCTTTGAAGGGGTGAACAAATATTTCCTTTGTAACACCAATATATTCATTGTCAATTCTTCAAAAAGCAGGCATGTCCCAGTTTGAACTGTGCATCTACTTGTGTCTGAAGTGAAGTTTTCTGTTTTAACTTCTCTTTGAAATCCGTTAGATCTAGGGCCCTGAGAACTGTTGAGCACCTTTCTACTATGTCTTATAACAAACAGCAATTAACTCGTGTGTGGATTAATCATAAGCATGTTATTTTGCTTGCTATAAGGAAAGGCTACCTCCGCACAAAAGCCAGTGATAGCTCTGAAAAAAAGACCGCATAGTCAGTCTTTCACAGACAAGTGTTAGCTACTCACGTCTGTTCAAGGACAGGATACATTGTGTTAGTCTACTTAATTAGTGTACTTGGCATCCTTTCTGTAACCAAATCCACTTTGTATTTCTGCAGTTTGCCATATACTCAAGGTGCATCGGCGTAATGCTACATGAACACTATTAGCAAAGCACTCTGGTACAACACAGGTTCCTGCCATTTTGTTACTTCAAGTACATTTCCACATTCCCTCCTTTTTGTCATTTCACAACAACTCTATGTTTCACCAACTACGGTAACTGAAATATGCATATATACGTAAATAAAGTAATGTTGTAGTTTCAAAACCCTACCCAAAATTCTCTTTTCATCCATCTATTTCAATTGGTACCCATCCCTTTCTTTAATAATATCTGCTTTGACCTGTTACTTCAGACAAAAATTGTAAAAGAATAGCAGCGATGATTATAATACCAATAGTTATGCCATAATGCAGAATAGTTGCCCACCGTCCTCCCAGCTCCCCCACATGGTCACCACCCACCCCCCGGAGTGTAGTAGTTGTGATACTGATCCCCTACTTTATTAACCTCTTTAGTGGGGACTCGGATGTGGTTTGCCAAGTTAGTTATGCCGCCAGCCGAACCGGAGGATTACGATTTTTTTTTGATTGGTCAGGTATGCAAGTTATTACAGCAACACAAATGCCCCCTTTTCTCTGATAGAATAAAATCCAACTCCATTCTGTTTTGTAATGGTACTATATGAACATGCCATCAGTTCCACCTACATCTTGATTAATGCTTGTTGGGTTTGATCAAAGGCAAATGCAGTTTCATTCACTATTTTCTCCAAAGCCAATGCCATATTAATTAGTTTCCAGAAGAATCTTGCTGTCCCATGTCCCGGAAAGGCAATCATCCAGAATTGGCCTCTCTTATGAACTTCCGGTGCAGCTGGACCAAAGTATGGTGAGGAGGTGACGCTAAGTGTCGCACGTGGTGCACTATGTAAGCAAAATAACAGCAGCCCTTCCAGGCTCTTTCCAGTTCCTCTCACACTTGGGCAACATGGCCGGCAGCCAGGGGTAGGCCTGGTAACCACATACCCAATAAGTGCCGTTCAGCAGACAAGGAGGATTGAGATTTCTCAGTTCCATACATGTACTTTTACTTTTTCCCACATAGGGGCCTTTGCAGTAACCTGATCATCACACTTTATTCTAGACGCAACCATTTGAATTCCTCTCTTAATCACTGAGGAGCTTATCAGTGTATGGAACCAAATCTTCAGCAGATTAGTAACCAACAGGATACTGTCGCCCTCCATGTTCTCGAATTAAGACTGCTATCGTGTTTACAGGGTGAATTATCCAGCTGTACCAAGGATGCTTAATGCAGGTGCAGTACACAATGTCACTTTTATAGCTTAAAATACTTTCAGTTGTTCTTCATTAAGAGTAATAGATCGTCTAAGAACTTTCGTTCTTCAACAGATTGTTGAGCAATAGTCGATTGTTCTGCCGCTAGTTTGTTAATACATCAATTAGCAATAGTTTCATCTGACATTAGTTTAATCGCTGTCATTCTTACATGAGTCATTAGGGGCCGCTGTAGAGTCTCTGTCGTCTCCATCCTGTAATTACTTGGAGTTCACATGGTGTCACTGTTTTCGGAGTTCTGTAATTCGTTTGAGTTCGGAGGGTGGCGCTGCCCAGGGAGACTGTTTGATGTGAACTGTCATTCCTTGGGCGGAGCTTCAGAAATAGGTGTTTCCCAGGACAGGGCACCAGCCGTTGCGTCAGTCACTAGCAGGTCTGCCCATTTGAAGAGGTGGTTGCGTTTTAACATTTTGTATTTAGTTCGCTTTGAAAGTTACTGCAATGTATATCGATTAAACTACAGTGTTCTTTCACTCTCTCGGTTAATGCTGATTAGATTTGCGAATTACACTTTTTACTATCATGAACACGACAAAATCTGCAGATGCTGGAAATCCAAGCAATGCACACAAAATGCTGGAGGGACTCAGCAGGTGAAGCAGTATCTATGTAAAAAAGTACAGTCGACGTTCGGGCTGAGACTCTGAGCATGTTGTGTGTGTCGCTTGGATTTTCAGCATCTGCAAAATTTCTCAGGTATATAAATACTGGTCTCCCATGCTAACGTTCAACGGGGCTGATTTCGGGCTCTGAGTCTGCCGAAGGGTCTCGGCCTGAAGGGTCGACTGTACTTTTTTCCATAGATGCTGCCTGGCCTGCTGAGTTCCTCAACCATTCTGTGTGTTTCATGATGTTTTTATCGTTTATCGAATATTCAGTGTTCCTTTCGATTAGTAAAAGACTTCATTCTTCTCGTTAATTTTCAATCGCTCCATTTATCCTTTCTGCTAAGCCTACCGACTGAGGGTGGTCGCTACAGTGGAAATGTTGGCCTATCTGTGAGACTATACATATTTTTATTACCTTCCCAGTAAAGTGGGTACCATTGTCGCTGGCCAGTTTCCAAGGGATCCCAGATTACCTACAGTAAACATTTAGCTGTTGTAACTGCATCATTCTTTCTACAAAGAAATGCTTCAACCTATTGTGAAAAATACATAAATAATGACCAATACATATGTATATCATTCGCATGGAAGTAGTTATATGAAATCCATTTGTATTTGCATGAATGGTCAATCAGTGGGTGGAATGAGATCCACCCACCTTCAATAGTTTCCCTGGATTTTGTAAAATACTTATCATACTTGTTCACAAACTTGATTTACAGCTTGTGATAAACCAGAGTCTTAACATAGAAACATAGAAAACGTACAGTGCAATACAGGCCCTTCGGACCACAAAGCTCTGCTGAACAGCCCTCTATTTTCTTAAGCTCCATGTACCTATCCAGTTCTCTAAAAAGGCCCTATTGTATTCGCCTCCACCACCGTCGCCGGCAGCCCATTCCATGCACTCACCACTCTGCGTAAAAAAACTTACCCCTCTGTAACTACTTCCAAGCACCTTAAAACTGTGCCCTCTGGTGCTAGCCATTTCAGCTTTAGGAAAAGCCTCTGATTATCCACAGGATCAATGCCTCTCATCATCTCATACACCTCTATCAGGTCACCTTTCATCCTCTGTCGCTCCAAGGAGAAAAGGCCAAGTTCACTCAACCTATTCTCATAAGGCATGCTCCCAATCCAGGCATCATCCTTGTAAATCGTTGCACCCTTTCTATGGTTTCCACATCCTTCCTGTAGTGAGGTGACCAGAACTGAGCAAGTGGGGTCTGACCAGGGTCCTATATAGCTGCAAAATTACCTCTCGGCTCTTAAACTCAATCCCACGATTGATGAAGGCCAATGCACCATATGCTTTCTTAACCACAGAATCAACCTGCATAGCAGCTTTGAGTGTCAAATGGACTTGGACCCCAAGAACCCTCTGATCCTCCACACTGCCAAAGTCTTACCATTAATACTATATTCTGTCATCATATTTGACCTACCAAAGTGAACCACCTCTCACTTATCTGGGTTGAACTCCATCTGCCACTTCTCAGCTCAGTTTTGAATCCTATGAACGTCCCACTGTAACCTCTGACAGCCCCCACACTATCCACAACACCCCCAACCTTTGTGTCACCAGCAAATTTACTAACCCATCCCTCCACTTCCTCATCCAGGTCATTTATAAAAATCACAAAGAGGAAGGGTCACAGAACAGATCCCTGAGGCACTCCACTGGTGAACGATCTCCATGCAGAATTTGACCCGTGTATAACCACTCTTTTCCTTCTGTGGGCAAGACAGTTCTGGATCTACAAAGCAATGTCCCCTTGGATCCCATGCATCCTTACTTTCTCAATAAGCCTTGTATGGGGTACCTTATCAAATGCCTTGATGAAATCCATATACACTACATCTACTGCTTTACCTTCATCAATGTGTTCAGTCATATCCTCAAAAAAAATTCAATTAGGTTCGTAAGGCACGACCCGCCCTTGACAAAGCCATGCTGACTATACCTAATTATAATATGCCTCTTCAAAAATTCATAAATCCTGTCTTTCAGGATCTTCTCCATCAACTTACCAACCACTGAAGTAAGACTCTCTGGTCTATAATTTCCTGGGCTATCACTATTCCCTTTCTTGAATAATGGAACAACATCCGCAACCCTCCAAACTCCGGAACCACTCCCGTCCACATTGATGATGCAAAGATCATCACCAGAGGCTCAGCAATCTCCTCCCCTGCCTCCCACAGTAGCCTGATGTACATCTTGTCCGGTCCCAGTGACTTATCCAACTTGATGCTTTCCAAATCCTCCAGCAGATCCTTGTGTTTAATGTCTACATGCTCAAGCTTTTCAATCCGCTGTAAGTCATCCCTATTGTTGCTAAGATCCTTTTTCATAGTGAATACTGAAGCAAAGTATTCATTAAGTACCTCTGCTATCTTCTCCAGTTCCATACACACTTTTCCACTTCAACACTTGATTCGTCTTATTCTCTTACGTCTTATCCTCTTGCTCTTCACATACTTGCAGAATTCCTTGGGGTTTCCTCCAAGGCCTTCTCATGGCGCCTTCTGGCTCTCTCAATTTCTTTCTTAAGCTCCTTCCCGTTAGCCTTATAATCTTCTAGATCTCGATCATTACCTAGTTTTTTGAACCTTTTCTAAGCTCTCCTTATCTTCTTGACTAGAATCACAACAGCCTTTGTACACTACAGATCCTGTACCCTGCCGTCCTTTCCCTGTCTCATTGGAATAAACCTATGCAGAACGCCACGCAAATATCCCCTGAATATTTGCCACGTTCCTTCCGTACATTTTCCTGAGAACATCTGTTCCTAACTTATGGTTCCAAGTTCCTGACCGATAGCCTCATATTTCCCCTAACTCCAATGAAATAACTTGTCTGTTCCTATCTCTCTCCAATATTGTGGTAAAGGAGGTAGAATTATGATCATTATCTGCAAAATGCTCTCCCACTGAGAGACCTGACCCCTGACCAGGTTCATTTCCCAATACCAGATCAAGAACAGACTCTCCTCTTGTAGACTTATCTACATATTGTGTCAAGAAACTTTCTTGAACACACCTAACAAACTCCACCCCATCTAAACCCCTCACTCTAGGGAGATGTCAATCGATATTTGGGAAATAGAAATCTCCCACCACAACAACCCTGTTATTATTACACCTTTCCAGAATCTGTCTCCCTATGTGTTCCTGGATGTCCCTGTTACTATTGGGTGGTCTAGGAAAATACCCAGTAGAGTTATTGACCCCTTCCTGTTCCTAACTTCCACCCACAGAGACTCCGTAGACAATCTCTCCATGTCTTCCTCCTTTTCCGCAGCCTATCACAAATGCCGGTCGTTTTTGAAAGAAAAAGTTTGTTTTAGTTAGTATGTGGATTGTACTTTCTCGATGTCATTCGTGGGTATGCACTGTTCCGTGGATTTTTTCTTTACCTTTGATATCTAAATTTTTTTTGTGTGTGTTTGGACTAGCTCTGTATTTCACTGGGTTTTGTAGGTGTCTCATTTGGGATCGTGGGGATTGTTAAATTCTCTTTGTATCTATCATTTTTATTCAATTTGTGATAATTAAATTAGCACGGGATTTTAATGACTTCCTTCCTCTGAGCCCCTGGGTTGCCAGACGGGTCCTGAATCCCTTCGTGCACCTAGGTGTATTTCAGGGTCATGCCGACCAATGCTCGATCGTTGAGGAGCCTTGTCTGGTGAAACTGTGAACGAGCTCTTCCGTGTATCGTGGCTGATTAAAATTCTTCAAGATTCCGTATAGTTTGCCAGAGTTCTTGTTAATTTTGCCAGGTAATTTCCGTAATACATCTCTTGTTTTGTTTGAATTCCCGACGTCTCTGTGATTCCTGTACTTGAATTCGTACTGAGCCAGAAAAATGGACATAGAAGGATCCGACGTCGGATCAGATCTATCAAAGCAGAGCCCCAATGTGAGTAGGCAGGAGTAGCAACTGCAGGAAACGGCCCCGTGTCTTTCTGCCATGAAGGAAAATCAACCAGCCCAGGAATGAGATATACCATGACCTGCGGGGTGAGGGTGGGAGTGCTGATAGCACCCTAAATGTGCCTACTCCGTATCACTTTGACGGAAGTCCCGAGTCATGCCGCAGGTTTATAATCCTATGTTTTGTGGTGCTCTTACTGATGCCGCACAAGTTTCCTGCAGGACGAAGGGAAGTGGCTTATATTATTTCCTTCTCTGGAATGGGCAAAGATCCCGAATACTTTATCGGCGTCCTAAAGAGAATGTTTAATCATCCAATCGGTGGGCAGCAGGCAGTGGGCGAGACTGTTTGGCATAAGACAGGGGTCGAGGAGCGTTGCGGACTATTCAGTGTATTTCACAACTTTGACTCGAAAGAGTAGATGATACGGCGAAGTTCCGGTGATTATGTTATTCCAAGGACACGATAACAATCTGAGACTTGAACAGGCAGCTCGCGATTCTGTACCGGATCCTGAGGGCTAATCGATATGCAGACAGACATCTGTTTGTCAGATCGGCGGCAAGAGCGACGCCAGCAGTTTCCCAGGGTCTCTCCCATCTACCTACATTCGCCCTCCATTAACCTTACCTTTTTGAGGAGATTTGCTCAGAATTTTCGCTCGGTGGCTGCTCCACTGATTAATCTTACCATGAAAATGACGGGTCGTTTCTGTCGGTGACAGAGGCGGAGTCATCCTTTCTGACCTTCAGAGTATTTTTTCCACTGCTCCATTGTTGCGTCCACCCAACCATGATCTGCCCTTTGTTGTTGAGGTAGACGCTTCGAAATAGGGTCTGTTGTGTCCCAGCGTTGAACCACCCATTAAAAAAAATCCTGTGTTTAGTTTTCGAAACGGTTGTCACAAGCTCAGTCTAATCACGACAGCAGTAACCGGGAATTGATGGCAGTTAAACTGGGCTAAGAACAGTGGCGGCGCTGGTTGGAAGGGGCTGAGCATCGTTTATTGGATGGACAGATCAAAAGAATTTAGCTCATATCCAGAATGCCAAAAAAAACCTTAACTCACGACAAGCATGGTAGGCATTGGCTTTGAAACTTCTTTCTAATTTTGTTATTACTTATCGTCCGGGTACAAAGAAGCTAAATCTGACACCCTATCCAAGCAGTTTGATCCCTCCGATTCTCTAGGTATGTCGGAATGGATACTTTCGGAGAATAAGATTTTGGCTAGTGAATAAACTATTGATTTCCCACCTCAGAAAAAAAAACTCGATGTAAGTCAGCTAGTTCCTAATAATATTACCCTAGGTCACCTTTTTGTACCACCCGAGGTTCGGTCGGAGATCCTCAAATGAAGCATGTATCCAGTGTAACACCCCACCATGGGATTTCACACCGCCTAGAATTCAGTTAAAGACGTTAATAGTGGCCTGGTATCAATAGGGATCCCGATATTTGAATCCTCTTCCCGGGGTCTTCTCCATCCATTCCGCATCCTTGGGCTCCTTTACTGTTATTGCAATTGTTTTTGGTCCATTTTCCAAAGATTGTATATTTTTCACTCACGAATTTGCCTACAACCCATGAAACTACCACTTTTCACTGCAGCAGGTGTTTGGGGCACTTGATTTCCTTTCAGATATTATCTCTGACAGGGGTCTGCAATTTACTTTCAGGTTCTGGTAAGCGTTTTGTAAATTATTGGAGCAACGTCAAACATTTCTTCTGGTTTTCAGACACAAACAAATGGCCAGACAGAGAGGACTAACCTAAATTTGCAGCGCATTCTTCGTTGCCTTATTTCTGGTAACCAATCCTCTTGGCGTGATCTTTTGATCTGGGCAGAGATAGCGCATAACACCCTTCACTATTCTTCGCTTAACGCGTCTCCTTTCGAATGTCACTTTGGGATTCAAGCCCCCTCCCTTTCCTGGGCAGGAAGTGAAAGTGGGTGCTCCGTCTGTTAAGCAGTTTGATGAGCGCTGCCCACCTGTTTCTGAATCCACCCCGCTTTACACATTTCTATGCATAACCCCCTACTCTGTTGTCCTTCAGACCCTACTCCTAAGCATTTCTCTCCTCCTAGAATCATAGCAGAATTGCAATTCGTATTACTTATTTGTATCCTTATGAATTTTCTATTTGTATTTATGCAATTTATATATTAATAAAAATATTGAAAGAGAATCATAGACGAAGAGCCTGTTGACACAATCCGCAGATTGCTTGACTCCCGGCGAATTAAGGAGCAATTCCAGTGTTTCGTCAATTGGGTAGGTTATGCTCCGGAGGAAAGGAGTTGGGTTCCGTTCTGGGATGTTTTGGATCTTGGTTTGATTGTTGACTTTCATCGGCTTCATCCCGATCGTCCCAAGCCGGCAGGAATCCCCTTCATACGTGAGGGTTCTGTCACTACCGGGGTTCGTGTTTTTTTAAGAATTTTTTTTTATTCAGAAAGTGGATTGGACGTTCTGGATGTAACTTCGTGCCTATGCAGTGTTCCTTGGGACACCTGGTGTCCCTATACCAGTCACTTCCACAACTCTGTGCATTCTCTCTCCGCTGCCTGCAATGGATCTGTCCGCTACTTTATCCTTCGCCAGATACACGCTTTCAATCGCCGGTTCTTCGACTTTCTCACATCCTGTAAACCGCAAGATTGCCTGTCTACAGACTGCAGAATACAGAACCTGCAGTCTCCAACGCCTGCAGGCGCGGACATCTTCAGACAGCGACCTCTGCTGTCGACATCAACGGCTTTAACGATCCCCAGCAGATTCAGACCTGGCCTCTACCGCCATCAATGTGGGTTGCAATTAAATCGGACAGCAGGAAAGTGTCGATCCATCTCCGACTACAGCCTTGATTGACAGCTCCTCCAGGCCGACTCTACACGCGCTGCGGCTAGAAACCCCTGTCTCCCCCTTCCTCACTACCAGTCTCCCAGGTCCCAGCGCCAACTCTTGGGTGCCGGTAGTCTCATCTTCCTCTCACTCCACCATCCCTGAACACCCTAAGCCTCCCTCTCTTCTGACACCACCAAGCCACTTCCCCCTCCAATCCCCGCATCATCCGTGCCGGGTCTTCGCCACCCACTCCGACTTTCCCCTCCCTTCGGCAGAACATCCTGTTCTCAGTAAGGGCCTCACCTTTGCCCCCCCCCCCACGCCCTCCGTGACACTGAGCTCCTCTTCCGCCGCTTCCATCTCCGAGCCTACTTCTTTGGGAAGGACTCTCTATCCCGCACCCATGATCCCTCTCCCATCCTCAACCCTCTTCCTCTTCCTTGGCGTTTTGCTCTGGTCTTCTGCCTGCTCTGGATCGTTTCATTGCCAACTGCCGACGAGACATCAACGGTCTCAACTTTAACACAACCCCGCCAATTCCAACCTCACTCCTTCCGAACACTTTACCCTCCAATCCCTGCGCACTAATCCTACCCTCACCATTAAACCCGCAAATAAGGTGGGTGCTGCAGTAGTCTGGCACACTGACCTTTAACTTGCTATGGCCCGGCATCAACTCTCATTCACCTCCTCGTATTACCCGTCGAACAGGATCCCATTAAGTAGCACCAGGACATTGTCTCCCATACCATCACTGAACTATTAACTCTGGGCATCGCCCATCCATTTCCATCATTCCCATTGTTCCCGCACCCCGCACCTCTTGTTCTACCTCCTAGCCAAGATCCACCTACCTGCATGTCCATGTAGGCCCATTGTTTCTCCTTGTTCCTGCCCCACTGAAACTATATCTGCATACCTTGACTCTGTTTTATCCTCCCTGGTTCTGTCCCTTCCTACCTATATTCCTGACACTTTACACGCTCTTGATCTTTTCAATAATTTCAAACTCTCTGGCCCCAGGCATCTTATTTTCACCATGGATATCCAGTCCCTATACACCTGCATCCCCCACCTGGAAAGACCTTATAGCTCCCCATTTCTTCCTGGACACCTGACCCAACCAGTTCAAGCAGGAGAGTGCACAGTTTTAAGGTGCTTGGAAGTAAGTACAGAGGAGATATCAAGGGTAAGTTTTTTTACACAGAGAGTGCTGAGTATGTGGGATGGGCTGCCGGCGACGGTGGTGGAGGCAGATGCGATAGGGTCTTTTAAGGGACTCCTGCACAGGTATACAGAGCTCAGAAAAATAGAGGGCTATGGGTAACCCTAGGTAATTTCTCAGGGAAGGACATGTTCGGCACAGTTTTGCGGACCGAAGGGCCTGTATTGTGCTGTAGGTTTTCTATGTTTCTATGTTTCTCCTCCACCACCACTCTCCTCCGTCTGGTGGAACTTGTCTTCACTCTCAATAATTTCTCCTTTGGATCCTCCCACTTCCTTCAAACAAAAGGCGTAGCCATGTACGCTCACATGGCGCCAGCTACGCCTGTCTTTTTGCTGGCTGCATGGAAAAGTCTATGTTCCAAGCCTACACTGGTGTGACTCCCCAACATTTAGAAGCAAAGAAGCATAGGAACCCTACAACACAATACAGGCCTTTCGGCCCACAATGCTGAGCTGAACATGTAGTTACTTTAGCAATTACCTGGGGTTACCCATAGCCCTCTATTTTTCTAAGCTCCATGTACCTATCCAGGAGTCTCTTAAAAGACCCTATCGTTTCTGTCTCCACCACCGTCGCCGGCAGCCCATTCCACGCACTTACCACTCTCTGCGTAAAAAAACTTACCCCTGACATCTCCTGTGCACCTACTTCCAAGCACCTTAAAACTGTGCCCTCTCGTGTTAGCCATTTCCCGCACTACATCGACGACTGTATTCGTGCTGCTTCTTGCACCCATGTGGAGCTCGTGGCTTCATCAACTTTGTCTCCAACTTCCAGTCTGCCCGCAAATTTATCTGGTCTATTTCCTTCTGGGTAGCCTCGAGCCTGATGGAATGAAGAAGCTGATACCCACCCCGCCCTTCACCATCCCCTCATCCCTTTTCCAGCTCTCACCTTTTCCCCTTACCTGCCCCTCAACTCCGTCTGGTGCTCTGGCCTATTTTTTCCTAGCCTCTCTTATCAGATTCCCCGTTCTCTAGCTCTGTGTCTCTTTCAGCAATCGAGTTCCCAGCTCTTTAGTTCACGCTTCCACAATCCAAGTTTTACCTCTCTCCTAGTGATTCTTCCTCCCCTCCCCCAACCTTCTGACTTTGACTCCTCATCTGTTTTTCTCCAGTCCAAATGAAGGGCCTCGGCCCGAAACATCCACTATATTCTTTTTTCATCGATGCTGCCTGGCCTGCTGAGTTCTTCCAGCATTTTATGTCTGTTGCTTGGAGATTTTCTCTTATTCCGTGTACTTTGTGCCTTTTATGTCTGATTGTTTGTGTTTACACTATCTCTGCTTTTGTACTTTGTTTTGCAGGTATCTCATTTGATATCATGGTGATTTTTAAACTCTGTTTGTACCCATCACGTTTATTCAATTTGCAGTAATTATATTAGCACGGTTTTTCCCGTTTTTTTGGTATTAGGTTTTTTTTTTCTGTTTTAGTTAGTAGGGGTTCTTTTTTTCTTTCTTTTTTCCATAAAAAAAAGCTTTAACATTTTGTTATTTTTAAATTATTATTGATATACTGTTCAGTTTGGTTGATAGTTTAACTCTTATTCTACATATGGATATGTTGTCTTGATTATTTTGATGTATTTTTCTCTGTTGTTGATTTTCAATAATAATTAATAAAAAGGTATTAGCACGGGACAGACTGTGTCTGCTCCATTGTCGGTGTGCACTTTGTGTGTTGCTGATTCGGCTGGGCACCTGGGTTGTGCGATTGGTCGTGGATTCCCACGTGCTCCAGGGGGATTCAGGGGAGACATGCCAAAACCTCTTTGCTCTGTTGTTGTGTATCCTTCTCTGTTGAAACTCTGACCGAGTTCTCCTGTATATCATAAGAGATTTCAGTTCTTCGGATTCTGTATAGTCTGTCTGAGTTCTTTAATATTGCTGGTTAACTTATTCAATAAGTGTTTTCTCTTGCTTGAATTGCCGAGTTCTGTGATTCCTGCACTTGAGTTCACGAGTGGCGCTGTCAACCAAAGTCATAGATATGGGGGGGTGGGGGGAGGTTAGTAAGGGAGCATCGCATAGATGTGAGAAGTTATTGGGGTAAGGGGTGGCGCAGAGACATAGCAGTTGGGTATGTAGGTGCGTCCAATGGACTGGGTGTGGGCAGGGAAGGGGACGTCACAGACACAGAAGTGAAGAGGTGTGTCAGATGTGGCCGTCTCAGAAACAGTGATAGAGGCTGCCCAGAGATGGAGGTCGGTGAGGCAGGGAGAGGTGGACGTAGGATGGAGACGTCCAGAGAGGGCGGATAACGGGCGTCGATTGACCAATGTGGAGCAGAATGGGTGGAGGAAGAGCGTCCCATGGACGGGAGGAAATGTTCTTTCCAGAGTGAGAACTTAAAGGGTCGCCACAGAATAAGGAGGATGGAGGAAGGAGGGAGGACGTCCCAGAAAAGGGGGAGGGCAGATAGTGTCGTCTCCAGGCTTACTAATCCGTCCGCCTGCACTATGTTCCAAGTAATTTAGGCGGGACTCATCAGTGATCCCTGTCTTGCACAACTCGCCAACTCGCCAAATACTTCCAGTCAGAATAACACCCCTCTCCCGCAACGGCTGTGGTAAGGCACCTTGCGGAAATCTTGATAAACATCCACTCATCAATCATCAATCAAGTTCCTAAGACGTGAAATGTACCCACAAATGCATGTTGACGCTCTCCTAATATGTCGATGTTCTTCCAGATGCGAGTGGAGCTCTCTAATCATCGTCTCCCATAATATTCCTGCAGCTTCTGTCCGGTTCCTTCGTCTATCATTTCCCCACTTATCACCGATGCTCCTTTTTCATACAGAGTAAAAGACTGGCTGTTCTCCTGTCCACTGGGTCGTCAGTACTGTTCTGTTACTTAGATTTAGTTCTTTTCTCTCTTTCTCAGTTCGTATTGAGAAAACAGGCTCAGTGTTAACCGCAAATTTTCATATTCTGTCTCGTATCTCCATTTGGAAGTCAGCAATGCAACAATTTAAAGGAAAGATCGTAAAGACCGAGCAATACGGAACACTAACCCCACCTTTGTGGAATAAAAAGAGAGGTTCCTCAGCTATCTGTGTACCCTCGTTGTCAATATAACTTTTGATCGATGGGTTTCAATACTTTTACGTTATGTGGTAGATGATTTAAAAAAACTTTACCAGATGTTCACGGAAAGACTTGTGCCAGCTCTATCTGGTCATATTTCACATTGTTTTGGAAATCTGCAACCAACAGGTTCATCGTCTGTGTAACCTCGTTTAATCCTTTACATCGATGCCATTGCAGCCACATTTGTTCATATTGCCATATCGCCGTAGGGCAACAATTAATGTAAAATTGTGAAATGGGGGAATGGGAGAAAGGTCCGGGTGAAATTGGAAATTGAGGATTCAATAAACTTGATTTTAGAGGAGGGTGCGATATACGGTCCAAGTGTAGGCTAACCAAATGGGAAATAAGGAGAGATTACCAAGAAGAGATTCCATATGGTAGAGAACCAGTAAGTGGTAAATTACTCTATGGCTCCACGAAATTAGGAATTATCCGAAGGCAACAATGAATAGCAAATTAGTTGAAAGCAACAAAAATGGTTAATTATCTGGGGATTTCGAGGAGAGGCCCAGAAATAGGGGATTATGGGTGAGTATTTCTTCTGTCTCTATCTCTGTCCCTAAGTCTGTGGTTGTGCGTCTCTCTCTCTCTCTCTCTCTCTCTGTTTGCTTCCGTGTCTGTATCTATCTCTGTCTGTCTCTCTCTCTCTCTCTCTCTCTCATTCTCTCATTCTCTCTCTCTGTCGCTGTGCTGGACCCTGTAATTGCAAGCAGGCTTCATGCAAAGATTTTGAGTGAGAGTAGGACTGTATGTTGTAAAGGTGAAAATGAAATATTTAGAGGGACCCTGAGAGGAATCCTCCTCACTCGCAAAGTGTGGACTAAGCTGTCATCGAGATTGATGGATGTGGGTTCGATTGCAACATTTAAGAGATACGGGGATGGCAGGGCTATGCAATAATGCAGGTACAGATCGATGGGACTCGGTATAACAATTCGGCCCTAATTGAGGCGGAGGACCTGTTTTTATGTCACAGTGCTCTACGATTCTCTAATCAAAGAATTTTCTATCGGGATGTCATACCTACAAAAGACATTCGGTGCATCTCGTTACGTGACAATAATAAACCAACAAACGATTTATTTGACATTTTCAATTGCAGTCAATGCACGTTTGGAAACTTTCAAAGCAAACGGATGAGCAACGGTAATCAACTTGCCATGCTTCTGTCGCAGACTATAGTAGCGGCTGTGAGTGAAATCCGCGGAAATTTGTTCGGAATGGTGATGCAGATTATTGAGTCGTTGCTTCAGGGTTCCAGAGATTCACGTTGAATCTTGAGCTCAAGCACTGTCAGTGTGGAGTTTGCACGTCCCTCATGTGCCCGCATGGGTGTTTGCCAATTGCTTCAGTTACCTTCCACATCTGAAGGCGTCTGGATTTTACTTTTCCGCTGTACATTAGAATGTGTGTACATAGCAAAACCCGGGGGATTAACAGAATGTGGGAAGAATTGGATTTATGTAGGATGGGTGTGAATAGTTTGCTGATAATCGCCAAGAACTAACGGGGCTAAGAGGACTCCTTCGTGCAAAGGACGGTGCCTCAAGAATGCGGCCTCACCAAGGAGTTTCACCATCCGAAACAAGCGCACTTTCTTGCAATACCATCGGGGAGAAGGTGCACATGCCTGAGACCCACACACGGTGATTCAGGAATGACCCGTGGACGCGAGACCGCTAGTGCCTTATCCATTTAACACATTTATTTACTTATTTTCCATTTGTTTCTAATTTTATGATTTTCCACTGCACTGCAATCGCATAACAAAAACTCACGACAAATAAATCAGTGATAATAAAGCTGATATTAATTCTGTTGTGATGCTGGAAAATGTGCTAACAGTAATCAGTCTTTTATTGACTTTACCAGTCGAGTAAAGGGGCAAGTAAACACGATCACCAATTGCTCCCTGAACCTGGTTTGTGTCACAGCATAAATGCAGGTGTTTGTGCAACAACTGAGAAGTTGGAGCATGAATCCTATCTCCGATACAAAAGTAGGAAGATACAACGAATAATATCCCACATTATACATTTGCCTCCATATTGAATACAAGGTAAATACCGCCCATAACACAATGAAGTTACCGGAGATAAATAATAACAACACTATGGATTTCCTCCGGCTCTCGATCTCGGGATCTCTGGGGTTCTTTTCGCTTTTCCGACTCCGGAGTCTCCTGCGGGCTCTGCTGGCCACGAAAATGTGTCTGACTGTTAAAGCATTGAGCAGTATAATCACAACAAATGGGATACAGGGGTTGAGAATATAATGAAGGAACACAATTATTGTCCAGGTTAATGAAACCATAACACGGACATCCATTTAACAGAACCAAGGAGTATTTTCTAATCTGTACCAAGGTGCGTACATGAAATACCAAAACACATTTTTCAGACCGCTCAGTACAATGACCGTTCCCAGAACAGTAGTCGCGGTTTTCTCTCTGCAATACCTGGCTTTCAGCCTTTGGCTACAAATGGCAATAAATCGGTCAAAGGTGAACGAGACCGTGAACCAGACGGAGCAGTCCGTGACAGCGTGAAGAAAGACTGCGTGAATATTGCACACGGAGATCCTAAATACAAATCGCCTCCGAAGAACAATGGGAATCTGCCTCAGTATTACATCAAAGATAACGACCAGCAGATCGGCCGCCGTCATGGCCAGCAGGTAGCGGGTAACGCAATTGGAGAGACCGCATTTTACCCGAGACAGGACAACAACAGTCAGCAGGTTAACTGTGAGGATAACGAATGCGAACACATTATAATGTTAGTTGAAAACGTTCTTCCCGAGAGCGCACTTGGAGTACTGTATTCCTCAAAGAAGCAATCGGAAATAAATTGGTTGAACAAAACTGTGCAAACGGATTCTTGAAAACAAATCTTAATTATACAGTAATTCATACAACATTAACTGACGTAATCAAGGGATCGTAGCAATTTTGACATGGTCATATTGGGTATTGTTAAGTGTCCACATCCGGTCTTTTTTTCACCGTTCTTATGGTTTTTGCACGTCTGCAAAATTCTCTAACACACTCATTTGCACTTGGATGCACAGTTTCTCACAGAAAGAAAAAGACCTGGAACTCCGACATGTCAAAGCAGCCAGTTAACATGCTCAGTGGTTCGGTTGTTTTCAGTCTCTGTTTATATACCCATTGATCTCACTGAATTCGGCTTCTTTTATATTCCGTCTTTCCTTCAGGATCATTAATTGGACATAAGTGACTCAAAATAAACAAACGTGCAGTATGTGATGCCAATCAGAGAAAGTCACAATGAGAATGGAGAAGTGCGGATTTCTGTGCCCTGGTTCCAGCCGTAGTAGTCACAGTCATAGTCATAGTCATACTTTATTAATCCCGGGGGAAATTAGTTTTCATTACAGTTGCACGATAAATAATAAATAGTAATAGAACCATAAATAGTTAAATAGTAATGTGTAAATTATGCCAGGAAATAAATCCAGGACCAGCCTATTGGCTCAGGGTAGCAAGTATATATGACGATACCAGTAACAAAGCACAATTCTTCAACGCACCCATACAGGAGCTAAAACTGGATGCACATTTATCGATAATTAATATTTTATTACACAAATCAAACGACAGCTCTGCCGACTTACCGGGAACTCCTAGAACAGCCAAAATAGGATAATATATTTTCTGAACCATACAAAAATATATTCCACACAAAAATCATCTCTATGTAACAAAACAGTCTCTATTTATTCTTCTCGTCGTCTAAATCGGGCCACCCGAATGTAGAGTGGCTTTTCAAAAAGAACCCCGTTTAAATAGCAAAAAATAAAGAACCTTCCCTTGGGGTTAAATGGCATTATTAGTCTGCTGCTGATCACAATCCCGAAACAAGTTTCCAAAATAAATCCCTTCATATTATTGTGTGTGTGTGTGTGTTGCATAATATTCTGAAGTCATCGTGACGTGGTTGTGTGGTGAATCTCATCCAGCGCTGGAAAATTGTTGATGCGCCACGGAGAAGAGAAGACAAATTACCTCCGTTCATCCGCATGCTCGCACAAGACTTCATCTAGTTTCCTTTAAATTCTCCATCTCAACTGACCAGTTTATTGTGGTTATCTGCAACCAAAGACAAAGTTTGAATCTTCAATTCACTAACTTCTTACTTCGTTAACTATCGTTACCTTCACAGTGTATATCTAAACGTTAACGTCACCCTACGCCTGTCAACGTTCAATGGTGCAATGGAATATCCTTGTTAATGTCCTGATATTTCTGCACACAGACTCCATTAACAAAAGAACTTTGGAGATCTCTTCAATGTTTTATTTCTATATTAAAGACATTGCCTCCGGCATTCTTCCATCTGCGTTGTTAACGGTATACAAAAAGTCATTACTGGCTACAAGATAATATTTTCTTTCACTGACTGACTCCCGAGATTAGTTCAGCTAAACATCTCATCGCGAAACTGACACAAATGTTCCCTTTGTCTCCATGCATGCTCGCAACCGATTTAAAACCTGGATTGTGAAGAGGAAAAAACTGTCTACTGAAATCAGTTCAGAGAGAAGCACAAGTCAAATGCAATCATTTTCATGTGATCAGATATAAATCACCCACGTGCATGAAAACATAATTGCCATGTGTATTTACGGAATATATTCGCTTCCAGTTGTTCCCAATACAGTTCAATCGATCGAGAGACCTGCATTTCAAATGCCGGCTGCACCATTTTGCATGCCCATGTGCCTTTCTACAAAAAACATGATTGAAATCTTTCCACGAGGATCAATGCTGTTCTTAGATATATTCAGTCAGTAGTCATGTCCTTCTAAATACAGACCATCGATATTGTACTTAACATCTCCCCGCACTAATCAAATTTTATTCTCCCCGCATTGTCATCAAATAACCCTAATTCTACACCATTTGTTCCAACCGTATCCAAGATAGCACCAAAGTGAATGAAACTCGCTTGGAGTGACTTCCACAAATTGCGCGTACCTTGATGATCCTGGTTCTACTACCACACAGGACGATGAAGGGAATTCAGTCAGTGCAATCAGCAGAACAGAGATATTTGATGGCGAAAACAATGACCTCTAGGCTGAATTGCACTGTTGTAATGCAAGGACTGTGCCTGGTGTGGAAGATCAAATACCAGTTCTGATCAATATATTAGTAATTGCTCTGTCGCAGTCAAATAAATAAGGAAGTGGAGTGAAAAGTGAGGAATTAATCAGCATTTCGAAATTGGCTATGGATTATGTTATTCCTGTTCTGTGCGAGGATATCCAGCATGTCTTCGAAGCTTAAAGAAACAAGACCATATGGCTCAGACTGAATTTCTAGCCCAATTAGTTTGGCCGATGTCAATACTGTAATGAGTACACTACAGCGAGCTTGTTCAACCTTCTCACCATTCCCCATTCTAGTCATAGTCATAGTCATACTTTATTGATCCCGGGGGAAATTGGTTTTCGTTAGAGTTGCACTATAAATAATAAATAGTAATAAAACCATAAATAGTTAAATAGTAATATGCAAATTATGCAAGTAAACTATGAAATAAGTCCAGGGCTAGCCTATTAGCTCAGGATGTCTGACCCTCCAAGGGAGAAGTTGTAAAGTTTGATGGCCAGAGGCAGGAATGACTTCCTATGACGCTCTGTGCTGCATCTCGGTGGAATGAGTCTCTGGCTGAATGTACTCCTGTGCCCACCCAGTACATTATGTAATGGATGGGAGACATTGTCTAAGATGGCATGCAACTTAGACAGCATCCTCTTTTCAGACACCACCGTCAGAGTCCAGTTCTATCCCCACAACATCACTGGCCTTACGAATGAGTTTGTTGATTCTGTTGGTGTCTGCTACACTCAGCCTGCTGCCCCAGCACACAACAGCAAACATGATCACACTGGCCATCACAGACTCGTAGAACATCCTCAGCATGTCCCGCAGATGTTCAAGGACCTCAGTCTCCTCAGGAAATAGAGATGGCTCTGACCCTTCTTGTAGATAGCCTCAGTGTTCTTTGACTAGTCCAGTTTATTGTCAATTCGTATCCTTGGGTATTTGTAGTCCTCCACCATGTCCACACTGACCCTCTGGATGGAAACAGGGGTCACCGGTACGTTAGCTCTCCTCAGGTCTACCACCAGCTCCTTAGTCTTTTTCACATTAAGCTGCAGATAATTCTGCTCACACCATGTGACAAAATTTCCTACCGTAACCCTGTACTCAGCCTCATCTCCCTTGCTGATGCATCCAACTATGGCAGAGTCATCCGAAAACTTCTGAAGATGACAAGACTCTGTGCAATAGTTGAAGTCCGAGGTGTAAATGGTGAAGAGAAAGGGAGACAAGACAGTCCCCTGTGGAGCCCCAGTGCTGCAGATCACTCTGTCGGACACACATTGTTGCAAGCACACGTACTGTGGTCTGCCAGTCAGGTAATCAAGAATCCATGACAGCAGGAAAGCATCCACCTGCATCGCTGTCAGCTTCTCCCCCAGCAGAGCAGGGCGGATGGTGTTGAACGCACTGGAGAAGTCAAAAAACATGACCGTCACAGTGCTCGCTGGCTTGTCCAGGTGGGCGTAGACACGGTTCAGCAGGTTCTCTGTTCTGAAGAGCTGTAACTTCATATATGAAAGTCCCATCAGCCACAGGATCTGCTACCAAGATATAAGTTTCCATTTTTCCTTCTCGTTCATCAGCGACATTCCCTTGTTCAATTCGACTTTCACATTGTTCTATTCCATTCAAATCTAGCCAACCCTTCCCCCCCAAAAACTCCCGATGTCCTTTTAGATTTCTTGTTGGGCAATTTATCTAGTTTGAAGTTGAGGCATGTGCCTGCTGTGTATCCTCCGATAGCCTTTCCACCTCGGACTCGCACTTCGTTGAAAGAGATTCCAACAATTAATTGATATGTCCATATTAGGTGGAGGATTCGAATAATAATTCGGATTACTGCCTCGTTATTGAGGTATAATGCCTCATATACGACACCTTGTCAAGACTTTCTGAAATTCCATGGAACAGCATCCACCATCCACCTGCCTGTTATTTCCTCATCGAATTCCAACAGATTTGTCAGTCAAGAATCCTGCTAAGGCATCCTTGCTCACTTTGGCCATTTTACCATGTGCCCGAAGCCTCACCGTTAATAACGTAGTTTATTTTCTTGCCAACCATTAAATTCATTTATCGTGGACCCAGTAAGAAGCAATGGCAGAATCGCAGACACCGCTAACCTGCTCACATAAACCATTTATTTACATACAAACAGAGAAAAAAAACTATGAAGTAAGCATCTAAGTCACCTTAGATTACAGAAACTACGACACTAAACATTTAGTAACTGTCACAACCGAAGGTAGTTTGCAAAAGAAAAAGAAAAAGAAAAAGGGAAGTTTTGTTTTTCAGTTAGTGCGTGGATTCCACTTCCGCGGTGTCGCTCGTGGGTATTCAGTGCTCTGTGGATTGTTTCCTCCGATGTCTCATTGTTTGCCTTTGGACTAGTTCTGTTTTTCACTTTATCTCACAGCTGTCACGTCTGCTTTCGTGCTGGTTTCAGCTTACATTGTATTTATTGCTTTTAACCAATTTAGGATAATTTAATATGCGCTGTATTTTCAATGTCGTCCAATGTAGTTGCTGTCTTTGGGGCTTATTGCTTCATCTGGGCACCTGGGTTGGCCGGTTGGTCCTGAGCTCCTACGTGTTCCATGGTGTATTTCAGAGCGTACGCCAATGTCGTACTGGAATCTTGTGTCATGAAACTCAAACCGATTTCTTCTGTGTACAGTATCGTGAGTGATTTCAGTTCTTCAAGATCCTACGTAGCATTCCTGAGTTCTTGTTAGTTTTCCTGGTTAAATTTTTAAAATAACTTTTTGTTTTGCTTAAATCGCTGAAGTCTCTATGACTCCTGCATTTGAGGTCAGTAGGGACCCGGGCAGTACGACAGAGCCGGAAACATAACTCGGCATGATTCTGTGTAGGATCAGATATCGCAAGGAAGAATGCCACTGTCAGTGGGAACGAACATCAGATGCAGGAAATGATGCCGCCTCTCTCTCTGCCATCAAGGAAAATCTAAGTCCCTTGCAATCAGCTCAACAACGACGTCGGGCGGAGAGTTCACATAGCACCGCAAAATATGCCTTCTCCGAAGCGCTTTGACTGAAGTCCCTAGAGGTGCCATGCGTTTATAACCCAGCGTGTTCTGGTGTTCGAACTGAGGCCGCAAATGTTTCCTACCTAGGCTGGAGTCGATACGCTTGTAGAATAAATTTTTGCCTATTCAATAAACTATTTATTCCCAGCTAAGACAAGCTCCCGTGGAAAGTAATCTACTTCCCTGCAATGTTCCTTTAGGTCGCCCTTTTGTGTCACCCGCAGTTCTGTCGAAGGTTCGCAAATGCAGGCACGCATCCCGTGAAATGAAACTCTGAACCTATAATTGCATCAGGTGCCTGGAGTACATATAATTTCCACCAACGTTGTCTTGACAGCGGTCCGTAATTTACTTTCAAGTTTTGGCAAACATCTTGAAAACATTTTGGAGCAACTTTAAAACCTTCTTTCCGATTTTCATCCATAGAGGAATGGTCAAACAGAAAGGACTAACCAAGGTGTGGAAACATTCTCTTCTTTACCTTGGCTCTGCCTTTTCCCTTTCCTGAGCGAAAAGTGAAAATCGGGGTTCAGTCTGTCTATCAGTTTGTCGAGCACTCTAAACAGCAATGGTTTAAAGCCAAGAGGACTTTGGTTCTTACTTCCGCGAGACACCAATTCCATGCCAACAGGAGGAGAAGACTGGGTCCTTCTTTTTGTCTGGTCAGCCGGCTTGGCTGTCTACACAAGACGTCCCCTGAAAATTGAATCCGGAGCCTAGCTCCTCGCTTCGTTGGGCTCTTTAGGATTGTTAAGATGATTATTCCTTTAATTTATAGAGTACAGCTTCCCACGTCTCTCCAGAATGATCCCACGTTTCCAATCTCTAAACTTAACTCCCTAGTCTGAAGTACTAAGCCTCCCACTACTCCGAGAATCATACGCGGAGAGCTTGGTTACGCTATCCGCAGATTGTCTGACACCCGACAAGCTTACATAGAAACATAGAAACATAGAAAATAGGTGCAAGAGTAGGCCATTCGGCCCTTCGAGCCTGCACCGCCATTTACTATGATCATGGCTGATCATCCAACTCAGAACCCCGCCCCAGCCTTCCCTCCATACCCCCTGAACCTCGTAGCCACAAGGGCCATATCTAACTCCGTCTTAAATATAGCCAATGAACTGGCCTCAACTGTTTCCTGTGGCAGAGAATTCCACAGATTCACCACTCACTGTGTGAAGAAGTTTTTCCTAATCTCGGTCCTGAAAGGCTTCCCCTCTATCCTCAAACTGTGGCCCCTCGTTCTGGACTTCCCCAATATCGGGAACAATCTTCCTGCATCTAGCCTGTCCAATCCCTTTAGGATCTTATACGTTTCAATCAGATCCCCCCTCAATCTTCTAAATTCCAACGAGTACAAGCCCAGTTCATCCAGTCTTTCTTCATATGAAAGTCCTGCCATCCCAGGAATCAATCTGGTGAACCTTCTTTGTACTCCCTCTATGGCACGGATGTCTTTCCTCAGATTAGGGGACCAAAACTGCACACAATACTCCAGGTGTGGTCTCACCAAGGCCTTGTACAACTGCAGTAGTACCTCCCTGCTCCTGTACTCGAATCCTCTCGCTATAAATGCCAGCATACCATTCGCCTTTTTCACCGCCTGCTGTACCTGCATGCCCACTTTCAATGACTGGTGTATAATGACACCCAGGTCTCGTTGCACCTCCCCTTTTCCTAATCGGCCACTATTCACATAATAATCTGTTTTCCTATTTTTGCCACCAAAGTGGATAACTTCACATTTATCCACATTAAATTGCATCTGCCATGAATTTGCCCACTCACCCAACCTATCCAAGTCACCTTTCATCCTCTTAGCATCCTCCTCACAGCTAACACTGCCACCCAGCTTCGTGTCATCCGCAAACTTGGAGATGCTGCATTTAATTCCCTCATCCAAGTCATTAATATATATTGTAGACAACTGGGGTCCCAGCACTGAGCCTTGCGGTACCCCACTAGTCACCGCCTGCCATTCTGAAAAGGTCCCGTTTATTCCCACTCTTTGCTTCCTGTCTGCTAACCAACTCTCCACCCACACCAATACCTTACCCCCAATACCGCGTGCTTTAAGTTTGCACACTAATCTCCTGTGTGGGACCTTGTCAAAAGCCTTCTGAAAATCCAAATATACCACATCCACTGGTTCCCCGCTATCCACTCTACTAGTTACATCCTCAAAAAATTCTATGAGATTCGTCAGACATGATTTTCCTTTCACAAATCCATGCTGACTTTGTCCGATCATTTCACTGCTTTCCAAATAGGCTGTTATCACATCCTTGATAACTGACTCCAGCAGTTTCCCCACCACCGACGTTAGGCTAACCGGTCTATAATTCCCCGGATTCTCTCTCCCTCCTTTTTTAAAAAGTGGAGTTACATTAGCCACCCTCCAATCCTCAGGAACTAGTCCAGAATCTAACGAGTTTTGAAAAATTATCACTAATACATCCATTATTTCTTGGGCTACTTCCTTAAGCACCCTAGGATGCAGACCATCTGGCCCTGGGGATTTATCTGCCTTCAATCCTTTCAATTTACCTAACACCACTTCCCTACTAACATGTATTTCGCTCAGTTCCTCCATCTTACTGGCCCTTCTGTCCCCTACTATTTCTGGAAGATTATTTATGTCCTCCTTAGTGAAGACAAAACCAAAGTAATTATTCAATTGGTCTGCCATGTCCTTGCTCCCCATAATCAATTCACCTGTTTCTGTCTGCAGAGGACCTACATTTGTCTTTACCAGTCTTTTCCTTTTTACATATCTATAAAAGCTTTTACAGTCTGTTTTTATGTTTCCGGCCAGTTTTCTCTCATAATCTTTTTTCCCCTTCCTAATTAAGCCCTTTGTCCTCCTCTGCTGAACTCTGAATTTCTCCCAGTCCTCAGGTGAGCCACTTTCTCTGGCTAATTTGTATGCTTCTTCTTTGCAATTGATACTATCCCTAATTTCTCTTGTCAGCCACGGGTGCACTACCTTCCTTGATTTATTCTTTTGCCAAACTGGGATGAACAATTGTTGTAGTTCATCCATGCAACCTTTAAATGCTTTCCATTGCATATCCACCGTCAATCCTTTAAGTGTCATTTGCCAGTCTATCTTAGCTAATTCACGTCTCATACCTTCAAAGTTACCCCTCTTTAAGTTCAGAACCTTTGTTTCTGAAATAACTATGTCACTCTCCATCTTAATGAAGAATTCCACCATGTTATGGTCACTCTTACCCAAGGGGCCTCTCACGACAAGGTTGCTAATTAACCCTTCCTCATTGCTCAAAACCCAGTCCAGAATAGCCTGCTCTCTCGTTGGTTCCTCGACATGTTGGTTCAAAAAATCATCCCACATACATTCCAAGAAATCCTCTTTAGGCGCAGTTCCAGGATTAAGTCGATGTGGAGGAATAAAGGATTGGGTGCTGGTCCTGGAAATTTTGGATTTCGACCTGCTGACCGATTTTCATCGGCTTCACCCTGATCGTCCTCAGCTTTCAGGAGTCCACTTTTGAAGTGAACGTTTATTTACACCCAGGGGTCGTTGTCAAAGGTTATTTTTTTCAGTTAGCTGGTGGATTAGCGTCGATGGGCTGAAAGAGAGCGTAGAAGTTTTGCGCCTTTGGGATATTTGCTTTGCTCTGCGAGTACACTAATCTTTCACTCTAATTTTGTGCTGCACGTAATGAATTTTAGATTTGCAAATATAAACTTGCCAGAGTCCACAATGGAAAGAAATAGTTATAAAATAATTGTAAAGTAGATACTAACAATTTCGTTTGTCGATTCGGAAAGTTGAAGATTCTAATGTTTTTGTCCCAGAAAAATCTGGGCATTTCCACGTACCCATCTGTCCTGCAATGTCATTTAATATAATCACGGAGCACCTGGTGCTAACACTTGCTTCTAAGTGTGGAAGAAGGCACATTGATGTCTATATTTATATTAAACAGGAAATAACATTAAACGCAAATTTTCAAACTATGATTTGCATCCCTTTTTGGAGGTCAGTATTATAACAAATGTAGAGGAGAGACCGCAAATACCGACCACTGGAGAACACCACTACCCGCACCTTTGTGGAATGAAAAGAGATGTTCCGCCGCTATCCCTGTACCCTGGCTCCCAAATTAACTTTTAAGCCATATCCTTCAATATATTTTTCAGCAATGTGTTATATGAGTTTTCAAAATTTGCCAGATGTTCACGAGTACTGTATAACTTTTATTGCATTACCCTTGACAGCTCTGTCTGGTGATGTCTTGTCTGTTTTTAAAGTCTTGAGTAATTAATCTTGTCAATGAGATTTTAAAAATTTCCTCCACGTTTTTGAGGAAAAAGCTTATTTGAATAAATTGCCATATAACAGAGGGCAGCAATTAACGTGAAATTGTGGGAGTCACTCAACTTGTGTGTGGGGCGGGGGGGGTGGGATAGAGAAAGATCCGAGTGAAATCTGAAAGTGGGAATACAATACATTTGATCGTGGAGAAGGGATTTTATGTTTTGTTTGAATTGCCGAAGTCTATGTGATTCCAGCCCTTGAGGTCGCTATGTAACACAGCAGTACGACCCAGCCGGAAAGTGAACTCCGCATGATGCGGCGTCCGATCTGATCTAGTAACGCGGAGTGCCGCGGACAGTAGGCACGAGCAGCAGCTGCAGGAAATGTCTCTGTCTCGCTCTGCCATCAAGGAAAATCTAAAACCCAGGAATGAGGTCCACCACGACCTCGGGCGGAGAGTGCACCCTAAATATGATAATTCGGAGCGTTTTGTCGGAAGTCCCAAGACGTGCCGTGGATTTATAGCCCCGCGTTTACTGCTGATCGACGGATGCCACAAACGCTTCCTACCGACCGAATGAAATTGGCTTACATTTTTTCTCTCCTCTCCAGTAAATCTCTGAAATGGGCAACAGCTAAGTGGGAGAGAGTGGATCCCGAATGCTTCTTTTGTTGATACTATTATAGGCGTCCTATGGAGATTATTTACTCGCCCCATCCATGGGCCGCAGGCGGATTGCGAGAAGATTTGAGATAAGGCAGGGGTCGAGAAGCATGAGGGTCGAATCAGCCGTTCCCCAGCTTCTATCCTACCCTCCAACAGCTTTACCATGTCCTTCCACAGATCGTTCGCTGGCCTACTCTCTGGATGCCCTGGGACATGCACGAAAGGCTATGTAAAGGGAGACGTTATTTCTACTGGGGCATTATCTTTCCATGTGCCCCAAGATGTCGGGAAATTTCTGGCGGGGGTGGGGGGACGTTTAGTCAGGGGAGCTAAGTAACGGTCTATGGGGCTTCTCCAGTAAGTTCTTACTCGGGGTTGAATTTACCTTTTTTTTGTGTGTGGAATCAATAGGAGTCTCCCATTCGGGCATTTGTTGACTCGGCTTGAGAGGGTAACCTCGTAGATTGAGGGGTGGCACGACAAACAGGTGTCCCTGTCTCTAAGCTTGATAACCCCTTCCCTCTACTGCACTGGATGGTACCGGGTAGCGTTGAGTTACATTTCCGGACAGTCAGACTTCCCGATTGGGAATTACTATGAAACGTTAAAGATCCATTAGTTCATTTCTACGGAGATCCCTTTTATTCTTGGGCATCTCTGGGGTCTCAGCGTGTCTTTGTGATTGACTAGTGCGGGGTATTTACTACTAGTTGCTATCCTACTACAAGAATTTTTTTTCATCGGTTTCCCAGAATCATAAGTCAGTTTCCCGAGTGCGCGAGGTCAAAACAAAGATCCTTGTACATGTGTTCGACATTTCTGAGTTAAAAACTTATTAATGAGATGACCAGAGTTCCTTCCGAACGCTCAGATTTCATCGCAGTTTTGAGCAAGAAAAAGGCTAACTTGCTCGCACCCTGAATAATTATCACTGCGCCTTTGAGTTATTGCCCTTCGCGAGGGAGACTGTTCTCCATTTCTGGTTCTCAGAGACTGGCTATGAATGATTAAGTCAAAGAGACGTTGGCATCGGGGTTTTTCAGGCCTTCCATATTCCCGGCAAGGGCAATATTGAAAGAACATAGAAAAGTACAATACAGGCCCTTCGGCCCACAAAGCTTTGCCAAACGTGTCCTTCCCTTAGAAATTACCTAGGGTTACCTATAGCCCTATATTTTTCTAAGTTCCATGTACCCATCCAGGAGTCTCTTAACAAACCCTATCGTATCCGCCTCCACGACCGTACCTGGCAGCCCATTCCACGCACTCACCACTCCCTGCGTAAAAAAAACTTACCCCTGACATCTCTTCTGTACAGTAACTACTTCCAAACTGTTCCCTCTCATGCTAGCCATTTCAGCCCTGGGAAGGAAGCCTCTGACTATCCACACGATCAATGCCTCTCATCATCTTATACACCTCTATCAGGTCACCTCTCATCCTCCATCTCTCCAAGGAGAAAAGGCCGAGTTCACTCAACCTATTCTCATAAGTCATGCTCCCCAATGCAGGCAACATCCTTGTAAATCTCCTCTGTACCCTTTCTGTAGTTTCCACATCCTTCCTGTAGTGAGGTGCAAAGAACTGAGCTCAGTACTCCAAGTGGGGACTGACCAGGGTCCTATATAGCTGTAACATTACCTCTTGGCTCTTAAACTCAATCCCATTGTTGATGAAGGTCAATGCACCGTATGCCTTCTTAACCACAGAGTCAACCTGCGCAGCAGCTTTGAGTGTCCTATGTACTCGGACCCCAAGATTCCTCTGATCCTCCACACTGTCAAGAGTCTTACCATTAATACTACATTCTGCCATCATATTTGACCCACCATAATGAACCATTTCACACTTATCTGGGTTGAACTCCATTTGCCACTTCTTAGCCAAGTTTTGTATCCTATCAATGTACGGCTGTAACCTCCGACAGCCCTCCAAACTATCCACAACACTCCCAACCTTTGTGTCATCAGAAAATCTACTAACCCATCCCTCAACTTACGCATCCAGGTCATTTATAAAAATCATGAAGAGTAGGGATCCAGAACAGATCCCTGAGGCACACCACTGGTCACCGACCTCCATGCAGATATGACCCGTCTACAGCCACTCTTTGCCTTCTACGGGTAAGCCAGTTCTGGATCCACAAAGCAATGTCCCCTTGGGTCCCATGCTTCCTTACTTTCTCAATAAGCCTTGCATGGGGTACCTTATCAAATGCCTTGCTGAAATCCATATACACTATATCTACTGCTCAACCTTCATCAATGTGTTTAGTCACATCCTCAAAAAATTCAATCAGGCTCATAAGGCACGATCTGCCTTTGACAAAGCCATGCTAACTATTCTTAATCATATTATGCCTCTCCAAATGCTCGTAATTCTTTCTCCGCAGGATCTTCTGCATCAATTTACCAACCACTGAATCAAGACTGACTAGTCTATAATTTCCTGGTCTATCTCTACTCCCTTTCTTGGATAACCGAACAACACCCGCAACCCTCCAGTCTTCCAGAACCTATCCCGTCCCCATTGATGATTGATGATGCAAAGATCATCGCTAGAGGCTCGGCAGTCTCCTCTCTCGCCTCTCTCAGTAGCCTGGGGTACATCTCGTCCGGTCCCGGTGACTTATCCAACTTCCTCTTCTCACCCTGTCTCTTGCAAAAACGCCATCCCCTTCTCGCAATTCCTCTGTCTCCGCCGTATCTGCTCTCAGGATGAGGCTTTTCATTCTAGGACGAGGGAGATGTCTTCCTTTTTTAAAGAAAGGGGCTTCCCTTCCTCCACTATCAACTCTGCTCTTAAACGCATCTCCCCCATTTCACGAACATCTGCTCTCACTCCATCCTCCCGCCACCCCACTAGGAATAGGGTTCCCCTGGTCCTCACCTACCACCCCACCAGGCTCCAGGTCCAACATATATTTCTCCGTAACTTCCACCACCTCCAACGGGATCCCACCACTAAGCACATCTTTCCTTCCCACACCCCCCTCTGCATTCCGCAGGGATCGCTCCCTACGCAACTCCCTTGTCCATTCGTCCCCCCCATCCCTCCCCACTGATCTCCCTCCTGGCACTTATCCGTGTAAGCGGAACAAGTGCTACACATGCCCTTACACTTCCTCCCTTACCACCATTCAGGGCCCCAAACAGTCCTTCCAGGTGAAGCAACACTTCACCCGTGAGTCGACTGGGGTGATATACTGCGTCCGGTGCTCCCGATGTGGCCTTTTATATATTAGCAAGACCCGACGCAGACTGGGAGACCGCTTTGCTGAACATCTATGCTCTGTCCGCCAGAGAAAGCAGGATCTCCCAGTGGCCACACATTTTAATTCCACATCCCATTCGCATTCTGACATGTCTATCCACGGCCTCCTCTACTGTAAAGATGAAGCCACACTCAGGTTGGAGGAACAACACCTTATATTCCATCTGGGTAGCCTCCAACCTGATGGCATGAACATCGACTTCTCTAACTTCCGCTAAGGCCCCACCTCCCTCTCCTACCCCGTCTGTTACTTATTTTTATGCACACATTCTTTCTCTCACTCTCCTTTTTCTCCCTCTGTCCCTCTGAATATACCTCTTGCCCATCCTCTGGGTCCCCCCCTCTTGTCTTTCTTCCTAGACCTCCTGTCCCATGATCCTCTCGTATCCCCTTTTGCCAATCACCTGTCCAGCTCTTGGCTCTATCCCTCCCCCTCCTGTCTTCTCCTATCATTTTGGATCTCCCCCTCCCCCTCCAACTTTCAAATCCCTTACTCACTCTTCCTTCAGTTAGTCCTGACGAAGGGTCTCGGCCTGAAACGTCGACTGCACCTCTTCCTACAGATGCTGCCTGGCCTGCTGCGTTCACCAGCAACTTTGATGTGTGTGACTTATCCAACTTCATCCTTTCCAAAAGCTCAAGCACATCCTCCTTCTTAATATCTGCATGCTCAATCTTTTCAGTCCACTGCAAGTCAACGCTACAGTCGCCAAGATACTTTATACTTTATACTTTATTGTCGCCAAAAAATTGATACTAGAACGTACAATCATCACAGTGATATTTGATTCTGCGCTTCCCGCTCCCTGGATTTTACAATTAAAATAGTAAAAAAATGGTAAATATTAAACATTTAAATTATGAATCATAAATATAAAATAGAAAAATGCGAAGTAAGGTAGTTCAAAAAAACCGTGAGGCTATCCGGATATTTGGAGGATACGGGCCCAGATCCGTGTCAGGATCCGTTCAGCAGTCTTATCACAGTTGGAAAGAAGCTGTTCCCAAATCCGGCCGTACGAGTCTTCAAGCTCCTGAGCCTTCTCCTGGCGGGAAGAGAGACGTAAAGTGTGTTGGCAGGGTAGGTCTTGTCCTTGATTATCCTGGCAGCACTGCTCCGACAGCGTGCGGTGTAAAGTGAGTCGAAGAACGGAAGATTGGTTTGTGTGATGTGCTGTACCGTGTTCACGATCTTCCGCAGCTTCTTTCGGTCTTGGACAGGGCAACTGACATACGAGGTTGTGATGCACCCTAGAAGAATGCTTTCTACGGTGCATCTATAAAAATTAGCGAGGGTCCTTTTAGATCCTTTTCCCTAGCGAATAATAAAGCAAAGTATTCATTAAGTACCTCTGCTATCTCCTCCAGTTCCATACACACTTTTCCACTGTCACACTTGATTGGCCCTATTCTCTCATGTCTTATCCTCTTGCCTTTCACGTACTTGTAGAATGCCTTGGGGTTTTCCTTAATCCGGTCCGCCAAGGCCTTCTCATGGCCCCTTCTGGCTATCCTAATTTCATTCTTAAACTCCTTCCTGCTTGCCTTACAATCTTCTTGATCTATATCATTACCTAGTTTTTTAAAACTTTCGTAAGACTTTTTTCTTTTTGACTAGATTTACAACAGAATTTATACACCATGGTTCCTGAACCCTACCATCCTTTCCCTGTCTTAATGGAACGTACCTATGCAGAACTCCACGCAAATATCCCCTGAATATTTGTCACATTTCTTCCGTACTTTTCCCTGAGAACATCTGTTCTCAATTAATGCTTGCAAAGTTCCTGCCTGATAACCTCATATTTCCCTCTCACTCAATTAAACGCTTTCCTAACCTGTCAGTTCCTATCCCTCTCCAATGCTATGGTGAATGAGATAGAATTGTGATCACTATCTCCAAAATGCTCTCCCACTGAGAGATCTGACACCTGCCCAGGTTCATTTCCCAAAACCAGATCAAGTACAGCCTCTCCTCCTGTCGGCTTATCTACATATTGTGTCAGGAAACCTTCCTGAACACACCTAGCAAACTCTACCCCACCTAAACCCCTTAATCTGGGGAGATGCCAATCGATATTTGGGAAATTAAACTCTCCCACCACGACAACCCTGTTATTATCACACCTTTCCAGAATATATCTCACCATTTTCTCATCGATGCCCTTGTTACTATTGGGTGGTCTATAATAAACACCCAGTAGATTTATTGACCCCTTCCTGTTCCTAACTTCCACCCACAGAGATTCAGTAGACAATCCGTCCACGACTTCCTCCTTTTCTGCAGCCGTGACGCAATCTCTGATCAACAGTGCCATTTTTTCCGCCTCCTTTGCCTCCCTCCCTCTTTTTCTGAAACATCTAAAGCCTGTTGTCACAAAGTAGGATGGCACCCTAAGACCCTGTATTGATTATTGGGATCTTAACAAGATCACTATTGGAAATCGTCACCACCTACCTTCAATGAACTCAACCTTTGATTTACTGCAACGGCCAATATTTTCTCTAAATTGAATCTCAGAAATGCCTACAACTTAATTCGGATTTGTCAGGGTGATGCATGGAAGGAGGCATTCAATAGCTTCTGCGGGCATTATGAATAGCTAGGTATGTCATTTGGACTTGTAAGCGCACCAACAGTTTTTCCAGCATTCATACAAGATATCTTGAAGAATGTGTTAAACAGGTTTGTCTTCGTTTGCTATATGATTCTTTTTCAAATTCTTATCAGGAATATGTCTCCAATAACCGTTTGGTTCTTCAATCTTCTATAAGATGATGACATATCAAGCGAGAGAAGTGAGAATTTCATGTCCCTAAAGTTTCCTTTTATTGGGTTAGCTATTTCCCAAGAAACCTTTTAATGGAACTGGAAAAACACAGTGCCGCTCGGCTCTGGTCCACTCCCACTTCTGTCACGGAGATTAAGAGATACTTGGGGCTTGCTAACTTTTATAGGAAACTTATTCAGGATTTTTGCTCGGTGGCTGCTTCCCAGAATAATCTCACAAGAAAGGGTCAGGTCGTTTCTATTGGACTGCAGGGGCGGCGTCAGACTTTAATGACGTTAGGAATCGTTTTGTCACTGTTCCTCTTATTGCGTACACCCAACCATGATCTGCCGTTTGTTGCTGAGGTAGACACTTTTAACATAGGAGTAGGGTTCAATCTTATTCCAGCGTGCCACCTCCCATAACGTTGCATCCTTCTGTATACAGTACCTTTCAAAATGGTAGTCAAAAGCCGAATCCAATTGCCATAGAGGTAACCGGGAAACCTTGGCTGTCAAATCAGCCTTAATAGAATGCCGACACTGATTGGAGGGAGCTGACCATTCATTAGTTGTATGGACGGATCATAAGAAATTAGCTTATATCCACAATGCCAAAAGACTTAACTCACGACCGACCCACGAAACATTGTTTGTTCAACGTTTTTATTTTGTCATTGCCTATCGTTCCAGTTCCAAGTACACAAAACCTGAGACCCAGTCGAGGCATTTTCAACCTCCCACCACTCCCCCATCTCCACTCATACCGTACCTCCGCCTCATTCGACAGGTCGATGTCGATACTTTCGGAGAATATTCATTTGCCTATTGAATAAACTACTTATTCGGAAGTCAGAAAAGATCTCGAGGAAAGTAGTCTACTTCCCACTAATGTCCCTCTAGGTCGGCCTTTTGTGCACCAGAGGTTAGGGTGGAGGTTCCCAAAATTGGGCACGCATCCCGTGAAACTCCGGACCTTATTAGAGCATCTTCAGATGTTTCTTACAGCTGTCATCCACATACGAATGGTCGGACAGAGAAGACTAACCAAGATTGGGGTCGCACCATTCTTCGTTGCCTTTTTGTCTGGTAACAATCCTCTTGCAGAGAACATTTCAATTGTGCGGAGATAGCTCATAACACCCTTCAGGATTCTTCCCTAAGCATGTCTTCTTCTGAATTCCAAATTGGGTTTAAGCCTCCTCTCTTTCCTAGGCGGGAAGTGAAGGTCCGTGTTCTGTCTGCTGAGCAGTTTGTCGAGCGCTCTTAGCAGCGAAAACTTAAAGCCAAGAGGACTTTGGTACTTACTCCGGCAAGGCACCAATGACATGCCAACAGGAGGCGACGGCTGTGTCCTTCTTTTTGTGTGGTCAGCGGGTTTGCCTCTCCACCCAACACGTCCCCTGAAACCTGAATCCCGGAGCCTAGTTCCACGCTTCCTTTGGCCCTTTTAGAATTCATAAGAGGATCAATCCTCCAAAGTACCGATTACAGTTTACTCATCTCTCCGAATCCATCCCACCATTCCAGACTATATGGTTCTAGATCCTTTTCAGGTGAAACTCTGACCGAATCCTCTAAACCTAACTCTCGACCCAGGAATCCTTCACAGCCTCCTCCTACGCCTCCCCATACTCCAAGAACCTGTTTGCACTCTCCGCAGATTGCTTCACTTCTGGCGAGCTAAGGCGCAGTTCTAGCACCTAGTCGATTGGGAGGGGTCTAATCCGGAATAAAGTAGTTTCGTTCTGGTCCAGGATATTTTGAATTCCGACCTAATTGCTGACTGTCATCTGCTTCACCCCAATCACTCTCAGTTGTCAGGAGTCCACTTTTGAAGTGGTGGTTCATTCACAACCAGGGCCGTTTTTAAAGGATTTTTTTTCAGTTAGTATGTGGATTGTGGGCCTGCAGTGTTTCGTGGATTGTTTGCCCTTTATGTCTTATTATTTGTCTTTGGCGTAGCACTGGGTTTTTACTTTGATTGGCAGATAGCTGTACTAAGCACAAGGTTGTGATTGTGGGAGATTTTAATTTTCCACGCATAGACTGGGAAGCCCATTCTGTAAAAGGGCTGGATGGTTTGGAGTTTGTCAAATGTATGCAAGATAGTTTTTGCAGCAATACATAGAGGTATCAGCTAGAGCAGGGCAGTGTTGGATATCCTGTTAGGGAATGAAATAGTGCAGGTGACGGAGGTATGTGATGAGGAGCACTTCGGGTCCAGTGATCACAATACCATTAGTTTCAATATAATTATGGAGAAGGATAGGACTGGACTCAGGGTTGAGATTTTTGATTGGAGAAAAGCTAACTTTGAGGAGTGCGGAAGGATTTAGAAGGAGTGGATTGGGACAATATGTTTTAAGGGAAGGATGTAATAGAGAGATGGAGGTCATTTGAGGGTGAAATTTTGATGGTACAGGATCTTTATGTTCCTGTTAGGTTGAAAAGAAAGGTTAAAAGTTTGAGAGAGCCATGGTTTTCAAGGGATATTGGAAACTTGGTTGGAAAAAGAGAGGGATCTACAATAAATATATGCAGCTTGGACTTAATGAGGTGCTCGAGGAATATAAAGAATGTAAAAAGAATCTTAAGAAAGAAATTAGAAAACCTAAAAGAAGATACGAGGCTGCTTTGACAGGTAAGGTGAAAATAAATCCAAAGGGTTTCTACAGTTATATTAATAGAAAAAGGATAGTGAGGGATAAAATTGGTCCCTTAGAGAATCAGAGTGGACGGCTATCTGCGGAGCCAAAAGAGATGGGGGAGATTTTGAACATATTCTTTTCTTCGGTATTAACTAAGGAGAAGGATATTGCATTGTGTAAGGTAAAGGAAACAAGAAGGTGACATGGTCCGGTCCGTGAAGTCTGCATTCCAGTTCACGGTCCGGTCCATGGAGTCAGGACTCCAGGTCTTCCAGCTATCCCTCGTTTGGTTGACTTTATCATAGGCACCTGATTCCCATCTTTAGGCTTGGCATAGAAGTAGCCTTGGGGTTGAGTGTGGCTGATGGTTTGTTTTGTCAGTCCCCCTTGGAGCAACCTGCTGATGGAAGGAACCATTCGTGATCTCTAGGCCTGGTTGGAGGACTACTGCTTCATGAAGCCTTGCTACAACTCAGTGGCGTAGTCTTTGCGGTATGGATTCGGCCGTTTCCTGGGCCAGCTGAGTGGCTGCAAGCCACTCCAAGCTAGGTAGGGGTCCGGCTGTTTCCGTAGCCAGCTGAGGTTGCTGGCCAAACTGAGACTCGGAGCTTCCCTGGAGCAGAGATGGAACTGTCTGTTGTTCTTTGGTGTTTGTCTCTTCTTGTCCTCGCCTCTGTGGGGTAAGCCAGGTCGTTTTGCCGTTGCCCTGCGAGGGGTCCTGTCCTGTCTTGTCCTCTCCTCCTTGGGGTAAATCAGGCCGTTTTGCCGTTGCCCTGCTGGGAGTCCTGTCTTATCTTGGCTTGTCCTTGCCTCTGTGGGATAAGTCAGGCCGTTTTTCCTTTGCCCTGTAGGGGGATCTGCCTTGTCTTGTCTTGCCTCTGTTGGGCAAGTCCGGCCGTCTGCCGTTACCTGACGGAGAGACCAGTTCCACCTTGGTGTGGAGATGTAGTTCAATCCTGGCTTGTTTTAGGATAAGACCTGGCTCTATGTCTACGTACTGTCCTGTCTCATGTGTGTGTCGTGTAAAAGATGAGTCCCAGCTTGTCGAAGGATAGGTCCCGCCTCTATGTTGAAGTTTGGTACACAGTCTGTCTCCAGGCTCCAAGAACCTAAGTCCCGAAGATCCCTCAGCCCAGCTCCAAGAACCCAAGTCTCGAAGATCCCACAGCAAGCTCCAAAAACCCAAGCCTCGACGATCCCGCAGCCAATCTCTAAGAACCTAAGCCTCGACGATCCCGTAGCCGAGCTCCAAGAACCCAAGCCTCGACGATCCCGCAGCCGAGCCCCAAGAACCCAAGCCTCGACGATCCCGCAGCCGAGCCCCAAGAACCCAAGCCTCGACGATCCCGCAGCCAAGCTCCAAGAACCCAAGCCTCGACGATCCCGCAGCTAAGCTCCAAGAACCCAAGCCTGAGGACCCCAGCCTGCAGCCAAGCTCAAGACTCGAGCCCCAGCCTGCAGCCAAGCTCAAGACCCGAGACCCCAGCCTCAAGCCTCATGAGCAAAGATCCCAGCCTGTCTCCAAGCTCAGGCACCTAGACCCCAGTCACATCATGTTCTAAAGCCATGTCATGTCCTTGCCTGTTTCTGGGGTCCGAGGCCGAGGCAAGACCCAGGTTCTGGGTGCTTGTTCAGTCTCGGGCTGAAGTCGAAGCCTTGTCTCCTAGTCCATGGTTTCTGGTCCTTGTCCCGCTTTCCCTAGCCCAAATTTGCGTTCTTGTCCCTGCTCCTGGTCTGAATCCTGTCACGTACCTACTGTAGTCAAGTCCTGTTCCTTGTACTTCATTGTCTGTGTCTCGCATTTGGGTCCGTTCCCAACGCGTCATTGTGACAGAAGGGTAATTATAGAAAGTATGACGATTAAAGAAGAAGAGGTACTGTCACAGTGGCGGGGGCATTGGGAGCAAGGGTGGACCCAAATGCAAGACAGAACTTGTGAGGTTAATTAAATTTAGTTTATTGCTCGAAGCCAGGAGTAGGAATAGCAGACTTAGGACTACGACTAGGCTGGGACCAAGGGTCTGGGCTAGGACTCGGAATTGGCTCCCAGAACTAGAGGAGACATGAAGAGGCTAGGATATGGACTCCGAGCCCGAGACTGGGCAAGGACCCAGTACCTGGGTCTTGCCTCGAGCTCGGACACCAGAACCAGGCATGGACATGACGTGGACTAGGGAGAGGAGGAACATGGAAAACAGAGCCTCGGTCTCGGGACAGCAGGTACATGGAACCATGGACACATACACAGAACACAGAGTCGGGACCCCTCCTTGGTTACAGGACATAGGGCCGGGACTCATGACCTTCCGCAGGGCAACGGCAAGACGGCCTGACTTACCCCACGGAGGCAATGACAGGACAAGACAAGACATGACCCCCCACGGAGCAACGGCAAAACGGCCTGACTTACCCCACGGAGGCGAGGACAAGACAAGACAAACACCAAAGAACAACACAGTTCCTATCTATCTCCAGCGATAGAACTGGACCGAGGAGCAGGCGAGGGCTACAGACGAGGGCTAGAGGCGAGAGTGGCAGAGAAGGGATTCAGGCAGGGGGTAGGACAGGAATCACAGACCGCCAGATCCAGGACTCGGACGTGGTACTCGGATGCCGCCGGAGCCAGGTTGTGGTACTTGGAACCTCCGGGTAGTGGCGAGCTCTATACCCGGCCCAGGAACAATAGACAGCGGCTCCTGATTCTCTCCGGCGGGTTAACTGACGGACCCACCCTGACAAGGAAACTTTGCAGGCTCGCTTCGGCGAGGTAACTGGACCGGGTTGTTCCAGTGAGGAAGGGCGAATTACCGGCACTCTCTTCGGCAGAGACTAGGCTTGCTCCGGCCAGATGACATCGGCACACAGTACCTTTGATGACTTTGCAGACACTCCCGCGCCGAATGGCCGAAAGCCGGAGACTATAAACTACCGGTTCAGCCGAGCGTTAATTGCCTCGAATGACCAAAGCCGAGGGACACGGGAAAACAGGGAATAAACGGTTCGGATCGTAACATAAACAAGGTAAATTTAAAGGGACCCCGATCCGGACCATGACAAGTACTGGCGCTTTTGAGGAATATAAAAGTGGATAAGTCTACGGTTCGGGACAAGATATTCCCTCGGACCTTGAGGGAAGTTAGTATGGAAATAGCAGGGGCTCTTACAGAAATATTTCAAATGTCATTAGAAACGGGGATGGTGCCGGAGGATTGGCGTGTTGGTCTTGTGTTTCCATTGTTTAAAAAGGGTTCTAAGAGTAAACCTAGCAATTATCGGCCTGTGAGTTTGACGTCAGTGGTGGGTAAATTGATGGAAAGTATTCTAAGAGATGGTATATATAATTATTTGGATAGACAGGGTCTGATCAGCAATAGTCAACATGGATTTGTGCGTGGAAGGTCATGTTTGACAAATCTTATTGAACTTTTTGATGAGGTTACTAGAAAAGTTGACGAGGATAAAGCGGTGGACGTTGTCTGTATGGACTTCAGTAAGGGCTTTGACAAAGTTCCACACAGAAGGTTAGTTAGGAAGGTTCAATCGTTAGGCATTACTATCGAAGTAGTAAAATCGATTCAGCAGTGGCTGGATGGGCGACGCCAGAGAGTAGTGGTGGATAACTGGTTGTCAGATTGGAGCACGGTGTGTAGAGGTGTACCTCAGGGATCTGTACTGGGTCCAATGTTGTTTGTCATATATATTAATGATCTGGATGATGGGGTGGTAAATTGGATTAGTAAGTATGCAGATGATACTAAGATAGGTGGCATTGTGGATAATGAAGTAGGTTTTTAAAGCTTGCAGAGAGATTTAGGCCAATTACAAGAGTGGGCTGAAAAATGGCAGATGGTGTTTAATGCTGAAAATGTGAAGTGCTACATTTTGGTAGGACTAATCAAAATAGGACATACATGGTAAATGGTAGGACATTGAAGAATCCTGTAGAACAGAGGGATCTAAGAATAATGGTACATAGTTCTCTGAAGGTGGAATCTCATGTGGATAGGGTGGTGAAGAAAGCTTCTGGTATGCTGGCCTTTATTAATCAGAGCATTGAGTATAGGAGTTGGGGTGTAGTGTTGAAATTGTATAAGGCATTGGTGAGGCCAAATTTGGAGTATTGTGTACGGTTCTGGTCACTGAATTATAGGAAAGATGTCAATAAAATTGAGAGATTACAGAGGAAATTTACTAAAATGTTGCCTGGGTTTCATCTCCTAAGTTACAGAGAAAGGTTGAACAAGTTAGGTCTTTATTCTTTGGAGCGTAGAAGGTTGAGAGGGGACTTGACAGAGGTATTGAAAATTATGAGGGGGATAGATAGAGTTGATGTGGATAGGCTTTTTCCATTGAGAGTGGGGGAGATTCAAACAAGAGAACACGAGTTGAGAGTTAACGGGCAAAAGTTTAGGGGTAACATGAGGGGGGACGTCTTTACTCGGAGAGTGGTAGCTGTGTGGAACGAGCTTCCAGTAGAAGTGGTTGAGGCAGGTTGGATGTTGTCGTTTAAAGTTAAATTGGATAGGTATATGGACAGGAAAGTAATGGAGGTTTATGGGCTGAGTGCAGGTCGGTGGGACTAGGTGAGAGTAAGAGTTCGGCAGCACTCTCGGTCTCTTTCTCTCTCTCTCTCTGTCCCTCACCCTCTTTCTCTCCCTGTTCTGTGTCTCTATCTGTATCTATCTCTGTCTCCGTGTCTCTCCCTGTCTCTTTCTCTGACCCTGTCGCTGCCACTGTCACTCTCCGTGTCCCATTCCATGTCCCTGTAAACGCAAACAGAGCTTTATTCAAAGATGTTCGGTCGGGTGCAACTGGAGGTCATGGGATAAAGCTGAAAAGTGAAATATTTAGAGGGACTCTGAGGGGGAACTTCATCACTCGGAACATGTGGGACTGTGGAACGGATTGCCAGCGAAAGTGAGGGATTCCGGTTCTGTTGCAACATTTAAGTGATACTTCGTTAAATAGATACATGACAAGGGTCTGGAGAGCGATGGTGCAGGTGCGGGTCGATGGGGCTCGGTATAATATCAGCTCGGCACGGACTATGTGAGCTGAAGGACCTGCCTGTGTTGCGGTGCTCTACGATGCCATGGCTCCAATGAATTTTCTATCTAAATGTAATGCAGACAAAAAAAAATTCACTTAATCTCGTTATGTGACAATAATAAACCAACAAACTGTTTATCTCGAATTTTGAATAATACCCAATACACTTTTGGAAACTTTCAACGCCACGAATGAGCAGCGGGAACGAACAAAACTTCCCATGTTTCTTTCCGAGAAATAATGAAGGGTGTGAATGAACTCTACTAAAAGTTGTAAGGATTAGTAATGCTGATTTTTGAGCCGCTGCTTCGGGGTTCCAGAGACGCGCGTTCGGCCTTGATCTCCCTCAGTACTGTCACGTTCAGCAATCACTGTGTGGACCTTGCCCGTCCCTCATGTGTGTGCTTGGGTTTTCTTCAGCTGCGTCAGTTACCTTCTGCATGTGAAAGGAGCTGGATGTCACTTTTCCACTGTGCTCTGTTACGTGGGTGAATGGCAAAACCTGGGGAATTGAGAGAATGTGGGGAGATTTGGATTTCTGTAGGATCAGTGTGATTGGATGGTTGGTCGTCGACGGGGACTCACTGTGCCAAGAGACCTGCTGCTGAGACATTTTCAAGAGGCGCGTGCTTTTCACCTCCCAAGAAGGTGATTTTCATCACAAAGGAGCCTCACGATCCGAGACATGCCCACTTTCTTTCCCACCACCTGCGAGGAGGTACAGGTGTCTTAGGACCCACACATAATGATTCAGCAATGACCGTGAACACTAGGTCCTTATTTATTTTAGCTTATCTATTTATTTATTTTGCATTGGAATGTAATTTTAGGCTTTTGAATTGTACTGCTCTCGCGTAACAAGTCTCATGCCATATTACTGAGTGATAATAAAGCTGATCTTAATTCTGAGTTCGAATGCCGTAAATGCGCGAACAGTTATCAGTATTTATTGATTTTATCAGTCGAGTAAATGGATAAGTACACAAGGTCCTCAACTGCTCCCTGAACCTGGTTTGAGTCACAGCATAAATGCAGGTGTTTGTGCAACAACTGAGTAGTTGGAGCATGAATCCGTTTTCCGATACAACAGCAGGAAGATACAACGAATTATATCCCAAATTATACATTCGACTCCATATTGAATACAAAGTAAATACCGCCCATAACACAATGAAGTTACCGGAGATAAATAACAACAACACTATGGATTTCCTCCGGCTCTCGATCTGGGCATCTCTGGGATTCTTTTCGCTTTTCCAACTCCGGAGTCTCCTGCGGGCTCGACTGGCCACGAAAATGCGTCTGACTGTTAAAGCATTGAGTAGTAAAATCACAACGAATGGGATACAGGGGTTGAGAATATAATGAAGGAACACAATTATTGTCCAGGTTAATGAAACCATAGCACGGACATCCATGTAACAGAACCAAGGAGTATTTTCTAATCTGTACCAAGATGCGTACATGAAATACCAGAACACATTCTTCAGACCGCTCAGTACAATCACCGTTCCCAGAACAGTAGTCGCGGTTTTCTCTGTGCAATACCTGGCTTTCAGCCTTTGGCCGCAAATGGCAATAAATCGGTCAATGGTGAAGGTGACCGTGAACCATACAGAACAGTCTGTGACTGCGTGAAGCACAACAGCGTGAATATTGCATACGGGGATGAATATTACAAATCGCATCCGAAGAACAATGGGAATCTGCCTCAGTATTACATCAAAGATAACGACCAGCAGATCGGCCACCGTCATGGCCAGCAGGTAGCGGGTAACGCAACCGGAGAGACCGCATTTTCCCCGCGACAGGACAACAACCGTCAGCAGGTTAACTGTGAGGATAACGAATGCGATTACATTGCCATGTTAATTCTACAAGTTGTTACCAAGGCCGCACCTGGAGTTCTATGTACAGTTTCTTCATACTGTTTTCGGAAAGACATTGTGAACTTAAAAGCGAAAGGATTTTTCCAGGACTCCAGTCCGTCTGTCTTCTTAGGAGAGGTGGATGATCGTAGAGTGAGGGGTGACCTTACTGAGGATTGTAACATAAGGAAAGGCCTAGATCATATGCATGATAGCTGTCTGTTCACCAGGGCACGGCGGATCAAAAATCGGGGGAGGCATAGGTTCAGGATGACGGGGTAAAATAAAGGGGAACGGAAGGTCAGCTTCTTCGCACAGAGGGCCGTGTGTACGTGGAATGAGCTGCCAGAGGAACTGGTGAACGCAGGTACAAAAGAGTCATTTAATGAGTACTTGGGCGTGGCTTATGCGGAGAGATATGCGCTAAAAGCAGGAAATAGAGTCTAGCTTGTTGGGCATTCTAGGACCAGCTGTACCAAGGGTTTCGTATCGGGGCTGTGTCGATCAGTGACCAAATGACGGTAAATGTGTATCGTGAATGATCGAACATTCTGTCAATTGAATTAACAGCAAGAGTACACCCACTGGACCAGAGCCGTTGCATAAGCGCGGGAAGGAAATCTCACTGACTCTCCGTGTGGCGGACTGTTTTCTTCAAAGATGCAAGTGGAAATAAATCAATTGATCAAAATAGTGCAAACACAAAGAATTCTTGTATGGAAATTGGAATTATACAGGAATTCATACAGCATTTGCTGGCCCTATCAGGGGATGGTGGCAACTTTGACAGGATTATCTTGGACACGTTTAAGTGTCCGCATTCGGTCTCCGCACCCTCCCCGCCCCCCCCCAGCCCCCTACGCCTCGCACCTTTCGATACTTTTGCAGCGCCTCACAATTCTCTAACACAAAACGTTTGCACCTGTAAACACATTCGCTGACGTAATCAAAATGACCTGGAACTTCCCACATACCAAAGCTGCTGCCTAACATATTGAGTGGCTCTATAGTATTCAATCTATGCTTTATATATCAATTATTCTCAGCGTGTTCGTCTTTTTTTCCATCTTTCCTTCAGGATGAATAATTGGGCATAAGGAGCGCAAAAGAAGCAAACATTCAGAATACGGGTGTTCTGTACTGTGTTCCCTCGCGTAGCAGCAGGTATAGATGACGATACCAGTAACAAATCACAATGCGTCAACAGACCATACGGGAGCTAATACTGGATGAATATATATCTATAATTTGTCCTTTGTGGTGCAAGTTATATGACGGATCTGCCGACTTACCGGGAACTCCCAGAACAGCCAATGTGGGATAATATACTTTTTGAATGACTCGAATAATCACAAGCATCTTCCTCTCAAAATCCATCTCCATCCAACAGGGCAGCCTATAATTCTTGTTGTCGTCGTCTTTCTGAATGTACAATCCCTCTCGTGTGGCAAAAGGGTCTTATTTATCTGGTGCTGATCACAGCCCCGGAGCAAATTTCCATAATTAATTCCCTTCAACGTATTGTGTATGTGTTGCATAATATTCTGAAGTCATCGTGATGTAGTTGCATGGTGAACCTCTCACACCACTGGAAATCTGTTAATGCGCCAGGGAGAAGTCAAATTATCTCCAATCGTGTACAAGCCTGAACAAGACTTCATCGAGTTTCCTTCAAATTTTCCATCTCAACTCAACAGTCTATTCTGATTTGTCTGCAACTGAAGCCAAAGCTTGAATCTTCATATCCAAATACAAATGAACGTTAAGGTCTTATCATTGCTTTGATCTCTACTATCGACATTGCCTCTTTCAGAATGCATTGCATTCTTCGATATGCGTTGCCAACGGGATACAAACAGTCGCGACTTGCTACTAGATAACGTTTTCCACCACTGACGAATTCTCGAGATCACTTCAGCTCAACATCCCATCGAGAACCCGACACAAGCACAGTATTTCTCTGCACGTTTGTTCGGAACGGAATTAAAAACTGTTAATTGAAATCTGTTCCGAGAGAAGCACAAGTGAAATGTGATTATTTTCAGTCAAGTGAATAAAAACATATTTGTCATCATTTATTAATGAGATATTTTCTATTCTAACTGTTACAACTCCAGTTCAATCGCACGATAGTCCCGCATTTCAAATGTTGGGGGCACCATCTTGTACTCCCATCTGCTTGTCCGCAAAATTTGAATGTCTCTTTACACTTAAATGTCTGCTCTGTCGCCGACACATGAATAAGGAAGTGGGACATGAGAATAATTAGCATTCCAGAATTGGTTATGCAATACGTTATTCATCTGGCGTGCGAGGATATCCACCTCGTCCAAGAGGGACAAAGAAACGAGACCATATGGCTCAGGCTTAATTTATAGCCCAACTAGTTCGCTGTATGTCAATACCTACGGTCGGCTTATTGACGCCTCCATCCATTCCTAGTTCCTTGTTCTGAGGACATGGCGCTACATTCTAAAGTCCAATAAGTCACACATATCACCAAAGAAAGATAATCAGCTACCTTGATGTCATGTGCAATCATTCCTTCTCGTTCATCAGCGACAACCCCTTGCTCACTTCGTCATTCCTATTCTTCTCGTCCATTAAAATAGTTTTCTCCCACCCACACCCAACTCCTTATGAGCTTTTAATTTTCTAGTTGGGCAGTTTATCTTGTTAGAAGATAACGTTTGCGTCCGGAGCGTGTGCTCCAATAGCTTTTCCACCTCGGTCTCACACTTCAGTTAGTATGAGTAAATTAGGCCGCGGATTCGAATCATATTGCGGTTTACTGGCCTCATGTGCGACACCTTGTCAAGACTTTCTGAAAATCCAAGAAAACAACATTCTCTGATTCTTATTTGATGTTTCTGCCTGTTACTTCCTCATACAATTCCAAGAAATTTGTCGGTCAAGATTCCCGTTCAGGAAACAATACTGACTTCGGTCCAGTTTACCGTATGCCCAAAAGCACGTCGTTAATATCTTGCCAGCAACTAAATTCAGACATCGAGGACCGACAGTATATGTTTCAATTTGAGAGAGGTAACGCTGAAAGGAGATTTACGAAGCAGATTGTTTTTATATAGTGGTAGATGCCTGGAGCCTGCTGCCAGAGGCAGAGGTAGAAGCGGATACGACGGCAGCTTTTAAGTGGTCACATGGGCACCTAAACAGGCTGGACATGGGTGGGAGATTATAGATCATGTACAGACGGATGTTACTACCTAAATGTGGGACCACTGGTACATTGAGGAACTCCTATAAGGCTTACACATGTACCGGGATTAAATGAAAAGCTTGTCTACCATTCATGAAGATCAATTCATTGCAACAGTACATTCAAGTTGTACATGGCGAAAACAATAACAGAGTGCAGAGTAAAGTGCTGTGTTATAGAGAGAGTACAGTGCAGCTAGATAATATGGTGCAATATCATATCGAGGTAGTTTGTGATATAACATTACATCTTATCTCCTCATGAACAGAGTGCTGGTCTTATATCAGCGGGATATCACAGCGAGACGAATGGCCTGTTCCATCGGATATTCTTTAAACGCCCCCAACTCCATGAATGAGAGACCCGCCATCTTAAGGACCATTCCGCTGAATCTTCGTTCTACTTTCTCATTGTCGATTATTCTCAAGCACAGACATGTTCTGAAGTTTCCATTCCGTATTAAAAGAACAAATCCTTGTTTATCCACCAAATTTGGTTAGCCATGCATTTTCGATTAAGTCGCCTGACAGCCTCACTGCTTCCCTTTAGAACCCATAATATTACTCAGTTTCCTATACAACTCATCGGTTAACATTCGAGATTCTCGACCCTTTCACTCAATAGACTAATGATTGTAAGCACCTGAGAGCCAGGTACTGACACTTGCAGTGATCGGCTGTCAATGCCCTTCTATCCAAGAAAGACCTAATTATTTCTCCTCTCTATTCCTTTAATGTCAAATAATTCTTACACCAGCCTCCCATGTGGAACTTCTGAAGATGTAATTACACAACAGCGCATCTCCAGTGCAACCATTATCATAATGAAGCACAATGTAGAAACGACACAGACTGCAGCCATCACATCTTTTGCTTGGATTTTCATGCAGAGAATTATGGAAGTGCCTTTTTGTCTCTCTCTTGTCACACTCCTTCCTCTTCACTTTTATTTCATAGTTGTGAAAATTGGCGCGCTTGAGATCCTGCGAGCACTGGATTCTGGTGAGTGAGACCAAGGTTTAAAAGCGATCTGGGCCTGTCGGTATCTTCGGCAGTATTGACGTCTTCGGTAATTAGGCACTTGGAAAGGGCCAAAATATAAGAAGCTAATTTTAGCAGAACGACTATTCCGGAAGTTACGTTGTGCGGAACACGGTTAGAGTGTGGGCGCCTGAACCATGGGCTTAACAGGCTTCGCCGAGAAGAGGCAGAGGGAAAGGGAAGATTTTGGTCAGATTCATTGGTTCATTTTACACTATTTGAAAAGTGTGACTGCCAGTTAGAACAGTGGAATAGTTCTCTTGCAGGTTTATGGGAAGACAGGGAGACGTCCATCATCCGTGACGATTACACCTGCAAGAGTGCATTCAGCAGTAGATTCCTACCGCGGGAGGGAACTGGGACTTGAGCTGGATAAACTCCGGATCAATCGGTAGGCTGGGAGAGGCGTGTGCTTCATCTGCCAGAATTAGAGCCAGGTAGTTACACCTACGGTGCTGCACACAGGCAACTAGATGATCGTCAGAAGAGGGAAAGGGATAAACCGCCAGTGCATGGCACACCTGTGGCCGTCCCTCTCAATAACAGGTACACCACTTTGGATACTGTTAATGGGGAGAGTGGACTAGAAGCCACAGAATACAGGTCTCTGACTGCTAATTTGCCAATGTAATTCAGGTGGTAACGGGGAGAGGAAGCCAGCAATAGTGGTCGGAGATTGATTGGTTAGGGAATTGAACAACACGTATTGTGAACGAGACATATATTCCGGATGGCATGTTACCTCCCAGGTGCAAGGATGGGAGGCACCTCATATCGAGTACATCACTTTTTAATGGGGAGGGCGAGTAGCCAGAAATCATGGTCCAAGTCGATTTCCCTCCGTTTCAGGGGGAAGTGAGGCATTGCGGGAATAATGTTCCGAGTTGTGCGCATTTCAATGCAAGGCGAATTACAGGTTAGGCAGATGAGCTTGCAGTATGGACCATAATATGGAATTTTAAACTGTAGGCTTTGGTGACAATTGGTTGCAGGTGACGCAAGACTGGCAGCTGCGTGATCTGCGTTTTTAGTTGTTTCCGACATGATTGGATGGGTGGTATTAAAGGGGGAAGGTGACATTAATAGTCAAGAAAATGCCATATTAATGTTCAGTAGGCTAGAGGGCTCGTCTGCTGAGGCTATATGGGTAGACCTCAGGAAAGCGAAAATGATGGCCACGTTTTTAGGATTATATGACAGACCACTCAATCGTCCACGGGATTTCAAGCAGCTAAAATTGTGTCGCCGTACCCGGCGGATGCCAGAACAAGTAAAGATTTTATGGTCCGTAATTTTAACTTTCCACGTGAGACAAGGCTGGTGACAGAAGTGTGCAGGGGAACGCTTTGCATCTAGTGATAATTATTCGAGTAAATTCAAGATAATTATGCAGAAGGGCGAGGGCGGTTGTTGGAATGAGATTCTAAATGAAAGAAAGGGGAATTTCCATGGTATCAGAAATGATCTGGCTAGTGTTGTCTGGGAGAGGTTACTTTCTGGCAAAGTGATGCTTAGTAAGTGGGAGTCCTTGAAAACCAAAATATTGAGAATACGGAGTTCGTTTTTTTCTGTTGGAACAAAAGGCACAGCTGATAGACTGAGGGAGCCTTGCTTTTCCAGGAATATTGAGGCTCCAGTTAAAAAGCAGAAGTAGGCGCATCGCAGGATTAGGCAGGAAAGAGGAAATGAACACGGACACAAAGTCAACAACACTGCGGCAAAAGAGCAGTCATGCCTTGGAACAGATATGGATTGCAGTGGAGGGCATGCTTACTGTGTGGTGGCATATCAGACTGGATAAATGTGGAGTTCCCTGGCACTAGTATTTAACCGTCCTTCGCTATTGACGAAGTGCTGGAGGACTGTAGGAAAGTTAATGTTGTTCTGTTGCCCAAGAAAAGGTCCGAGAACACGTCGGGAAATTATAGTTGAACTTGACGTCATTCGATCGTTCGTTATGTGCTGTATGTATGAAATAGGCAATCGCGGTCTTTCCATAACCGTGATGGCTGTTGGTATTTTTTCTGCAGAAGTGTCTTGCCATTCCCTTTTACTCTGCTGTGTTTTTACAAGACGTGCGACCCTGGCCACTATCAATACGCTTCAGAGATTGTCTGCCTGGCGTCAGTGGTGGTCGTAAAACTAGGACTTGTGATATGGTCCAGCTGCTCATTCGACTATCCAATACCTGCTGTCGTTGCTTCGCGTTACCCTGATCAGGGAGCTAAGCGCCTAACCCAAGGGTGTCCTGTAGACTAGTGATGGGATAGAGCACCTTACACCTCCTTTGGTAGAGACGTGTCTCCACTACTCCACCCATTGAAGCCATTAATTGCTAAATTGCTGGAAAGTATTGCTACGTTTAGGATACAATATTACTTAGATAGACAGGGCCCCATGCGGATAGTCACCATGGCTTTGTGGTAGTTGGTGTGTCTATCCAGTCTTAAAGAGGCTTTCGAAGAGGTTATAATTAAAGCTGAAACAAGAGAAGCAGTGGATATTATCTACCTGGACTTTAGCCAGTCCTTGGGAAGCTGTTCAAGACAGTTCAGTCTCCTGACGTTCCGAATGAGGTAGTAAATTGGATTCAACATTGGCTTCGGGGGTAGCGGGGAAGGAACCAGAGAGTAGTATTAGGTGGTGTTGCAAGGAAGCAAGTGAGTCAGAAGACACTGCTTACGAATCAGCACATGAACCATTTATTTAAAGACAAACAAGAAAATATTCAATCAAGTTACACTTAGAAGGTAGATTGTACTTTGTTGATGTCATTCGTGGGTATGCACTGTTCCGTGGGTTGCTTCTCTTCGATGTCTAATTGTTTGTCTTTGGACTAGCTCTGTTTTCATTTGGTTTTGCAGGTGTCTCATTTGGGATCATGAGGATTGTTAAACTCTCTTTGTATTTATCGCTCTTATTCAATATGGGATAATTAAATTAGCACGGGATATTCAATGACTTGCATTGTAGTTGTGGTCTTTGCTTCCTCTGAGCCCATGGGTTTCCTGACCATGAAAATGTCGGATCGTTTCTGTCGGACGTCAGAGGCGCAGTCATCCTCGAACGATCTTAAGAATTGTTTTGTCACTGCTCCCTTATTGCGTCTACCCAACCATTATCTGCCCTTTTTTGTTGAGGCAGGCGCTTCTGAGTGAGACCTGTCTTGTCCCGACGTTCCACCACCGATCAAACAAAATCATCCCAGTGTTTAATTTTCAAAATGCTGTCAAAAGCCGAGTCCAATTATGCAGAGGTAACCGGGAATTTCTGGCAGTTAAACTGGCCAACAGCAATGGCGACACTGGTCGGAAGAGGCTGAGCATCGTTTCTTCCAACGGACGGATCATATGAATTTAGCTTATGTCCAGAATGCCAAAAGACTTAACACGACAAGCTCGCCTGACAGTATTTTTGAAACCATTTTAATTTTGTCATTGCTACCGTCCGGGTACTAAAAAGCAAGTCTTAACACCCTATCCAGGCAATGTGATACCTCCGATTCTATAGGAATGTCAGAATGGATAGTTTCCATGAATAAGCTTTTGGCTCTTGTATAAACTATAGATTCCCAAGTCGGGGAAGCACTCAGTGGAAGTACTCTAGTTGCTAATAAGTTTCCCCAGGTCCGCTCCAGAGATACCAGTGGCCTGGTTTCTATGGAGACGTGCAGTAATTTGCCAAAGCTTATGACGTTTGTGCTCGTTCTGGACATTCCAGTTCTCTTCCCCGGTGTCTTCTCCATCCATTCCACATCCCTTCGCTCCTTTACTGTTTTGTAGTGGTTTTAGATAGGATTTCAAAAGATTATAAATTTTCTACTCACTAAATTTCCCACAGCGCGTGAAACTATGACATTTTACTGCAGCCGGTGCTTAGAGCACGTGGATTCCCTCCAGATATCAGCTCCAACAGGGATACGCAATTTACTTCCAAGTTCTGGCAAGCACTTTGTAAACTTATTGGAGCAACGTCAAACATTTCTTCCGATTTTCACCCACAGACGAAGGGTCAGACCATGAGGACTAACCTAAATTTCCCACGCATTCTTCGTTGCCTTCTTTCTGGTAACCAACTCTCTTTGAGTGACCGTTTGATCTGGGTAGAGATAGCTCATAACACCCTTCACCATTCTTAGCTTAAAATGTCTCTTTTCGAATGTCAGTTAAGCCTCTTCCCTTTCCTGAGCAGGAAGTGGAAGTCGCTGCTCCGTCTCCTAAGCAGTTTGCCGAGCTCTGTACGCCGCGACAGCTTAAATCCTAGAGGACACTGGTATCTACTTCGGCGAATCAGCAATCTATGCCAACAGGAAGAGAAGACTGTGTCCATTTGTTTGATAATCATCTGGTTTGGCTCTTTACATGAATGTCACCGTGAAAACAGAATACCGGAAGCTGCCCTTTAGAATGATAAGGCGAATTATCCTGTAATTTATAGATTACACCTTCCCACGAGGTTCCGAATCCACCCCGCCTTTCACATCTCTAAGCATAGCCCCCTACTCTGTGGTCTTTTCGCCCCTACTCCTAAGCCTTCCCCTCCCCCTGGAATCATGGAAGAAGAGCCTGCTCACACTACCCGCAGATTGTCTGACTCCCGGCGAGTGAAGGGGAAATTCCAGTGTTTAGTCGATTGGGAAGCTTATGCTCCGGAGGAAAGGAGTTGGGTTCCGTTCCGGGATATTTTGGATCTTGCTTTGATTATTGATTTTCATCGGCTTCACTCCGATCGCCCTAAGCCGCCAGTAGTCCACTTTAGACGTGGGGGCACTGTCACAAACAGGCCTCGTGTTTTTTTTAAGGAAATATTGTTTTAGTCAGTAAGTGGATTGCACTTTCTGGGTGTAGCCTCGTGCCTATGCAGTGTTCCTTGGGCCACCTAGTGTCACTTTAATAGTCCTTCCACAACACCGTGCATTCTCTTTCCACTGCCTGTAATGGATCTGTCCGCTAGTTTATCTTCCGGCAGATTCACGCTTTCAGTTGCCGGTTCTTAGACCTTCTCATGTCCTGAAAACCGAAGGATCACCGGTCTACAGTCTACAGAACCTGAAGACTCCAACACCTGCAGTTTCAAAGCGGGTCCCAACGAGCTTGGACACCGTCTACGTGTCGATTGTGCAACCTCCAACTACGACTACATCTTTGGCACTGGCATCTCCTTCAGACCGACTCTTCACGCGCTGTCTCTGGACCCCCCGTCTCACCTCCTCCCACTACCTGTCTCTCAGGTCCCAGCGTAAGCTCTCCGGTGCCCGGAGACTCATCTTCCTCTCACTCCACCATCTCTTAACACCTCAACCCTCCTTCTTCTCTGATACCACCAAGCCACTTACCCCTCCAATCCCAGCCTCATCCGTGCCGGGCCCTCGTCATCAACTCCGACCTTCCCCTCCCTTCGGCAGAACATTATGTTCTCAGTAAGGTCCACACCTTTGTCCCCCTGCGCCCACACCTCAGTGAGCTACGCACCCGCCATGACTCTGAGCTCCTCTTCCGCCGCTTACGTCTCTGGGCCTGCTTCTTTAGGAAGGATTCTCCATCCCCCGCCCATGATCCCTGTCCCGTCTTCAACCATCTTCCTCCTCCTGGGCTCTCTGCTTTGGTCTTCTGCCTGCTCTGGATCTTTTCATTGTCAACTGCCGACGGGTCATCAACCGTCTTAACTTCAATATTCCTCTCTCCAATTCAAACCTCACTTCATCCGAACACTCTGCTCCCCACTCCCTCTGCACTAAGCCTCTCCTCACCATTAAACCCGCAACCAATATGGATGCTGTAGTAGCCTGGCGGACTGACCTTTCATTTTCTATGGCCCGGTGTCAACTCTCAAACACCTCCTCGTATTACCCGTTGAGCAGGATCCCATTAAGTAGCAGCAGGCGATTGTGTCCTACACCGTAACTGACCTTATTAACTCTGGGATCTCCCATCTATTGCCACCATTGTCATAGATTCCGCACCCCGCACCTCTCGTTTCTATCTCCCACCCAAGATCCACCTACCTGTCTGTCCACGTAGTCCTATTGTTTCTGCTTGTTCCTGCCCCACCTACATATATATCTGCATACCTTGACTCTGTTTTATTCTCCCTGGTTCTGTCCCTTCCTACCTACATCTATGACACTTCACACGCTCTTGATCTTTTAAATGATTTCAAATTACCTGGCCCCGAGCATCTTTTTCACCATAGCTTCTCCCCCACCCCCACCAGGAAGACCTCACAGCTCCCCGGTTCTTTCTGGACACCTAACCCAAGCAGTTCTACTGCACTACCACACTACTCCGTCTGGCGGAACATGTCCTCACTCTCAATAATTTCTCATTTGGCTCCTTCCGCTTCCTTCAAACAAAAGGTATGGCCATGGACATTCACATGAGTCCCAGCTATGCCTGCGTTTTTTGTCGGCTACACGGAAAGGTCCATGTTCCAACCCTACACTGGAGTCACTCCCCAAATTTTCCTCCAACACATCGATGACTGCATTGGTGCTGCTTCTTGCACAAATACGGAGCTCGTTGCTTTATCAACATTGCCTCCAACATTCAGGCTGCCCTCAAATTTATCTGTTCTATTTCCGACATCGTCCCCCCCCTCTTTCTCGACTTCTCTGACTGTACCTCTGCAGACACCTTATCTACTGATGTATAATAGAAACCTACCGACTCACATAAGTACCTAAAAACTATACCTTTTCCGGACCCTGTTACTTGTAAAGGTGCCATCGCCTTTTCTCAATTCCCCGTTTCCGCCGCATCTGCTCTCAAGATGAGGCTTTAGATTACAGAACGAAGGAGAAGTTCGCTTCCTCCGCTGTCAACGCTGCCCTCAACCGCATCTCTTCCATTTTGCGCACATCTGCTCTTACCCCATCCATCCGAAAAGCCACCAGTGAGAAGGTTCCTCTTGTTCTCACTCTCCACCCCACCAGTCTCCGAGGCCAGTACGTAATTCTCCGTAACTTCTGCGATCTCGCACAGGATCCCACCAGCAATCACGTCTCACCACCTACCCTCCCCCCCGCCCCACTACTTTTTGCTTTCCGCAGGATCACTCCCGACGTGACTCCCTTGTCCACTGGTCCATCCCCATTGATTTCCCTCCTGGAACTTATCCTTACAAGCGGAATAAGTGCTTTCCTGCTCCTGCACCTCCTCCCTGATTACCATTCAAGGCTCCAAACAGTTCTTCCGAGTGAGGCGACACTTCACCTCTGAGTCTGTTGGGATCATCTACCGTATCCGGTACTACAGGTGTGCTCTCCTGTATATTGATGAGACCTGAGGTAGACTCGGTGACTGTTTCGTCTAGCACATCGCAAAAATGGAATCTCGCAATGGCCAACCATTTTCATTCCACTTCCAATTTCCACACTCAGTTTCGATGAGCAACACCTTATATTCGTCTGGGTAGCCTCCAACCTGATGGAATGAACATTGATTTTTCGAATTTCCTGTAATGCCCACCCGGCCCTTCACCATTCACCAACCCCAATTCCCTCTCTCACTTTTTCTCCTTACCTGCCCATCAGCTCCCACTGGTGCTCTGGCCCATTTCTTTCTTCCATAGGCTTCCCGCCTCTCTTCTCAGATTTCCCCTTCTGTAACTCTGTGTCTCTTTCACCAATCGACCTACCAGCTCTTTACTTCACCATTCCCGCATCCAGATTTCACCTCTCTCCTTGTGGTTCTTCCTCCTCTTCCCGCACCTTCAAAATCTCACTCCTCATCATTTTTTCTCCAGTCCTGATGAAGGGTCTCGGCCTGTAACGTCAACTGTTTACCCTTTTCTATAGATGTTTTCTGGCCTGCTGAGATCCCCCAGCATTTTATGACTGTTGCTTGCAGATTTTCTCTTATTCCTTCGACTTTGTACCTTTTATGTCTGATTGTTTCTGTTTAGATTAACTCTGTTTTTGTACTTGGTTTTTCAGGAGACTCATTCGGTGTCGTCGTGTTTTTTAAGCTCTGTTTGTATCTATCATATTCATTCGATTTGGAGTATTGTAATTACATCAGCACGTGATATTCAAGCAACACACATCAAAGTTGCTGGTGAACGCAGGAGGCCAGGCAGCATCTGTAGGAAGAGGTGCAGTCGACGTTTCAGGCCGAGACCCTTCGTCAGGACTAACTGATGGAAGAGTGAGTAAGGGATTTGAAAGTTGGAGGGGGAGGGTAGCTGGGTTGTATGATTGTTCCTGAATTCCTGGTGCTCCAGTGTGTATTCATGGGGTCAAAGGAACACTCACAACACACTGGAGGAACTCAGCATGTCGCGCAGCATCCGTGGATAAGATCGGTCGACGTTTTGGGCGGAACCCTTCGTCAGGACTGTAGAGGGAAGGGGCAGAGGCCCTATAAAGAAGGTGGGGGGAGGGTGGAAAGGGGAAGGCTGGTCAGTTCCAGGTGAAAAACCAGTCAGGGGAAAGATAAAGGGGTGGGGGAGGGGAAGCAGGGAGCTGATAGGCAGGAAAGGTGAAGAAAGAATACCGGAAGACACAATGGGTAGTAGAAGGAGGCGGAACCAAGAGGGAGGTGGTAGGCAGCTGGGGGAGGGGGAAGAGTGACATAGGGATAGGGGAAGGGAGGGGAAGGGAATTACCGGAAGTTGGAGAATTCTATGTTCATACCAAGGAGCTGGAGACTACCTAGACGGTATATGAGGTGTTGCTACTCCAACCTGAGTTTAGCCTCATCATGACAGTAGAGGAGACCATGTATGGATATATCTGAATGGGAGTGGGAAGCAGAGTCGAAGTGGGTGGCTACTGGGAGATGCTGTCTGTTTTGGCGGACGGAGCGGAGGTGCTCGACGAAGCGGTCCCCCAATCCGTGTCGGATCTCACCGATGTAGAGGAGGCCGCAACAACTCCCATTCAGATTTGTCCATACATGGCCTCCTCTACTGCCATGATGAGTCTAAACTCAGGTTAGAGGAGCAACACCTCATATACCGTCTAGGTAGTCTCAAGCCCCTTGGTATGAGCATAGATTTCTCCAACTTCCGGTAATTCCCCCCACCTCCCAACTCAATTCCCCTATCCCTATGTCACTCTACCCCTCCCCCCGCTGCCTACCACCTCCCTCTTTGTCCGCCTCTTTCTACTACCCATGGTGTTTTCCCCTATTCTTTCTTCACCTTTCCTGCCTATCCCCTCACTGCTTCCCCTCCCCCAGCCCTTTATCTTTCCCCTTACTGGTTTTTCACCTGGAACTGACCAGCCTTCTCCTTCCCACCCTCCCCCCACCTTCTTTATAGGGCCTCTGCCCCTTCCCTCTACAGTCCCGACGAAGGGTTCCGGCCCGAAACGTCGACCAATCTTTTCCACGAATGCTGCCTGACCTGCTGAGTTTCTCCAGCGTTTTGTGAGTGTTGCTTTGACCCCAGCATCTGCAGATTATTTTGTGCTTGTATTCATGGGGTCATGCCCAGAACTCTTTGCTCTGTTGTCGTGTATCCTACTCTATTGAAACTCTGACGGAGTTCTCCTGTACATCGTTAGAAATTTCAGTTTTTTGGGATTCTGTATAGCCTGCCTGTGTTCTAGTTAATTTTTCTGGCTAATTTCCGCAATAAATGTTTTCTTTTGCTGGAACTGACGAATTTTCTGATTCCCGCACTTGAGTTCACTACTGACGCTGACACCGAGAGTCGCAGGGATGGGGTGGTGGGGTGCGAGGTGGTGTGAGGAAGGGAGCATCCCATCGATATGGGAAGTTGCTTGGTTAAGGGGTGGTGCTGAATCATAGGAGTTGGGTATGTAGATGTTTCCAGGGGACAGGGTTTGGGCAGGGAAGGGGACGTCATGGAAACGTAAGTGAAGAGGTATGTGAGGTGGATAGTTCAGAAACATTGATAGGAGGTGCCCAGAGACGGAGATCGGTGAGGCAGGAGAGGTGGGCCTGGGATGGAGAAGTCAAGAGAGGGCCAATAACGGGCGTCGGTTGTCCAGTGTAGAGCAAATAGATGGAAGGAGGGCGTCCCAAACACGAGAGAAAAGGTTCTGTCCAGAGATTAAATTTAAAGGGGCGTCCCAGACTAGGGAGGATGGAGGATGGAGGAAGGGGAGAAGAAATCCCAGAGTAAGCGGAACTAGGTAGTGGCGTCTCCAGGCTTACTAATCCGTATGCCTGCACTTTGTTCGAAGTAACTTAGGTGGGACCCATCAGTGATCCCTGCCTTGCACAACTCGCTAAACACTTCCAGTCAGAATAACCCCCCTGTACCACTACGCGCATCTATGTTCTCGAATAGCCTGTGGTTAGGCACCTTGTGAAAATCTTTCTTAGCATCCACACATCAATCATATGCCTCAACTCCTCAAATGCTCATATCAAGTTTCTAAGACATGAAATGCCCCCACAGATGCATGTTGACTATCCCCTAATATGTCGATGTTCTTCCAGATGCGAGTGGAGCTCTCTAATCATCGTCTCCCATAATATTCCTGCGGCTTCTGTCCGGTTCCTTCGTCTATCATCTCCCCACTTATCACCGATGCTCCTTTTTTATACAGAGTAAAAGACTGGCTGTTCTCCTGTCCACTGGGTCGTCAGTACTGTTCTGTTAGTTAGATTTAGTTCTTTTCTCTCTTTCTCAGTTCCTATTGAGAAAACAGGCTCAGTGTTAACCGCAAATTTTCATATTCTGTCTCGTATCTCTATTTGGAAGTCAGCAATACAACAATTTAAAGGAAAGTTTCTAAAGTTTGAGCAATACGGAACACTAACCCCACCTTTGTGGAATAAAAAGAGAGGTTCCTCAGCTATCTGTGTACCCTCGTTGTCAATATAAATTTTGAGCCATGGTTTTCAATACTCTTACGTTATGTGGTAGATGATTTAAAAAACAAACTTTACCAGATGTGCACAGAAAGACTTGGGCCAGCTCTATCTGGTCATATTTCACATTGTTTTGGAAATCTGCAACCAACAGGTTCATCGTCTGTGTAACCTCGTTTAATCCTTTACATCGATGCCATTGCAACCACATTTGTTCATATTGCCATATCGCCGTAGGGCAACAATTAATGTAAAATTGTGAAATGGGGGAATGGGAGAAAGGTCCGGGTGAAATTGGAAATTGGGGGTTCAATAAACTTGATTTTAGAGGAGGGTGCGATATACGGTCCAAGTGTAGGCTAACCAAATGGGCAATAAAGAGAGATTACCAAGAAGAGATTGCATATGGTAGAGAACCAATAAGTGGTAAATTACTCTATGGCTGCACGAAATTAGGAATTATCCGAAGGCAACAATAAATAGCAAATTAGTTGAAAGCAACAAAAATGGTTAATTAATTGGGGATTTCGAGGGCAGGCCCAGACATAGGGGATTATGGGTGAATTTAAACGCAAACAACAGGAATTCTGCAGATGCTGGAAATTCAAGCAATACACATCAAAGGTGCTGGTGAACGCAGCAGGCCAGGCAGCATCTCTAGGAAGAGGTGCAGTCGACGTTTCAGGCCGAGACCTTTCGTCAGGACTAACTAAAGGAAGAGTGAGTAAGGGATTTGAAAGTTGGAGGGGGAGGGGGAGATCCAAAATGATAGGAGAAGACAGGAGGGGGAGGGATGGAGCCAAGAGCTGGACAGGTGATTGGCAAAAGGGGATACGAGAGGATCATGGGACAGGAGGTCCGGGAAGAAAGACAAGGTGGGGGGGGGACCCAGAGGATGGGCAAGAGGTATATTCAGAGGGACAGAGGGAGAAAAAGGACAGTGAGAGAAAGAATGTGTGTATAAAAATGAGTAACAGATGGGGTACGATGGGGAGGTGGGGCCTAGCGGAAGTTAGAGAAGTCAACGTTCATGCCATGAGGTTGGAGGCTACCCAGACGGAATATAAGGTGTTGTTCCTCCAACCTGAGCGTGGCTTCATCTTTAAAGTAGAGGAGACCGTGGATAGACAGGTCAGAATGGGAATGGGATGTGGAATTAAAATGTGTGGCCACTGGGAGATCCTGCTTTCTCTGGCGGACAGAGCGTAGATGTTCAGCAAAGCGGTCTCCCAGTCTGCGTCGGGTCTCGCCAATATATAAAAGGCCACATCGGGAGCACCGGACGCGGTATATCACCCCAGTCGACTCACAGGTGAAGTGTTGCCTCACCTGGAAGGACTGTTTGGGGCCCTGAATGGTGGTAAGGGAGGAAGTGTAAGGGCATGTGTAGCACTTGTTCCGCTTACACGGATAAGTGCCAGGAGGGAGATCAGTGGGGAGGGATGGGGGGACGAATGGACAAGAGAGTTGTGTAGGGAGCGATCCCTGCAGAATGCAGAGGGAGGTGGGGGAGGGAAAGATGTGCTTAGTGGTGGGATCCCGTTGGAGGTGGCGGAAGTTACGGAGAATAATATGTTGGACCCGGAGGCTGGTGGGGTGGTAGGTGAGGACCGGAGAACCCTATTCCTAGTTGGGTGGCGGGAGGATGGAGTGAGAGCAGATGTACTTGAAATGGGGGAGATGCGTTTAAGAGCAGAGTTGATAGTGGAGGAAGGGAAGCCCCTTTCTTTAAAAAATGAAGACATCTCCCTCGTCCTAGAATGAAAAGCCTCATCCTGAGAGCAGATGCGGCGGAGACCGAGGAATTGCGAGAAGGGGATGGCGTTTTTGCAAGAGACAGGGTGATAAGAGGAATAGTCCAGATAGCTGTGAGAGTCAGTAGGCTTATAGTAGATATCAGTGGATAAGCTGTCTCCAGAGACCGAGACAGAGACAGAAAGATCTAGAAAGGGGAAGGAGGTGTCGGAAATGGACCAGGTAAACTTGAGGGCAGGGTGAAAGTTGGAGGCAAAGTTAATAAAGTCAACGAGTTCTGCATGCGTGCAGGAAGCAGCGCCAATGATGTCGTCGATATAGCGACGGAAAAGTGGGGGACAGATACCAGAATAGGCACGGAACATAGATTGTTCCACAAACCCAACAAAAAGGCAGGCATAGCTAGGACCCATACGGGTGCCCATAGCTACACCTTTAGTTTGGAGGAGGTGGGAGAAGCCAAAGGAGAAATTATTAAGAGTAAGGACAAATTCCGCTAGACGGAGCAGAGTGGTGGTAGAGGAGAACTGATTAGGTCTGGAATCCAAAAAGAAGCGTGGAGCTTTGAGACCTTCCTGATGGGGATGGAAGTATATAAGGACTGGACATCCATGGTGAAAATAAAGCGGTGAGGGCCAGGGAACTTAAAATCATCGAAAAGTTTAAGAGCGTGAGAAGTGTCACGAACATAGGTCGGAAGGGATTGAACAAGGGGGGATAAAAAAAGTGTCGAGGTATGCAGAAATGAGTTCGGTGGGGCAGGAGCAAGCTGAGACAATAGGTCGGCCAGGACAGGCAGGTTTGTGGATCTTGGGTAGGAGGTAGAAACGGGAAGTGCGGGTTGTGGGAACTATAAGGTTGGTAGCAGTGGATGGGAGATATCCTGAGCGGATAAAGTCGGTGATGGTGTGGGAGACAATGGCCTGGTGCTCCTTAGTGGGGTCACGATAGAGGGGTAAATAAGAGGAGGTATCCGCGAGTTGTCGCTGTGCCTCGGCAAGGTAGAGGTCAGTACGCCAGACTGCAACAGCACCCCCCTTATCGGCGGGTTTAATAATAAGGTTAGGATTAGTGCGGAGGGATTGGAGAGCAGAGCGTTCGGAAGGAGTGAGGTTGGAATGGGGACAAGGTGCGGTGAAGTCGAGATGGTTGATATCCCGTCGGCAATTAGCGATAAAGAGATCCAGAGCAGGCAGAAGACCAGAGTGGGGTGTCCATGAAGAAGAGGAGGGTTGAAGACGGGAGAAGGGGTCATCGGTGGGGGTGGAAGAGTCCTTGCCGAACAAGTAGGCTCGGGAACGGAGACGGCGGAAGAAAAGTTCCGCATCGTGGCGAACACGGAACTCGCTGAGGTGTGGGCGAAGGGGGACAAAGGTGAGGCCGTTACTGAGGACCGAGCGTTCTGCCTCCGACAGCTGAAGGTCGGAGGGGATGGTAAAGACCCGGCACGGATGAGAGCTGGGATCAGAGGGGGGAGGGGGGAGGCTGGGGGTGTCAATGGAGAGGGGAGGGTTGGGGTGAGAGGAAGATGGAGCCTCTGAGGACCCAGGAGCTGACGATGGGATCTGAAGGAGACGGGGTTGCAGAGTATTGGTGGGGGAAGGGGAGACGGGAGTCACAACAGCAGCACATAAAGACCCGGCCTGGAGTTCAAGGCTGGCGTCGCAGTTGGTGGTTGCGCAATCGCTGTGAAGGTGTCCATGGTCGTTGCTGCAGTCCGGGTTTTGAATATGCCCTGAGGAGTTGGAGCCGCCGAGATCAGTGGCAGGGGCTTGGGTGAGTATTTCTCCTCTATTGTATCTCTGTCCCTAAGTCTGTGGCTGTGCGTCTCTCTCTCCCTCTCTCTCTTTGCTTCCGAGTCTGTCTGTCTGTCTCTCTCTTTGTTTGCTTCCGTGTCCGTATCTATCTCTGTCTCTTTCTGTCTCATTCTCTCTCTCTCTGTCGCTGTGCTGGACCCTGTAATTGCAAGCAGGCTTCATGCAAAGATTTTGAGTGAGAGTAGGACTGTATGTTGTAAAGGTGAAAATGAAATATTTCGAGGGAGCCTGAGAGGAATCCTCCTCACTCGCAAAGTGTGGACTAAGCTGTCATCCAGAGTGATGGATGTGGGTTCGATTGCAACATTTAAGAGATACGGGGATGGCAGGGCTATGCAATAATGCAGGTACAGATCGATGGGACTCGGTATAACAATTCGTCTTCCACATCCGAAGGCGTCTGGATGCTACTTTTCCGCTGTACGTTAGAACATGTGTACATGGCAAAACCCGGGGGATTAACAGAATGTGGGAAGAATTGGATTTATGTAGGATGGGTGTGAATAGTTTGCTGATAATCGCCAAGAACTAACGGGGCTAAGAGGACTCCTTCGTGCAAAGGACGGTGCCTCAAGAATGCGGCCTCACCAAGGAGTTTCACCATCCGAAACAAGCGCATTTTCTTGCAATACCATCGGGGAGAAGGTGCACATGCCTGAGACCCACACACGGTGATTCAGGAATGACCCGTGGACGCGAGACCGCTAGTGCCTTATCCATTTAACACATTTATTTACTTATTTTCCATTTGTTTCTAATTTTATGATTTTCCACTGCACTGCAATCGCATAACAAAAACTCACAACAAATAAATCAGTGATAATAAAGCTGATATTAATTCTGTTGTGATGCTGGAAAATGTGCTAACAGTAATCAGTGTTTTATTGACTTTACCAGTCGTATAAAGGGGTAAGTAAACACGATCACCAATTGTTCCCTGAACCTGGTTTGAGTCACAGCATAAATGCAGATGTTTGTGCAACAACTGAGAAGTTGGAGCATGAATCCTATCTCCGATACAAAAGTAGGAAGATACAACGAATAATATCCCACATTATACATTTGCCTCCATATTGAATACAAGGTAAATACCGCCCATAACACAATGAAGTTACCGGAGATAAATAATAACAACACTATGGATTTCCTCCGGCTCTCGATCTCGGGATCTCTGGAGTTCTTTTCGCTTTTCTGACTCCGGAGTCTCCTGCGGGCTCTGCTGGCCACGAAAATGTGTCTGACTGTTAAAGCATTGAGCAGTGAAATCACAACAAATGGGATACAGGGGTTGAGAATATAATGAAGGAACACAATTATTGTCCAGGTTAATGAAACCATAACACGGACATCCATGTAACAAAACCAAGGAGTATTTTCTAATCTGTACCGAGGTGCGTACATGAAATACCAAAACAGATTTTTCAGACCGCTCAGTACAATGACCGTTCCCAGAACAGTAGTCGCGGTTTTCTCTCTGCAATACCTGGCTTTCAGCCTTTGGCTACAAATGGCAATAAATCGGTCAAAGGTGAACGAGACCGTGAACCAGACGGAGCAGTCCGTGACAGCGTGAAGAAAGACTGCGTGAATATTGCACACGGAGATCCTAAATACAAATCGCATTCGAAGAACAATGGGAATCTGCCTCAGTATTACATCAAAGATAACGACCAGCAAATCGGCCGCCGCCATGGCCAGCAGGTAGCGGGTAACGCAATTGGAGAGACCGCATTTTCCCCGAGACAGGACAACAACAGTCAACAGGTTAACTGTGAGGATAACGAATGCGAATATATTACCATGTCAGTTGAAAACGTTCTTCTCGAGAGCGCACTTGGAGTACTGCAGTCCTCAAAGAAGCAATCGGAAATAAATTGGTTGAACAAAACTGTGCAAACGGATTCTTGAAAACAAATCTTAATTATACAGTATTTCATATAATATTAACTGACGTAATCAAGGGATCGTAGCAATTTTGACATGGTCATGTTGGGTATTGTTAAGTGTCCACATCCGGTCTTTTTTTCACCGTTTTTATGGTTTTTGCACGTCTGCAAAATTCTCTAACACACTCATTTGCACTTGGAAGCACAGTTTCTCACAGAAAGAAAAAGACCTGGAACTTCCGACATGTCAAAGCAGCCAGTTAACATGCTCAGTGGTTCGGTTGTTTACAGTCTCTGTTTATATACCCATTGATCTCACTGAATTCGGCTTCTTTTATATTCCGTCTTTCCTTCAGGATCATTAATTGGACATAAGTGACTCAAAATAAACAAACGTGCAGTATGTGATGCCAATCAGAGAAAGTCACAATGAGAATGGAGAAGTGCGGATCTCGGTGCTCTGGTTCCAGCCGTAGTAGTCACAGTCATAGTCATAGTCATACTTTATAATCCCGGGGGAAATTGGTTTTCGTTACAGTTGCACGATAAATAATAAATAGTAATAGAACCATAAATAGTTAAATAGTAATGTGTAAATTATGCCAGGAAATAAATCCAGGACCAGCCTATTGGCTCAGGGTAGCAAGTATATATGACGATACCAGTAACAAATCACAATTCATCAACGCACCCATACAGGAGCTAAAACTGGATGCACATTTTCTATAACTAATATTTTATTACACAAATCAAACGACAGCTCTGCCGACTTACCGGGAACTCCTAGAACAGCCAAAATAGGATAATATATCTTCTGGACCATACGAATGATCAGAAATATATTCCACACAAAAATCATCTCTATGTAACAAAACAGTCTCTATTTATTCTTCTCGTCGTCTAAATCGGGCCACCCGAATGTAGAATGGCTTTTCAAAAAGAACCCCGTTTAAATAGCAAAAAATAAAGAACCTTCCCTTCTGGTTAAATGGCATTATTAGTCTGCTGCTGATCACAATCCCGAAACAAGTTTCCAAAATAAATCCCTTCATATTATTGTCTGTGTGTGTGTGTGTGTGTGTGTGTGTGTGTGTGTGTGTTGCATAATATTCTGAAGTCATCGTGACATGGTTGTGTGGTGAATCTCATCCAGCGCTGGAAAATTGTTGATGCGCCGCGGAGAAGAGAAGACAAATTACCTCCGTTCATCCGCATGCTCGCACAAGACGTCATCTAGTTTCCTTTAAATTCTCCATCTCAACTGACCAGTTTATTGTGGTTATCTGCAACCAAAGACAAAGTTTGAATCTTCAATTCACTAACTTCTTACTTCGTTAACTATCGTTACCTTCACAGGGTATATCTGAACGATAACGTCACCCTACGCCTGTCAACGTTCAATGGTGCAATGGAATATCCTTGTTAATGTCCTGATATTTCTGCACACAGATTCCATTAACAAAAGAACTTTGGAGATCTCTTCAATGTTTTTTTTCTATATTAAAGACATTGCCTCTGGCATTCTTCCATCTGCGTTGTTAACGGTATACAAAAAGTCATTACTGGCTACAAGATAATATTTTCTTTCACTGACTGACTCCCGAGATTAGTTCAGCTAAACATCTCATCGCGAAACTGACACAAATGTTCCCTTTGTCTCCATGCATGCTCGCAACCGATTTAAAACCTGGATTGTGAAGAGGAAAAAAACTGTCTACTGAAATCAGTTCAGAGAGAAGCACAAGTCAACTGCAATCATTTTCATGTGATCAGATATAAATCACCCACGTGCATGAAAACATAATTGCCATGTGTATTTACGGAATATATTCGCTTCCAGTTGTTCCCAATACAGTTCAATCGATCGAGAGACCTGCATTTCAAATGCCGGCTGCACCATTTTGCATGCCCATGTGCCTTTCTACAAAAAACATGATTGAAATCTTTCCACGAGGATCAATGCTGTTCTTAGATATATTCAGTCAGTAGTCATGTCCTTCTAAATACAGACCATCGATATTCTACTTAACATCTCCCCGCACTAATCAAATTTTATTCTCCCCGCATTGTCATCAAATAACCCTAATTCTACACCATTTGTTCCAACTGTATCCGAGATAGCACCAAAGTGAATGAAACTCGCTTGGAGTGACTTCCACAAATTGCGCGTACCTTGATGATCCTGGTTCTACTATCACACAGGACGATGAAAGGAATTCAGTCAGTGCAATCAGCAGAACAGAGATGTTTGATGGCGAAAACAATGCCCTCTATGCTGAATTGCACTGATTGTAATGCAAAGGCTGTGCCTGATGTGGAAGATCAAATACCAGATCTGATCAATATATTAGTAATTGCTCTGTCGCGGTCAAATGAATAAGGAAGTGGAGCGAAAAGTGAGGAATTAATCAGCATTTCGAAATTGGCTATGGATTATGTTATTCCTGTTCTGTGCGAGGATATCCAGCATGTCTTCGAAGCTTAAAGAAACAAGACCATATGGCTCAGACTGAATTTCTAGCCCAATTAGTTTGGCCGATGTCAATACTGTAATGAGTACACTACAGCGAGCTTGTTCAACCTTCTCACCATTCCCCGTTCTAGTCATAGTCATAGTCATACTTTATTGATCCCGGGGGAAATTGGTTTTCGTTAGAGTTGCGCCATAAATAATATATAGTAATAAAACCATAAATAGTTAAATAGTAATATGCAAATTATGCCAGTAAACTATGAAATAAGTCCAGGACGAGCCTATTAGCTCAGGATGTCTGACCCTCCAAGGGAGGAGTTGTAAAGTTTGATGGCCAGAGGCAGGAATGACTTCCTATGACGCTCTGTGTTGCATCTCGGTGGAATGAGTCTCTGGCTGAATGTACTCCTGTGCCCACCCAGTACATTATGTAGTGGATGGGAGACATTGTCCAAGATGGCATGCACCCTAGACAGCATCCTCTTTTCAGACACCACCGTCAGAATCCAGTTCCATCCCCACAGCATCACTGGCCTTAGGAATGAGTTTGTTGATTCTGTTGGTGTCTGCTACCCTCAGTCTGCTGCCCCAGCACACAACAGCAAACATGATCACACTGGCCACCACAGACTCGTAGAACATCCTCAGCATGTCCGGCAGATGTTAAAGGACCTCAGTCTCCTCAGGAAATAGAGATGGCTCTGACCCTTCTTGTAGACAGCCTCAGTGTTGTTTGACTAGTCCAGTTAATTGTCAATGCGTATCCCTGGGTATTTGTAATCCTCCACCATATCCACACTGACCCTCTGGATGGAAACAGGGGTCACCGGTACCTTAGCTCTCCTCAGGTCTACCACCAGCTCCTTAGTCTTTTTCACATTAAGCTGCAGATAATTCTGCTCACACCATGTGACAAAATTTCCTACCGTAACCCTGTACTCAGCCTCATCTCCCTTGCTGATGCATCCAACTATGGCAGAGTCATCCGAAAACTTCTGAAGATGACAAGACTCTGTGCAATAGTTGAAGTCCGACATGTAAATGGTGAAGAGAAAGGGAGACAAGACAGTCCCCTGTGGAGCCCCAGTGCTGCAGATCACTCTGTCGGACACACATTGTTGCAAGCACACGTACTGTGGTCTGCCAGTCAGGTAATCAAGAATCCATGACAGCAGGAAAGCATCCACCTGCATCGCTGTCAGCTTCTCCCCCAGCAGAGCAGGGCGGATGGTGTTGAACGCACTGGAGAAGTCAAAAAACATGACCGTCACAGTGCTCGCTGGCTTGTCCAGGTGGGCGTAGACACGGTTCAGCAGGTTCTCTGTTCTGAAGAGCTGTAATTTCATATCAAAGTCCCATCAGCCACAGGATCTGCTACCAAGATATAAGTTTCCATTTTTCCTTCTCGTTCATCAGCGACATTCCCTTGTTCAGTTCGACTTTCACATTGTTCTATTCCATTCAAATCTAGCCAACACCTCCCCCCAAAAAAACTCCCGATGTCCTTTTAGATTTCTTGTTGGGCAATTTATCTAGTTTGAAGTTGAGGCATGTGCCTGCTGTGTATCCTCCGATAGCCTCTCCACCTCGGACTCGCACTTCGTTGAAAGATACTCCAACAATTAACTGATATGTCCATATTAGCTTGAGGATTCGAATAATAATTCGGATTACTGCCTCGTTATTGAGGTATAATGCCTCATATACGACACCTTATCAAGACTTTCAGAAATTCCATGGAACAGCATCCACCATCCACCTGCCTGTTATTTCCTCATCGAATTCCAACAGATTTGTCAGTCAAGATTCCTGTTAAGGAATCCTTGCTCACTTTGGCCATTTTACCATGTGCCCGAAACCTCACCGTTAATAATGTAGTTTATTGTCTTGCCAACCATTAAATTCATTTATCGTGGACCCAGTAAGAAGCAATGGCAGAAGCGCAAAGACCGCTAACCTGCTCACATAAACCATTTATTACAGACAAACAGAGAAAAAAAACTATCAAGTAAGCATCTAAGTCACCTTAGATTACAGAAACTACGACACTAAGCATTTAGTAACTGTCACAACCGTAGGTAGTTTGCAAAAGAAAAAGAAAAAGGAAAGTGTTGTTTTTCAGTTAGTGCGTGGATTCCACTTCCGCGGTGTTGCTCGGGGTATTCAGTGCTCTGCGGATTGTTTCCTCCGATGTCTCATTGTTTGCCTTTGGACTAGTTTTTCACTTTATATCACAGCTGTCACGTCTGCTTTCGTGCTGGTTTCAGCTTACATTGTATTTATTGCTTTTAACCAATTTAGGATAATTTAATATGCGCTGTATTTTCAATGTCGTCCAATGTAGTTGCTGTCTTTGGGGCTTATTGCTTCATCTGGGCACCTGGGTTGGCCGGTTGGTCCTGAGCTCCTACGTGTTCCATGGTGTATTTCAGAGCGTATGCCAATGTCGTACTGGAATCTTGTGTCATGAAACTCAAACCGATTTCTTCTGTGTACAGTAACGTGAGTGATTTCAGTTCTTCAAGATCCAACGTAGCATTCCTGAGTTCTTGTTAGTTTTCCTGGTTAAATTTTTAAAATAACTTTTTGTTTTGCTTAAATCGTTGAAGTCTCTGTGACTCCTGCATTTGAGGTCAGTAGGGACCCGGGCAGTACGACAGAGCCGGAAACATAACTCGGCATGATTCTGTGTAGGATCAGATATCGCAAGGAAGAATGCCACTGTCAGTGGGAACGAACATCAGATGCAGGAAATGATCCAGCCTCTCTCTCTGCCATCAAGGAAAATCTAAGTCCCTTGCAATCAGCTCAACAACGACGTCGGGCGGAGAGTTCAGATAGCACCGCAAAATATGCCTTCTCCGAAGCGCTCTGACTGAAGTCCCTAGAGGTGCCACGCGTTTATAACCCAGCGTGCTCTGGTGTTCGAACTGAGGCCGCAAATGTTTCCTACCTAGGCTGGAGTCGATACGCTTGTAGAATAAATTTTTGCCTATTCAATAAACTATTTATTCCCAGCTAAGACAAGCTCCCGTGGAAAGTAATCTACTTCCCTGCAATGTTCCTTTAGGTCGCCCTTTTGTGTCACCCGCAGTTCTGTCGAAGGTTCGCAAATGGAGGCACGCATCCCGTGAAACTCTGAACCTATAATTGCATCAGGTGCCTGGAGTACATATAATTTCCACCAACGTTGTCTTGACAGCGGTCCGTAATTTACTTTCAAGTTTTGGCAAACATCTTGTAAACATTTTGGAGCAACTTTAAAACCTTCTTTCCGATTTTCATCCATAGAGGAATGGTCAGACAGAAAGGACTAATCAAGGTGTGGAAACACTCTCTTTGTTACCTTGGCTCTGCCTTTTCCCTTTCCTGAGCGAAAAGTGAAAATCGGGGTTCAGTCTGTCTATCAGTTTGTCGAGCACTCTAAACAGCAATGGTTTAAAGCCAAGAGGACTTTGGTTCTTACTTCCGCAGGACACCGATTCCATGCCAACAGGAGGAGAAGACTGGGTCCTTCTTTTTGTCTGGTCAGCCGGCTTGGCTGTCTACACAAGACGTTCCCTGAAAATTGAATCCGGAGCTTAGCTCCTCGCTTCGTTAGGCCCTTTAGGATTGTTAAGATGATTATTCCTTTAATTTATAGATTACAGATTCCCACGTCTCTCCAGAATGATCCCACGTTTCCAATCTCTAAACTTAACTCCCTAGTCTGAAGTACTAAGCCTCCCACTACTCCGAGAATCATACGCGGAGAGCTTGGTTACACTATCCGCAGATTGTCTGGCACCCGACAAGTTTACATAGAAACATAGAAACATACAAAATAGGTGCAGGAGTAGGCCATTCGGCCCTTCGAGCCTGCACCGCCATTTATTATGATCATGGCTGATCATCCAACTCAGAATCCCGCCCCAGCCTTCCCTCCATACCCGCTGACCCCCGTAGCCACAAGGGCCATATCTAACTCCCTCTTAAATATAGCCAATGAACTGGCCTCAACTGTTTCCTGTGGCAGAGAATTCCACAGATTCACCACTCACTGTGTGAAGAAGTTTTTCCTAATCTCGGTCCTAAAAGGCTTCCCCTATATCCTCAAACTGTGGCCCCTCGTTCTGGACTTCCCCAATATCGGGAACAATCTTCCTGCATCTAGCCTGTCCAATTCCTTTAGGATCTTATACGTTTCAATCAGATCCCCCCTCAATCTTCTAAATTCCAACGAGTACAAGCCCAGTTCATCCAGTCTTTCTTCATATGAAAGTCCTGCCATCCCAGGAATCAATCTGGTGAACCTTCTTTGTACTCCCTCTATGGCAAGGATGTCTTTCCTCAGATTAGGGGACTAAAACTGCACACAATACTCCAGGTGTGGTCTCACCAAGGCCTTGTACAACTGCAGTAGTACCTCCCTGCTCCTGTACTCGAATCCTCTCGCTATAAATGCCAGCATACCATTCGCCTTTTTCACCGCCTGCTGTACCTGCATGCCCACTTTCAATGACTGGTGTATAATGACACCCAGGTCTCGTTGCACCTCCCCTTTTCCTAATCGGCCACTATTCACATAATAATCTGTTTTCCTATTTTTGCCACCAAAGTGGATAACTTCACATTTATCCACATTAAATTGCTTCTGCCATGAATTTGCCCACTCACCCAACCTATCCAAGTCACCCTGCATTCTCTTAGCATCCTCCTCACAGCTAACACTGCCACCCAGCTTCGTGTCATCCGCAAACTTGGAGATGCTGCATTTAATTCCCTCATCCAAGTCATTAATATATATTGTAGACAACTGGGGTCCCAGCACTGAGCCTTGCGGTACCCCACTAGTCACCGCCTGCCATTCTGAAAAGGTCCCGTTTATTCCCACTCTTTGCTTCCTGTCTGCTAACCAACTCTCCACCCACACCAATACCTTAACCCCAATACCGTGTGCTTTAAGTTTGCACACTAATCTCCTGTGTGGGACCTTGTCAAAAGCCTTCTGAAAATCCAAATATACCACATCCACTGGTTCTCCCCTATCCACTCTACTAGTTACATCCTCAAAAAATTCTATGAGATTCGTCAGACATGATTTTCCTTTCACAAATCCATGCTGACTTTGTCCGATCATTTCACTGCTTTCCAAATAGGCTGTTATCACATCCTTGATAACTGACTCCAGCTGTTTCCCCACCACCGACGTTAGGCTAACCGGTCTATAATACCCCGGTTTCTCTCTCCCTCCTTTTTTAAAAAGTGGAGTTACATTAGTCACCCTCCAATCCTCAGGAACTAGTCCAGAATCTAACGAGTTTTGAAAAATTATCACTAATACATCCACTATTTCTTGGGCTACTTCCTTAAGCACCCTGGGATGCAGACCATCTGGCCCTGGGGATTTATCTGCCTTCAATCCCTTCAATTTACCTAACACCACTTCCCTACTAACATGTATTTCGCTCAGTTCCTCCATCTTACTGGCCCTTCTGTCCCCTACTATTTCTGGAAGATTATTTATGTCCTCCTTAGTGAAGACAGAACCAAAGTAATTATTCAATTGGTCTGCCATGTCCTTGCTACCCATAATCAATTCACCTGTTTCTGTCTGCAGGGGACCTACATTTGTCTTTACCAGTCTTTTACTTTTTTCATATCTATAAAAGCTTTTACAGTCCGTTTTGATGTTTCCTGCCAGTTTTCTCTCATAATCTTTTTTCCCCTTCCTAATTAAGCCCTTTGTCCTCCTCTGGTGAACTCTGAATTTCTCCCAGTCCTCAGGTGAGCCACTTTCTCTGGCTAATTTGTATGCTTCTTCTTTGCAATTGATACTATCCCTAATTTCTCTTGTCAGCCATGGGTGCACTACCTTCCTTGATTTATTGTTTTGCCAAACTGGAATGAACAATTGTTGTAGTTCATCCATGCAACCATTAAATGCTTGCCATTGCATATCCACCGTCATTCCTTTAAGTGTCATTTGCCAGTCTATCTTAGCTAATTCACGTCTCATACCTTCAAAGTTACCCCTCTTTAAGTTCAGAACCTTTGTTTCTGAAATAACTATGTCACTCTCCATCTTAATGAAGAATTCCACCATATTATGGTCACTCTTACCCAAGGGGCCTCTCACGACAAGGTTGCTAATTAACCCTTCCTCATTGCTCAAAACCCAGTCCAGAATAGCCTGCTCTCTAGTTGGTTCCTCGACATGTTGGTTCAAAAAACCATCCCGCATACATTCCAACGAATCCTCTTTAGGCGCAGTTCCAGGGTTAAGTCGATCTGGAGGAATAAAGTCCGAAAGAAAGGATTTGGGTTCTGGTCCTGGAAATTTTGGATTTCGACCTGCTGACCGAATTTCATCGGCTTCACCCTGATCGTCCTCAGCTTTCAGGAGTCCACTTTTGACGTGAACGTTTATTTACACCCAGAGGTCGTTTTCAAAGGTTATTTTTTTTCAGTTAGCAGGTGGATTACCGTCGATGGGCTGAAAGAGAGCGTAGAAGTTTTCCGCTATCACCACTGATACCGCACCTCCGCCTCATTCGACAGGTCGATGTCGATACTTTCGGAGAATATTCATTTGCCTATTGAATAAATTACTTATTCGGAAGTCAGAAAAGATCTCGAGGAAAGTAGTTTACTTCCCACTAATGTCCTTCTAGGTCGGCCTTTTGTGCACCAGAGGTTAGGGTGGAGGTTCCCAAAATTGGGCACGCATCCCGTGAAACTCCGGACCTTATTAGAACATCTTCAGATGTTTCTTACAGCTGTCATCCACATACGAATGGTCGGACAGAGAAGACTAACCAAGATTGGGGTCGCACCATTCTTCGTTGCCTTTTTGTCTGGTAACAATCCTCTTGCAGAGAACATTTCAATTGTGCGGAGATAGCTCATAACACCCTTCAGGACTCTTCACTTAGCATGTCTTCTTCCGAATTCCAAATTGGGTTTAAGCCTCCTCTCTTTCCTAGGCGGGAAGTGAAGTTCCGTGTTCTGTCTGCTGAACAGTTTGTCGAGCGCTCTTAGCAGCAAAAACTTAAAGCCAAGAGGACTTTGGTACTTACTTTGGCAAGGCACCAATTACATGCCAACAGGAGGCGACGACTGGGTTCTTCTTTTTGTGTGGTCAGCGGGTTTGCCTCTCGACCCAACACGTCCCCTGAAACTTGAATCCCGGAGCCTAGTTCCACGCTTCCTTTGGGCCTTTTAGAATTCATAAGAGGATCAATCCTCCAAGGTACCGATTACAGTTTACTCATCTCTCCGAATCCATCCCAACATTCCAGACAATATGGTTGTGGATCCTTGTCAGGTGAAACTCTGACCGAATCCTCTAAACCTAAATCTCGACCCAGGAATCCTTTACAGCCTCCTCCTACGCCTCCCCATACTCCAAGAACCTGTTTGCACTCTCCGCAGATTGCTTCACTTCTGGCGAGCTAAGGCGCAGTTCTAGCACCTAGTCGATTGGGAGGGGTCTAATCCGGAATAAAGTAGTTTCGTTCTGGTCCAGGATATTTTGGATTCCGACCTAATTGCTGACTGTCATTTGCTTCACCCCAATCACTCTCAGTTGTCAGGAGTCTACTTTTGAAGTGGTGGTTCATTCACAACCAGGGCCGTTTTTAAAGGATTTTTTTTCAGTTAGTATGTGGATTGTGGGCCTGCAGTGTTTCGTGGATTGTTTGCCCTTTATGTCTTATTATTTGTCTTTGGCGTAGCACTGGGTTTTTACTTTGATTGGCAGATAGCTGTACTAAGCACAAGGTTGTGATTGTGGGAGATTTTAATTTTCCACACATAGAGTTCTGTAAAAGGGCTGGATGGTTTGGAGTTTGTCAAATGTATGCAAGATAGATTTTGCAGCAATACATAGAGGTACCAACTAGAGAAGGGCAGTGTTGGATATCCTGTTAGGGAATGAAATAGTGCAGGTGACGGAGGTATGTGATGAGGAGCACTTCGGGTCCAGTGATCACAATACCATTAGTTTCAATATAATTATGGAGAAGGATAGGACTGGACCCAGGGTTGAGATTTTTGATTGGAGAAAAGCTAACTTTGAGGAGATGTGGAAGGATTTAGAAGGAGTGGATTGGGACAATATGTTTTAAGGAAAGGATGTAATAGAGAGATGGAGGTCATTTAAAGGTGAAATTTTGAGGGTACAGGATCTTTATGTTCCTGTTAGGTTGAAAAGAAAGGTTAAAAGTTTGAGAGAGCCATGGTTTTCAAGGGATATTGGAAACTTGGTTGGAAAAAGAGAGGGATCTACAATCAATATATGCAGCTTGGACTTAATGAGGTGCTCGAGGAATATAAAGAATGTAAAAAGAATCTTAAGAAAGAAATTAGAAAACCTAAAAGAAGATACGAGGCTGCTTTGGCAGGTAAGGTGAAAATAAATCCAAAGGTTTTCTACAGTTATATTAATAGAAAAAGGATAGTGAGGGATAAAATTGGTCCCTTAGAGAATCAGAGTGGACGGCTATCTGCGGAGCCAAAAGAGATGGGGGAGATTTTGAACATATTCTTTTCTTTGGTATTAACTAAGGAGAAGGATATTGCATTGTGTAAGGTAAAGGAAACAAGAAGGTGACATAGTCCGGTCCGTGAAGTCTGCATTCCAGTTCACGGTCCGGTCCATGGACTCAAGACTCCAGGTCTTCCAGCTATCCCTCGTTTGGTTGACTTTATCATAGGCACCTGATTCCCATCTTTGGGCTTGGCATAGAAGTAGCCTTGGGGTTGAGTGTGGCTGATGGTTTGTTTTGTCAGTCCCCCTTGGAGCAACCTGCTGATGGAAGGAACCATTCGTGATCTCTAGGCCTGGTTGGAGGACCACTGCTTCATGAAGCCTTGCTACAACTCGGTGGCGTAGTCTTTGCGTTATGGATTCGGCCGTTTCCTGGGCCAGCTGAGTGGCTGCAAGCCACTCCAAGCTAGGTAGGCATCCGGCTGTTTCTGTAGCCAGCTGAGGTTGCTGGCCAAACTGAGACTCGGAGCTTCCCTGGAGCAGAGATGGAACTGTCTGTTGTTCTTTGGTGTTTGTCTCTTCTTGTCCTCGCCTCTGTGGGGTAAGCCAGGTCGTTTTGCCGTTGCCCTGCGTGGGGTCCTGTCCTGTCTTGTCCTCTCCTCCTTGGGGTAAATCAGGCCGTTTTGCCGTTGCCCTGCGGGGAGTCCTGTCTTATCTTGGCTTGTCCTTGCCTCTGTGGGGTAAGTCAGGCCGTTTTTCCTTTGCCCTGTAGGGGGATCTGCCTTGTCTTGTCTTGCCTCTGTTGGGTAAGTCCGGCCGTTCTGCCGTTACGTGACGGAGAGACCAGTCCCACCTTGGTGTGGAGATGTAGTTCAATCCTGGCTTGTTTTAGGATAAGTCCTGGCTCTATGTCTACGTACTGTCCTGTCTCATGTGTGTGTCATGTAAAAGATGAGTCCCAGCTTGTCGAAGGATAAGTCCCGCCTCTATGTTGATGTTCGGTACACAGTCTGTCTCCAGGCTCCGAGAACCTAAGTCCTGAAGATCCCTCAGCCAAGCTCCAAGAACCCAAGTCTCGAAGATCCCGCAGCAAGCTCCAAAAACCCAAGCCTCGACGATCCCGCAGCCAATCTCTAAGAACCTAAGCCTCGACGACCCCGTAGCCGAGCTCCAAGAACCCAAACCTCGACGATCCCGCAGCCGAGCTCCAAGAACCCAAGCCTCGACGATCCCGCAGCCGAGCCCCGAGAACCCAAGCCGCGACGATCCCGCAGCCGAGCTCCAAGAACCCAAGTCTCGCCGATCCCGCAGCCAATCTCCAAGAACCCAAGCCTCGACGATCCCGCAGCTAAGCTCCAAGAACCCAAGCCTGAGGACTCCAGCCTGCAGCCAAGCTCAAGACTCGAGCTCCAGCCTGCAGCCAAGCTCAAGACCCGAGACCCCAGCCTCAAGCCTCATGAGCAAAGATCCCAGCCTGTCTCCAAGCTCAGGCACCTAGACCCCAGTCACATCATGTTCTAAAGCCATGTCATGCCCTTGCCTGGTTCTGGGGTCCGAGGCCGAGGCAAGACCCAGGTTCTGGGTGCTTGTCCGGTCTCGGGCTGAAGTCGGAGCCTTGTCTCCTAGTCCATGGTTTCTTGTCCTGGTCCCGCTTTCCCTAGCCCAAATTTGCGTTCTTGTCCCTGCTCCTGGTCTGAATCCTGTCACGTACCTTCTGTACTCAAGTCCTGTTCCTTGTACTTCATTGTCTGTGTCTCGCATTTGGGTCCGTTGTGACAGAAGGGTAATTATGGAAAGTATGACGATTAAAGAAGAAGAGGTACTGTCACAGTGGCGGGGACATTGGGAGCAAGGGTGGACCCCAATGCAAGACAGAAATTCTGAGGTTAATTAAATTTAATTTATTGTTCGAAGCCAGGAGTAGGAATAGCAGACTTAGGACTACGACTAGGCTGGGACCAAGGGTCTGGGCTAGGACTCGGAATCGGCTCCTAGAACTAGAGGAGACATGAAGAGGCTAGGGTATGGACTCCGAGCCCGAGACTGGGCAAGGACCCAGTACCTGGGTCTTGCCTCGAGCTCGGACACCAGAACCAGGCATGGACATGACGTGGACTAGGGAGAGGAGGAACATGGAAAACAGAGCCTCGGTCTCGGGAGAGCAGGTACATGGAACCATGGACACATACACAGAACACAGAGTCGGGACCCCTCCTTGGTTACAGGACATAGGGCCGGGACTCATGAACTTCCGCGGGGCAACGGCAAGACGGCCTGACTTACCCCACGGAGGCAATGACAAGACAAGACAAGACATGACCCCCCGCGGAGCAACGGCAAAACGGCCTGACTTACGCCATGGAGGCGAGGACAAGACAAGACAAACACCAAAGAACAACACAGTTCCTATCTATCTCCAGCGATAGAACTGGACCGAGGAGCAGGCGAGGGCTACAGACGAGGGCTAGAGGCGAGAGGGGCAGAGAAGGGATTCAGACAGGGGGTAGGACAGGAATCACAGACCGCCAGATCCAGGACTCGGACGTGGTACTCGGATGCCGCCGGAGCCAGGACGTGGTACTCGGATGCCGCCGGAGCCAGGACGTTGTACTTGGAACCTCCGGGTATTGGCGAGCTCTATACTCGGCCCAGGAACAGTAGACAGCGGCTCCTGATTCTCTCCGGCGGGTTAACTGACGGACCCACCCTGACGAGGAAACTTTGCAAGCTCGCTTCGGCGAGGTAACTGGACTGGGTTGTTCCAGTGAGGAAGGGCGAATTACCGGCAGTCTCTTCGGCAGAGACTAGGCTTGCTCCGGCCAGATGACATCGGCACACAGTACCTTTGATGACTTTGCAGACACTCCCGCGCCGAATGGCTGAAAGCCAGAGACTATAAACTACCGTTTCAGCCGAGCGTTAATTGCCTCGAATCACCAAAGCCGAGGGACACGGGAAAACAGGGAATCAACGGTTCGGATCGTAACATAAACAAGGTAAATAAGGGACCCCGATCCAAACCATGACAAGTACTGGCGCTTTTGAGGAATATAAAAGTGGATAAGTCTACGGGTCTGGACAAGATATTCCCTCGGACCTTGAGGGAAGTTAGTATGAAAATAGCAGGGGCTCTGACAGAAATATTTCAAATGTCATTAGAAACGGGGATGGTGCCGGAGGATTGGCGTGTTGGTTATGTGGTTCTATTGTTTAAAAAGGGTTCTAAGAGTCAACCTCGCAATTATCGGCCTGTGAGTTTGACGTCAGTGGTGGGTAAATTGATGGAAAGTATTCTTAGAGATGGTATATATAATTATTTGGATAGACAGGGTCTGATCAGCAACAGTCAACATGGATTTGTGCGTGGAAGGTCATGTTTGACAAATCTTATTGAATTTTTTGATGAGGTTACTAGAAAAGTTGACGAGGATAAAACGGTGGATGTTGTCTGTATGGACTTCAGTAAGGCCTTTGACAAAGTTCCACACAGAAGGTTAGTTAGGAAGGTTCAGTCGTTAGGCATTAATATCGAAGTAGTAAAATGGATTCAGCAGTGGCTGGATGGGTGACGCCAGTGAGTAGTGGTGGATAACTGTTTGTCAGATTGGAGGACGGTGTCTAGCGGTGTGCCTCAGGGATCTGTACTGGGTCCAATGTTGTTTGTCATATATATTAATGATCTGGATGATGGGGTGATAAATTCGATTAGTAAGTATGCAGATAATGCTAAGATAGGTGGCATTGTAGATAATGAAGTAGGTTTTTAAAGCTTGCAGAGAGATTTAGGCCAATTAGAAGAGTGGGCTGAAAAATGGCAGATGGTGTTTAATGCTGAAAAATGTGAAGTGCTACATTTTGGTAGGACTAATCAAAATAGGATATACATGGTAAATGGTAGGACATTGAAGAATGCTGTAGAACAGAAGGATCTAGGAATAATGGTACATAGTTCTCTGAAGGTGGAATCTCATGTGGATAGGGTGGTGTAGAAAGCTTCTGGTATGCTGGCCCTTATTAATCAGAGCATTGAGTATAGGAGTTGGGATGTAATGTTGAAATTGTATAAGGCATTGGTGAGGCCAAATTTGGAGTATTGTGTACAGTTCTGGTCACTGAATTATAGGAAAGATGTCAATAAAATTGAGAAATTACAGAGGAAATTTACTAAAATGTTGCCTGGGTTTCATCTCCTAAGTTACAGAGAAAGGTTGAACAAGTTAGGTCTTTATTCTTTGGAGCGTAGAAGGTTGAGAGGGGACTTGACAGAGGTATTGAAAATTATGAGGGGGATAGATAGAGTTGATGTGGATAGGCTTTTTCCATTGAGAGTGGGGGAGATTCAAACAAGAGAACACGAGTTGAGAGTTAACGGGCAAAAGTTTAGGGGTAACATGAGGGGGGACGTCTTTACTCGGAGAGTGGTAGCTGTGTGGAACGAGCTTCCAGTAGAAGTGGTTGAGGCAGGTTCGATAGTGTCGTTTAAAGTTAAATTGGATAGCTATATGGACAGGAAAGTAATGGAGGTTTATGGGCTGAGTGCAGGTCGGTGGGACTAGGTGAGAGTAAGAGTTCGGCAGCACTCTCGGTCTCTTTCTCTCTCTCTCTCTGTCCCTCACCCTCTTTCTCTCCCTGTTCTGTGTCTCTATCTGTATCTATCTCTGTCTCCGTGTCTCTCCCTGTCTCTTTCTCTGACCCTGTCGCTGCCACTGTCACTCTCCGTGTCCCATTCCATGTCCCTGTAAACGCAAACAGAGCTTTATTCAAAGATGTTCGGTCGGGTGCAACTGGAGGTCATGGGATAAAGCTGAAAAGTGAAATATTTAGAGGGACTCTGAGGGGGAACTTCATCACTCGGAACATGTGGGACTTTGGAACGGAGTGCCAGCGAAAGTGAGGGATTCCGGTTCTGTTGCAACATTTAAGTGATACTTCGTTAAATAGATACATGGCAAGGGTCTGGAGAGCGATGGTGCAGGTGCGGGTCGATGGGGCTCGGTATAATATCAGCTCGGCACGGACTATGTGAGCTGAAGGACCTGTAATGCAGACAAAAAAAAATCACTTAATCTCGTTATGTGACAATAATAAACCAACAAACTATTTATCTCGAATTTTGAATTATGCTCAATACACTTTTGGAAGCTTTCAACGCCACGAATGAGCAGCGGGAACGAACAAAACTTCCCATGTTTCTTCCCGAGAAATAATGAAGGGTGTGAGTGAACTCTACCAAAAGTTGTAAGGATTAGTAATGCTGATTTTTGAGCCGCTGCTTCGGGATTCCAGAGACGCGCGTTCGGCCTTGATCTCCCTCAGTACTGTCACGTTCAGTAATCACTGTGTGGACCTTGCCCGTCCCTCGTGTGAGTGCTTGGGTTTTCTTCAGCTGCGTCAGTTACCTTCTGCATGTGAAAGGAACTGGATGTCACTTTTCCACTGTGCTCTGTTACGTGGGTGAATGGAAAAACTTGGGGAATTGAGAGAATGTGGGGAGATTTGGATTTCTGTAGGATCAGTGTGATTGGATGGTTGGTCGTCGACGGGGAATCACTGTGCCAAGAGACCTGCTGCTGAGACATTTTCAAGAGGCGCGTGCTTTTCACCTCCCAAGAAGGTGCTTTTCATCACAAAGGAGCCTCACGATCCGAGACATGCCCACTTCCTTTCCCACCACCTGCGAGGAGGTACAGGTGTCTGAGGACCCGCACTTAATGATTCAGCAATGACCGTGAACACTAGGTCCTTATTTATTTTAGCTTATCTATTTATTTATTTTGCATTGGAATGTAATTTTAGGCTTTTGAATTGTACTGCTCTCGCGTAACAAGTCTCATGCCATATTACTGAGTGATAATAAAGCTGATCTTAATTCTGAGTTCGAATGCCGTAAATGCGCGAACAGTTATCAGTATTTATTGATTTTATCAGTCGAGTAAATGGATAAGTACACAAGGCCCTCAACTGCTCTCTGAACCTGGTTTGTGTCACAGCGTAAATGCAGGTGTTTGTGCAACAACTGAGTAGTTGGAGCATGAATCCGTTTTCCGATACAACAGCAGGAAGATACAACGAATTATATCCCAAATTATACATTCGACTCCATATTGAATACAAAGTAAATACCGCCCATAACACAATGAAGTTACCGGAGATAAATAACAACAACACTATGGATTTCCTCCGGCTCTCGATCTGGGCATCTCTGGGGTTCTTTTCGCTTTTCTCACTCCGGAGTCTCCTGCGGGATCGACTGGCCACGAAAATGCGTCTGACTGTTAAAGCATTGAGTAGTAAAATCACAACGAATGGGATACAAGGGTTGAGAATATAATGAAGGAACACAATTATTGTCCAGGTTACTGAAACCATAACACGGACATCCATGTAACAGAACCAAGGGATATTTTCTAATCTGTACCAAGATGCGTACATGAAATACCAGAACACATTCTTCAGACCGCTCAGTACAATCACCGTTCCCAGAACAGTAGTCGCAGTTTTCTCTGTGCAATACCTGGCCTTCAGCCTTTGGCCGCAAATGGCAATAAATCGGTCAAAGGTGAAGGTGACCGTGAACCATACAGAACAGTCTGTGACTGCGTGAAGCACAACAGCGTGAATATTGCATACGGGGATGAATATTACAAATCGCATCCGAAGAACAATGGGAATCTGCCTCAGTATTACATCAAAGATAACGACCAGCAGATCGGCCGCCGCCATGGCCAGCAGGTAGCGGGTAACGCAACCAGAGAGACCGCATTTTCCCCGAGACAGGACAACAACCGTCAGCAGGTTAACTGTGAGGATAACGAATGCGATTACATTGCCATGTTAATTCTACAAGTTGTTACCAAGGCCGCACCTGGAGTTCTATGTACAGTTTCTTCATACTGCTTTCGGAAAGACATTGTGAACTTAAAAGCGAAAGGATTTTTCCAGGACTCCAGTCCGTCTGTCTTCTTAGGAGAGGTGGATGATCGTAGAGTGAGGGGTGACCTTACTGAGGATTGTAACATAAGGAAAGGCCTAGATCATATGCATGATAGCTGTCTGTTCACCAGGGCACGGCGGATCAAAACTCGGGGGAGGCATAGGTTCAGGATGACGGGGTAAAATAAAAGGGAACGGAAGGTCAGCTTCTTCGCACAGAGGGCCGTGTGTACGTGGAATGAGCTGCCAGAGGAACTGGTGAACGCAGGTACAATAGAGTCATTTAATAAGTACTTGGGCGTGGCTTATGCGGAGAGATATGCGCTAAAAGCAGGAAATAGAGTCTAGCTTGTTGGGCATTCTAGGACCAGCTGTACCAAGGGTTTCGTATCGGGGCTGTGTCGATCAGTGACCAAATGACGGTAAATGTGTATCGTGAATGATCGAACATTCTGTCAATTGAATTAGCAGCAAGAGTACACACACTGGACCAGAGCCGTTGCATAAGCGCGGGAAGGAAATCTCACTGACTCTCCGTGTGGCGGACTGTTTTCTTCAAAGATGCAAGTGGAAATAAATCAATTGAGCAAAATAGTGCAAACACGAAGAATTCTTGTATGGAAATTGAAATTATACAGGAATTCATACAGCATTTGCTGGCCCTATCAGGGGATGGTGGCAACTTTGACTTAATTATCTTGGACACGTTTAAGTGTCCGCATTCGGTCTCCGCACCCCGCCCCCCCCCCCAGCCCCCTACGCCTCACACCTTTCGATACTTTTGCAGCGCCTCACAATTCTCTAACACAAAACGTTTGCACCTGTAAACACATTCGCTGACGTAATCAAAATGACCTGGAACTTCCCACATACCAAAGCTGCTGCCTAACATATTGAGTGGCTCTATAGTTTTCAATCTATGCTTTATATATCAATTATTCTCAGCGTGTTCGTCTTCTTTTTTTCCATCTTTCCTTCAGGATCAATAATTGGGCATAAGGAACGCAAAATAAGCAAACATTCAGAATACGGGTGTTCTGTACTGTGTTCCCTCGCGTAGCAGCAGGTATAGATGACGATACCAGTAACAAATCACAATGCGTCAACAGACCATACGGGAGCTAATACTGGATGAATATATATCTATAATTTGTCTTTTGTGGTGCAAGTTATATGACGGATTTGCCGACTTACCGGGAACTCCCAGAACAGCCAATGTGGGATAATATACTTTTTGAATGACTCGAATAATCACAAGCATCTTCCTCTCAAAAGCCATCTCCATCCAACAGGGCAGCCTATAATTCTTGTTGTCGTCGTCTTTCTGAATGTACAATCCCTCTCGTGTGGCAAAAGGGTCTTATTTATCTGGTGCAGATCACAGCCCCGGAGCAAGTTTCCATAATTAATTCCCTTCAACGTATTGTGTATGTGTTGCATAATATTCTGAAGTCATCGTGATGTAGTTGCATGGTGAACCTCTCACACCACTGGAAATCTGTTAATACGCCAGGGAGAAGTCAAATTATCTCCAATCGTGTACAAGCCTGCACAAGACTTCATCGAGTTTCCTTCAAATTTTCCATCTCAACTCAACAGTCTATTCTGATTTGTCTGCAACTGAAGCCAAAGCTTGAATCTTCATATCCAAATACAAATGAACGTTAAGGTCTCATCATTGCTTTGATCTCTACTATCGACATTGCCTCTTTCAGAGTGCATTGCATTCTTCCATATGCGTTGCCAACGGGATACAAACAGTCGCGACTTGCTATTAGATAACGTTTTCCATCATTGACGAATTCTCGAGATCACTTCAGCTCAACATCCCATCGAGAACCCGACACAAGCACAGTATTTCTCTCCACGTTTGTTCGGAACGGAATTAAAAACTGTTAATTGAAATCTGTTCCGAGAGAAACACAAGTGAAATGTGATTATTTTCAGTCAAGTGCTTAAAAACATATTTGTCATCATTTATTAATGAGATATTTTCTATTCTAACTGTTACAACTCCAGTTCAATCGCACGATAGTCCCGCATTTCAAATGTTGGGGGCACCATCTTGTACTCCCATCTGCTTGTCCGCAAAATTTGAATGTCTCTTTACGCTTAAATGTCTGCTCTGTCGCCGACACATAAATAAGGAAGTGGAACATGAGAATAATTAGCATTCCAGAATTGGTTATGCAATACGTTATTCATATGGCGTGCGAGGATATCCACCTCGTCCAAGAGGGACAAAGAAACGAGACCATATGGCTCAGGCTTAATTTATAGCCCAACTAGTTCGCTGTATGTCAATAACTACGGTCGGCATATTGACGCCTCCACCCATTCCTAGTTCCTTGTTCTGAGGACATGGCGCTACATTCTAAAGTCCAATAAATCACACATATCACCAAAGAAAGATAATCAGCTACCTTGATGTCATGTGCAATCATTCCTTCTCGTTCATCAGCGACAACCCCTTGTTCACTTCGTCATTCCTATTCTTCTCGTCCATTAAAATAATTTTCTCCCACCCACACCCAACTCCTTATGAGCTTTTAATTTTCTAGTTGGGCAGTTTATCTTGTTAGAAGATAACGTTTGCGTCCGGAGCGTGTGCTCCAATAGCTTTTCCACCTCGGTCTCACACTTCAGTTAGTATGACTAAATTAGGCCGCGGATTCGAATCATATTGCGGTTTACTGGCCTCATGTGCGACACCTTGTCAAGACTTTCTGAAAATCCAAGAAAACAACATTCTCTGATTCTCATTTGATGTTTCTGCCTGTTACTTCCTCATACAATTCCAAGAAATTTGTCGGTCAAGATTCCCGTTCAGGAAACCATACTGACTTCGGTCCAGTTTACCGTATGCCCAAAAGCACGTCGTTAATATCTTGCCAGCAACTAAATTCAGACATCGAGGACCGACAGTATATGTTTCAATTTGAGAGAGGCAACGCTGAAAGGAGATTTACGAAGCAGATTGTTTTTATATAGTGGTAGATGCCTGGAGCCTGCTGCCAGAGGCAGAGGTAGAAGCGGATACGACGGCAGCTTTTAAGTGGTCACATGGGCACCTAAACAGGCTGGACATGGGTGTGAGATTATAGATCATGTACAGACGGATGTTACTAGCTAAATGTGGGACCACTGGTACATTGAGGAACTCCTATAAGGCTTACACATGTACCGGGGTTAAATGAAAAGCTTGTCTACCATTCATAAAGATCAATTCATTGCATCAGTGCATTCAAGTAGTACATGGCGAAAACAATAACAGAGTGCAGAGTAAAGTGCTGTGTTATAGAGAGAGTACAGTGCAGCTAGATAATATGGTGCAATATCATATCGAGGTAGATTGTGATATAACACTACAACTTATCTCCTCATGAACAGAGTGCTGGTCTTATATCAGCGGGATATCACAACGAGACGAATGGCCTGTTCTATCGGATATTCTTTAAACGCCCCCAAATTCATAAATGAGAGACCCGCCATCTTAAGGATCATTCCGCTGAATCTTCGTTCTACTTTCTCATTGTCGATTATCCTCAAGCACAAACAACATGTTCTGAAGTTTCCATTCCATATTAAAAGAACAAATCCTTGTTTATCCACTAAATTTGAAGTTAGCCATGCAATTTCGATTAAGTTCCCTGACAGCCTCACTGCTTCCCTTTAGAACCCATAATATTACTCAGTTTCCTATACAACTCATCGGTTAACATTCGAGATTCTCGACCCTTTCACTCAACAGACTAATGATTGTAAGCACCTGAGAGCCAGGTACTGACGCTTGCAGTGATCGGATGTCAATGCCCTTCTATCCAAGAAAGACCTAATTATTTCTCCTCTCTTTTCCTTTAATGTCAAACAATTTTTACACCAGCCTCCCATGTGGAACTTCTGAAGATGTAATTACAGAACAGCGCATCTCCAGTGCAACCATTATCATAATGAAGCACAATGTAGAAACGACACGGACTGGAGCCATCACATCTTTTACTTGGTATTTCATGCAGAGAATTCTGGAAGTGCCTTTTTGTCTCTCTCTTGTCACACTCCTTCCTCTTCACTTTTATTTCATAGTTGTGAAAATTGGCGCGCTTGAGATCCTGCGAGCACTGGATTCTGGTGAGTGAGACCAAGTTTTAAAAGCGATCTGGGCCTGTCGGTATCTTCGGCAGTATTGAAGTCTTCGGGTAATTAGGCACTTGGAAAGGGCCAAAATATAAGAAGCTGATTTTAGCAGAACGACTATTCCGGAAGTTATGTTGTGCAGAACACGGTTAGAGTGTGGGCGCCTGAAGCATGGGCTTAACAGGCTTCGCCGAGAAGAGGCAGAGGGGAAAGGGAAGATTTTGGTCAGATTCATTGGTTCATTTTACACTATTTGAAAAGTGTGATTGCCAGTTAGGATAGTGGAATAGTTCTCTTGCAGGTTTATGGGAAGACAGGGAGACGTCCATCATCCGCGACGATTACACCTGCAACAGTACATTCAGCAGTAGATTCCTACCGCGGGAGGGAACTGGGACTTGAGCTGGATAAACTCCGGATCAATCGGTAGGCTGGGAGAGGCGTGTGCTTCATCTGCCAGAATTAGAACCAGGTAGTTACACCTACGGTGCTGCACACAGGCAACTAGATGATCGTCAGAAGAAGGAAAGGGGTTAACGGCCAGTGGATGGCACACCCGTGGCCGTCCCTCTCAATAACAGGTACACCACTTTGGATACTGTTAATGGGGTGAGTGGACTAGAAGCCACAGAATACAGGTCTCTGACTGCTAATTTGCCAATGTAATTCAGGGGGTAACGGGGAGAGGAAGCCAGCAATAGTGGTTGGAGATTGATTGGTTAGGGAATTGAACAACACGTATTGTGAACGAGACATATATTCCGGATGGCATGTTACCTCCCAGGTGCAAGGATGGGAGGCACCTCATATCGAGTACATCACTTTTTAATGGGGAGGGCGAGTAGCCAGAAATCATGGTCCAAGTCGATTTCCCTCCGTTTCAGGGGGATAGTGAGGCATTGCGGGAATAATGTTCCGAGTTGTGCGCATTTCAATGCAAGGCGAATTACAGGTTAGGCAGATGAGCTTGCAGTATGGACCATAATATGGAATTTTAAACTGTCGGCTTTGGTGACAATTGGTTGCAGGTGACGCAAGACTGGCAGCTGCGTGATCTGCGTTTTTAGTTGTTTCCGACATGATTGGATGGGTGGTATTAAAGGGGGAAGGTGACATTAATAGTCAAGAAAATGCCATATTAATGTTCAGTAGGCTAGAGGGCTCGTCTGCTGAGGCTATATGGGTAGACCTCAGGAAAGCGAAAATGATGGCCACGTTTTTAGGATTATATGACAGACCACTCAATCGTCCATGGGATTTCAAGCAGCTAAAATTGTGTCGCCGTACCCGGCGGATGCCAGAACAAGTAAAGATTTTATGGTCCGTAATTTTAACTTTCCACGTGAGACAAGGCTGGTGACAGAAGTGTGCAGGGGAACGCTTTGCATCTAGTGATGATTATTCGAGTAAATTCAAGATAATTATGCAGAAGGGCGAGGGCGGTTGTCGGAATGAGATTCTAAATGAAAGAAAGGGGAATTTCCATGGTATCAGAAATGATCTGGCTAGTGTTGTCTGGGAGAGGTTACTTTCTGGCAAAGTGATGCTTAGTAAGTGAGAGTCCTTGAAAACCAAAATATTGAGAATACAGAGTTCGTTTTTTTCTGTTGGAACAAAAGGCACAGCTGATAGACTGAGGGGAGCCTTGCTTTTCCAGGAATATTGAGGCTCCAGTTAAAAAGCAGAAGTAGGCGCATCGCAGGATTAGGCAGGAAAGAGGAAATGAACACGGTCACAAAGTCAACAACACTGCGGCAAAAGAGCATTCATGCCTTGGAACAGATATGGATTGCAGTGGAGGGCATGCTTACTGTGTGGTGGCATATCAGACTGGATAAATGTGGAGTTCCCTGGCACTAGTATTTAACCGTCCTTCGCTATTGACGAAATGCTGGAGGACTGTAGGAAAGTTAATGTTGTTCTGTTGCCCAAGAAAAGGTCCGAGAACACGTCGGGAAATTATAGTTGAACTTGACGTCATTCGATCGTTCGTTATGTGCGGTATGTATGAAATAGGCAATCGCGGTCTTTCCATAACCGTGATGGCTGTTGGTATTTTTTCTGCAGAAGTGTCTTGCCATTCCCTTTTACTCTGCTGTGTTTTTACAAGACGTGCGACCCTGGCCACTATCAATACGCTTCAGAGATTGTCTGCCTGGCGTCAGTGGTTGTAAAACTAGGACTTGTGATATGGTCCAGCTGCTCATTCGACTATGCAATCAATGCCTGCTGTCGTTGCTTCACGTTACCCTGATCAGGGAGCTAAGCGCCTAACCCAAGGGTGTCCTGTAGACTAGTGATGGGATAGAGCACCTTACACCTCCTTTGGTAGAGACGTGTCTCCACTACTCCACCCATTGAAGACATTAATTGCTAAATTGCTGGAAAGTATTGCTAGGTTTAGGATACAAAATTACTTAGATAGACAGGGCCCCATGCGGATAGTCACCATGGCTTTGTGGTAGTTGGTGTGTCTATCCAGTCTTAAAGAGGCTTTCGAGGAGGTTATAATTAAAGCTGAAACAAGAGAATCAGTGGATATTATCTACCTGGGCTTTAGCAGTCCTTGGGAAGCTGCTCAAGACGGTTCAGTCGCCTGACGTTCCGGATGAGGTAGTAAATCGGATTCAACATTGACTTCGGGGGTAGGGGGGAAGGAACCAGAGAGTAGTATTAGGTGGTGTTGCAAGGAAGCAAGTGAGTCAGAAGACACTGCTTACGAATCAGCACATGAACCATTTATTTAAAGACAAACAAGAAAATATTCAATCAAGTTACACTTAGAAGGTAGATTGTACTTTGTCGATGTCATTCGTGGGTATGCACTGTTCCGTGGGTTGCTTCTCTTCGATGTCTAATTGTTTGTCTTTGGACTAGCTCTGTTTTCATTTGGTTTTGAAGGTATCTCATTTGGGATCATGAGGATTGTTAAACTCTCTTTGTATTTATCGCTCTTATTCAATATGGGATAATTAAATTAGCACGGGATATTCAATGACTTGCATTGTAGTTGTGGTCTCTGCTTCCTCTGAGCCCTTGGGTTTCCTGACCATGAAAATGTCGGATCGTTTCTGTCGGACGTCAGAGGGGCAGTCATCCTTGAACGATCTTAAGAATTGTTTTGTCACTGCTCCCTTATTGCGTCTACCCAACCATTATCTGCCCTTTGTTGTTGAGGCAGGCGCTTCTGAGTGAGACCTGTCTTGTCCCGACGTTCCACCACCGATCAAACAAAATCATCCCAGTGTTTAATTTTCAAAATGCTGTCAAAAGCCGAGTCCAATTACGCAGGGGTTACCGGGAATTTCTGGCAGTTAAACTGGCCAACAGCAATGGCGGCACTGGTTGGAAGAGGCTGAGCATCGTTTCTTCCAACGGACGGATCATATGAATTTAGCTTATGTCCAGAATGCCAAAACACTTAACACGACAAGCTCGCCTGACAGTATTTTTGAAACCATTTTAATTTTGTCATTGCTACCGTCCGGGTACTAAAAAGCAAGTCTTAACACCCTATCCAGACAATGTAATACCTCCGATTCTATAGGAATGTCAGAATGGATAGTTTCCGTGAATAAGCTTTTGGCTCTTGTATAAACTATAGATTCCCAATTCGGGGAAGCACTCAGTGGAAGTACTCTAGTTGCTAATAAGTTTCCCCAGGTCCGCTCCAGAGATACCGGTGGCCTGATTTCAATAGAGACGTGCAGTAATTTGCCAAAGCTTATGACGTTTGTGCTCGTTCTGGACATTCCAGTTCTCTTCCCCGGTGTCTTCTCCATCCATTCCACATCCCTTCGCTCCTTTACTGTTTTGTAGTGGTTTTAGATAGGATTTCAAAAGATTATAAATTTTCTACTCAGTAAATTTCCCACAGCGCGTGAAACTATGACATTTTACTGCAGCCGGTGCTTAGAGCACGTAGATTCCCTCCAGATATTAGCTCCAACAGGGATACGCAATTTACTTCCAAGTTCTGGCAAGCACTTTGTAAACTTATTGGAGCAACGTCAAACATTTCTTCCGATTTTCACCCACAGACGAATGGTCAGACCATGAGGACTAACCTAAATTTCCCACGCAGTCTTCGTTGCCTTCTTTCTGGTAGCCAACCCTCTTTGAGTGACCGTTTGATCTGGGTAGAGATAGCTCATAACACCCTTCACAATTCTTAGCTTAAAATGTCTCTTTTCGAATGTCAGTTAAGCCTCTTCCCTTTCCTGAGCAGGAAGTGGAAGTCGCTGCTCCGTCTCGTAAGCAGCTTGCCGAGCTCTGTACGCCGCGACAGCTTAAATCCTAGAGGACACAGGTATCTACTTCGGCGAATCAGCAATCTATGCCAACAGGAAGAGAAGACTGGGTCCATTTGTTTGATAATCATCTGGTTTGTCTCTTTACATGAATGTCACCGTGAAAACAGAATACCGGAAGCTGCCCTTTAGAATGATAAGGCGAATTATCCTGTAACTTATAGATTACACCTTCCCACGAGTTTCCGAATCCACCCCGCCTTTCACATCTCTAAGCATAGTCCCCTACTCTGTGGTCTTTTCGCCCCTACTCCTAAGCTTTCCCCTCCTCCTGGAATCATGGAAGAAGAGCCTGCTCACACTACCCGCAGATTGTCTGACTCCCGGCGAGTGAAGGGGAAATTCCAGTGTTTAGTCGATTGGGAAGCTTATGCTCCGGAAGAAAGGAGTTGGGTTCCGTTCCGGGATATTTTAGATCTTGCTTTGATTATTGATTTTCATCGGCTTCACCCCGATCGCCCTAAGCCGCCAGTAGTCCACTTTAGACGTGTGGGCTCTGTCACAAACAGGCCTCGTGTTTTTTTAAAGGAAATATTGTTTTAGTCAGTAAGTGGATTGCACTTTCTGGGTGTAGCCTCGTGCCTATGCAGTGTTCCTTGGGCCACCTAGTGTCACTATAATAGTCCCTTCCACAACACCGTGCATTCTCTTTCCGCTGCCTGTAATGGACCTGTCCGCTAGTTTATCTTCCGGCAGATTCACGCTTTCAGTTGCCGGTTCTTAGACCTTCTCATGTCCTGAAAACCGAAGGATCACCGGTCTACAGTCTACAGAACCTGAAGACTCCAACACCTGCAGTTTCAAAGCGGGTCCCAACGAGATTGGACACCGGCTAAGTGTCGATTGTGCAACCTCCAACTACGACTACATCTTTGGCACTGGCATCTCCTTCAGACCGACTCTTCACGCGCTGTCTCTGGACCCCCCGTCTCACCTCCTCCCACTACCTGTCTCTCAGGTCCCAGCGTAAGCTCTCCGGTGCCCGGAGACTCATCTTCTTCTCACTCCACCATCTCTTAACACCTCAACCCTCCTTCTTCTCTGATACCACCAAGCCACTTACCCCTCCAATCCCAGCCTTATCCGTGCCGGGCCCTCGTCATCAACTCCGACCTTCCCCTCCCTTCGGCAGAACATTATGTTCTCAGTAAGGTCCACAACTTTGTCCCCCTGCGCCCACACCTCAGTGAGCTACGCACCCGCCATGACTCTGAGCTCCTCTTCCGCCGCTTACGTCTCTGGGCCTGCTTCTTTAGGAAGGATTCTCCATCCCCCGCTCATGATCCCTGTCCCGTCTTCAACCATCTTCCTCCTCCTGGGCTCTCTGCTTTGGTCTTCTGCCTGCTCTGGATCTTTTCATTGTCAACTGCCGACGGGTCATCAACCGTCTTAACTTCAATATTCCTCTCTCCAATTCAAACCTCACTTCATCCGAACACTCTGCTCCCCACTCCCTCTGCACTAAGCCTCTCCTCACCATTAAACCCGCAACCAATATGGATGCTGTAGTAGCCTGGCGGACTGACCTTTCATTTTCTATGGCCCGGTGTCAACTCTCAATCACCTCCTCGTATCACCCGTTGAGCAGGATCCCATTAAGTAGCAGCAGGCCATTGTGTCCTACACCGTAACTGACCTTATTAACTCTGGGATCTCCCATCTATTGCCACCATTGTCATAGATTCCGCACCCCGCACCTCTCGTTTCTACCTCCCACCCAAGATCCACCTACCTGTCTGTCCACGTAGTCCTATTGTTTCTGCTTGTTCCTGCCCCACTAACATATATATCTGCATACCTTGACTCTGTTTTATTCTCCCTGGTTCTGTCCCTTCCTACCTACATCCATGACACTTCACACGCTCTTGATCTTTTAAATGATTTCAAATTACCTGGCCCCGAGCATCTTTTTCACCATAGCTTCTCCCCCACCCCCACCAGGAAGACCTCACAGCTCCCCGGTTCTTTCTGGACACCTAACCCAACCAGTTCTCCTGCACTGCCACACTACTCCGTCTGGCGGAACATGTCCTCACTCTCAATAATTTCTCATTTGGCTCCTTCCGCTTCCTTCAAACAAAAGGTGTGGTCATGGACACTCACATGAGTCCCAGCTATGCCTGCTTTTTTTGTCGGCTACACGGAAAGGTCCATGTTCCAAGCCTACACTGGAGTCACCCCCCAAATTTTCCTCCAACACATCGATGACTGCATTGGTGCTGCTTCTTGCACAAATACGGAGCTCGTTGCTTCATCAACATTGCCTCCAACATTCAGGCTGCCCTCAAATTTATCTGTTCCATTTCCGACATCGCCCCCACCTGTTTCTCGACCTCTCTGACTGTACCTTTGCAGACACCTTATCTACTGATGTATAATAGAAACCTACTGACTCACATAAGTACCTAAAAACCATACCTTTTCCGGACCCTGTTACTTGTAAAGGTGCCATCGCCTTTTCTCAATTCCCCGTTTCCGCCGCATCTGCTCTCAAGATGAGGCTTTTGATTACAAAACGAAGGAGAAGTTCGCTTCCTCCGCTGTCAACGCTGCCCTCAACCGCATCTCTTCCATTTTGCGCACACCTGCTCTTACCCCATCCATCCGAAAAGCCACCAGTGAGAAGGTTCCTCTTGTTCTCACTCTCCACCCCACCAGTCTCCGAGGCCAGTACGTAATTCTCCGTAACTTCTGCGATCTCACACAGGATCCCACCAGCAATCACGTCTCACCACCCACCCTCCCCCTCACTACTTCTTGCTTTCCGCAGGGTCACTCCCGACGCGACTCCCTTGTCCACTGGTCCATCCCCATTGATTTCCCTCCTGGAACTTATCCTTACAAGCGGAATAAGTGCTTTCCTGCTCCTGCACCTCCTCCCTGATTACCATTCAAGGATCCAAACAGTTCTTCCGAGTGAGGCGACACTTCACCTTTGAGTCTGTTGGGATCATCTACCGTATCCGGTACTACAGGTGTGCTCTCCTGTATATTGATGAGATCTGAGGTAGACTGGGTGACTGCTTCGTCTAGCACATCGCAAAAATGGAATCTCGCAATGGGCAACCATTTTCCTTCCACTTCCCATTTCCACACTCAGTTAAGATGAGCAACACCTTATATTCGGCTGGGTAGCCTCCAACCTGATGGAATGAACATTGATTTTTCAAATTCCCTGTAATGCCCACCCGGCCCTTCACCATTCACCAACCCCAATTCCATCTGTCACTTTTTCTCCTTACCTGCCCATCAGTTCCCACTGGTGCTTTGGCCCATTTCTTTCTTCCATAGGCTTCCCGCCTCTCTTCTCAGATTTCCCCTTCTGTAACTCTGTGTCTCTTTCACCAATCGACTTACCAGCTCTTTACTTCACCCTTCCCGCATCAAGATTTCACCTCTCTCCTTGTGATTCTTCCTTCCCTTCCCGCACCTTCAAAATCTCACTCCTCATCATTTTTTCTCCAGTGCTGATGAAGGGTCTCGGCCTGTAACGTCAACTGTTTACTCTTTTCTATAGATGTTTTCTGGCCTGCTGAGATCCCCCAGCATTTTATGGCTGTTGCTTGCAGATTTTCTCTTATTCCTTTGACTTTGTACCTTTTATGTCTGATTGTTTCTGTTTAGATTAACTCTGTTTTTGTACTTGGTTTTTCAGGAGACTCATTTGGTGTCGTCGTGATTTTTAAGCTCTGTTTGTATCTATCACATTCATTCGATTTGGAGTACTATAATTACATCAGCACGCGATATTCATTCTCTTTCGTTGTATTGTTGCTGATTCGTCTGGGTAGCTGGGTTGTATGATTGTTCCTGAATTCCTGGTGCTCCAGTGTGTATTCATGGGGTCAAAGCAACACTAACAACACGCTGGAGGAACTCAGCAGGTCGCGCAGCATCCGTGGAAAAGATCGGTCGACGTTTCGGGCCGGAACCTTTCGTCAGGACTGTAGAGGGAAGTGGCAGAGGCCCTATAAAGAAGGTGGGCGGAGGGTGGGAAGGAGAAGGCTGGTCAGTTCCAGGTGAAGAACCAGTAAGGGGAAAGATAAAGGGGTGGAGGAGGGGAAGCAGGGAGGTGATAGGCAGGAAAGGTGAAGAAAGAATACCGGAAGACACAATGGGTAGTAGAAGGAGGCGGAACCAAGAGGGAGGTCGTAGTCAGTTGGAGGAGGGGGCAGAGTGACATAGGGATAGGGGAAGGGAGGGGCAGGGAATTACCGAAAGTTGGAGAATTCTATGTTCATACCAAGGAGCTGGAGACTACCTAGACGTATATGAGGTGTTGCTCCTCCAACCTGAGTTTAGCCTCATCATGGCAGTAGAGGAGGCCATGTATGGACATATCTGAATGGGAGTGGGAAGCAGAGTTGAAGTGGGTGGCTACTGGGAGATGCTGTCTGTTTTGGCGGACGGTGCGGAGGTGCTCGACGAAGCGGTCCCCCAATCTGCGTCGGATCTCACCGATGCAGAGGAGGCCGCACCAGGAGCACCGGATGCAAGAGATGACCCCAACAGACTCACAAGTGAAGTGTTGCCTCACTTGGAAGTACTGTTTGTGGCCCTGAATGGAGGATCTCCCAGTAGCCACCCACTTCAGCTCTGCTTCCAACTCCCATTCAGATATGTCCATACATGGCCTCCTCTACTGCCATGATGAGGCTAAACTCAGGTTAGAGGAGCAACACCTCATATACCGTCTAGGTAGTCTCCAGCCCCTTGGTATGAACATAGATTTCTCCAACTTCCAGTAATTCCCCCCCCCCACTCCCTTCCCCTATCCCTATGTCAGTCTACCCCCTCCCCCAGCTGCCTACCACCTCCCTCTTGGTTCCGCCTCCTTCTACTACCCATTGTGTTTTCCCCTATTCTTTCTTCACCTTTCCTGCCTATCCCCTCCCTGCTTCCCCTCCCCCACCCCTTTATCTTTCCCCTGACTGGTTTTTCACCTGGAACTGACCAGCCTTCTCCTTCCCACCCTCCCCCCACCTTCTTTATAGGGCCTCTGCCCCTTCCCTCTACAGTCCTGACGAAGGGTTCCGGCCCGAAACGTCGACCGATCTTTTCCACGAATGCTGCCTGACCTGCTGAGTTTCTCCAGCGTTTTGTGAGTGTTGCTTTGACCCCAGCATCTGCAGATTATTTTGTGCTTGTATTCATGGGGTCATGCCCAGAACTCTTTGCTCTGTTGTCGTGTATCCTTCTCTATTGAAACTCTGACCGAGTTCTCCTGTACATCGTAAGAAATTTCAGTTCTTCTGGATTCTGTATAGCCTGCCTGTGTTCTAGTTAATTTTTCTGGTTAATTTCCGCGATAAATGTTTTCTTTTGCTGGAACTGACAAATTCTCTGATTTCCGCACTTGAGTTCAGTGCTGACGCTGACACCGAGAGTCGCAGGGATGGGGTGGTGGGGTGCGAGGTGGTGTGAGGAAGGGAGCATCCCATAGATATGGGAAGTTGCTTTGTTAAGGGGTGGCGCTGAATCAGAGGAGTTGGGTATGTAGGTGCTTCCAGGGGACGGGGTGTGGGCAGGGAAGGGGACGTCACGGAAACGTAAGTGAAGAGGTGTGTGAGGTGGATAGTTCAGAAACATTGATAGGGGCTGCCCAGAGACGGAAATCGGTGAGGCAGGAGAGGTGGACCTGGGATGGAGAAGTCCAGAGAGGGCCAATAACGCGCGTCGATTGACCAATGTAGAGCAAATAGATGGAAGGAGGGCGTCCCAAACACGAGAGAAAAGGTTCTGTCCAGAGATTAAATTTAAAGGGGCGTCCCAGAATAGGGAGGATGCAGGATGGAGGAAGGGGAGAAGAAATCCCAGAGGAAGGGGAGCTAGGTAGTGGCGTCTCCAGGCTTACTAATCCGTATGCCTGCAGTTTGTTCGAAGTAATTTAGGTGTGACTCATCAGTGATCCCTGCCTTGCACAACTCGCCAAACACTTCCAGTCAGAATTACCCCCCTGTACCACTACGCGCATCAATGTTCTCGAATAGCCTGTGGTTAGGCACCTTGTGAAAATCTTTCTTAACATCCACACGTCAATCACATGCCTCAACTTCTCAAATGCTCAATCAAGTTTCTAAGACATGAAATGCCCCCACAGATGCATGTTGACGATCCCCTAATATGTCGATGTTCTTCCAGATGCGAGTGGAGCTCTTTAATCATCGTCTCCCATAATTTTCCTGCAGCTTCTGTCCGGTTCCTTCGTCTATCATTTCCCCACTTATCACCGATGCTCCTTTTTTATACAGAGTAAAAGACTGGCTGTTCTCCTGTCCACTGGGTCGTCAGTACTGTTCTGTTACTTAGATTTAGTTCTTTTCTCACTTTCCCAGTTCCGATTGAGAAAACAGACACTAACCCCTAACTTCGTGGAATAAAAAGAAATGTTCCTTAGCTATCTGTGTACCGTCGTTGTCAATATAACTTTTGATCGATGGGTTTCAATACTTTTAGGTTATGTGGTAGATGATTTAAAAAAAACTTCACCAGATGTTCACGGAAAGACTTGTGCCAGCTCTATCTGGTCATATTTCACATTGTTTTGGCAATCTGCAACCAACAGGTTCATCGCCTGTCTAACCTCTTTAAATCCTTTACATCGATGCCATTGCAACCATATTTGTTTACATTGCCATATCGCCGTAGGGCAACAATTAAAGTGAAATTATGAGAGGCTCTCCAATAATGGAGAAATTAAGAAACATCCGCGTGAAATCGGAAATTGGGGGTGCAATAAACTTGACTTTAGGGAAAGGGTTTGTTTTCCCGTCCAAGTGTAGACTAACCAAATGGGAAATAAGGAGAGATTACCAAGAAGAGATTGTTTATGGCAGAGAACCAGTAAGTGGGAAATTACCCTATGGTTCCACGAAATTAGGAATTATGAGAAGGCAACAATAAATAGCGAATTCGTTGAAAACAACAAAAATTAAGTAGGGATTTCGAGGAAAGCCTTGGAAAATAGGGAATTATGGGTGAGTATTTCTCCTCTGTCTCTGTCTGTGGTTGTGGATCTGTATCTCTTTCTCCCTCTCTCTCTCTCCCCCCCTCCCCTTTCTATGTCTCTCTCCCTCTCCATCTTTGTTTGCTTCCTTGTCTGTATCTATCTCCGTCTCTCCCTGTCTCATTCTCTCTCTCTGTCCCTGTCCCTTTCCTCGTCGCATTTCCTGACCCTGTAATTGCAAGCAGGCTTTATTTAAAGATTTCGGCTGAGAGTAGGACTGGAGATTATGGTGTAAAGGTGAAACTGAAATATTTACGGGAACCCTGAGGAGAAACTTCTTCACTCGCAATATGCGGAAGCGTGGAATAGGCTGCCATCGAAAGTGATGCCCGCGGGTTGGATTGCAACAGTTAAGATAAAAAAACAGGGATGTGAGGACTATGCAATAATGCAGGTGCGGATCGATGGGACTCGGTATAGTAACAATTCGGCACTATGTGAGGCGGAGGACCTGTTTTTATGTCACAGTGCTTTACGATTCTCTAATCCAAAGAATTTTCTATCGAGATGTCATACCTACAAAAGACATTCGGTGCATCTGGTTACGTGACAATCATAAACCAACAAACGATTTATCTTAAATTTTGAATTGCATTCAATCACGCTAGGAAACTTTCAAAGCAAACGCAGGAGAAACGGTAATCAACTAAACGTGTTGTGCTCCTGCCACAGACGTTGACGGCGGGTGTGAATGAAATCCGCGGGAATTTGTTCGGAATGGAGATGCAGGTTATTGAGTCGTTGCTTCAGGATTCTAGAGATTCACGTTCAACCTTGAGCTCAGGCACTATCACTGTGGAGTTTGCACGTCCTTCATGTGCCCGCATGGGTGTTTGCCGATTGCTTCAGTTACCTTCCACATCTAAGGGTGTCTGGATGTTACTGTCCCACTCGGGATTTTGACAGAATGTTGGGAGAATTGGATTTATGCAGGTTGAGTGTGATTAGATGGTAGGTAGTCGGCACGAACTCATGGGGCCAAGGGGACTCCTTCGGGCACATTGTCAAGGGATGATACCTCAAGAAGGCGGCCTCACAAAAGAGTCTCACCATCCGTGACATGCGCACTTCATTTTGGTACATAAGTCTGAAGACCCAAATAAGGTAATTCAGGACTGACCACTGCAAGCGTGAACACTAGTGCCGTATTCATTTAACGGATTTATTTACTTTATGTTTTTTTGCATGTTACTGCTGTCGCATAACAAAAACTCACGACAAATAAATCAAGGATAATAATGCTGGTCTTAATTCTGAGTCTGATGCTGTAAATGCGCGAACAGTTATCAGTGTTTTATTGATTTTATCAGTCGAGTAAATGGATAAGTAAACACGGCCCTCAACTGCTCCCTGAACCTGGTTTGAATCACAGCATAAATGCAGGTGTTTGTGCAACAACTGAGAAGTTGGAGCATGAATCCTATTTCCGATACAAAGACAGGAAGGTATAACGAATGATATCCCACATTATACATTCGACTCCATATTGAATACAAAGTAAATACCGCTCATAACACAATGAAGTTACCGGAGATAAATAATAACAACACTATGGATTTCCTCCAGCTCTCGATCTCGGGATCACTGGGACTTTTTTCTCTTTTCTGACTGCGGAATCTCCTGCGGTCTCGACTAGCCATGAAAATGTATCTGACTGTTAAAGCATTGAGCAGTGAAATCACAACAAATGGGATACAGGGACTGAGAATATAATGAAGGAACACAATAATTGTCCAGGTTACTGAAAGCATAGCACAGACACCCATGTAACAAAACCAAGGAGTATTTTGCAATCTGTACCAATGTGCGTACATGGAATATCAGAACACATTCTTCAGACCGCTCAGTACAATCACCGTTCCCAGAACAGTAGTCGCGGGTTTCTCTGTGCAATACCTGGCTTTCAGCCTTTGGCCGCAAATGGCAATAAATCGGTCAAATGTGAACGTAACCGTGAACCATACGGAGCGGTCGGTGACAGCGTGAAGAACGACGGCGTGATATTGCACACGGTGATCTTAAATATAAATTGTATCCGAAGAACAATTGGAATCTGCCTTAGTGTAACATAGATAGATAGATAGATAGACATAGACATACTTTATTGATCCCGAGGGAAATTGGGTTTCGTTACAGCTGCATTAACCAGGAATAGAGCATAAATATAGCAATACAAAAACCACAATCAATCAAACAACAATATTCAAACTATGTCAGATGGAAATAATTCCAGGACCCGCCTATTGGCTCAGGGTGTCTGACCCTCCACGGGAGGAGCTGCAAAGTTCGATGGCCACAGGCAGGAACAACCTCCAATGACGCCCAGTGTTGCATCTCGGTGGAATATGGCCGGAGTCCAACAGCAAAAAGTTCAATATCAGGGCTATAAACACGTTCCTTGATCATAATATGACCAGGATTGCACCATCTGTTGTTAAACAGAACAGCCTCCTTTACGCTTACCGCTCTCAGTGCACTTCCGGTCAGCCCGAACGGTCTGGAAGCCCTCCATGGAAACTTTTTGGTCGGGTATATAGTCGTGCAGCCACGTTTCAGTAAAACACATAACACTGCTCTCCCGAACTGTTCTCTGACTCCTGGCTAGCGCCGTCAACTAGTCCGTTTTATTACACAGCAATCTCACATTGCCCATAATGAGAGAGGGAAGACACGGCTTATAACTCCTCTTCTCCGGAAGACTCTGTTGTCTCGATCCATCAAAGATAAGGTCCAGCAAATCTGCCGCCACCATGGCCAGCAAGTAGCGGGCAACACAACTGGAGAGGCCACATTTTCTTCAAGACAGGTCAACTACCGTCAGCAGGTTAACTATGAGGATAACGAATGCGAATACATTACCATGTTAGTTCTACAAGTTGTTATCGAGGCTGCACTTGGAGCTCTGTGTACAGTTTTTGTCATAGCATATTCGGACAGTGTTAACTCGGAGCGAAAAGATTTTGCCAGGATTCCAGTCCGATTCCAAGAGAGGTGGGCCATGGTGGAATCATTAGTACCCCCCCTGGATGGTTATAACATCATGAAAGGCATGGATCATGTTTATTGTAGCTGATTGTTCACCAGGCGAGGGCAGACCAGAACAAGGGTTTGGGGAGCATAGGTACAGAGTGAGAGGGAAATGGAGATAATCGTGTCATTTAACAAGTTCTAGGATAGACACGTGTAGGGCGTGCTTATACGGAAAGATATGAGTACGAAGTAGGGTCTAGCATGTTGGGCACTCTGGGCCCAAGGGTCTTGTGTCGGGGTTGTGATTACACATTTAGTCATAAGAACATCAGAAATAGGTGCAGGAGTGGGCCATCCGGCCCATCGAGCCTGCCCCGCCATTCAATAAGATCATGGCCGATCTGTCCATAAACTCAGGTCCATCTACCTGCCTTTTCCCCAGAACCCTTAATTCTCCTACGATGTAAAAATCTATCTAACTGTACCTTAAATATATTTAGTGAAGAAGCCTCAACTGCTTCCCTGGGCAGAGAATTCCACAGATTCACCACTCTCTGGGGAAAACAATTTCTCCTCATCTCCTCCTAAATCTTCTCCCACGAATCTCGAAGCAATGTCCCCTAGTTCTAATCTCACCTACCAATGAAAACAAGTTGCCCACTTCTATCTTATCTATTTCTTTCAAAATTTGGTACGTTTCTATAAGATCCCCTCTCATTCTTCTGATTCCAGCGAGTATAGTCCCAGCCGACTGAATCTATCCTCATAGATTAACCCCTTTATCTCTGGAATCAACCTGGTGAACCTCCTCTGCACTGCCTCCAAAGCCAGTATATCCTTCCTCAAGTATGGAGACCACAACTGCACACAGTACTCCAGGTGCGGCCTCACCAGTGCCCTGTATAGTTGCAGCATGACCTCCTTGCTCTTGAATTCAATCCCTCTAGCAATGAAGGCCAACATATCCGTTTTTCTTCTTAATAACCTGTTGTACCTGCACGCCAGCTTTCTGTGATTCATGAACAAGCACTCCCAAGTCCCTCTGCATAACAGCATTCTGCAATCTTTCACCATTTAAATAATAATCTGCTCTTCTATTATTCCTTCCAAAGTGGATGATCTCGCATTTACCAACGTTGTATTCCATCTGCCAGATCTTGGCCCACTCACTTAACCTATCTATATCCCTCTGCAGACTCTCCACATCTTCTGTACAATTTGTTTTTCCACTCATTTTAGTAACATCAGCAAATTTTGCTACGCTACACTTAGTCCCCTCTTCCAAATCATCAATATAAATGGTAAACAGCTGTGGGCCCAGCACCGACTCCTGCGGCACCCCACTCATCACTGACTGCCAACCGGAGAAACACCCATTTATACCAACCTTCTGCGTTCTATCGGTTAACCAATCCACTATGCATGCCAATACACTTCCTCCGACTCCATGCATCCATATCTTATTTATAAGTCTCTTGTGCAGCACCTTATCGAATGCCTTCTGGAAATCCAAGTATATGACATCGACCTGTTCCCCTCTATCCACTGCAATCATTATGTCCTCAAAGAACTCCGTAAGTTTGTCAAAAAGGACCTGTCCTTTCTGAATTCATGCTGCGTCTGTCAAATGGGGCCACTCCTTTCCAAATGTTTCACTATTTCTTCCTTAATTTCAGCTTCAAGCATTTTCCCGACTACAGATGTTAAGCTAACTGGCCTATAGTTGCCAATCTTTTGCCTACATCCTTTTTAAAGAAAAGTGGCGTGACATTTGCTGTCCTCCAGTCCGCCGGGACCTGCCCAGAGACTAGAGAGTTTTAGTAAATGATTACCAACGTGTCTACTATAACCTCCGCCAATTCCCTCAGCACCCTAGGATGCATGCCATCACCAGGGGATTTATCTACTTTCAGGACTTCTAGTTTGCTCATCACTATCTCTTTAGTGACAGTGATTGTATCGAGGTCCTCACCTCCGATTTCGTCCATAACATCATTCCTTGGCATATTAGACGTGTCCTCCACCGTAAAGACCGACACAAAATAGTCGTTCAATGCTTCAGCCATTTCCTTATCACCCAATATTAATTTCTTGTTTTCGTCTTCCAAGAGACCTACGTTGACTTTAGCCCCTCTCTTCCGCTTGATATATTTATAAAAACTTCTGTTATCTGTTTTTCGATTTTCTGCTAATTTACTTTCATACTCTATCTTCCCTTTCATCATTTCTTGTTTAGTTGTTCTTTGTTGCTTTTTAAAGTTTTCCTAATCCTCCAGTCTCCCACTACTCTTTGCGACTTTGTACACACGCGCTTTTAATTTAATACTATCTTTTCTTTCCTTAGTTATCCAAGGCTGGCTCTCCCCACACTTACTGTACTTACTTTGACTGGAGCATACTTTTGGAGAGCACAAAGGAGTGCAGCGTAGGTTCACGAGGTTAATTCCCGGGATGGAGGGACTGTCATATGTTGAAAGATTGGAGCGACTGGGGTTGTATACACTGGAATTTAGAAGGATGAGAGGGGATCTGATTGAAGCATATCAGATTATGAAGGGATTGGACACGCTAGAGGCAGGAAAAATGTTCCCGATGTTGGAGGAATCCAGCAGCCAGAGGCCACAGTTTAAGTATAAGGAGTAGACAATTTAGAACGGAGTTGAGGAAAAACTTTTTCACACAGAGGGTTGTGGTTCTGTGGAGCGCTCAGCCTCAGAAGGCAGTGGAGGCCAGTTCTCTGGATTCTTTCAAAAAAGGCTGAGATAGAGCTCTTAAAGATAGCGGAGTGAAGGGATATGGGAAAAAGGGCACTGACTGTGGATGATCAGCCTGTCTTGGTCCGCTCCGTGAAGTCCGCATTCCAGTTCACGGTCCGGTCCATCAACCCTTGCTCCAGGTTTTCCTGTGTACCCTGTTTCTGTTCCTGTTGAGCACTAATTGAGGCAGCTGATCCTCGTTGGGGCTGGCTGCATAAATACCTCCAGAGACCAGGGCGTGGCTGCTGGATTGTTCTTGTCCTTACTCCTTGTATCCCTTCCCCTGCCTTCTGTTTCCACACCTGAAGCCTTGCCTTGTCTTGCCGGTAACTTTCACCTCGCCTCGCTGTCACAATGGTGGGGGCATTGGGAGCAAGGGTGGACCCAAATGCAAGACACATCGGGAGAGGTTACTTAGGTTTAGTTTATTGTACGATACCAGGAGAGCAAGACAGAAGTAGGAATAGCGAACAGAATAAGGACTCAGGACTACGATTAGGCTGGGACCAAGGGTCTTGGTTTGGACACAGAATCGGTTCCCAGAACTAGAGGAGACATGAAGAGGCTAGGGTATGGACTCCAAGCCCGAGACTGGGCAAGGACCCAGTACCTGGGTCTTGCCTCGGGCTCGGACCCCAGAACCAGGCAAGGACATGACATGGGCTAGGGAGAGGAGGAACATGGGAACACAGAGCCTCGGGCTCGGGAGAGCAGGTACATGGAACCATGGACACATACTCAGAACACAGAGTCGGGACCCCTCCTTGGGTACAGGACATAGGGCCGGGACTCATGACCCTCCGCGGGGCAACGGCAAGATGGCCTGACTTCCCGCATGGAGGCGAGGACAAGACACGACAAGACATGACGTCCCGCGGGGCAACGGCAAGACGGCCTGACTTACCCCACGGAGGCGAGGACAAGACAAGACACGACTCCCCGTGGGGCAACGGCAAGACGGCCTGACTTACCCCACGGAGGCGAGGACAAGACAAGACCAACACGAATGAACACCAGACAGTTCCTATCTAGCTCCAGTGATGGGACTAGACCGAAGTGCAGGCGGGGGCTGCAGACGAGGGCCAGAGGCGAGAGGGGCAAAGAAGGGATTCAGACTAAGGGGTAAGACAGGAATCAAAGACCGCCAGGGCCAGGACTAGCCTCAGAACTGGAAGCCGCCAGGGCCAGGACTTGACATGGAACTTGAACGCCGCCAGGACCAGGACGGGGACGTGGTACTTGGATGCCGCCAGGACCAGGACCAGGACGTGGACGTGGTACTTGGATGTCGCCGGAGCCAGGACGCGGACGTGGTACTTGGATGCCACCGGAGCCAGGATGTGGTGCTTGGAACCTCCAGGTAGTGCCGAGCTCCCGACTCGGCCCGGGAACAGTAGACAGAGGCTCTTGATTCTCTCCGGCGGGTTAACTGACGGACCCACCTTGATGAGGAAACGTTGTAGGCTCGCTTCGGCGAGGTAACTGGACAGGGTTGTTCCGGTGAGGAAAGGCGAATTACCGGCACTCGCTTCGGGCGGAGACAAGGCTTGCTCCGGCCAGATGACATTGACACGCCGTGACTTTGCAGACGCTCCCGCACTGAACGGCTGAAAGCTGGAGACTATGAACTACCGGTTCAGCCGAGTGTTAATTGCCTCTAATTACCAAAGTCGAGGGACACGGGAAAACAGGGAATCAACGGTCCGGATCGTAACATAAACAAGCTAAATTTAAAGGGACCCCGATCCGGACCATGACACTCGCCTAAAGTTCTTGTCTCGCCTTGCATTGCCTGAAGCCTTGCCTAGTCTTGCCACTAACTCTCGCCTCGCCTCTCCTGAAGTCTCGTCTTGGAGACACCCTGTACCTAGCTCTCTTTCTGTCCCTTCCCTCCGCCGGGTAAGTCAGGCCGTCTTGCCGTTATCCTACAGTTGGTTCTGTCCCTTCCTGTCCCTTGTCTCCGTCGGGTAAGCCAGGCCGTCTTGCCGTTACCCTACGGTTGGTTCTGTCCCTTTCTGTCCCTAGCCTCCATCGGGTAAGCCAGGCCGTTTGCCGTTACCTACGGTTGGTTCTGTCCCTTCCTGTCCCTTGCCTCTGTCGGGTAATTTAGTCCGTATTACCGTTACCCTGCGGTGGGTTCTGTCCCTTCCTGTCCCCTATCTCCGTCCGGTGGAGATCCACGCCCTGCCCAGCTGATCCACGCCCTGCCCAGGAGTACCGTGCCCTGCCCAGGAGAAGCTTTAAGACCCCAAGTCTCTAGCCAAGCCTCGCCTTAAGTCTCTAGCCAAGCCTCGCCTCCAGTCTCAGGTCTCCAGCCTCGCCTCCAGTCTCTGGTCTCCAGCCTCGCCTCAAGTCTGAAGATTCTAGCCTCGTCCTGCCTGCCAGCCAAGTCACGTCCTTGCCTAGTTCTGGGGTCCGAGCCAGAGGCAAGACCCAGATTCACCCATGACTCTCGTGAATCCAGGCCCGGGCTCCTAGCTCTCTTGTCCAGTCTTGTTCCGGGTTCCTGGTTTTCATGTTCATGTCCTAGCCCTCGCCCTGTATCCTAGTTCTGTCCCTAGTACTTCAGTGTCTGTGTCTTGCACTTGGGTCCGTTCCCAGCCCACAACTTTATGATAGAACAATCCAGCCAACCATGGACCCAGCCGCACAGACACTGTCGTTACCCTCTTCCCACCCGTGGTTCCCTTCTGTTAAATACACTCCCACCCGCCCAGGTCGTCCATAGTCTAGATAGCCTGTTTGGTCGCCAGAAGGCTCCCGTAGAGGTGGTGAGGGGGGGGGGGGGGGGCTGTTTACTGTCATGGTCTGGTCCGTGAAGTCCACATTCTGGTTCATGGTCTGGTCCATCGACCCTTGCTCCAGGTTTTCCTGTCTACCCTGTTTCTGTTCCTGTTGAGCACTAACTGAGGCAGCTGATTCCCGTTGGGGCTGGCTGCATAAATACCTCCAGAGACCAGGCCGTAGCTGCTGTATTGTTCTTGTCCTTACTCCTTGTATCCCTTCCCCTGCCTTCTGTTTCCACGCCTGAAGCCTTGCCTTGTCTTTCAGTAACTCTTGCCTCACCTCACCTCGCCTCAAATTCTTGTCTCGCCTTGCATTGCCTGAAGCCTTGCCTAGTCTTGCAGGTAATGCTTGCGTCGCCTCTCCTGAAGTCTCGTCTTGGAGCCACCCTGTACCTAGCTCCCTTTCTGCCCTTGCTTCCGTCGGATAAGCCAGTCCGCCTTGCCGTTACCCTGCGGAGGGTTCTGTCCCTTCCTGTCCCTTGCCTCCGTTGGGTGGAGATCTGCGCCCTGCCCAGGAGGAACTTCAAGACCTCAAGCCTCTAGCCAAGCCGGGCCTCAAGTCTGTAGCCAAGCCTCTCCTCAAGTCTCTAACCGAGCCTCACCCCAAGCCAAACTTCAAGACCCCAAGCCTCAAGCCTCTAGTCTCAAGCCTCGCCTCAAGTCTCTAGTCTCAAGTCTCTGGTCTCCAGCCTCGCCTCAAGTCTCTGGTCTCAAACCTCGCCTCCAGTCCGTGGTCTCCAGCCTCGCCTCCATTCTCTTGTCTCCAGCCTCGCCTCAACTCTCTGGTCTCCAGCCTCGCCTCCAGTCTCTGGTCTCCAGCCTCGCCTCAAGTCTCTGGTCTCCAGCCTCGCCTCTAGTCTGAAGACTCCAGCCTCGTCCTGCCTGCCAGCCAAGTCACGTCCATGCCTAGTTCTGGGGTCCGGGCCAGAGGCAAGTCCCAGGATCTGGGTCCTTGTCCCCAGTGTCTGGCTCGGAGTCCAAGCCCGGGCTCCTAGCTCTCTTGTCCAGTCCTATTCCGGGTTCCCGGTTTTCATGTCCATGTCCTAGACCTTGCCCTGTATCCTAGTCCTGTCCTTAGTACTGTACTTCAGAGTCTGCGTCTTGCACTTGGGTCTGTGCCCAGCCCACCACCTTATGACACAGCCATGATCACAGTGAATGATGGTGCTGGCTCGAAGGGCTGAATGGCCTACCTCCACCTATTTTCTATTGTCTATTGTCTCTGTAAAAAATCTCTTTGAAAGTGTTCAACTGTTCGTCAACTGTCCTACCATATAGCCTGTGCTCCCAATCCACATTAACCCACTCCTCCCTCATCCCGTTGTAGTCTCCCTTGTTCAAGCATAATACCCTAGTTTTAGATCTAGCTATTGCATCCTCCATATGCATGCCAATTGAATTAACAGCAAAAGTGACTACACGTATATAGAACAGAGCCGTTGCATCATCGGGCGAACGAAAACTCATTGTCGCTCCGTGTGGCAGACTGTACTCTTCAACGAAGCAAGCGGAAATAAATCGGTTAAACTAAACTGTGCACACGAATTCTTGAAAATAGATGGTAATTATACAATCATTCATACAACATTAACTGATGCAATCAAGGGAGGTAGCAACATTGACATGATCATGTTGGGCATTGTTAAGCGGCCACATCCGGTCTTTTTTCGCTGTTTTTTTTAATAGTTTTGCACGGCTGCAGATTTCATTTGCACTTGGAAGTACAGTCCCTCACAAAAAAGAAGAGACTCGAAGATTCTGACATGTCAAAGCAGTTAGTTAACATGCTCAGCGGTACGGTTGTTTTCAGTCTCTGTTTATGCAGTACTGTATATTCATTGTTCTCAGTGTGTCCATCTTCTTTCATATTCCGTCTTTCCTTCAGGATCGTTAATTGGACATGCGGGACTCAAAATGAACAAAACTCCAGTATTTGATGCCAACCAGTGAAAATCGCAATGAGAATGGAGAGTGTGGATTTCTGAGCCATGTTTTCAGCCGTAGTAGCGAGTATATATGACGATACCAGTAACAAATCACAATTCTCCAACGCACCCATACAGGAGCTAAAACTGGATACAGATTTAGCTATAATTTATATTTAATTATGCAAATTAAATGATAGCTCTGACGATTTACTGGGTACTCCAAGAACAGCCAAAGTAGGATAATATACCTTCTCGATTATACGAATAACCACAAGTATCTTCCACTCAAAAATCATCTCTATGTAGCAAAACAGTCTCTATTTCTTCTTCCAGTCGTCGAGAACGGGCCACCTGAATGTAAAATTGCTTTTTAAATAGAACCCCGTTTAAATAACAAAATATAAAGAACACTCCCTTGAGGTTAAATGGCTTTATTGGTCTGCAGCTGATCTCAATCCCGGAACAAGTTTCCTTAATTTATTCCCTTCAACATATTGTGTGCGTGTTGCATAATATTCTGGAGTCATTATGACGTTGTTGTATGGTGAAACTTGTACAGTGCTGGAAATTTATTGATGCGTCAAGGAGAAGACAAATTACCTCCCTTCATCCGCATGCTCATACAAGACTTCATCTCGTTTCCTTCAAATTCTCTATCTTAACTGACCAGTTATTTTGGTTATCTACAAGTAAAGACAAAGTTTGAATCTTCAAATCACTAACTTATTGCTTTGTTAAGCATCGTTACCTCCGCAGTATATATTGCAACGTTAACGTTACCCCACGCCTGTTCCACGTTAAATGGTGCAGTGGAATAGTCCTTTTAATATCCGGATATTTCAGTTCACAGACTCCATTAACAAAGGAACGTTGAAGATCTGATGAATGTTTGATCTGTATTAAAGACATTGCCTCTGGCATTCTTCGATCTGCATTGTTATCGGTATACAAAAAGTCTCTACTGGCTACAAGATAACATTTTTTTTTCACTGACTGACTCCCGAGATTAGTTCAGCTCAACATCCCATCGAGAAACTCACACAAACATTCTTTTTCTCTACATATATGACCGCAACCGATTTAAAACTTGGATTGTGAAGAGGAGCAAACTGTCTATTGAAATCAGTTCAGAGAAAAGCACAAGTCAAATGTGCTCATTTTTGTGTGATCAGCTACAAATCACCCACGTGCATGAAAACATAATTGCCATATCTATTAACGTAATATATTCGCTTCCAGTTGTTCCCAATCCAGTTCAACCGATCGACAGTCCCTCATTTCAAATGCCGGGGGCACCGTTTTGTATGCCCATGTGCCTGTCTATAAAACTTGAAATCTTTCACGAGGATCAATGCTGTTCTTAGATATATCCAGTCAACACTCGTGTCCTTCCAATTACAGACCATTGATATTCTACTTAACTTCTCCCTGCTCTAATCAAATTTTATTCTCCCCACATTGTCATCAAGTTAACCCTAATTCAGACCATTTGTTCCAAGTGTATCCCAGGTAGCACCAAAGAGAATGAAACTTGCTTCGATGTGATTTCCAAAATTTCCTTGGTAATCCTGGTTCTACTATCACACAGGACGATGAAGGGAATTCAGTCAGTGCAATCAGCAGAACAGCGATGGTGTGATGGCAAAAACAATGACCTCTAGGCTGAATTGCCTTGATTGTAGTGCAAAGGCTGTGCCTGGTGTGGAAGATCAAATACCAGTTCTGATCAACATATTAGTGTCTGCTCTGTAGCATTCACATAAATAAGGAAGTGGAATGAAAAGTGAGGAATTAATGAGCAATCCAAAATTGGCTATGGATTATGCAATTCCTGTTCTGTGCGAGGATATCCAGCATGTCTTCGAAGCTTAAAGAAACAAGACCATATGGCTCAGACTGAATTTCTAGCCCAACTAGTTTGGTGGATGTCAATAACTGAATAGACTACGGAGAGCTTCTTCAACCTTCCTACCATTCCCGGTTCCCTGTTCTGAAGAGCTGCAACTTCATGTCAAAGTCCTATCAGCCACAGAATCTGCTGCCAAGGCATAAGTTTCCATTTTTCCTTCTCGTTCATCAGCGAGTCCCATGTTCACCCAGACTCTCATATTGTTCTATTCCATTGAAATCTAGCCAACCCCTCCCCCCCCCCAAATTCCTGATGTTCTTTTGTAGATTTCCATCTGGACAATTTATCTAGTTTGAAGTTGAGGCATGTGCCTGCTGTGTGTCCTCCGATAGCCTTTCCACCTCGGACACGCATGTCGGTGAAACAGACTCCATCAATTAATTGATATGACCAAATTAGAACGAGGATTCGAATAATAAGGGAAACAGAGAAAACCTACAGCTCTGTACCTGCTTCAAAGTACCTCAAAACTGTGCGCCCTCGTGCTAGCCATCTCAGCCCTGGGAAAAAACGTCTGACTATCCGCACGATCAATGCCTCTCATCATCTTCCTCACCTCTATCAGGCCACCTCTCATCCTCCGTCGCTCCAAGGAGAAAAGGCCGAGAGGAGAAGTCAGGGGTAAGATTTTTACGCAGAGAATGGTGAGTGCGTGGAATGGACTGCCGGCGACGGTGGTGGAGGCGGATGCGGTAGGGTCGTTTCAGAGACTCTTGGATAGGTACATGGAGCTCAGAAAAATAGAGGGCTATGTGTAACCTTATGTAATTTCTCAGGGAAGGACATGTTCGGCGCTGCTTTGAAATTGCAAGAGTTCCTTCTGAATATTCAGATTTCCTCACAGTTTTGAGCAAGAAAATGGCTAACTCTCTCCCACCCCATCGTAATTATCACTGCCCCTAGAGTTCCTGCCCTTCTCGACAGACGCTTTTCTCCCTATCTGGTCCTGAGAGACGACTGTGAACGAGGCGTTGGAATCGGGGTTTCTTTCGCCCTCGACTTCCCGGCACGGGCGGGGTTCCTCCTTGTCTCACAGTCGGATGACATCCTGAGACCCTGTTTTCATTATCGGGATCTTAACAAGATCACCATTACAAATCGTTACCACTCTCCCTTAATGAACTCAGCCTTGCAGTTACTGCAAGAGGTCAATATTTTCACGAAATTGGATCTCAGAAATACCTGTAATTTAATTCCTATTCTTCATGGTGACTCATGGTATTTGGAATTCTATACCCTCACTGGATATTATGAATACCAAGGAATGCCTTTTTGGGTTTGATAACACACCAGATTTTTTTCAGGCATTCATGAAGGATGTCTTGAGGAAGATGTTGTCTATTGACACGACATTTGATTTTTTTTTCAAATTCTTTTCGGGAACATGTTTCCAATGACAGGCACAGTATTCAATGTTTATTCGTTATTAACATTTGTCAAGCCAGAGAAGTGAGAATTTCATGTTCCTAAAGTCTGTGCTTTTCGACCATTTTAGTATTTTAATTTTGTCATTAGCTATCCTTCGTGTTCCAACAATTTATATCTGACACCCTATCTCTGCAAATTGATCCCGTCCCACCCCTACCACACTCACACCCCCGCACCACTCCCGCACGATTTGATTGATAGATTGGTTTCGATACTGTCGGAGAACAAACTTATGCTTATTCAATAAACTGTCTAGTGCCAGGTAAGACAAGCTCCCGTGGGAAGTAATCTACGTCCCAAGAATGTTCCCTTAAGTCGGCTTTGGTCCAACGTTCGCAAATGGGGGCACGCATCCCGTGAAACTCCGAACCTTTATTTGCACCTGGTGCCTGGGGTACATGGATTTTCCACCAATATTGTCTTTACAGCTGTCCATAATTTACTTTCAAGTTTTGGCAAACATTTTGTAAACTTTTGGAGGCAACTTCAAACGTTCCTTCAGGATTTCATACATAGACGAATGGTCAGGCGGAGAGGACTAACCAAGATTTGGAATACACTCTTCGATACCATGTTTCTGCGTTCTTTTTTTTCCTGGGCGTAAAGTGAAAGTTGGTATTCGAGCATTATCGAGCACTGTAAGCAGCAATGGCTTAGAGTCAAGTGGACTTTGATACTTACTTCGGCGAAGCATCAATTCTATGCCAACAGAAGGAGAAGACTGGGTCTGTTCAGCGGGTATGGTTGTCTTCACAAGACGTCCCCTGAAAATAGAATCCCGGAACCTAGCTCCTGGCTTCATGAGGCCCTTTAGGATTGTTAAGTGGATTATTCCTTTAATTTATAGATTACAGCTTCCCACGTCTGTCCAAATCGACCCCACATTTCCTGTCTATAGCCTCTACTCCAAAGCATCCCAGTACTCCTGGAATAATATGCCGAGAGATTGGTTACAGTATCCGCTGGTTGCTTGACACCCGACAAGTTAAGGCGCAGTTCCAGGATTGAGTACATTAGGAGGAATAAAGTCCGAAAGAAAAGTTTTGGGTTCTGGTCTGGGAAATTTTGGATTTCGACCTGCTGACTGATTTTCGTCGGCTTCACCCTGAACATCCTCAGTTTTAAGGAGTCCTCTTCTGTAGTGGTGGTTCAATCACAACCAGAGGTCGTTTTCAAAGGTTTTTTTTTCATTTAGCATTTGCTGCTCTGGTCTGGCCCACTCCCAATTCTGTCACGGAGATTCAGAACTTCTTGAGGCTTGCTAACTTTTATGGGAGATTTATGAAGAATTTTAGTTCCGTGGCTGCTCACCTGATTCATCTCACCAGAAGTGCTCGGGTGGTTTCCATTGGACGGCAGAGGAGGAGTCAATTTTAATGACCTTAAGAATCGTTTTGTCACTGCTCACATATTACGTCCACTCAGCCATATTCTGCCCTTTGTTGTTCAGGTACACGCCTCCGACATCGGAATATTGCCTGTCTTGTCCCAACGTACCACCGAAGTTGGCTGTTAAACTAGACCTAAAAGAGTGGTAGCACTGGTTGGATGGACCCGCGCATCCGTTTGTTTTATGTACGGATCATAAGAACTTAGCTTATACCCACCATGCCAAAAGACTTAACTCACGAAAAGCCTGCAAGACGTTGTTTGTCAAACATTTTAATTTTGTCATTACCTATCGTCCGGGTTCCAAATACACAAAACCTGACACCCAATCAAGGCATTTTCACCCTCCCACCAACCCCCAACACCACCCACAATGCATCCCCGCCTGGATCAATAGATAGGTCGCTTTTTTCGGAAAATACTCTTGTATCCATTGAATAAAATATTTATTCCCAAGTCAGAAATGATTTGGAGGGAAGTAGTCTATTTCCCACTAATGTCCCTACTGGCCGCCCTTTTAGCCACCAGAAGTTAGGTCGGAGGTTCCCAAATTTGAGCACGTATTCCGTGAAATTCTGGACTTTTAATTACAGCTGGTTCTTTATGGTACACGGCTTTCCTTCCGATATTGCCTCTTATAGACGTACACAATTTCCTTCCAAGTTTTTGCAAACATTTTGTAAACTTACTAGAGCAGCATCAAACGTTTCTTCTGACTTTCATAAAAATACGGATAGTCAGACAGCGAAGACTAACCAAGATAGGGATGCACCATTCTTCGTTGCCCTCTTTCTGGTAACATTGCAGTGAACATTTCAATTGGGCAAAGATAGTTCATAACACCTTTCAGCATTCTTTGCTTAGCATGCCTTCTTCCGAATTCCAAATTGGGTTGATGCCTCCTTTCTTTCCAGGCGGAAGGTGATTATCCGTGTTACATTTGCTAAACAGTTTGTCAAGCACTCTAAGCAGCGAAAACTTAAAACCAAGAGGACTTCGGTACTTGCTTCGGCAAAGCAACAATCCCATGCCAACAGGAGGAGACGACTGAGTCCTTCTTTCTGAGTGGTCAGCGGTTTGCCTCTCTATCCAAGACCTCCCCTGAAAATTGAATCCCAAAACCCAGTTCTCCTCTTCATTGGGCCCTTTAGGATTGCTATGAGGATCAATCTTCCAATTTATCGATTGCAGCTTACCACATCTCTCCGAATCCATCCCATTATTCTAGACAGTGTCGTTGTGGATCCTTGTCCGGTGAAACTCTGACCGAGTTCTCTAAACCTGACTCTCGACTCAGGAATTCTTTCTAGTCTCCTCCTGCGCCTTGCCCTACACCAAGAATCATAGACGGAGAACTTGCACTGTCTGCCGATTGATTCACTGGAGCCGGTTTAAAAAGCAGTTCCAGCATATAATCCCGAAGAAAGTAGTTGGGTTCATCTGCTTCAAGTCTCAGTTGCCAGGAGTCCTCTTTTTAAGTAGGGGTCGTTTTTAAGGGTTCTTTTTGTTCAGTTAGTATGTAGATTGTGGGTATGCAGTGTTCCGTGGATTGTTCGCCTTTATGACTTATTGTTTGTCTTTGGGTTTTTACTTTGATCTGCAGCTGTCTCATTCGGTTTTATTTCGATTTTAAGCCCTATTTGTATTAATTACTTTTATTCAGTGTGGGATTTTTGAATTACAACGGGATTTTTAACGCAGAGGAGGCATCGGTCTTTAATGGCCTTTAGAATGTTTTTCTCACTGCTCACATATTGCGTCCAGACAACCATGATTTGCCCTTTCTTGTTGAGGTAGACACTACCGACATCGATGTAGGTTCAGTCTTATTCAGGCGGTACTCCAGGTGGAAGGGCAGAAACGTCAGATAGATGAGGGCGAAAGTGTGTTGCCTTGACGGGGGAAGAGGAACGTCATACAGAGGAGAGAATGGAGTAACACAGTGATGTCTTTGAATGGTGGGTGAAGAGGGAGTTTCAGAGATAAGGTGGGGGAGAAATAGGGACACAAGAGTGGTGTTGAGGAAAGTAAGGGGCGACTCAGGTAAAGGGAAGGTGTCAATAATATGATCCAGACACGGGGGATAGGGGGCGGCGGATAGACAAAGTCAGAGATGTGGGAAGGTGCTTGTTAGGGACGGAGTGAGGACACGGAACGGGGCGTCGTAGAGACGATGTGAGGAGGTGGATTAAAAGTGGTCGTGTCATAAACAGTGGTAGAAGGTGTCCCAGAGACGGATGGAAGATGGGCGTCGTATGGGACGTCCCAGTGAGGCCTAGTAGCGGAGGCACGGAAACTCCATTTTGTAAATATCTTGAAAACCCAGAAGTGAACATCCTATAACTAATCTAAAAGAACGAAGTAGGTTGAGATATTCAATATTATTACTAATATTTGTAACTATTTCTTATTCAAACATTGTGTACTTAAGGTATTTGATGCAGAGTGCAATGAATAATTTGATGTCAGCATCAATCGAATTATGTGGTAGTATCAGATATAATTATCACCTTTAGGGAATTGGGCAGACAGTGAATAGGTAAATTGTGGATGATAGGTTTCCAATGCGGAAAAATTGGACCAGCCCTCGATGGGCTGAAAGAGCGTGGAAGTTTTGCGCCATTGGTAAAATTTCTTTGCTCTGCAAGTACACTGATCCATCACTCTAATTTTGTTCGAAAACGACTTAATTTTAAATTTGCTGAAGTAAATTTGTTGGAGTCCACAATGGAAAGAAATAGTTTTAAAGCGATTGCAAAGTAGATACTAACAAGTTCGGTTGACGAAGAAGAAATTTTTCAAAAAAATTTGGACATTGCCACATACCCGTGGAATCCGCTGTGTATTTTAATAAAACAACGGAGTATCTGGTCCCAGCGCTTGTTTCCAAATGCGCAATAGGCACATTGATGTCTGTATTTATTTAAAATCGGAGCGGCATTAACAGCAAATTTTTCAAACTGTGTTTTACATCTCTATTTGGAGAACAGTAATATAACAATCTTAGTGGAGATACCATAAATACCGAACACTTGGGAACACTACTACCCCACCTTGGTGGACGCAAAGGAAATGTTCCTCTGTTATCTCTGTACCCTCGCTATCAAATCAACTTTTAAGCCATGTCCTTTATTATATTTTTCGATACTGTGATATATGATTTTTAAAAGTTTGCCGTATGTGTACAGATGTAGCATCTATTGCATTAACTTTGACAGATCTACCTGGTATGTTTCTGATCGTTGAAATGAGTTTTGGAAATCTCCAGCCAAGTGGTTCTCCACTTGTGCTACCTGCTTTACTCCTTTAATCAATATTATTGCGGCTCTGGGTCTTCTCTGCTTTTGAAGGCTTTGGCAATGTACCTTATCAATGGAATTTAAAACATAATCTCCACGTTGTAGGAAGAATCAGCTCATTTGATTTTTATTGCCGCATCGACGGAGGGTCTGCAATGGATGTGATATTGTGGGACTCCCTCAACTAATGGGGGAATAGCGGAAGCGCGCTGTTGAATTCAGAAACTAGGGATCCTTAGCATTCGATGAAGTTGAAGGGGCACGATAAACTGGGAAAGTGTAGACTAAGTGAATGGATAATAAGGGGAGATTATCAATAAAGGATTGTTGATGACAGGAAACCAGGAAGTTGTAAATAGTGCCGTGGCGCTACGAAATTAGGAATTATGGGAAGGCACAATATATGAAATGAAAAAGGGTTAATTCCGTGGGGATTTCGCATAGAGGCCCGGAAAATAGGGAATTATGTGTATACCCACCCCCCGTCTCTCTCTCTCTCTCTCTCTCTCTCTCTCTCTCTCTCTCTCTCTCTCTCTCCCTTTCTCCCTTCCTCTCTCTCCCTCGCAGTCTCTCTCTGTTCCGTGTCTATCACTGTATCGATCTCTACTGTCATCGGGTCTCTCTCTATCTCTGTCTCTGCCCCTGTCCCTACCGTTATCCCTCTACTTGTCCCATTCCATGTCCCTGTAAATACAAACAGGCTTTATCCAAAGATATTAGGGAGGGTACAACTGGAGGTCATGGAATAAAGGTGTAAAGTGAAATACGTAGAGGAATTCTGATGGAGAACTTCATTATTCGGAACCTGTGGGACTGTGGAATAGTTTGCCAGCGAAATTAAGCCATTCCGGTTCTGTTGCAATATTTAAGTGATAATTCGATAAATACATGCATGGCAGGGGTATGGAGAGTTATGGTGCAGGTGCGGGTTGATGGGACAACGTATAATATCATCCCGCAAGGACTATGTGAGCTGAAAGACCTGTTTCTGTCTTGTAGTGCTGTACGATTCCATGACTCCAATGAATATTCACTGAATCTCGTTGCTTGACAATAATAAACCAACAAATGATCTATATCGAATTTTGAATTGTATTTAATGAATGTTTAGAAACTTAAAACGTCAACGAATGAGCAGCGGGAACGAACGAACCTTCGTATGTTTCTTCCGCAGAAAATAACGAATGGTGTGATTGAAATCCGCTGGAAGTTGTTCGGATTGGTGATGCCGGTTTTTCAGCCGCTGCTTCGGGGTTTCAGAGACCGACGTTCAGCCTTGAGCTGGTCAGTTCTGTCGCGCTCAGTACTCTCTGTGTTGACCTTGCCCGTCCTTCGTGTGACTGTCTGGGTTTTCCTCAGCAGCGTCACTTGCCTTCTACATACGAAACGGCCTGGATGCTACTCTTCTACTGTATCTTACCATGCGGTTGTATGGCAGACCGTGGGGAATTGACAGAATGTGGGGAGAATTGGGTTTCTGTAGGATGAGTCTGATTGGATTGCTCATAGTCGACAGGGATGCACTGGGCCAAGAGTCGTGCAGACAAGACATTTTCAAGATCCACACACGGTGATTAAGGAATGACCGTGATTTCTAGTTCCTTATTTATTTCGCGCTATTTACTTGTTTATTTTTGCATTTGGATGTAATTTTTGGATTTTGAACTCTACCGGTGTCATGTAACAAATTTTATGCCATATTACTCAGTGATTGTAAAGCTGATGCTAATCTGAGTTCTGATACTGTAAACGCGCTAACAGTTATCGGTGTTTTATTAATATTAACAGTCGAGTAAAGGGATGAGTAAACACGGCCCTCAACTGCTCCCTGAACCTGGTTTGTGTCACAGCGTAAATGCAGGTGTTTGTGCAACAACTGAGAAGTTGGAGCATGAATCCTATTTCCGATACAAAGACAGGAAGGAATAAGGAATAGTATCCCACATTATACATTCGACTCCATATTGAATACAAGGTAAATACCGCCCATAACACAATGAAGTTACCGGAGATAAATAATAACAACACTATGGATTTCCTCCTGCTCTCGATTTCGGGATCTCTGGGGTTCTTTTCGCTTTTCTGACCCCGGAGTCTCCTGCGGGCTCTGCTGGCCACGAAAATGTGTCTGACTGTTAAAGCATTGAGCAGTATAATCACAACAAATGGGATACAGGGGTTGAGAATATAATGAAGGAACACAATAATTGTCCAGGTTACTGAAAGCATATCACGGACACCCATGTAACAAAACCAAGGAGTATTTCGCAATTGGTACCAAGGTGCATACATGAAATACCAGAACACATTCTTCAGACCGCTCAGTACAATGACCGTTCCCAGAACAGTAGTCGCGGTCTTCTCTCTGCAATACCTGGCTTTTAGCTTTTGGCCGCAAATGGCTATAAATCGGTCAAAGGTGAACGTGACCGTGAACCATACGGAGCAGTCCGTGACTGCATGAAGCACGACGGCATGAATATTGCACGTGGGGATGTTCACTACAAAATGCATTCGAAGAAGAATGGGAATCTGCCTCAGTATTACATCAAAGATAACGACCAGCAGATCGGCCGCCGCCATGGCCAGCAGGTAGCGGGTAACGCAGCTGGAGAGACCGCATTTTCCATCAGACAGGACAACAACCGTCAACAGGTTAACTGTGAGGAAAACAAAAGCGAATACATTACCATGTTAGTTCAACAACTTGTTCCCGAGACCACACTTGCAGTTCTGTGTACAGTTTCGTCAGACTGCTTTCGGACAGACGTTGTTAACTTGAAAGCGAAAAGATTTTGCCAGAATTCCAGTCCTCCTGTCTTTTCAGGAGAGGTGGGTCACAGTGGAATGAGGGGTGACCGCTCGGGGCTTATAACATAATCAAAGGCATATATCATGTGTATGATATCTTTCTGTTCAACAGGGTGGGGCAGACCATAACTGGAGAAGTCCTAAATTCAGAATGACGGGGAAAAAATAAAAGGTAACGCAGGGGCAATTCCTTCACATAGAGGGCTATGAATACCTGGAATGAGCTGCCAGAGGAACTGGTGTACGCCGGTACAATCGTGGCATTTAATAAGTACTTGGATATACACATGCAGGGTCATGAGCCAAAAGCAGGAAATGGGGTCTAGCTTGTTGGACCAAGAGTTTCGTATCGGGGCTGTGTCTCTCAATGACTAAATGATGATAAATAAGTGTCCTAAAATGATCGCACATTCAGTCAATTGCATTAAGAGTAAGTGTGCACGCAAATCAAACAGAGCCCTTGCCATCTCACTGACTATCCGTGTGGCGGACTTTTCGTTTCAAAGGTGCAAATGGAAATAAGTCAGTTGAACTAAACAGTACAAACACAACGAATTCTTGAATACAAATTTTACTAATACAGGAATTCATAGAAAACGAACTGGCCAAATCAAGGGATGGTGCCAATTTTGACCTGATCATCTTGGGCATTGTTAAGATTCCACATTCGGTCTTATTGTTTTTGACCCTCGTTCAGCTTTGCACCGCTGCGCAATGCTCTAACACAAGATGTTTGCACCTGCAAATACTTTCTCTCACATAATGAAATAATGAAAATGACCCGGAACTTCACACATACCGAAGCTGCTGCCGAACGCACTGAGCGGCCTATAGTTTTCAGTCTCTGTTTTACATATCTATTCTTCGCAGTGAGTTCGTCTTCTTCTTTTTCGTCTTTCAATAATCGGACATAAGGGACGCAAAATAAACAACCGTACAGTATTTGATGCCAACCAGTGAAAATCACATTGAGGATGAAGGGGAAATATGGTTTTCTGTTCATCGTTCCCTCGCGTAGCAGCAGGTATATATAATGATAGAAGTCGCAAATCACAAGACGTCAAGAGACCCATTCGCAAGGTAAAATACGGGATGCATATTGATCTATAATTGGTATTTTGTGGCGTAATTTAAACGACGAAATAACAACTTACCGGGAACTCCAATAACAGCCAAAGTAGGGTAATATACTTTCTGAATCACTCGAATGACCGCAAGTATCTTCAACTCAAAAGGCACCTCCATGGACAGGTCAGCCTCTAATTCTTGCTGATCTCGTCGACGACAGTCTTCCTGACTGTGGAATCTCTCTCGTGTGGCACAAGGGTCTTATTTGTCTGGTGCTGATCACAGTCCCGGAGCAGTTTTCCTTAATTAATTCCCTCCAACAAATTGTGTATGTGTTGCATAATATTCTGAAGTCACCCTGACATGGTTGTATAGTGAACCTCACGCCCCACTGGATATATGTTGATGCACAAGGGAGAAGACAAATTTACTCCAATCGTGTATAAGCCTGCACAAGACTTCATCGACTTTCTTTGAGATTTTCCATCTCAACTGAGCATTCTGATTTATCTGCAACTTAAGACAAAACTTGATTCTTCATACCCATCTACATAAGAACGTTAAGGTCCCATCAATGGTTTCGTCTCTGCTACCGACGTTGCCTCTTTCAGAATGCATTGCATTATTCGATAAGAGTATTCAATGGGATACAAGCAGGCACTAACGTTTTCCATCACTGAATAACTGAGATTACTTCAGCTCAACATCCCTTCGAGAACCCGACACAAGCGCATTATTTCTCTCCACGCTTGTTCGGAACCGATTTAAATCCTGGATTATAAAGATAAACAAACTGTCAATTGAAATCAGTTCAGAGAGATGCAAAAGTGAACTGTGATCATTTTCCGACTCACAGATACATCAGGCATGTGGGTAAAATATACATTTCTCAACACATTTTAATGATATACTCTTTGTTCAGTTCTTAAAAACCAGTTCATCACATGATAGTCCTGCATTTCAAATGCCGGGGGCACCGTCTTGTATTCTCGTCTGTCTGTCCGCAAAACTTGACTGAAATCTTTTCAGATCTCATCTTTCCACGGGGTTCAGTGCCCTTCTGAGATATGTTCCATATCTAGTCTGTCGGTGTCACATTAATGAAAAGTGGAATGTCAGCAAATGATTAGCATTCCAGATTTGCTTATGGAATACGTTACAGTATCCCTGTTGCACGTGGCCAAGTGGTTAAGGCATTGGACTAGCTCCCTGAAGTTCGTGAGTTCGAGCCCCAACCGAGGGAACGTGTTCTGTCCTTGAGCAAGGCACTTAATCACACATTGCTCTGCGACGACACTGGTGCCAAGCTGTATGGGTACTAATGCCCTTCCCTTGGACAACATTGGTGTCATGGAGAGGGGAGACTTGCAGCATGGGCAACTGCTGGTATTCCATATAACTTTGCCCAGGTCTGCGCCCTGGAGAGTGAAGACTTTCCAGGTGCAGATCCATGGTCTCGCAAGAGTAATGGATGCCTTTATTATTTAACATACCCGCTGGGTGCGAGGATACCCACCTCGTACTGAAAGGTCAGTTTGTTCAACTTTTCAATCATTTCCAGTTCCATCTTCCGAGGAACTGCCACTTCATACCAAAATCTAATCAACCACCCATTTTACCAACAAAGAAACACAATCTGCTACCTTAATTTCAAGTACAGTGATCCCTTCTCGTTCATTAGCGACATCTACCTTGATCACCTCCTCACTGCTAGTCTTCTCTTCCATTCAAATCTAGTCTGCTCCCCACTCCCAACACCTCATGTTTTTTTTTCTCAGATTTGTAATGGGCAGTTTATCTTGTTTACCTCGTCTGCGTGTTCTGACAACTTTTCCACCACCATCTCGCTCTTCGGTAAAAGAGACTCAAACAATTAATATGAACAAATCAGGCCAAAGGCTCGAATCAGACTGCGCTTTGCAGCCTCGTTTGCAACCCTTTCTCCAAAACATTCAGAAAATCCAAGAAAACAACATCCAGTAACTTCCTCTTTCTGTCCTGCCCGCTGTTTCCTCAAATAATTCCAACAAATTCACCTGTCAAAATTCCCGTTCAGGAAACCATGCTGACTCCGGCCCATTGTACCCGAAACCTCATCATTGATAATGGAGTCTATCATCTTGCCAACAACTAAATTCACGCATCAGGGACTGCAAGTATATGTTTCAATGGGAGACGGATAACGCTGAAAGGAGTTTCACGAAGCCGATTGTTTTTATATAGTGATAGATGCGTCGAGCCTCCTGCCGGAGGAAGGGGCGGAAGCGGATACAATGGCAACTTCTAAGTGGTCACATGGGCAACTAAACAGGCTGGACATTGGTGCGAAGTTATAGATGATGTACAGATAAAACTGGTTAAATGTGGGACCATTGGTACATTGCTCAACTCCTATATTACTCACACATGTACCGGGATAAAGTGAAGATCTTGTCTACCATTCATACAGATAAATTCATTGCAACAGTGCACTGAAGTAGTACATGGCGAAAACAATAACAGTGTGCAGAATACAGTGTTGTGTTATAGAGAGAGTACAGTGCAACTAGACAATACGGTGCAATGTCATAATGAGGTAGATGGTGATATAATACTACATCTTATCCTTATCACAAACAGAACGCAGGCCTTATATCAGTGGGATGTCACAGTGGGCCGAAGGCCCGCTCTATCGCATTTTCTCTGAAAGCCCGCACCTGCATAAATGAGAGACACGCCATATTTAGTATAAATGTGCTGAATCTTTGTTCTGCTTCCTCAATCTCTATAATCTTAATGCACAAGCGACATTTTCTGAAATATCAGTTCCGTAGTAAATGAACAAATCGTTGTTGATCTGCCTGCTTCTACGTTAGCCATGTAGTTGCGATTACATCACATGACAATCTCACTGCTTCCCTGTAGAACCCACAATATTGCTCAGTTTCCTATACAACTCATCGGTTAGCGTTAGGGATTCTCGATCATTTACTTAATAGACTAATAATTGTAAGCACCGGAGAGCCAAGTACAGACGCCTGCTGCGATCCCCTTCAATCCCCTTCTATCCAAAAAATACCGCATTATTTCTCCTCTCGGTTTCTTTAATGTCAAACTGTTCTTACACCAGATCATCATGTAACCGCCACTCCTGATGTCCTTTCGTTCCACTTTGCACAGCCTCCCTTGTGGAACTCCTTAAGATGTAATTACACAACAGCGCATCTCCAGTGCGACCATAAGCCAGACGAAGCACAACGTAGAAACGACACAGCTTGGAAACCATCACATCTTTCTCGTGGATATTCATGCAGAAAATGTGTGCAAATTTCTTTTTGTTTCCCTCCTATCACACTCTTTCCTCTTCAGCTTTATTTTATAATTGTGAAGTTCGGCACTTAAGATCGTGCGAGCAGTGTATTGTGGTGGGTGAGATCGAGATTTATAAGCGATCAGAGCCTTCGTGAACTTCGGTGGTATTGATATCGTCAAGTAATGAGGCACTTCCGAAGGGTCACTAATAAATAGTTGAGCTTAAGCAGAAGGGCTATTCGGGAAGCCACGTTGTGCGGACGGGGTTAGAGTGAGGGAGCGTGAAGCATGGGCTCAATAGGCTTCGGCGAAAAGAAGTAGTGGGAAGTGAAAATTTTCGTCAGATTGATTCTATCCTATTACATGCTTAGAAAATTATGATTGACAGTCAGTAAATTGGAATGGTCCTCTTCTGGGTTTATGCGAAGACAGTGAGACGTCCACTATCCCTGGCGACTGCACCTGCAAGAGAGCATGATGACCATCAGAAGAGAGAACACGATAAACAGCCAGTACGTGGCACACTTTTGACCGTCCCTGTCAATAACAGATACACCACTTTGGATACACTTAATGGGGAGGGTGAAATAGAAGCCAGAGCTTACAGGTCCCTGGCTCCTGATCTGCCACTGTCATTCAGTAAGCAACGGGCAGAGGAAACCTGCAGTAGTGGTTGGGGATTGTTTGGGTAGGAAATTGGACAACATGTTTTGTATACAAGACACGTATTCCGGATAATATGTTACCTCCCAGATGCAAGGATCAGTGGCACCTCAAAGCGAGTACGTCACTTTTTGATGGCTGAAGGAGAGCAGCCAGAAATCATGGTCCAAGTCGCTACCAATAACCTAGGAAGGATGGGTGACAAGATCCTGCAAAGTGAGGTCGCAGATTTACGTGCTCAATTAATGGACAGTTCGTCCACTGTTCGGACGATTTCAATCAGTGTCAGGTCTAGTGAACCATGGTGAGAGTCATGTTCTGAGTTGTGGTAATTTCCATGCAAGTTAAATTACAGGCAAGGCGGATGAGCTTAGAGTTTGGACCATTATACGCCTTCTAATAGTCCACGGGATTAGAGCAGCAAAATTGTAGCGCGGTACCTGAAAAAGTAATGTTGGCATGGTACGTAATTTTTACTTTCCGCACACTGACTAGACTTCACACATATATAAAGGACATTATGGAATAGCATTTGTCAACTGTTTTCAAAACGTTTCCTGAATCCATTTGATAGACTGCCATGCTGGATCTCTTCTTTGGCAATGAGACAGAGCTGGTGACAGAAGTGTTTGTGGGGGAACGCTTTCGACCTAGTGATAATAATTAGATAAATTCAAGGTAATAATGAAGGACGAGAGCGGTGCTCGGGGTGAAATTCTAAATGAAAGAAAAGACAATTTCCGAGATATCAGTAATTATCTTGCAAGTGTGGTCTAGAATAGGTTGATTTCTGGCAAAGTGATGCTTGGTAATTGGGAGTCCTTCAAAACCAAAATATTAAGAATGCAGTTTGTTTTTTTAATTAATGTTGGAACAAAAAGCAATGCTGATACTTTTAGGGAGCCTGCATTTTCGAGGAACATCGAGGAATATTGGTTTTCGAGGAATATTTAAAAAGAGGAAGTAGGCCCTGACAGAAGTATTTCAACGTCATTAGCCATTGCTGAGGTGCTGCAGGACTGGAGGAAAGCTAATGGTTTTCCGTTGCCCAAGAAAAGTTCTAAGAATTCGCCAGGCAATTTTTGGTCGTTGAACCTGACGTCATTCGTTCGTTCGTTATGTGCCGTGAGTATGAAATAAGCAATCATGGTCTTCTCATGACCGTGATGGGACTTGATAATTTTATCTGCAGAACTGTGTTGCCATTGCCTTCCACTGAGGCGTGTTTTACCAAGACCGGTGACGCTAGACATTATCAATGTGCTTCAGAGATTGTCTTCCTGGCATCAGTGGGCGCAGCACTAGGACTTGTGATATGCACCCCCTGCTCATTCGACGATCCACCACCTGCTGCCATGGTTTCACATGCCCTGATCCGGGAGCTAAGTACATATCCCAAGGGTGACCTCGAGGCAACAGACGGTATACAGCGCCTCAGACCTCCTTTGGAAGAGAGTTGTCTCTACCTATCACACCCATTGACGTCATTAGTGGGTAAATTATTCGGTAGTATTTCTAGGGATAGGGTATAATATTACACAGTTAGACAGAGCCCTAAAATGGACAGCCAACATGGATTTGTTGAAGTTGGTTGTGTCTACTCAATCCGAAAGAGGTTTCAGTGGAGGTTACAATTTGTGACAAGAATACACATAGATTAAGATGTAGCTGTCCTGTGCTGGCACCGGTGAGATCAGCAGTTGGTCTGCCACCTGTTTTCAGGAGAGAGAGAGATGAGGAAAACAGTCGGGCAGACCTTGGAGATGTGTAATGAAGGGACGGGAGAGAGAATAACAGAAGGAGAGAGCTGTCAAGAGCGGCTCCCCCTTTGAACCCTGAACTGTTTGAAGTGATGGACAGGCGATACCCCAGCAGAGGGATAAAAAGGGACAGGTCGCTAGGGCGACACACACGACACGCGAGCTAACAAGACCCTGGAAGCGGTGCGTCTCTCACAAGTCGGTGGGAAGTACCGGGCCATAAACGCAAAGGGTGGAAAGGCACGATCGGCAGGAACCTGGTGTGTGTCCACCCTTGCCTGGGTGCCAGGTTCAGCGCAGGGAAACGATCGCATCTGGAAACGGAGGGGTCACGGTCGGTGACCTCAGATGACATCACAAAGGACTCGCCCGAAAGCTGACTGCGAAGGTCTGTCTGTCAACCTTGAATTCGTTTGCTCTCTCTCTCCTTCCTCCCACTGTCCATCGCCACAGCAGCGATTACTGCGAACTGAACTGAACTAAATTGAACTGAACTTTGCGTCACTTTGAAACTGGTCATTTACCCCTAGACAACGATAGAGCTTGATAGATCCTGTTATGTGAATTCTGTGTACATGTATGTTTATCATTGCTGGACTGTTGCATTTATTATACTTTTGATTAGAGTACTGTGTTGCTTGTTTCTTTAATAAAACTTTCTTTGTTCTAGTAATCCAGACTCCAACTGAGTGTTCCATTTCTGCTGGTTTGGCAACCCAGTTACGGGGTACGTAACATAAGTGTGGTTCTCGACCGGGATTTGAACGCTAAATTTGGGTCGGCGTAAATTGATTGGGTCAAAATTTCCGAAAAAAAGAAAAGACAAACAGCAGAAATGGAGGCTGAGGCAATTATAAAGGCGCCGACCTTGGAGGCCTTAGAGGATGCCAGGAAATCGGAATTGGTAGCTGTGGCCAAACGGTTGAATCTTGCTAAGGGGAAGTCGACAATGAGGAGAGAGGAGATACACAGAGCTATCGTAGAGCAATATGTATCTAAATGTGTGCTTCCCCAAGGCGAGCTGGGGGTGGTGTCTGTTGAAAAACCTGCCGGAGACGCGGTACAGGTGCAGCTTGAAAAACTGAGACTCGAACACGAGTTCCGTGTACGGCAGTTAGAACACGAAGAGAAGCAGTTAGAAAGGCGGGAGAAAGAGAGAGAGTTAGAAAGGCGGGTGAAAGAGAGAGAGTTAGAAAGGCAGGAGAGAGAGAAAGAGAGACAGCTGGAGCGAGAGGAGAAACAGAGGGAAAGGGAATTCGAGCTGGAGAAGTTAAAGATAAGGGCAGAGCAGGGGCTCGTGCCGAACCAAGGTGGAGGGTTCTGGGCGACCCAGGAGGTTAGGCTGGTTCCCCCATTTGACGATACCGACGTGGATCGGTACCTTCTCCATTTCAAAAAAGTGGCTACAAGTCAGGACTGGCCGAGGGATAAGTGGGTTGTTTTGCTTCAGAGTGTACTGAAAGGGAAAGCTCAACAAGCTTACTTAGCTTATTCCGCGGAAGATGCCCAGAGGTATGAGGTGGTGAAAGAGGCCATCCTCAGGATTTATAAGTTGGTCCCGGAGCATACCGGCAGAGGTTCCGGAATGCGAGGAAGCAGTGGGACCGCACGTATTTCGAGTTTGCCCGTGAGATGCAGACAAATTGTGAGCGTTGGTGCGCCACAAAGGGGGTAGAGGGGGATTATGACAGACTGCGACAGCTGATCCTGATTGAGCAGTTTAAAAGTTGTGCCCCTTAGGGTATGAGACCCTACCTAGATGAGAAAGCGGCAGCCACGTTAGCCGCAACTGCTAAGTTAGCGGATGAGTTGGCGTTGATGCATAAAATGAAGTTTGCCCCGAGTAGAGGCTATCAGAAGGATAGTCAGGACGGCGGGGAGAGTCCGCCAGAAAAGTCAGAAAGTAAGCCGGGGACTAGTGAGAAGGATAAGGTAGACCGGGAGCAGTCTGGTAGGAAGTCTCCAGGGGTCGTCTGTTATATTTGCGGGAAAGTCGGACACTTTGCGTCCAGGTGCTTTGCCCCAAAGAAGGAGACGGGAAAAGGAAAAACGGCGATTTTGACTGGCTGTATCGAGCTGGTAAACAAACCGCTAGGGAAGGACAGATCTGCCAAAGTTCCGGGTGGGCGCGAGAAGTTTATCTCGGCCGGATTGGTGTCGGTGAAGGAGGGGTTAAAACCAGCTCCAGCGCGGATCTGGAGAGACATGGGAGCGTGTCAGTCACTAATACTGAAGAGTGCATTAGAGTTTAGCTCAGAGACCCAGACTGAGGAGGTCAAGGTCAGCGGTATTGGAGAAAGTACAGAGACAGTCCCTTTGCACCAGGTACAATTACAAAGCAAGCTGGTCTCTGGACTAGTCACGATCGGGGTGAGGTCCGAATTACTGATGAAAGGCATGGAAGTCTTGCTCGGTAATGACGTCGCCGGGGGAATTGTGTTCGAAGCAGTGAGATGGACAGGTCAGCCTGCCAGCATTGAGGCCCCGCCCATGGACTCACAGGTTCATCACGGGACCGCGGTGATAAATTTAGCTGAGACGTTTCTGCCAGCCTTGTACAAGAAAGGGGTAGAAAGTGAAAAGAAGGAGTGTAGTGAAACAAGAGGTAGTGAGGGAGCTGGGACAGACGTAGCATTAGCCAGGAAGGAATTTGTGCAGGCGCAGGAGCGAGACGAGGGGCTGATGGTTTTGGTGGAGGAGGAAGTGCTAAGGAAATCAAGTACCGTGCCCGCAGATGAGGAATGGGGGGTGGTGCAAAAGAGTTATGGGGATGAGGTTTTTAACCTGGCCCACAAGGTACCCCCCGGTGGACATTTTGCGCTGCTGGAGAAAACAGTTGGTGGAATCATGAAAGAGGTTTACCGGCTGCACCGAAGGAAGGGTGTTATTGATTATGACCGACGCGAACTGAGACGGTCACAGGATTTTGATATGCTAACAAACCTAGTCGGTGTTAGCGCGGAAATCAATGAAGCTAGGGCCCCCTGATAAGAGAAAAAAACCATTTTGAAAAGATGAGTATGGTATCGACCAGATGGGAGAAGGCTATTGTTTTGGCCAGCTCTGCTGATAAGGTCTCTCCCTTAACCCCCGAACAAAGCGACTCTTTAAGAGCAGTAATTAAACGACTCGCACCCGTGTGTTTGATTGTCCCGAGGCGATGCAAAGAACTGGGACGTTGGGTGGTGTATGTTACAGTAGGGCAGCCTAGCGAGCAACAGCCATATAGAATGAGTAATTATGTGACTAAAGGGCTGACGAACACAGAGGTGTGTATTGGCAATTTAATACGGCTGTCTGAAGCCAGCTTGATAGTGAACCTTGAAAAAAATGAGTTCGGCCACACGAAGGTCACTTACCTGGGAATTGTGGTGACACAGGGGCAGCTGGCAGCGATGCAAGCTACAGTGCAGGCTATCGCTGACCACCCAACCCCGACAGACAAGAGGGCCCTCAGAAGGCTCTTGGAGATGGTGGGGTACTGTAGGAAGGTTTGCAATAACTCTGCGGTTACTACCTCTCCCCCTCCTACTAAGCCCTTGCGAGAGAAAACTAAGTCGGAATGGGATGACCCTTGTTATTGTGGTCCGGGACAAAACCAAATGAGGGGTTACATTGATCGCAATTCATCAGTGTTTTTGGCCACTATGAAGTTTGCTAAGTTGGAGCCTGGTCTAAGGGATTATTAATAACACATATAAAAGGAACAGAAAATGTGATGGCTGACTGTCTGTTAGGTGTTGACAACTTCAAACTCGCTGTATTAGCCAAATAGCTGATAAAGATGTATATTTGTGTGTGTATCAAATAATGTATTCATGTTTGTAATTTATACCCCCGGTAAAAATCCATAAAGGGGCGAAGTGTGACAAGAATACACATCGATTAAGATGTTAGCTGTCCTGTGCTGGCACCGGTGGAATCAGCAGTTGGTCTTCCACCTGTCTTCAGGAGAAAGAGAGATAAGGAAAACGATGGAGCAGCACTTGGAGATGTGTAATGAAGGGACAGGAGAGAGAATAACAGAAGGAGAGAGCTGTCAACAGCGGCTCCCCCTTTGAACCCTGAACTGTTTGAAGTGATGGACAGGCGATACCCCAGCAGAGGGATAAAAAGGGACAGGTTCGCTAGGGCGACACACACGACACCCGAGTTAACAAGACCCTGGAATCGGTGCGTCTCTCACAAGTCGCTGGGAAGTACCGGGCCATAAACGCATAGGGTGGAAAGGCACGATCGGCGGGAACCTGGTGTGTGTCCACCCTTGCCTGGGTGCCAGGTTCAGCGCAGGGAAACGATCGCATCTGGAAACGGAGGGGTCACGGTCGGTGACCTCAGATGACATCACAAAGGACTCGCCCGAAAGCTGACTGCGAAGGTCTGTTTGGAAACCTTGAATATTCATTCGTTTGCTCTCTCTCTCCTTCCCCCCACTGTCCATCGCCACGGCAGCGATTACTGTGAACTGAACTGAACTATATTGAACTGAACTTTGCGTCAATTTGTAACTGGTCATTTACTCCTAGACAACGATAGAGCCTTATTGATCCTATTATGTGAATTCTGTGTACATGTATGTTTATCATTGCTGAACTGTTGCATTTATTATCCTTTTGATTAGAGTACTGTGTTGCTTGTTTCTTTAATAAAACTTTCTTAGTTCTAGTAATCCAGACACCAACTGAGTGATCCATTTCTGCTGGTTTGGCAACCCAGTTACGGGGTACATAAAAAATTGAAGCTGATGAAAGAGAAGCAGTGGATATTATCTACATGGTCTTTGGCAAGGCGTTGGGAAGCAGGTCAAGAAGGTTCAGTATTCCGGTTGAGGTAGTATATTGTATATGAATTGGTTTCGGTGGAGAAAGTACAGAGTAATATATGGTGGTGTTGCGAGCAAGCAAGCTTGGCAAGTGAGTCAGAAGACAGTACCTACGAATCAGCACCTTAACTATTTCTTTACAGAGAAACAAGAAAATGTTGAATTAAACACCTATGTACCCAGACCTACGGAAACAAAGAAGCTTAACATCCAGTCACTCTCGACCAATGGTCGTTGTTAAAAGAAAAAAAAACTTTGTTTTCGTTAGTATGTGGATTGTACCTTCTCCAAAACATATGAATGAGTGAAGCTTCTCTATTATTACATTTATCACAATACGTAGATATATCCAAATAAAAAAGAGACAACTTATCCTTTGTCATATGGGCCCTAAGGACCACATTAAATTGAAGTAGGGAGTGATGGGCACATAACGGTGAAGTGTTGACCAAGTTAAAAGTTTGATTCCAAGTTTCTCAGAAATTGAAGTCTGTAAATCTTGTTCCCAAAGATTTTAAATTTTATATAAAGGAACACTTCTCATTCACAACAGCATGTTATAAATATTAGATATAGATCCATCAAAAAAGGTTTCAGTTTAATGATTACATTTATTTGATTCTTATCAGGACTTTTAGGAAAGGTACTTATTTGACACCATAAAAAATCTCTTATTTGTAGATATCGACAAAAATGAGTTTTGGGTAAATTATATTTTGTTGATAATTGTTCAAACGGAAAAATACTTCCCTTTACAAACAAGTTCTGAAAGCATTTAATACCCGATCTATCTCATTCTGTAAAGCCACATCAATCATAAATGGTTTCAAAAAATAATTTTAAAAATGGGATCGAAAGAGAAAATCTCAATAAGCCAAAACAATTTCGGAAATCTATCCAAATTCTCATCGTGTGTTTAACTACCAGATTATCAGTTAATTTACTCAAATACAAAGGAAGTGAGGATCCAAGAAGAGAAATAATAGAGAATTTATTAACAGGATTAGCTTCTAAAAAAATCCACATCGGGCAGTCCTCACGATTTATATAATATACACGAAATGTAAAATTTCTTTTATTAACTGCCCAATAATAAAATTTAACGTTTGGTAAGGCTAATCCTCCATTCTTTTTATCTTTCTGAAGATGAATTTTATTTAAAATAGAACGCTTATTCTTCCATATATAAGAAGATATAATAGAGTCAAGAGAATAAAAAAGGGATTTAGGAACAAACACCGGCAATACTTGAAAAAGATATATAAATGTATCTCAGTCCCTTCCGCACTTCAGGGACACTTTCTTCGCCGTCAATAATGGTCCCACCCGTTCTTTCATCCTCCGCCGGATCCATGCCTGCAATCGCCGTTTTCTTGACTTTGTCATGTTAGGCAAAGATTGCAAGATCTTACCTCTGCAGACCCCAGAGGTTGCTGGCCCTGACGCTAGCAGGCATGAACTTCAGATTGCTGCCGCTGCCATTGATCTCGCCGGCTCCAACACCTCAGGACATATTCAAAACCCGGACTCCAGCAACGACCATGGACACCTTCAAAGCGATTGCGCAACCACCAACTGCGAGTCCAGCCTTGAACTCCAGGCTGGGTCTTTATGTGCTGCAGTTGTGACTCCCGTCTCTCCTTCCCCCACCACCACTCTGCAACCCCGTCTCCCTCAGATCCCACCGTCAGCTCCTGGGCCCTCAGAAGCTCCATCTTCCTCTCACCCCAACTATCGCCTCTCCACTGACACCCCCAGCCTTCCGCTCCCCCCTCTGATCCCAGCTCTCATCCCTGCCGGGTCTTTACCATCCCCTTTGACCTTCAACTGTCTGATGCAGAAGGCTCTGTCCTGAGTAAGGGCCTCAGCTTTGTCCCCCTTCGCCCACACCTCAGCGAGTTCCGTGTTCGCCATGATGCGGAACTCCTCTACCGCCGTCTCCGTCACCGATGACCCCTTCTCCCGTCTTCAACCCTCCTCCTCCTCATGGACACCCCACTCTGGTCTTCTGCCTGCTCTGGATCTCTTTATTGCTAACTGCCGACGGGACATCAACCGTTTCGACTTCACCGCACCTTGTTCCCATTCCAACCTGACTCCTTCCGAACGCTCTGCTCTCCACTCCCTCCGCACTAATCCTAACGTTAGTATTAAACCCACCGATAAGGTGTTGTTGTTATAGTCCGGCGTACAGACCTCTACCTTGCCGACGATCAGCGTCAACTCGAGGATACCTCCTCTTACTTACCCCTCGATCGTGACCCCACTAAGGAGCACCAGGCCATTGTCTCCCACACCATCACCGACTTTATCCGCTCAGGGGATCTCCGATCCACTGCTACCAACCTTATAGTTCCCACACCTCGCACTTCCGGTTTCTGCCTCCTACCCAAGATCCACAAACCTGCCTGTCCTGGCAGATCCATTGTCTCAGCTTGCTCCTGCCCCACCGAACTCGTTTCTGCATACCTCGACACTGTTTTATTCCCCCTTGTTCAATCCCTTCCTACCTATGTTCCTGACACGACTCACGCTCTTAAACTTTTCGATGATTCTACGTTCCCTAGCCCCCACTGCTTTATTTTCACCATGGATGTCCAGTCCCAATATACTTCCATCCCACATCAGGAAGGTCTCAAAGCCCTGCGCATCTTTTTCAATTCCAGAACTAATCAGTTCCCCTCTACCACCACTCTGCTCCGTCTAGCGGAATTAGTCCTTACTCTTAATAATTTCTCCTTTGGCTCCTCCCACTTTCTCCAAACTAAAGGTGTAGCTATGGGCACCCGTATGGGTCCTAGCTATGCCTGTCTTTTTGTTGGCTTTGTGGAACGATCTATGTTCCAAACCTATTCTGGTATCTGTCCCCCACGTTTCCTTCGATATATCGACGACTGCATTGGCGTTGCTTCCTGCACGCATGCTGAGCTGGTTGACTTCGTTAACTTTGCATCCAACTTTCACTCTGCCCTCAAGTTTACCTGGTCCATTTCCGACACCTCCCTCCCCTTTCTCGATCTTTCTCTCTCTATCTCTGGAGACAGCTTATCTATTGATGTCTGCTATAAGCCTACTGACTCTCACAGCTATCTGGACTATTCCTCTTCTCACCCTGTCTCTTACAAAAACGCCATCCCCTTCTCGCAGTTCCTCCATCTCCGCCGCATCTGCTCTCAGGATGAGGCTTTTCATTCCAGTACGAGGGAGGTGTCCTCCTTTTTTTAAAGAAAGGGGCTTCCCTTCCTCCACCATCAACTCTGCTCTCAAACGCATCACCCCCATTTCACGCACCTCTGTTCTCACTGCATCCTCCCACCACCCCACTAGGAATAGGGTTCCCCTGGTCCTCACCTACCACCCCAACAGCCTGCGGGTCCAACGTATTATTCTCCGTAACTTCCACCACCTCCAACGGGATCCCACCACTAAGCACATCTTTCCCTCCCCTCCACTCTCTGCTTCCTGCAGGGATCGCTCCCTACGCGACTCCCTTGTCCATTCGTACCTTCCGCCATCCCTCCCCACCGATCTCCCTCCTGGCACCTATCCTTATAAGCAGAACAGGTGCTACACACGCCCTTACACTTCCTCCCTCACCACTATTCAGGACCCCAGACAGTCCTTCCAGGTGAGGCGACATTTCACCTGTGAGTCGGCTGGGGTGATATACTGCATCCGGTGCTCCCGATGTGGCCTTCTATATATTGGCGAGACCCGACGCAGACTGGGAGACCGTTTTGCTGAACACCTACGCTCTGTCTGCCAGAGAAAGCAGGATCTCCCAGTGGCCACACATTTGAATTCCACATCTCATTCCCATTCTGACATGTCTATCCACGGCCTCCTCTACTGTAAAGATGAAGCCACACTCAGGTTGGAGGGACAATACCTTAGATTCCGTCTGGGTAGCCTCCAACCTGATGGCATGAACTTTGACTTCTCTAACTTCCTCTAATGCCCCACCTGCCCCTCGTACCCCATCCGTTATTTATTGAAAAACACACATTCTTTTTCTCTCTCTCTCCTTTTTCTCCCTCTGTCCCTCTGACTATACACCTGGCTCATCTCTGGGGCTTTCCCCCCTCCCCTTTTCCTTCTCCCTGGGCCTCCTGTCCCATGATCCTCTCATATCCCTTTTGCTAATCACCTGTCCAGCTCTTGGCTCCATCCCTCCCCCTCCTGTCTTCTCCTATCATTTTGGATCTCCCTCTCCCCGTCCCACTTTCAAATCCCTTACTCACTCTTCCTTCAGATAGTCCTGATGAAGGAACTCGGCCCGAAACGTCGACTGTACCTCTTCCTAGAGATGGTGCCTGGCCTGCTGCGTTCACCAGCAACTTGATGTGTGTTGCTATAAATTTAGGTAATACATTCATTTTGATAGAGTTAATTCGACCAATTAATGATTACGAAAGAGGCGACCAATTTAATCGAAAATTGGTTTGGAGTAAATAGTAAATGGGATTAAATGGTTTGGAGTTATGAAAATTAGTGATAACCGTAGCAGAAAGGACTAAATAAGGTAATTAAATCCATTGATTGAAAACTGGTTAAAATTAAATTTTTCTAAAGTTTTAGATAAATAATTCCATTCAAATCTGTCGAAAACTTTCTCAGCATCGAGGGATAGCATACATTCCGATACCATGTTAGAAGCAGAATAAATAACATTTAATAACTGGCAAATAATAAAGTGAGAATATTGATTTTTGATAAATACGGTTTGGTTATCAGGAATGACAGATGCTAAAATATTTTCAATCCTATGGGAAAAAACTTTAGATAAGATCTTAGCATCAACATTGAGTAAAGACATTGGTCTATAAGAAGAGCATTCAATTGGACCCTTATTCCTTTTAAGAATAAGCGAAATAGAAGCCTCATAAAAAGATGAAGGGAGTCTGGCCGACTTAAATGAATCCGAAAAAAGTGAACATCAGTGAGGTACTAGCAATCAGGTAAAGCCCTTGTCAAATTCTCCAGAAAATCCATCTTGACCCGGAGCTACCCTTAAACGTAATGGGCGGACAACCTCCAAAATTTCCTCAAAAGAAATAGGTTGTTCCAACAATTTTCTGTTGTCGGCAGAAATTGTAGGAATATTTAGTTGATATAAAAATGGTTCATTACAATATCATCTTTAGAAGATTCAGAACTATAACGGTTGGAGTAAAATTCTATGAAAGTATCATTTATTTCTAAATAATCAGCTGTCCCATCACCATTAGCTTTGCATATTTCTTTAATTTGTTGTTTAGCTCTAAAGGTTTTAATTTGATCAGCCAATAATTTACGAGTTTTATCTCAATGAATATAAAATTGACTTTTATCTTTTAGAAGTTGGGTTTCAATTGGATAAGTTAAAAGATCATATTTAGTTTTAATTTCAACACGTCTTTTATATAAAGTAGGGTCTAGAGCCAAGGCATACACTTGGTCTAACTGTTTCAGCTGATTAGTTAAATCACTTCTCTCTTTATTAACTGTCCTCTTAATACTTGCAGTATAAGAAATAATTTGTTCCCTAATATATGCCTTAAAAGCATCCCATCTGATAAGACTATAAGTCTACTCTAACGTATTTTCTTCAAAAAAAAAGGATAATTTGTCTCTCCATAAACTTTAAAAAAATCTTTATCGGATAACAAAGTTAGAATACATCGTCAAAACCTATTTGTTTGAAGAAGTGATCATGTCATAAACAGTGGTAAAAGGTGTCCCAGAGACGGATGGGAGATGGGCGTCGTATGGGACGTCCCAGTGATGCCTAGTAGCGGAGGCACGGAAACTCCATTTGGTAAATATCTTGAAAACCCAGATGTGAACATCCTATAACTAATTCTAATAGAACAAAGTAGGTTGAGATATTCAATATTATTACTAATATTTGCAACTATTTCTTATTCAAACATTGTGTATTTAAGGTATTTGATACAGAGTGCAATGAATAATTTGATGTCAGCACCAATCGAAATATGTGATAGTATCAGATATAATTATCACGTTTAGGGAATTGGGCAGAGAGTGAATAAGCAAATTGTGGATGATTGGTTTCCAATGCGGAGAAATTGGACCAACCTCGATGGGCTGAAAGAGAGCACGGAACTTTTGCGCTACTGGTACAATTGTTTACTCTGCAAGTACACTGATCCATCATTCTAACAACACACATAAAAGTTGCTGGTGAACGCAGCAGGCCAGGCAGCATCTCTAGGAAGACGTGCAGTCGACGTTTCAGGCAGAGACCCTTCCAGCATCTGCAGAATTCCTGTTGTTTCCATCATTCTAATTTTGTTTTAAAACGAATGAATTTTAAATTTGCTGAAGTAAACTTGCTGGAGTCCACAACGAAAAGAAATAGCTTTAAAGCGATTGCAAAGTAGATAGTAACAAGATCGGTTGACGATGACGAAATTTCTGGAAAAAATTTGGACATTGTCACATAACCGTGGAACCCGCAGTGACTTTTAATACAACCACGGAGTATCTGGTCCCAGCGCTTGTTTCCAAATGCGCAATAGGCACATTGATGTCTGTATGTATTTAAGACTGGAGCGGCATTAACAGCAATTTTTCAAACTGTGTTTTACATCTCTATTTACAGATCAGTAATATAACAATCTTAGAGGAGAGACTATAAATACCGAACAGTTAGGAACACTACTAACTCGCCTTGGTGGAGGCAAAGGGAATGTTCCTCTGTTACCTCTGTACCCTCGCTGTCAAATCAACTTTTAAGCCATGTTCTTTAATATATTTTTCGATACTGTGATATATGATTTTTTAAAATTTTGCCATATGTGTACGGGTGTAGCATCTATTGCATTAACGTTGAGAGCTCTTTCTGGTATGTTTCTGCTCGTTTCAATAAGTTTTGGAAATCTCCAGCCAACTGGTTCTCCGTTTGTGCTACCTGCTTTACTTCTTTAATCAATACTATTGCGGCTCTGGGTCTTCTCTGCTTTTAGAGCTTTTGGCAATGTACCTTATCAATGGAATTTAAAACATAATCTCCACGCTGTAGGAAGAAACAGTTTATTTGATTTTTATTGCCAGACCGACGGAGGGTCTGCAATGAATGTGATATTGTGGGACTCCCTCAACTAATGGGGGAATAGAGGAAGCGCGCTGTTGAATTCAGAAACTGGGGATCCTAAACATTTGATGAAGGAGAAGGGGCACGATAAACGGGGAAAGCGCAGACTAAGTGAATGGTTAATAAGGGGAGATTATCAATAAAGGATTGTTGATGACTGGAACCCAGGAATTTGTAAATAGTTCAGTGGCGTTACGAAATTAGGAATTATGGGAAGGCACAATATATAAGGAAATAGTTGAACGGTTAATTACGTGGGGATTTCGCGTAGAGGCCCGGAAAATAGGGAAATATGTGTGTACCCCGCCTCACTCTTTCTCTCTCTTTCTCCCTTCCTCTCTCTCTCTCCCTCGCATCTCTCTCTGTTCCGTGTCTATCACTGTATCTATCTCTGCTGTCACCGGGTCTCTCTCTATCTCTCTCCCTGCCGCTAACCCTCTACTTGTCCCATTCCATGTCCCTGTAAATACAAACAGGCTTTATCTAAAGATATTAGGGAGGGTACAACTGGAGGTCATGGAATAAAAGTGTAAAGTGAAATACGTAGAGGAATTCTGATGGGGAACTTCATTATTTGAAACGTGTGGGACTGTGGAATAGGTTACCAGCGAAATTGACCGATTCTGTTGCAACATGTAAGTTATAATTCGATAAATAGAGGCATGTCAGGCGTATGGGGAGTTATGGTTCGGGTGCGGGTCGATGGCACAACGTATAATATCTCGCAAGGACTATGTGAGCTGAAGGACCTCTTTCTGTCTTGTAGTGCTGTACGATTCCATGACTCCAATGAATAAACACTGAATCTCGTGACGTGACAATAATAAACCAACAAATGATTTATCTCGAATTCTGAATTGTATTTAATGCACGTTTTGAAATTTACAACGGCAACGAATGAGCAGCGGAAACGAATAACACTTCCCATGTTTCTTCCGCAGAAAATAACGAATGGTGTGATTGAAATCCGCTGGAAGATGTTCGGATTGGTGATGCCGGTTTTTGAGCCGCTGCTTCGGGGTTTCAAAGACCGACGTTCAGCCTTGAGCTGGTCAGTTCTGTCGCGCTCAGTACTCTCTGTGTTGACCTTGCCTGTCCTTCGTGTGATTGTCTGGGTTTTCCTCAGCAGCGTCACTTGCCTTCTACATCCGAAACGGCCTGGATGTTACTCTTCTACTGTATCTTACCATGCGGTTGTATGGCAGACCGTGGGGAATTGATAGAATGTGGGGACAACTGGGTTTCTGTAGGATGAGTGTGATTGGATTGTTCATCATGTTTATTTTTGCATTTGGATGTAATTTTTGGATTTTGAACTCTACCGGTGTCATGTAACAAATTTTATGCCATATTACTCAGTGATTGTAAAGCTGATGCTAATCTGAGTTCTGATACTGTAAACGCGCTAACAGCTATCGGTGTTTTATTAATATTAACAGTCGAGTAAAGGGATGAGTAAACACGGTCCTCAACTGCTCCCTGAACCTGGTTTGTGTCACAGCGTAAATGCAGGTGTTTGTGCAACAACTGAGAAGTTGGAGCATGAATCCTATTTCCGATACAAAGACAGGAAGGAATAAGGAATAGTATCCCACATTATATATTCGACTCCATATTGAATACAAAGTCAATACCGCCCATAACACAATGAAGTTACCGGAGATAAATAATAACAACACTATGGATTTCCTCCTGCTCTCGATTTCGGGATCTCTGGGGTTCTTTTTGCTTTTCTGACCCCGGAGTCTCCAGCGGGCTCTGCTGGCCACGAAAATGTGTCTGACTGTTAAAGCATTGAGCAGTATAATCACAACAAATGGGATACAGGGGTTGAGAATATAATGAAGGAACACAAAAATTGTCCAGGTTACTGAAAGCATAGCACGAGCACGGACATAACAAAACCAAGGAGTATTTCGCAATTGGTACCAAGGTGCATACATGAAATACTAGAACACATTCTTCAGACCGCTCAGTACAATCACCGTTCCCAGAACAGTTGTCGCGGTTTTCTCTGCAATACCTGGCTTTTAGCTTTTGGCCGCAAATGGCAATAAATCGGTCAAAGGTGAACGTGACCGTGAACCATACGGAGCAGTCCGTGACTGCGTGAAGCACGACGGCATGAATATTCCACATGGGGATGCTAACTACAAAATACATTTGAAGAACAATAGGAATCTGCCTCAGTATTACATCAAAGATAACTACCAGCAGATCGGCCGCCGCCATTGCCAGCAGGTAGCGGGTAACGCAACTGGAGAGACCGCATTTTCCGCGAGACAGGACACCGACCGTCAGCAGGTTAACTGTGAGGATAACAAATGCGAATACATTACCATGTTAGTTCAACAACTTGTTCCCGAGACCACACTTGCAGTTCTGTGTACAGTTTCGTCAGACTGTTTTCGGACAGACGTTGTTAACTTGAAAGCGAAAAGATTTTGCCAGGATTCCAGTCCTTCTGTCTTTTCAGGAGAGGTGGGTCACAGTGGAATGAGGGGTGACCGCTCGGGGCTTATAACATAATCAAAGGCATATATCATGTGTATGATAGCTTTCTGTTCAACAGGGTGGGGCAGACCATAACTGGAGAAGTCCTAAATTCAGAATGACGGGTAAAAAATGAAAGGTAACGGAGGGGCAATTCCTTCACATAGAGGACTTTGAATACCTGGATGAGCTGCCAGAGGAACTGGTGTGCGCCGGTACAATCGTGGCATTTAATAAGTACTTGGATAAACACATGCAGGGTCATGAGCCAAAAGCAGGAAATACGGTCTAGCTTGTTGGACCAAGAGTTTCGTATCGGGGCTGTGTCTCTCAATGACTAAATGATGATAAATAAGTGTCCTAAAATGCTCGCACATTCAGTCAATTGCATTAAGAGTAAGTGTGCACGCAAATCAAACAGAGCCCTTGCCATCTCACTGTCTATCCGTGTGGCGGACTTTTCGTTTCAAAAGTGCAAATGGAAATAAGTCAGTTGAACTAAACAGTGCAAACACAACGAATTCTTGAATACAAATTTTACTAATACAGGAATTCCTAGAACACAAACTGGCCAAATCAAGGGATGGAGCCAATTTTGACCTGATCATCTTGGGCATTGTTAAGATTCCACATTCGGTCTTATTGTTTTTGACCCTCGTTCAGTTTTACACCGCTGCGCAATGCTCTAACACAGGATGTTTGCACCTGCAAATACTTTCGCTCACATAATGAAATAATGAAAATGACCTGGAACTTCACACATACCGAAGCTGCTGCCGAACGTACTGAGCGGCCTGTAGTTTTCAGTCTCTATTTTACATATCTATTCTTCGCAGTGAGTTCGTCTTGTTCTTTTTCGTCTTTCAATAATCGGAGATAAGGGACGCAAAGTAAACAACCGTACAGTATTTGATGCCAACCAGTGAAAATCACATTGAGGATGAAGGGGAAATATGGTTTTCTGTTCATCGTTCCCTCGCGTAGCAGCAGGAATATATAATGATAGTAGTCGCAAATCACAAGACGTCAAGAGACCCATTCGCAAGCTAAAATACGGGATGCATATTGATCTATAATTGGTATTTTGTGGCGTAATTTAAACGACGAAATGACAACTTACCGGGTAGTCCAATAACAGCCAAAGTAGGGTAATATACTTTCTGAATCACTCGAATGACCGCAAGTATCTTCAACTCAAAAGCCACCTCCATGGGCAGGTCAGCCTCTAATTCTTGCTGATCTCGTCGCCGACAGTCTTCCTGACTGTGGAATCTCCCTCGTGTGGCAAAAGGGTCTTATTTGTCTGGTGATGATCACAGTCCCGGAGCAATTTTCCTTAATTAATTCCCTTCAACAAATTGTGTATGTGTTGCATAGCATTCTGAAGACACCGTGACATGGTTGTATAGTGAACCTCACGCCCCACTGGATATATGTTGATGCACAAGGGAGAAGTCAAATTTACTCCAATCGTGTATAAGTCTGCACAAGACTTCATCGACTTTCTTTGAGATTTTCCGTCTCAACTGAGCATTCTGATTTATCTGCAACCTAAGACAAAACTTGATACTTCATACCCATCTACATAAGAACGTTAAGGTCCCATCAATGGTTTCGTCTCTGCTACCGACGTTGCCTCTTTCAGAATGCATTGCATTATTCGATAAGAGTATTCAATGGGATACAAGCAGGCACTAACGTGTTCCATCACTGAATAACTGCGATTACGTCAGCTCAACATCCCTTCGAGAACCCGACACAAGCGCATTATTTCTCTCCACGCTTGTTCGGAACCGATTTAAATCCTGGATCATAAAGATAAACAAACTGTCAATTGAAATCAGTTCAGAGAGATGCAAAAGTGAACTGTGATCATTTTCAGTCTCACAGATGCATCAGGCATGTGGGTAAAATATACATTTCTCAACACTTTTTAATGATATACTTTTTGTTCAGTTCTTAAAAACCAGTTTATCACATGATAGTCCTGCTTTTCAAATGCCGGGGGCACCGTCTTGTATTCTCGTCTGTCTGTCCGCAAAACTTGACTGAAATCTTTTCAGATCTCATCTTTCCACGGGGTTCAGTGCCCTTCTGAGATATGTTCCATATCGAGTCTGTCGGTGTCACATTAATGAAAAGTGGAAGGTGAGTAAATGATTAGCATTCCAGATTTGCTTATGGAATACGTTACAGTATCCCTGTTGCACGTGGCCAAGTGGTTAAGGCATTGGACTAGCTCCCTGAAGGTCGTGAGTTCGAGCCCCAGCCGAGGGAACGTGTTGTATCCTTGAGCAAGGCACTTAATCAAACATTGCTCTGCGACGACACTGGTGCCAAGCTGTATGGGTCCTAATGCCCTTCCCTTGGACAACATTGGAGTCATGGAGAGGGGAGACTTGCAGCATGGGCAACTGCTGGTCTTCCATATAACCTTGCCCAGGCCTGCGCCCTGGAGAGTGAAGACTTTCCAGGCGCAGAAACATGGCCTCGCAAGACTAACGGATGCGTTTATTATTTATCATTCCTGCTGGGTGCGAGGATACCCACCTCGTACTGAAAGGTCAGCTTGTTCAACTTTTCAATAATTTCCAGTTCCACCTTCCGAGGAACTGCCACTTCATACCAAAATCTAATCAACCACCCATTTTACCAACAAAGAAACACAATCTGCTACCTTAATTTCAAGTACAGTGATCCCTTCTCGTTCATTAGCGACATCTACCTTGATCACCTCCTCACTGCTAGTCTTCTCTTCCATTCAAATCTAGTTTTCTCCCCACTCCCAACACCTCAAGTTTTTTTTCTCAGATTTGTAATGGGCAGTTTATCTTGTTTACCTCGTCTGCGTGTTCTGACAACTTTTCCACCACCATCTCGCTCTTCGGTAAAAGAGACTCAAACAATTAATATGAACAAATCAGGCCAAAGGCTCGAATCAGACTGCGGTTTGCAGCCTCGTTTGCAACGCTTTCTCCAAAACATTCAGAAAATCCAAGAAAACAACATTCAGTAACTTCCTCTTTCTGTCCTGCCCGCTGTTTCCTCAAAAAATTCCAACAATTTCACCTGTCAAAATTCCCGTTCAGGAAACCATGTTGACTCCGGCCCATTGTACCCGAAACCTCATCATTGATAATGGAGTCTATCACCTTGCCAACAACTAAATTCACGCATCAGGGACTGCAAGTGTATGTTTCAATGGGAGACGGATAACGCTGAAAGGAGTTTCACGAAGCCGATTGTTTTTATATAGTGATAGATGCGTCGAGCCTCCTGCCGGAGGAAGGGGCGGAAGCGGATACAATGGCAACTTCTAAGTGGTCACATGGGCAACTAAACAGGCTGGACATTGGTGCGAAGTTATAGATGATGTACAGATAAAACTGGTTAAATGTGGGACTATTGGTACATTGCTCAACTCCTATATTACTCACACATGTACCGGGGTAAAGTGAAGATCTTGTCTACCATTCATACAGATAAATTCATTGCAACAGTGCACTGAAGTAGTACATGGCGAAAACAGTAACAGTGTGCAGAATACAGTGTTGTGTTATAGAGAGAGTACAGTGCAGCTAGATAATACGGTGCAATGTCTTAATGAGGTAGATGGTGACATAATACTACATCTTATCCTTATCACAAACAGAGCGCGGGCCTTATATCAGCGAGATGTCACAGGGCCGAATGGCCCGTTCTATCGCATTTTCTCTGAACGCCCGCATCTGCATAAATGAGAGACACGCCATATTTAGTATAAATCTGCTGAATCTTTGTTCTGCTTCCTCAATCTCGATAATCTTCATGCAAAAGCGACATTTTCTGAAATATCAGTTCCGTAGTAAATTTTCAAATAGTTGTTGATCTGCCTGCTTCTACGTTAGCCATGTATTTGCGATTACATCACATGACAATCTCACTGCTTCCCTGTAGAACCCACAATATTGCTCAGTTTCCTATACCACTCATCGGTTAGCGTTAGGGATTCTCGATCATTTACTTAATAGACTAATAATTGTAAGTACCTGAGAGCCAAGTACAGACGCCTGCTGCGATCCCCTTCAATCCCCTTCTATCCAAAAAAGACCGCATTATTTCTCCCCTCGTTTCTTTAATGTCAATCTTTTCTTACACCAGATCATCATGTAACCGCCCTCCTGATCTCCTTTCGTTCCACTTTGCACAGCCTCGTGAACTTCGGTGGTATTGATATCGTCAAGTAATGAGGCACTTCCGAAGGGCCACTATTAAATAGTTGAGCTTAAGCAGAAGGGCTATTCGGGAAGCCACGTTGTGCGGACAGGGTTAGACTGAGGGACCGTGAAGCATGGGCTCAATAGGCTTCGGCAAGAAGAGGTGGTGGGAAGTGAAAATTTTCGTCAGATTGATTTTATCCTATCACATGCTTAGAAAATTATGATTGACAGTCAGTAAATTGGAATGGTCCTCTTCTGGGTTTATGCGAAAGACAGGGAGACGTCCATTATCCCTGGCGACTGCACCTGCAAGAGAGCATGATAATCGTCAGAAGAGAGAACACGATAAACAGCCAGTACGTGGCACACTTTTCACCGTCCCTGTCAATAACAGATACACCACTTTGGATACTCTTAATGGGGAGGGTGAAATAGAAGCCAGAGCGTACAGGTCCCTGGCTCCTGATCTGCCACTGTCATTCAATAAGCAACGGGCAGAGGAAACCTGCAGTAGTGCTTGAGGATTGTTTGGGTAGGAAATTGGACAACATGTTTTGTATACAAGACACGTATTTCGGATGATATGTTACCTCCCAGATGCAAAGATCAGTGGCACCTCAAAGCGAGTACATCATTTTTCGATGGATGAGGAAGAGCAGCCAGAAATAATGGTCCAAGTCGCTACCAATAACCTAGAGAGGATGAGTGACAAGATCCTAAAAAGTGAGGTCGCAGATTTACGTGCTCAATTAATGGACAGTTCGTCCACTGTTCGGACGATTTCAATCAGTGTCAGGTCTAGTGAACCACGGTGAGAATAATGTTCTGAGTTGTGGTTATTTCCATGCAAGTTAAATTACAGGCAAGGCGGATGAGCTTAGAGTTAGGACCATTATAGGCCTTCTAATAGCCCACGGGATTTAGAGCAGCAAAATTGTAGCGCGGTACCAGAAAAAGTAATGTTGTCATGGTACGTAATTTTTACTTTTCGCACACTGACTAGACCTCACACATATTTAAAGGACATTATGGAATAGCATTTGTCAACTATTTTCAAAACGTTTCCTGAATCCATTTGATAGACTGCCATGCTGGATCTCTTCTTTGGGAATGAGACAGACCTGGTGACAGAAGTGTTTGTGGGAGAACGCTTTCGACCTAGTGATAATAATTAGATAAATTCAAGGTAATAATGAAGGACGAGAGCGGTTCTCGGGGTGAAATTCTAAATGAAAGAAAAGGCAATTTACGACATATAAGAAATTATCTTGCAAGTGTTGTCTGGAATAGGTTGATTTCTGGCAAAGTGATGCTTGGTAAGTGGGAGTCCTTCAAAACCAAAATATTAAGAATGCAAAGAACATTCTTTCTCTCACTCTCCTTTTTCTCCCTCTGTCCCTCTGAATATACCTCTTGCCCATCCAATGGGTCCCCCCCCCCCCTGTCTTTCTTCCCGGACCTCCTGTCCCATGATCCTCTCGTATCCCTTTTGCCTATCACCTGTCCAGCTCTTGGCTCTATCCCTCCCCCTCCTGTCTTCTCCTATCATTTTGTATCTCCCCCTCCCCCTCCAACTTTCAAATCCCTTACTCACTCTTCCTTCAGTTAGTCCTGACGAAGGGTCTCGGCCTGAAACGTCGACTGCACCTCTTCCTACAGATGCTGCCTGACCTGCTGCGTTTACCAGCAACTTTGATGTGTTGCGTATATTAAGAATGCAGTTTGTTTTTTTTTAATTCATGTTGGAACGAAAGGCAATGCTGATGCTTTTAGGGAGCCTGCATTTTCGAGGAATATCGAGGAATATTGGTTTTCGAGGAATATTTAAAAAGAGGAAGTAGGCCCTGACAGAAGTATTTCAACGTCATTAGCCATTGCTGAGGTGCTGCAGGACTGGACGAAAGCTGATGGTTTTCCGTTGCCCAAGAAAAGTTCTAAGAATTCGCCAGGCAATTTTTGGTCGTTGAGCCTGACGTCATTCGTTCGTTCGTTATGTGCCGTGGGTATGAAGTAGGCAATCATGGTCTTCTCATGACCGTGATGGGACTTGATAATTTTATCTGCAGAAATGTGTTGCCATTGCCTTCTACTGAGGCGTGTTTTAACAAGACCGGTGACCCTAGACATTATCAATATGCTTCAGAGATTGTCGGCCTGGCGTCAGTGGGCGCAAAACTAGGACTTGTGATATGCACCCCCTGCTCATTCGACCATCCACCACTTACTGCCATGGTTTCACATGCCCTGATCCGGGAGTTAAGTACCTATCCCAAGGGTGACCTCTAGGCATGAGACGGGATACAGCTCCTTAGACTTCCTTTGGAAGAGCGTGTCTCTACCTATAACACCTTTGACGTCATTAGTGGGTAAATTTTTCGATAGTATTTCTAGGGATAGGGTATCATATTACACAGTTAGACAGATCCCTATGAGAGACAGTCAACATGGATTTGTTGAAGTTGGTTGTGTCTACTCAATCTTAAAGAGGTTTCAGAGGAGGTTACAATTGAACCTGATGAAAGAGAAGCAGTGAATATTATCTACATGGTCTTTGGCAAGGTGTTGGGTAGCAGGTCAAGAAGGTTCAGTATTCCGGTTGAGGTAGTAAATTGTATTTGAATTGGCTTCGGGGGAGAAAGCACAGAGTAGTATATGGTGGTGTTGCGAGCAAGCAAGCTTGGCAAGTGAGTCAGAAGACAGTGCCTACGAATCAGCACCTTAACTATTTCTTTACAGAGAAACAAGAAAATGATGAATTAAACACCTATGTACCCCCGACCTACGGAAACAAAGAAGCTTAACATTCAGTACCTCTCGACCAATGGTCGTTGTTAAAAGAAAAAAAAACTTTGTTTTCGTTAGTATGTGGATTGTACCTTCTCCAAAACATATGAATGAGTGAAGCTTCTCCATTATTACATTTATCACAATACGTAGATATATCCAAATAAAAACGAGACAACTTATCCTTAGTCATATGGGCCCTAAGGACCACTTTAAATTGAAGTAGGGAGTTATGGGCACATAACGATGAAGTGTTGACCAAGTTAAAAGTTTGATTCCAAGTTTCTCAGCAATTGAAGTCTGTAAATTTTGTTCCCAAAGTTTTAAAATTTTATCTAAAGGAACACCTCTCATTCACATCAGCATGTTATAAATATTAGATATAGATCTATCAAAAAACGTTTCAGATTAATGATTACGTTTAGTTGATTCTTATCAGGACTTTTAGGAAAGGTACTTATTTGACACCCTAAAAAAAATCTCTTATTTGTAGATATCGACAAAAATGAGTTTTGGGTAAATTATATTTTGTTGACGATTGTTCAAACGGAAAAATACTTCCCTCTACGAACAAGTCCTGAAAGCATTTAATACCTGATCTATCTCATTCTGTAAAAGCCACATCAATCATAAATGGTTTCAAAAAATAGTTTAAAAAATGGGATCGAAAGAGAAAATCTCAATAAGCCAAAACATTTTCAGAATTGTATCCAACTTCTCATAGTGTGTTTAACTACCAGATTATAAATTAATTTACTCAAATACAAAGGAAGTGAGGATCCAAGAAGAGAAATAATAGAAAATTTATTAACAGAATTAGCGTCCAACAAAATCCACATCGGGCAGTACTCACGATTTATATAATATAAACAAATTGTAAGATTTCTTTTATTAACTGCCCAATAATAAAATTTAAAGTTTGGTAAGGCTAATCCTCCATTCTTTTTATCTTTCTGAAGATGAGTTTTATTTAATATAGAACGCTTATTCTTCCATATATAAGAAGATATAATAGTCAAGAGAATAAAAAAGGGATTTAGGAACAAAAACCTGCAATGCTTGAAAAAGATATATAAATGTATCCCAGTCCCTTCCACACCTTCGGGACACTTTCTTCGCCGTCTGTAATGGTCCTACCCGCTCTTCATCCTCCGTCGGATCCATACCTGCAATCGCCGTTTTCTTGACTTTGTCCTGTTAGGCAAAGATCGCAAGATCGTACCTCTGCAGACCCCAGAGATTGCTGGCCCTGACGCTAGCAGGCATGAACTTCAGGTTGTTGCCGCTGCCATTGATCTCGCCGACTCCAACTCCTCAGGACATATTCAAAACCCGGACTCCAGCGACGACAATGGACACCTTCAAAGCGATTGCGCAACCATCAACTGCGACTCCAGCCTTGAACTCCAGGCTGAGTCTTTATCTGCTGCAATTGTGACTCTCTTCTCCCCTTCGGCCACCACCACTCTGCAACCCCGTCTCCCTTAGATCCCACCGTCAGCTCCTGGGCCCTCAGAGGCTCAATCTTCCTCTCACCCCAACCCTCCCCTCTCCACTGACACCCCCAGCATCCCCCTCCCCCTTCTGATCCCAGCTCTCATCCATGCCGGGTCTTTACCATCCCCTATGACCTTCAGCTGTCTGAGGCAGAACGCTCTGTCCTGAGTTGGCAGACAGGCTGGTCTAGACTGGGTATTGAGCAATGAGGAAGGGTTAATTAGCGATTCTTTCGTGAGAAGCCCCTTGGGTAAGAGTGACCATAATATGGTGGAAGTCTTCATTAAGATGGAGAGTGACATAGTTAATTAAGAAACAAAGGTTCTGAACTTAAAGAGGGGTAACTTTGAAGGTATGAGACGTGAATTAGCTAAGATAGACTGGCAAATGACACTTAAAGGGTTGACGGTGGATATGCAATGACAAGCATTTAAAGATTTCATGGATGAACTACAACAATTGCTCATCCCAGATTGGCAAAAGCATAAATCAAGGAAGTTAGTGCAACCTTGGCTGACAAGAGAAATTAGGGATAGTACCAATTCCAAAGAAGAAGCTACAAATTAGCCATAAAAAGTGGCTCACCTGAGGACTGGGAGAAATTCAGAGTTCAGCAGAGGAGGACAAAGGGCTTAATTAGGAAGGGGAAAAAAGATTATGAGAGAAAACTGGCAGGCAACATAAGAACTGACTGTAAAAGCTTTTATCGATATGTGAAAAGAAAAAGATTGCTTAAGACAAATGTAGGTCCCCTACAGACAGAAATAGGTGAATTGATTATGGGGAGCAAGGACATGGCAGACCAATTGAATAATTACTTTGGTTCTGTCTTCACCAAGGAGGACATAAATAATCTTCCAGAAATAGTAGGGGACAGAGGGTCCAGTGAGATGGAGGAAATGAGCGAAATACATGCTAGTAGGGAAGTGGTGTTAGGTAAATTGAAGGGATTAAAGGCAGATAAATCCCCAGGGCTAGATGGCCTGCATATCAGAGCGCTTCAGGAAGTAGCCCAAGAAATAGTGGATGCATTAGTGATAATTTTTCAAAACTCGCTAGATTCTGGACTAGTTCCTGAGGATTGGAGGGTGGCTAATGTAACCTCACTTTTTAAAAAAGGAGGGAGAGAGAAACCGGGCAATTATAGACTGGTTAGCCTAACGTCGGTGGTGGGGAAACTGCTGGAGTCAGTTATCAAAGATGTGATAACAGCACATTTGGGAAGCGGTGAAATCATCGGACAAAGTCAGCATGGATTTGTGAAAGGAAAATCATGTCTGACGAATCTCGCAGAATTTTTTGAGGATGTAACTAGTAGAGTGGATAGGGGAGAACCAGTGGATGTGGTATATTTGGATTTTCAAAAGGCTTTTCACAAGGTCCCACGCAGGAGATTAGTGTGCAAACTTAAAGCACACGGTATTGGGGGTAAAGTATTGATGTGGATAGAGAATTGGTTGGCAGACAGGAAGCAAAGAGTGGGAATAAACGGGACCTTTTCAGAATGGCAGGCAGTGACTAGTGGGGTACCGTAAGGCTCAGAGCTGGGACCCCAGTTGTTTACAATATATATTAATGACTTAGATGAGGGAATTAAATGCAGCATCTCCAAGTTTGCGGATGACAAGAAGCTGGGCGGCAGTGTTAGCTGTGAGGAGGATGCAGGGTGACTTGGATAGGTTAGGTGAGTGGGCAAATTCATCGCAGATGCAATTTAATGTGGATAAATGTGAAGTTATCCACTTTGGTGGCAAAAATAGGAAAACAGATTATTATCTGAATGGTGGCAGATTAGGAAGAGAGGAGGTGCAACGAGACCTGGGTGTCATTATACACCAGTCATTGAAAGTGGGCATGCAGGTACAGCAGGCGGTGAAAAAGGCGAATGGTATGCTGGCATTCATAGCAAGAGGATTCGAGTACAGGAGCAGGGAGGTACTACTGCAGTTGTACAAGGCCTTGGTGAGACCACACGTGGAGTATTGTGTGCAGTTTTGGTCCCCTAATCTGAGAAAAGACATCCTTGCCGTAGAGGGAGTACAAAGAAGGTTCACCAGATTGATTCCTGGGATGGCAGGACTTTCATATGAAGAAAGACTGGATGAACTAGGCTTGTACTCGTTGGAATTTAGAAGATTGAGGGGGGATCTGATTGAAACGTATAAAATTCTAAAGGGATTGGACAGGCTAGATGCAGGAAGATTGTTCCCGATGTTGGGGAAGTCCAGAACGAGGGGTCACAGTTTGAGGATAAAGGCGAAGCCTTTTAGGACTAAGATTAGGAAAAACTTCTTCACACAGAGAGTGGTGAATCTGTGGAATTCTCTGCCACAGGAAACGGTTGAGGCCAGTTCATTGGCTATATTTAAGAGGGAGTTAGATATGGCCCTTGCGGCTAGGGGGATCAGAGGGTATGGAGGGAAGGCTGGTGCTGGGTTCTGAGTTGGATGGTCAGCCATGATCATAATAAATGGCGGTGCAGGCTCGAAGGGCCGAATGGCCTACTCCTGCACCTATTTTCTATGTTTTCTATGCGTCCACTTCACCGCACCGTGTTCCCATTCCAGCCTTACTCCTTCCGAACGCTCTGCTCTCCACTCCCTCCGCACTAATCCTAACTTTGCTATTAAACCCGCCGATAAGTGGGGTATTGTTGTAGTCCGGCATACTGACCTCTACCTTTCCGAGGCACAGCGGCAACTCGCAGTTACCTCCTCTTATTTACCCCTCGATCGTGACCCCACTAAGGAGCACCAGGCCATTGTCTCCCACACCATCACCGACTTTATCCGCTCAGGGGATCTCCCATCCACTGCTACCAACCTTATAGTTCCCACACCTCGCACTTCCCGTTTCTACCTCCTACCCAAGATCCACAATCCTGCCTGTCCTGGCAGACCTATTGCTTCGGCTTGCTCCTGCCCCACCGAACTCGTTCCTGCATACCTCGACACTGTTCTATCCCCCCTTGTTCAATCCCTTCCGAGCTATGTTCGTGACACTTCTCACGCTCTTAAACTTTTAGATAATTTTAAGTTCTCTGGGCCCCACCGCGTTATTTTCACCATGGATGTCCAGTCCCTATATACTTCCATCCCCCATCAGGAAGTCTCTAAGCTCTCCGCATCTTTTTAGATTCCAGACCTAATCAGTTCCCCTCTACCAGCACTCTGCTCCGTCTACCGGAATCAGTCCTTACTCTTAATAATTTCTCCTTTGGCTCCTCCCACTTCCTCCAAATTAAAGGTGTAGCTATGGGCACCGGTATGGGTCCTAGCTATGCCCGTCTTTTTGTTGGCTTTGTGGAACAATCTTTGTTCCGTGCCTATCCTGGTATCTGTCCCCCACTTTTCCTTCACTACATTGACGACTGCATTGGCGCTGCTTCCAGCACGCATGCTGAGCTCGTTGACTTCATTAACTTTGCATCCAACTTTCACCCTACCCTAAAGTTTACCTGGTCCATTTCCGACACCTCCCTCCCCTTTCTAGATCTTTCTGTCTCTATCTCTGGAGACAGCTTATCTACTGATGTCTACGATAAACCTACTGACTCTCACAGCTATATGCACTATTCCTCTTCTCACCCTGTCTCTTGCAAAAATGCCATCCCCTTCTCTCAATTCCTCCATCTCCGCCGCATCTGCTCTGAGGATGAGGCTTTTCATTCCAGGATGAGGGAGGTGTCCTCTTTTTTTAAAGGAAGGGGCTTCCCTTCCTCCACCATCAACTCTGCTCTCAAACGCATCTCCCCCATTTCACACACCTCTGTTCTCACTGCATCCTCCCACCACCCCACTAGGAATAGAATTCCCCTGGTCCTCACCTACCACTCCACCAGCCTGCGGGTCCAACATATTATTCTCCGTAACTTCCGCCACCTCCAACAGTATCCCACCACTAAGGATATCTTTCCCTCCTCTCCTCTCTCTGCTTTCCGCACGAATCGCTCCCTACGCGACTCCGGTGTCCATTCGTTCCCCCCGCCCGCCGCCCCCCCATCCCTTCCCAGTGATCTCCCTCCTGGCACTTATCCTTGTAAGTGGAACAAGTGCTACACATGCCCTTACACTTCCTCCTTTACCACCATTCAGGGCCCCCGACAGTCCTTACAGGTGAGGCGACACTTCAGCTGTGAGTCAGCTGGGGTGATATACTGCGTCCGGTGCTCCCGATGTGGCTTTCTATATATTGGCGAGACCCGACGCAGACTGAGAGATCGTTTTGCCGAATACCTACGCTCTGTCCACCAGAGAAAGCAGGATCTCTCAGCGGCCACACATTTTAATTCCACATCCCATTCCCATTCTGACATGTCTATCCACGGCCTCCTCTACTGTAAAGATGAAGCCACACTCAGGTTGAAGGAACAACACCTTATATTCCGTCTGGGTAGCCTCCAACCTGATAGCATGAACATTGACTTCTCTAAGTTCCGCTAATGCCCCACCTGCCCCTCGTACCCCATCCGTTATTTATTTATATACACACATTCTTTTTCTCTCCCTCTCCTTTTTCTCCCTCTGTCCCTCTGACTATACACTTTGCTCATCTCTGAGGATTTCCCCCCCTCCCCCTTTTCCTTCCGCCTGGGCCTCCTGTCCCATGATCCTCTCATATCCCTTTTGCCAATCACCTGTCCAGCTCTTGGCTCCATCCCTCCCCCTCCTGTCTTCTCCTATCATTTTGGATCTCCCCCTCCCCCTCCCACTTTCAAATCCCTTACTCACTCTTCCTTCAGATAGTCCTGACGAAGGGACTCGGCCCGAAACGTCGACTGTACCTCTTCCTAGAGATGCTGCCTGGCCTGCTGCGTTCACCAGCAACTTGATGTGTGTTGCTATAAATTTAGGTAATATATTCATTTTGATAGAGTTAATTCGACCAAATAACGATTACGAAAGAGGCAACCAATTTAATAGTATTCTTTTTACATGATTCAATATAGTAAGACAATTTTCTTTAAATACACACTTATAATTTTTAGAGATCGTTACACCGAAGTAAGTAAATAGGTTTCTTACAACTTTAAAAGGAAGGTTAGAATTTGTTGGTATCAAATTGTTCAAAGAGGAAAGTTCCCTTTATGCAGGTTTAATTTATAACCTGAAAACTGCCTAAAACAGGAGAGTAAAGAAAGCACGTGGGGTAATGAAATCTCAACATTAGAAATAAATAGCAGCAAATCATCAGCATTCAACGAGACTTTATGAATAGTGTCTCTCCTTAATATACCGGTGATATCATTAGATTCTCGAAAAGCAAATGCTGAAGGTTCTAAGGCGAGATCAAAAAGTAAAGGTCTCAATGGACAACTTTGTCCAGTGCCACGTTGAATATTAAACGGTTTGGAGTTCTGAAAATGAGTGATTATCGTAGTAGAAAGGAGTAAGTAAAGTAATTAAATCCATTGAATGAAAACTGGTCCAAAATTAATTTTTTCTAAAGTTTTAGATAAATAATTGCATTCAACTCTGTCGAAATCTTTCTCAGCATCGAGGAATACGATACATTCCGATACCATGTTAGCAGCAGAATAAATAACATTTAATAACTGGCGAATATTAAAGTGAGAATATTGATTTTTGATAAATACGGTCTGGTTATCAGAAATGATAGATGCAAAAATATTTTCAATCCTATGGGCAAAAACTTTAGATAGGATCTTAGCAACAACATTAAGTAAAGACATTGGTCTATAAGAAAAGCATTCAATTGGATCCTTATTCCTTTTAAGAATAAGCGAAATGGAAGCCTCATAAAAGGATTAAGGGAGTCTGGCCGACTTAAATGAATCCGAAAAAAAGTGAACATCAGTGAGGTATTAGCAATGAAGTAAAGGTCTTGTAAAATTCCCCAGAAAATCCATCTGGACCCGGAGCTACCGTTAAACGTAATGCGCGGACAGCCTCAACAATTTCCTCAAAAAAAATAGGTTGTTCCAACAATTTTCTGTTGTCGGCAGAAATTATAGGAATATTTAGTTGATCTAAAAATTACAATATCATCTTTAGAAGATTCAGAACTATAACGTTTGGAGTAAAATTCTGTGAAAGTATCATTTATTTCTAAATAATCAGTTGTCCCATCACCATTAGCTTTGCATATTTCTTTAATTTGATGTTTAGTTCTAAAGGTTTTAATTTGATCAGCCAATAATTTACGTGTTTTCTCTCCATGAATATAAAATTGACTTTTATCTTTTAGGAGTTGAGCATCAATTGGATCAGTTAAAAGAAGATCATATTTAGTTTTAATTTCAACACGTCTTTTATATAAAGCAGGTTCTAGAGCCAAGGCATACTCTTAGTCTAACTGTTTCAGCTGATTAGTTAAATCACTTTTCTCTTTATTAGCTTTCCTCTGAATGCTTGCAGTATAAGAAATAATTTGTTCCCTAATATATGCCTTAAAAGCATCCCATCTGATAAGACTAGAAGTCTACTCTAACGTACTTTCTTCAAACAAAAGGATAATTTGTCTCTCCACAAACTTTAAAAAATCTTTATCGGATAACAAAGTTAGAATACATCGTCAAAATCTATTTGTTTGAAGAAGTGGTCATGTCATAAACAGTGGTAGAAGGTGTCCCAGATATGGATGGGAAATGGGCGTCATATGGGACGTCCCAGTTAGGCCTAGTAGCGGAGGCACGGAAACTCCATTTGGTAAATATCTTGAAAACCCAGATGTGAACATCGCATAACTAATTCTAAAAGAACGAAGTAGGTTGAGATATTCAATACTATTACTAATACTTGTAACTATTTCTCATTCAAACGCTGTGTATTTAAGGTATTTGACCCAGAGTGCAATGAATAATTTGATGTCAGCACCAATCGAAATATATGATAGTATCAGATACAATCATCACGTTTAGGGAATTGGGCAGAGAGTGAATAAGCAAATTGTGGATGATTGGTTTCCAATGCGGAGAAATTGGACCAACCTCAATGGGCTGAAAGAGACAGTGGAACTTTTGCGCTGCTGGTACAATTTCTTTATTCTGCAAGTACACTGATCCATCACTCTAATTTTGTTTTAAAACGAATGAATTTTAAATTTGCTGAAATAAACTTGTTGGAGTCCACAATGGAAAGAAATAGTTTTAAAGCGATTGCAAAGTAGATAGTAACAATATCGGTTGACGATGGCGAAATTTTTGGAAAAAAAATTGGACATTGTCACATACCCGTGGAACCCGCTGTGACTTTTAATAAAACCACGGAGTATCTCGTCCCAGCGCTTGTTTCCAAATGCGCAATAGACGCATGGATGTCTGTATGTATTTAAGACTGGAGCGGCATTAACAGCAATCTTTCAAACTGTGTTTTACATCTCTATTTGCAGATCAGTAATATAACAATCTTAGAGGAGAGACCATAAATACCGAACACTTGGGAACAGTACTAACCCGCCTTGGTGGAGGCAAAGGGAATGTTCTCCGTTTGTTCTACCTGCTTTACTTCTTTAATCAATATTATTGCGGCTCTGGGTCTTCTCTGCTTTTAGAGCCTTTGACAATGTACCTTATCAATGGAATTTAAAACATAATCTCCACGCTGTAGGAAGAAACAGCTAATTTGATGTTTATTGCCAGATCGACGGACGGTCTGCAATGGATGTGATATTGTGGGACTCCCTCAACTAATGGGGGAATAGAGGAAGCGCGCTGTTGAATTCAGAAACTGGGGATCCTAAACATTTGATGAAGGAGAAGGGGCACGATAAACGGGGAAAGCGCAGACTTAGTGAACCGTTAATAAGGGGAGATTATCAATAAACGATTGTTGATGACAGGGACCCAGGATTTGTAAATAGTGCAGTGGCGCTACGAAATTAGGAATTATGGGAAGGCACAATCTATGAGGAAACAGTTGAAATGAAAAACGGTTAATTACGTGGGGATTTCGCGTAGAGACCCGGAAAATAGGGAAATATGTGTGTACCCCGCCTCTCTCTCTCTCTCTCTCTCTCTCTCTCTCCCTCTCTCTCTCTCTTTCTCCCTTCCTCGCTCTCTCCCTCGCATCTCTCTCTGTTCCGTGTCTATCACTGTATCTATCTCTGCTGTCACCGGGTCTCTCTCTATCTCTCTCCCTGCCGCTAACCCTCTACTTGTCCCATTCCATGTCCCTGTAAATGCGAACATGCTTTATCCAAAGATATTAGGGAGGGTACAACTGGAGGTCATGGAATAAAAGTGTAAAGTGAAATACGTAGAGTAATTCTGATGGGGAACTTCATTATTCGGAATGTGTAGGACTGTGGAATAGGTTGCCAGCGAAATTGAGCGATTCGGGTTCTGTTGCAACATTTAAGTGATAATTCGATAAATACATGCATGGCAGGGGTATGGAGAGTTATGGTGCAGGTGCGGGTCGATGGGGCAACGTATAATATCTCGCAAGGACTATGTGAGCTGAAGGACCTGTTTTTGTCTTGTAGTGCTGTACGATTCCATGACTCCAATGAATAATCACTGAATCTCGTGACGTGACAATAATAAACCAACAAATGATTTATCTCGAATTCTCAATTGTATTTAATGCACGTTTTGAAATTTACAACGCCAACGAATGAGCAGCGGGAACGAACAAAACTTCCCATGTTTCTTCCGCAGAAAATAACGAATGGTGTGATTGAAATCCGCTGGAAGTTGTTCGGATTGGTGATGCCGGTTTTTGAGCCGTTGCTTCGGGGCCTCAAAGACCGACGTTCAGCCTTGAGCTGGTCAGTTCTGTCGCGCTCAGTACTCTCTGTGTTGACCTTGCCTGTCCTTCGTGTGACTGTCTGGGTTTTCCTCAGCAGCGTCACTTGCCTTCTACATACGAAACGGCCTGGATGTTACTCTTCTACTGTGTCTTACCATGCGGTTGTATGGCAGACCGTGGGGAATTGATAGACTGTGGGGAGAAATGGGTTTCTGTAGGATGAGTGTGATTGGATTGCTCATAGTCGACAGGGATGCACTGGGCCAAGAGTCGTGCAGACAAGACATTTTCAAGATCCACACGCGGTGATTAAGGAATGACAGTGATTTCCAGTTCCTTATTTATTTCGCGCTCTTTATTTATTTATTTTTGCACTTGGATGTAATTTTTGGATTTTCAACTCTACTGGTGTCATGTAACAAATTTTATGCCATATTGCTCAGTGATTGTAAAGCTGATGCTAATCTGAGTTCTGATACTGAAAATGCGCTAACAGTTATCGTTGTTTTATTAATATTAACAGTCGAGTAAAGGGATGAGTAAACACGGCCCTCAACTGCTCCCTGAACCTGGTTTGTGTCACAGCGTAAATGCAGGTGTTTGTGCAACAACTGAGAAGTTGGAGCATGAATCCTATTTCCGATACAAAGACAGGAAGGTATAAGGAATAGTATCCCACATTAAACATTCGACTCCATATTGAATACAAAGTAAATACCGCCCATAACACAATGAAGTTACCGGAGATAAATAATAACAACACTATGGATTTCCTCCGGCTCTGTATCTCGGGATCTCTGGGGTTCTTTTCGCTTTTCTGACCCCGGAGTCTCTTGCGGGCTCGACTGGCCGCGAAAATGTGTCTGACTGTTAAAGCATTGAGTAGTAAAATCACAACAAATGGGATACAGGGGTTGAGAATATAATGAAGAAACACAATAATTGTCCAGGTTACTGAAAGCATAGCACGGACACCCATGTAACAAAACCAAGGAGTATTTCGCAATTGGTACCATGGTGCGTACATGAAATACCAGAACACATTCTTCAGACCGCTCAGTACAATCACCATTCCCAGAACAGTAGTCGCGGTCTTCTCTCTGCAATACCTGGCTTTGAGCTTTTGGCCGCAAATGGCAATAAATCGGTCAAAGGTGAAAGTGACCGTGAACCATACGGAGCAGTCCGTGACTGCGTGAAGCACGACGGCATGAATATTGCACGTAGGGATGTTCACTACAAAATGCATTTGAAGAACAATGGGAATCTGCCTCAGTATTACATCAAAGATAACGACCAGCAGATCGGCCGCCGCCATGGCCAGCAGGTAGCAGGTAACGCAACTGGAGAGACCGCATTTTCCCCGAGACAGGACAACAACCGTCAGCAGGTTAACTGTGAGGATAACAAATGCGAATACATTACCATGTTAGTTCAACAACTTGTTCCCGAGACCACACTTGCAGTTCTCTGTACGGTTTCGTCAGACTGTTTTCGGACAGACGTCGTTAACTTGAAAGCGAAAAGATTTTGACAGGATTCCAGTCCTCCTGTCTTTTCAGGAGAGGCGGGTCACAGTGGAATGAGGGGTGACCGCTCGGGGCTTATAACATAATCAAAGGCATATATCATGTGTATGATAGCTTTCTGTTCAACAGGGTGGGGCAGATCATAACTGGAGAAGTCCTAAATTCAGAATGACGGGGAAAAAATAAAAGGTAACGGAGGGGCAATTCCTTCACATAGAGGACCATGAATACCTGGAATGAGCTGCCAGAGGAACTGGTGAACGCCGGTAAATCGTGACATTTAATAAGTACTTGGATAGACACCTGCAGGGTCATGAGCCAAAAGCAGGAAATAGGGTCTAGCTTGTTGGACTAAGGGTTTCGTACAGGGTCTGTGTCTCTCAATGACTAAATGATGATAAATAAGTGTCCTAAAATGATCGCACATTCAGTCAATTGCATTAAGAGTAAGTGTGCACGCAAATAAATAGAGCCGTTACCATCGCACTGACTATCCGTGTGGCGGACTTTTCTCTTCAAAGGTGCAAATGGAAATAAGTCAGTTGAACTAAACAGTGCAAACACAACGAATTCTTGAATGCAAATTTTACTAATACAGAAATTCATAGAACACGAACTGGCCAAATCAAGGGATGATGCCAATTTTGACCTGATCATCTTGGGCATTGTTAAGATTCCACATTCGGTCTTATTGCTTTTGACCCTCGTTCAGCTTTGCATCGCTGCGCAATGCTCTAACACAAGATAATGAAAATGACCTGGAACTTCGCACATACCGAAGCTGCTGCCGAACGTACTGAGCGGCTCTGTAGTTTTCAGTCTCTGTTTTCATTATCTATTCTTCGCAGTGACTTCGTCTTCTTTTTCGTCTTTCAATAATCGGACATAAGGGACGCAAAATAAAAAACCGTACAGTATTTGATGCCAACCAGCGAAAATCACTTTGAGGAGGAAGGGGAAATACGGTTTTCTGTTCATCGTTCCCTCGCGTAGCAGCGGGTATATATAATGATAATAGTCGCAAATCACAAGACGTTAGAGACCCATTCGCAAGCTTAAATACGGGATGCATACTTATCCATAATTGGTATTTTGTGGCGTAATTTAAACGATGAAATGCCAACTTACCGGGAACTCCAAGAACAGCCAAAGTAGGATAATATACTTTCTGAATCACTCGAATGACCGCAAGTATCTTCCACTCAAAACGCCCCGCCATGGACAGGGCACCTCTAATTCCAGCTGATCTCGTGGAAGACAGTCTTCCTGCCCGTGTAATCTTTCTCGTGTGGCAAAGAGATCTTAATTATCTAGTGCGGATCACAGTCCCGGAGCAATTTTCCTTAATGAATTCCCTTCAACAAATTCTGTATGTGTTGCATAACATTCTGAAGTCACCCTGACGTGGTTGTATAGTGAACCTCACACCCCACTGGATATATGTTGATGCACAAGGGAGAAGTCAAATTTACTCCAACCGTGTACAAGCCTGCACAAGACTTCATCGACTTTCTTTGAGATTTTCCATCTCAACTGAGCATTCTGATTTATCTGCAACTTAAGACAAAACTTGATTCTTCATATCCATCTACATAAGAACGTTAAGGTCCCATCAATGGTTTCGTCTCTGTTACCGACGTTGCCTGTTTCAGAATGCATTGCATTCTTCGATAAGAGTATTCAATGGGATACAAGCAGGCACTGACGTTTTCCATCACTGAATAACTGCGATTACGTCAGCTCAACATCCCTTCTAGAACCCGACACAAGCGCATTATTTCTCTCCACGCTTGTTCGGAACCGATTTAAATCCTGGATTATAAAGAAGAACAAACTGTCAATTGAAATCAGTTCAGAGAGATGCAAAAGTGAACTGTGATCATTTTCAGTCTCACAGATATATCAGGCATGCGGATAAAATATACATTTCTCAACACTTTTTAATGATATACATTTTGTTCAGTTCTTACAAACCAGTTCATCGCACAATAGTCCTGCATTTCATATGCCGGGGGCACCATCTTGTATTCCCGTCTGTCTGTCCGCAAAACTTGACTGAAATCTTTTCAGATCTGGGCTTTCCACGCGGTTCAGTGCCCTTCTGAGATATGTTCCATATCTAGTCTGTCGGTGTCACATTAATGAAAAGTGGAAGGTGAGCAAATGATTAGCATTCCAGATATGCTTATGGAATACGTTACAGTATTCCTGTTGCACGTGGCCAAGTGGTTAAGGCATTGGACTAGCTCCCTGAAGGTCGTGAGTTCGAGCCCCAGCCGAGGGAACGTGTTGTATCCTTGAGCAAGGCACTTAATCACATAGTGCTCTGCGACGATACTGGTGCCAAGCTGTATGGGTCCTAATGTCCTTCCCTTGGACAACATTGGTGTCATGGAGAGGGGAGACTTGCAGCATGGGCAACTGCTGGTCTTCCATATAACCTGGCCCAGGCCTGCGCCCTGGAGAGTGAAGACTTTCCAGGTGCATTTCCATGGTCTCGCAAGACTAACGGATGCCTTTATTATTTAACATTCCTGCTGGGTGCGAGGATACCCACCTCGTACTGAAAAGTCACTTTGCTCAACTTTTCAATCATTTCCAGTTCCATCTTCCGAGGAACTGCCACTTCATACCAAAATCTAATCAACCACCCATTTTACCAACAAAGAAACACAATCTGCTACCTTAATTTCAGGTACAGTGATCCCTTCTCGTTCATTAGCGACATCTACCTTGATCACCTCCTCACTGCTAGTCTTCTCTTCCATTCAAATCTAGTCTGCTCCCCACTCCCAACACCTCACGTTTTTTTTCTCAGATTTGTAATGGGCAGTTTATCTTGTTTACCTCGTCTGCGTGTTCTGACAACTTTTCCACCACCATCTCGCTCTTCGGAAAAAGGGACTCAAACAATTAATATGAGCAAATCAGGCCAAAGGCTCGAATCAGACTGCGGTTTGCAGCGTCGTTTGCAACACTTTCTCCAAAACATTCAGAAAATCCAAGAAAACAACATTCAGTAACTTCCTCCTTCTGTCCTGCCCGCTATTTCCTCAAAAAATTCCAACAAATTCACCTGTCAAAATTCCCGTTCAGGAAACCATGCTGACTCCGGCCCATTGTACCCGAAACCCCATCATTGATAATGGAGTCTATCATCTTGCCAACAACTAAATTCACGCATCAGGGACTGCAAGTGTATGTTTCAATGTGAGAGGGATAACGCTGAGAGGAGTTTCACGAAGCCGATTGTTTTTATATAGTGATAGATGCGTCGAGCCTCCTGCCGGAGGAAGGGGCGGAAGCGGATACAATGGCAACTTCTAAGTGGTCACATGGGCAACTAAACAGGCTGGACATTGGTGCGAAGTTATAGATGATGTACAGAAAAAATTAGATAAATGTGGGACTATTGGTACATTGCTCAACTCCTATATTACTCACACATGTACCGGGGTAAAGTGAAGATCTTGTCTACCATTCATACAGATAAATTCATTGCAACAGTGCACTGAAGTAGTACATGGCGAAAACAATAACAGTGTGCAGAATACAGTGTTGTGTTATAGAGAGAGTACAATGCAGCTAGATAATACGGTGCAATGTCATAATGAGGTAGATGGTGATATAATACTACATCTTATCCTTATCACAAACAGAGCGCGGGCCTTATATCAGCGGGATGTCACAGTGGGCCGAATGGCCCGTTCTATCGCATTTTCTCTGAACGCCCGCACCTGCTTAAATGAGAGACACGCCATATTTAGTATAAATCTGCTGAATCTTTGTTCTGCTTCCTCAATCTCGATAATCTTCATGCACAAGCGACATTTTCTGAAATATCAGTTCCGGAGTAAATGAACAAATCGTTGTTGATCTGCCTGCTTCTACGTTAGCCATGTATTTGCGATTACATCACATGACAATCTCACTGCTTCCCTGTAGAACCCACAATATTGCTCAGTTTCCTACACAACTCATCTGTTAGCGTTAGGGATTCTCGATTATTTACTAAATAGACTAATAATTGTAAGCACCTTAGAGCCAAGTACAGACGCCTGCTGCGATCCCCTTCAACCCCCTTCTATCCAAAAAAGACCGCATTATTTCTCCCCTCGTTTCTTTAATGTCAAACTCTTCTTACAGCAGATCATCATGTAACCGCCCTCCTGATCTCCTTTCGTTCCACTTTGCACAGCCTCCCTTGTGGAACTGCTTTAAGATGTAATTACACAACAGCGGATCTCTAGTGCGACCATAATCCAGACGCAGCACAACGTAGAAACGACACATCTTGGAAACCATCACATTTTTCTCGTGGATATTCATGCAGAGAATTTTTGCAAATTTCTATTTGTTTCCCTCCTATCACACTCTTTCCTCTTCAGCTTTATTTTATAGTCGTGAAGTTCGGCACTTAAGATCGTGCGAGCAGTGTATTGTGGTGGGTGAGATCGAGATTTAGAAGCAATTAGAGCCTTCGGGAACTTCGGTGGGTATTGACGTCGTCAAGAAATGAGGCACTTCCGAAGGGCCACTAATAAATAGTTGAGCTTAAGCAGAAGGGTTATTCGTGAAGCCACGTTGTGCGGACAGGGTTAGAGTGAGGGAGTGTGAAGCATGGGCTCAATAGGGTTCGGCGACAAGAGGCGGTGGGAAGTGAAAATTTTCGTCAGATTGATTCTATCCTATCACATGCTTAGAAAATTATGATTGACAGTCAGTAAATTAGAATGGTCCTCTTCTGGGTTGATGCGAAGACAGGGAGACGTCCATTATCCCTGGCGGCTGCACCTGCAAGAGAGCATGATAATCGTCAGAAGAGAGAACACGATAAACAGCCAGTACGTGGCACACTTTTCACCGTCCCTGTCAATAACAGATACACCACTTTGGATACTCTTAATGCGGAGGGTGAAATAGAAGCCAGAGCTTACAGGTCCCTGGCTCCTGATCTGCCACTGTCATTCAGTAAGCAACGGGCAGAGGAAACCTGCAGTAGTGGTTGGGGATTATTTGGGTAGGAAATTGGACAACATGTTCTGTATACAAGACACGTATTCCGGATGATATGTTACCTCCCAGATGCAAGGATCAGTGGCACCTCAAAACGAGTACATCACTTTTTGATGGATGAGGAAGAGCAGCCAGAAATAATGGTCCAAGTCGCTACCAATAACCTAGGAAGGATGGGTGACAAGATCCTGCAAAGTGAGGTCGCAGATTTACGTGCTCAATTAATGGACAGTTCGTCCACTGTTCGGACGATTTCAATCAGTGTCAGGTCTAATGAACCATGGTGAGAATAATGTTCTGAGTTGTGGTTATTTCCATGCAAGTTAAATTACAGGCAAGGCGGATGAGCTTAGAGTTTGGACCATTATACGCCTTCTAATAGCCCACGGGATTTAGAGCAGCAAAATTGTAGCGCGGTACCTGAAAAAGTAATGTTGTCATGGTACGTAATTTTTACTTTCCGCACACTAACTAGACCTCACACATATTTAAAGGACATTATGGAATAGCATTTGTCAACTGTTTTCAAAACGTTTCCTGAATCCATTTGATAGACTGCAATGCTGGATCTCTTCTTTGGCAATGAGACAGAGCTGGTGACAGAAGTGTTTGTGGGGGAACGCTTTGGACCTAGTGATAATAATTAGATAAATTCAAGGTAATAACGAAGGACGAGAGCGGGGCTCGGGGTGAAATTCTAAATGAAAGAAAAGGCAATTTACGACATATAAGAAATTATCTTGCAAGTGTTGTCTGGAATAGGTTGATTTCTGGCAAAGTGATGCTTGGTAAGTGGGAGTCCTTCAAAACCAAAATATTAAGAATGCAAAGAACATTCTTTCTCTCACTCTCCTTTTTCTCCCTCTGTCTCTCTGAATATACCTCTTGCCCATCCTCTGGGACCCCCCCCCCGCTTGTCTTTCTTCCCGGACCTCCTGTCCCATGATCGTCTCGTATCCCCTTTTGCCTATCACCTGTCCAGCTCTTGGCTCTATCCCTCCCCCTCCTGTCTTCTCCTATCATTTTGCATCTCCCCCTCCCCCTCCAACTTTCAAATCCCTTACTCACTCTTCCTTCAGTTAGTCCTGACGAAGGGTCTCGGCCTGAAACGTCGACTGCACTTCTTCCTACAGATGCTGCCTGGCCTGCTGCGTTTACCAGCAACTTTGATGTGTTGCGTATATTAAGAATGCAGTTTGTTTTTTTGATTCATGTTGGAACAAAAGGCAATGCTGATGCTTTTAGGGAGCCTTCATTTTCGAGGAATATCGAGGAATATTGGTTTTCGAGGAATATTTAAAAAGAGGAAGTAGGCCCTGACAGAAGTATTTCAACGTCATTAGCCATTGCTGAGGTGCTGCAGGACTGGAGGAAAGCTGATGGTTTTCCGTTGCCCAATAAAAGTTCTAAGAATTCGCCAGGCAATTTTTGGTCGTTGAGCCTGACGGTATTCGTTCGTTCGTTATGTGCCGTGAGTATGAAGTAGGCAATCATGGTCTTCTCATGACCGTGATGGGACTTGATAATGTTATCTGCAGAAATGTGTTGCCATTGCCTTCCACTGAGGCTTGTTTTAACAAGACCGGTGACCCTAGACATCATCAATGTGCTTCAGAGATTGTCGGCCTGGCGTCAGTGGGCGCAGAACTAGGACTTGTGATATGCACCCCCTGCTCATTCGACCATCCACCACTTGCTGCCATGGTTTCACATTACCCTGATCCGGGAGCTAAGTACCTATCCCAAGGGTGACCTCTAGGCAAGAGACGGGATACAGCTCCTTAGACTTCCTTTGGAAGAGACGTGTCTCTACCTATAACACCCATTGACGTCATTAGTGGGTAAATTTTTCGATAGTATTTCTAGAGATAGGGTATAATATTACACAGTTAGACAGATCCCTATGAGAGATAGTCAACATGGATTTGTTGAAGTTGGTTGTGTCTACTCAATCTTAAAGAGGTTTCAGAGGAGGTTACAATTGAAGCTGATGAAAGAGAAGCAGTGGATATTATCTACATGGTCTTTGGCAAGGCGTTGGGAAGCAGGTCAAGAAGGTTCAGTATTCCGGTTGAGGTAGTAAATTTTATTTGAATTGGCTTCGGGGGAGAAAGCACAGAGTAATATATGGTGGTGTTGCGAGCAAGCAAGTTTGGTAAGTGAGTCAGAAGACAGTGCCTACGAATCAGCACCTTAACTATTTCTTTACAGAGAAACAAGAAAATGATGAATTAAACACCTATGTACCATGACCTACGGAAACAAAGAAGCTTAACATCCAGTAACTCTCGACCAATGGTCGTTGTTAAAAGAAAAAAAAACTTTGTTTTCGTTAGTATGTGGATTGTACCTTCTCCAAAACATATGAATGAGTGAAGCTTCTCTATTATTACGTTTATCACAATACGGAGGTATATCCAAATAAAAACGAGACAACTTATCTTTAGTCATATGGGCCCTAAGGACCACTTTAAATTGAAGTAGGGAGTGATGGACACATAACGATGAAGTGTTGACCAAGTTAAAAGTTTGATTCCAAGTTTCTCAGAAATTGAAGTCTGTAAATCTTGTTCCCACAGATTTTAAATTTTATCTAAAGGAACACCTCTCATTCACAACACCATGTTATAAATATTAGATATAGATCTATCAAAAAGGTTTCAGATTAATGATTACGTTTAGTTGATTCTTATCAGGACTTTTAGGAAAGGTATTTATTTGACACGGTAAAAAAAAATCTCTTATTTGTAGATATCGACAAAAATGAGTTTTGGGCAAATTATATTTTGTTGACAATTGTTCAAACGGAAAAATACTTCCCTCTACGAACAAGTCCTGAAAGCATTTAATACCCGGTCTATCTCATTCTGTAAAAGCCACATCAATCATAAATGGTTTCAAAAAATAATTTAAAAAATGGGATCGAAAGAGAAAATCTCAATAAGCCAAAACATTTTCAGAATTGTATCCAACTTCTCATAGTGCGTTTAACTACCAGATTATCAGTTAATTTACTCAAATACAAAGGAAGTGAGGATCCAAGAAGAGAAATAATAGAGAATTTATTAACAGAATTACCTTCTAACAAAATCCACATCGGGCAGTACTCACGATTTATATAATATAAACAAAATGTAAGATTTCTTTTCTTAACTGCCCAATAATAAAATTTAAAGATTGGTAAGGCTAATCCTCCATTCTCTTTATCTTTCTGAAGATGAAGTTTATTTAATATAGAACGCTTATTCTTCCATATATAAGAAGATATAATAGAGTCAAGAGAATAAAAAAGGGATTTAGGAATAAAAACCGGCAATGCTTGAAAAAGATATATAATTATATCCCAGTCCCTTCCACACCTTCGGGACACTTTCTTCGCCGTCTGTAATGGTCCTACCCGTTCTTCATCCTCCGTCGGATCCATACCTGCAATCGCCGTTTTCTTGACTTTGTCCTGTTAGCAAAGATCGCAAGATCTTATCTCTGCAGACCCCAGAGCTTGCTGGCCCTGAAGCTATCAGGCATGAACTTCAAATTGTTGCCGCTGCCATTGATCTCGCCGGCTCCAGCTCCTCAGGGCATATTCAAAACCCGGACTCCAGGAACGACCATGGACACTTTCAAAGCGATTGCGCAACCACCAACTGCGACTCCAGCCGTGAACTCCAGGCCGAGTCTTTATCTGCTGCAATTGTGACTCTCGTCTCCCCTTCCGCCACCACCACTCTGCAACCCCGTCTCCCTTAGATCCTACCGTCAGCTCCTGGGCCCTCAGAGGCTCCATCTTCCTCTCACCCCAACCCTCCCCTCTCCACTGACACCCCCACCCTCCCCCTCCCAATTATGATCCCAGCTCTCATCCATGCCGGGTCTTTACCATCCCCTCTAACCTTCAACTGTCGGAGGCAGAACGCTCTGCCCTGAGTAAGGGCCTCAGCTTTGTCCTCCTTCGCCCACACCTCAGCGAGTTCCGCGTTCGCCATGATGCGGAACTCCTCTTCCGCCGTCTCCGTCTCCGAGCCCACTTCTTCGGCAAGGACTCTTCCACCCCCACCGATGACCCCATCTCCCGTCTTCAAACCTCCTCCTCTTCATGGACAACCAACTCTGGTCTTCTGCCTGCTCTGGATCTTTTTATTGCTAACTGCCAACGGGACATCAACCGTGTCAGATTGTTATTAATGGTTATGATATAGTTGGGATCACAGAGACATGGCTCCAGGGTGACCAAGGATGGGAGCTCAACGTTCAGGGATATTCAATATTCAAGAGGGATAGACATGAAAGAAAAGGAGGTGGGATGGCGTTGCTGGTTAAAGAGGAGATTAACGCAATAGAAAGGAAGGACGTAAGCCCGGAAGATGTGGAATCGATATGGGTAGAGCTGCATAACATTAAGGGGCAGAAAACGCTGGTGGGAGTTGTGTACAGGCCACCTAACAGTACTAGTGAGGTCGGGGATGATATTAAACAGGAAATTAGAAATGTGCGCATAAAGGAACAGCAGTTATAATGGGTGACTTCAATCTACATGTAGATTGGGTGAACCAAATTGATAAAGGTGCTGAGGAAGAGGATTTCTTGGAATGTATGCGGGATGGTTTTTTGAACCAACATGTCGAGGAACCAACTAGAGAGCAGGCTATTCTAGACTGGGTTTTGAGCAATGAGGAAGGGTTAATTAGCAATCTTGTCGTGAGAGGTCCCTTGGGTAAGAGTGACCATAATATGGTGGAATTCTTCATTAAGATGGAGAGTGACATGGTTAATTCAGAAACAAAGGTTCTGAACTTAAAGAGGGGTAACTTTGAAGGTATGAGACGTGAATTCGCTAAGATAGACTGGCAAATGACACTTAAAGGATTGACGGTGGATATGCAATGGCAAGCATTTAAGGTTTGCATGGATGAACTACAACAATTGTTCATCCCAGTTTGGCAAAAGAATAAATCAAGGAAGGTAGTGTAACCGTGGCTGACAAGAGAAATTAGGGATAGTATCAATTCGAAAGAAGAAGCATACAAAATAGCCAGAAGAAGTGGCTCACCTCAGGACTGGGAGAAATTCAGAGTTCAGCAGAGGAGGACAAAGGGCTTAATTGGGAAGGGGAGAAAAGATTATGAGAGAAAACTGGCAGGCAACATAAGAACTGACTGTAAAAGCTTTTATCGATATGTGAAAAGAAAAAGATTGGTTAAGACAAATGTAGGTCCCCTACAGACAGAAATAGGTGAATTGATTATGGGGAGCAAGGACATGGCAGACCAATTGAATAATTACTTTGGTTCTGTCTTCACCAAGGAGGACATAAATAGTCTTCCAGAAATAGTAGGGGACAGAGGGTCCAGTGAGATGGAGGAAATGAGCGAAATACATGCTAGTAGGGAAGTGGTGTTAGGTAAATTGAAGGGATTAAAGGCAGATAAATCCTCAGGGCCAGATGGTCTGCATCCCAGAGTGCTTAAGAAAGTAGCCCAAGAAATAGTGGATGCATTAGTGATAATTTTTCAAAACTCGCTAGATTCTGGACTAGTTCCTGAGGATTGGAGGGTGGCTAATGTAACCCCACTTTTTAAAAAAGGAGGGAGAGAGAAACCGGGGAATTATAGACTGGTTAGCCTAACGTCAGTGGTGGGGAAACTGCTGGAGTCAGTTTTCAGAGATGTGATAACAGCACATTGGAAAGCGGTGAAATGATCGGACAAAGTCAGCATGGATTTCTGAAAGGAAAATCATGTCTGATGAATCTTGTAGAATTTTTTGAGGATGTAACTAGTAGAGTGGATAGGGAAGAACCAGTGGATGTGGTATATTTGGATTTTCAAAAGGCTTTTCACAAGGTCCCACACAGGAGATTAGTGTGCAAACTTAAAGCACATGGTATTGGGGGTAAGGTATTGATGTGGATAGAGAATTGGTTAGCAGACAGGAAGCAAAGAGTGGGAATAAACGGGACCTTTTCAGAATGGCAGGCAATGACTAGTGGGGTACCGTAAGGCTCAGTGCTGGGACCCCAGTTGTTTACAATATATATTAATGACTTGGATGAGGGAATTAAATGCAGCATCTCCAAGTTTGCGGATTACAAGAAGCTGGGCGGCAGTGTTAGCTGTGAGGAGGATGCTAAGAGGATGCAGGGTGACTTGGATAGGTTGAGTGAGTGGACAAATTCATGGCAGATGCAATTTAATGTGGATAAATGTGAAGTTATCCACTTTGGTGGCAAGAATAGGAAAACAGATTATTATCAGAATGGTGGCAGATTAGGAAAAGGGGAGGTGCAACGAGACCTGGGTGTCATTATACACCAGTCATTGAAAGTGGGCATGCAGGTACAGCAGGCGGTGAAAAAGGCGAATGGTATCCTGGCATTTATAGCAAGAGGATTCGAGTACAGGAGCAGGGAGGTACTACTGCAGTCGTACAAGGCCTTGATGAGACCACACCTGGAGTATCGTGTGCAGTTTTGGTCCCCTAATCTGAGAAAAGACATCCTTGCCATAGAGGGAGTACAAAGAAGGTTCACCAGATTGATTCCTGGGATGGCAGGACTTTCATATGAAGAAAGACTGGATGAACTAGGCTTGTACTCGTTGGAATTTAGAAGATTGAGGGGGGATCTGATTGAAACGAATAAAATCCTAAAGGGATTGGACAGGCTAGATGCAGGAAGATTGTTCCCGATGTTGGGGAAGTCCAGAACGAGGGGTCACAGTTTGAGGATAAAGGCGAAGCTTTTTAGGACTAAGATTAGGAAAAACTTCTTCACACAGAGAGTGGTGAATCTGTGGAATTCTCTGCCACAGGAAACAGTTGAAGCCAGTTCATTGGCTATATTTAAGAGGGAGTTAGATATGGCCCTTATGGCTAGGGGGATCAGAGGGTATGGAGGGAAGGCTGGTGCCGGGTTCTGAGTTGGATAATCAGCCATGATCATAATAACTGGCGGTGCAGGCTCGAAGGGCCGAATGGCCAACTCCTGAAACTATTTTCTATGTTTTCAATGTGTCCACTTCACCGCACCGTGTTTTCTATGTGTCCACTTCCAACCTTTCTCCTTCCGATCGCTCCGCTCTCCACTCCCTCCGCACTAATCCTAACTTTGCTATTAAACCCGCCGATAAGTGGGGTATTGTTGTAGTCCGGCGTACTGACCTCTACCTTGCCGAGGCACAGCGACAACTCGCAGATACCTCCTCTTATTTACCCCTCGATCGTAACCCCACTAAGTAGAACCAGGCCATTGCCTCCCACACCATCCCCGACTTTATCCACTCAGGGGATCTCCCATCCACTGCTACCAACCTTATAGTTCCCACACCTCGCACTTCCCGTTTCTACCTCCTACCCAAGATCCACAAACCTGCCTGTCCTGGCAGACCTATTGCCTCGGCTTGCTCCTGCCCCACCGAACTCGTTTCTGCATACCTCGACATTGTTTTATCCCCCCTTGTTCAATCTCTTCCGACCTATGTTCCTGACACTTCTCACGCTCTTAAACTTTTAGATGATTTTAAGTTCCCTGTCCCCCACCGCTTTATTTTCACCACGGATGTCCAGTCCCTATATACTTCCATCCCCCATCAGGAAGGTCTCAAAGCTCTCCGCTTCTTTTTAGATTCCAGACCTAATCAGTTCCCCTCTACCACGACTCTGCTCCGTCTACGGAATCAGTCCTTACTCTTAATAATTTCTCCTTTGGCTCCTCCCACTTCCTCCAAACTAAAGGTGTAGCTATGGGCACCCGTACGGGTCCTAGTTATGCCTGTCTTTTTGTTGGCTTTGTGGAACAATCTATGTTCCGTGCCTATCCTGGTATCTGTCCCCCACTTTTCCTTCACTACATTGACGACTGCATTGGCGCTGCTTCCTGCACGCATGCTGAGCTCGTTGACTTCATTAACTTTGCATCCAACTTTCACCCTACCCTCAAGTTTACCTGGTCCATTTCCAACACCTCCATCCCATTTCTAGATCTTTCTGTCTCTATCTCTGGAGACAGCTTATCTACTGATGTCTACTATAAGCCTACTGACTTCACACCTATATGGACTATTCTTCTTCTCACCCTGTCTCTTGCAAAAATGCCATCCCCTTCTCGCAATTCCTCCATCTCCACCGCATCTGCTCTGAGGATGAGTCTTTTCATTCCAGGATGAGGGAGGTGTCCTCCTTTTTTAAACGAAGGGGCTTCCCTTCCTCCACCATCAGCTCTGCTCTCAAACGCATTTCCCCCATTTCACGCACCTCTGTTCTCACTCCATCCTCCGACCATCCCACTAGGAATAGAGTTCCCCTGGTCCTCACCTACCACTCCACCAGCCTGCGGGTCCAACATATTATTCTCCGTAACTTCCGCCACCTCCAACAGGATCCCACCACTAAGCACATCTTTCCCTCCCCTCCTCTCTCTGCTTTCCGTACAGATCGCTCCCTACGCGACTCCCGTGTCCATTCGTCCCCCCCCCCCCCCACCATCCCTCCCCACTGATCTCCCTCCTGGCACTTACCTTTGTAAGCGGAACAAGTGCTACACATGCCCTTACACTTCCTCCCTTACCACCATTCAGGACCCCAGAGAGTCCTTACAGGTGAGGCGACACTTCACCTGTGAGTCAGCTGGGGTGATATACTGCGTCCGGTGCTCCCGATGTGGCTTTCTACAAATTGGCGAGACCCGACGCAGACTCAGAGATCGTTTTGCTGAATACCTACGCTCTGTCTGCCAGAAAAGCAAGTTCTCTCAGTGGCCACACATTTTAATTCCACACCCCATTTCCATTCTGACATGTCTGTCCACGGCATCCTCTACTGTAAAGATGAAGCCACACTCAGGTTGGAGGAACAACACCTTATATTCCATCTGGGTAGCCTCCAAACTGATGGCATGAAGATTGACTTCTCTAACCTCCGCTAATGCCGCACCTGCCCCTCGTACCCCTTCCGTTATTTATTTATATACACACATTCTTTCTCTCTCTCTCCTTTTTCTCCCTCTGTCCCTCTGACTATACACTTTGCTCATCTCTGAGGATTTCCCCTCTCCCCTTTTTCCTTCTCCCTGGGCCTCCTGTCCCATGATCCTCTCATATCCCTTTTGCCAATCACCTGTCCAGCTCTTGGCTCCATCCCTCCCCCTTCTGTCTTCTCCTATCATTTTGGATCTCCCCCTCCCCCTCCCACTTTCAAATCCCTTACTCACTCTTCCTTCAGATAGTCCTGACGAAGGGACTCGGCCCGAAACGTCGACTGTACCTCTCCCTAGAGATGCTGCCTGGCCTGCTGCGTTCACCAGCAACTTGATGTGTGTTGCTATAAATTTTGGTAATATATTCATTTTGATAGAGTTAATTCGACCAATTAACTATTAGGAAAGAGGTAACCAATTTAATAGTACTCTTTTTACATGATTCAATATAGTAAGACAATTTTCTTTAAATAGACACTTATCATTTTTAGAGATTGTTACACCTAAGTAAGTAAATTGGTTTCTTTCAACTTTAAAAGGAAGGTTAGAATTTGTTGGTATCAAATTGTTCAAAGGGGAAAGTTCACTTTTATGTAGGTTTAATTTATAACCTGAAAACTGCCTAAAACAGGAGAGTAAAGAAAGCACATGGGGTAATGAAATCTCAACATTAGAAATAAATAGCAGCAAATCATCAGCATTCAACGAGACTTTATGAATAGTGTCTCTCCTTAAAATACCGGTGATATCATTAGATTCTCGAAAAGCAAATGTTGAAGGTTCTAAGGCGAGATCAAAAAGCAAAGGTCTCAATGGACAACTTTGTCCAGTGCCACCTTGAAGATTAAAAGGTTTGGAGTTACGAAAATTAGTGATAACCGTAGCAGAAAGGAGTAAATAAAGTAATTAAATCCATTGAATGAAAACTGGTTAAAATTAATTTTTTCTAAAGTTTTAGATAAATAATTCCATTCAACTCTGTCGAAAACTTTCTCAGCATCGGGGGATACCATACATTCCGATACCATGTTAGAAGCAGAATAAATAACATTTAATAACTGGCGAATATTAAAGTGAGATTAGATAAGATCTTAGCATCAACATTAAGTAAAGACATTGGTCTATAAGGAGAGCATTCAATTGGATCCTTATTCTTTTTAAGAATAAGCGAAATGGAAGCCTCATAAAAAGATTAAGGGAGCCTGCCTGACTTAAATGAAACCGAAAAAAAGTGAACATTGGTGAGGTAATAGCAATGAGGTAAAGGTCTTGTAAAATTCACCAGAAAATCACTCTGGACCCGGAGCTACACTTAAACGTAATGGACGGTCAACCTCAACGATTTCCTCAAAAGAAATAGGTTGTTCCAACAATTTTCTGTTGTCGGCAGAAATAGCAGGAATATTTAGTTGATATAAAAATGGTTCATTACAATATCATCTTCAGAAGATTCAGAACTACAACGGTTGGAGTAAAATTCTGTGGAAGTATCATTTATTTCTAAATAATCAGTTGCCCCATCACCATTAGCTTTGCATATTTCTTTACTTTGTTGTTTAGCACTAAAGGTTTTAATTTGATCAGCCAATAATTTACGTGTTTTATCTCCATGAATATAAAATTGACTTTTATCTTTTAGAAGTTGGGTTTCAATTGGATAAGTTAAAAGAAGATCATATTTAGTTTTAATTTCAACACGTATTTTATATAAAGCAGGTTTTAGACCCAAGGCATACACTTGGTCGAACTGTTTCAGCTGATTAGTTAAATCACTTCTCTCTTTATTAACTGTCCTCTTAATACTTGCAGTATAAGAAATAATTTGTTCCCTAATATATGGCTTAAAAGCATCCCATCTGATAAGACTGTAAATCTACTCTAACATATTTTCTTCAAAAAAAAAGGATAATTTGTCTCTCCATAAACTTTAAAAAAATCTTTATCGGATAACAAAGTTAGAATACATCGTCAAAATCTATTTGTTTGAAGAAGTGATCATGTTATAAACAGTGGTAGAAGGTGCCCCAGAGACGGATGGGAGATGGGCGTCGTATGGGACGTCCCAGTGAGGCCTAGTAGCGGAGGCACGGAAACTCCATTTCGTAAATATCTTGAAAACCCAGATGTGAACATCCTATAACTAATTCTAATAGAAAGAAGTAGGTTGAGATATTCAATATTATTACTAATATTTGTAACTATTTCTTATTCAAACATTGTGTATTTAAGGTGTTTGATACAGAGTGCAATGAATAATTTGATGTCAGCACCAATCGAAATATGTGATAGTATCAGATACAATTATCACGTTCAGGGAATTGGGCAGACAGTGAATAAGCAAATTGTGGATGATTGGTTTCCAATGCGGAGAAATTGGACCAACCTCGATGGGCTGAAAGAGAGCACGGAACTTTTGCGCTACTGGTACAATTGTTTACTCTGCAAGTACACTGGATCCATCATTCTAACAACACACATAAAAGTTTCTGGTGAACGCAGCAGGCCAGGCAGCATCTCTAGGAAGACGTGCAGTCGACGTTTCAGGCCGAGACCCTTCCAGCATCTGCAGAATTCCTGTTGTTTCCATCATTCTAATTTTGTTTTAAAACGAATGAATTTTAAATTTGCTGAAGTAAACTTGTTGGAGTCCACAACGAAAAGAAATACCTTTAAATCGATTGCAAAGTAGATAGTAACAAGATCGGTTGACGATGGCGAAATTTTTGGGAAAAAAATGGACATTGTCACATACCCGTGGAACCCACAGCGACTTTTAATACAACCACGGAGTATCTGGTCCCAGCGCTTGTTTCCAAATGCGCAATAGGCACATTGATGTCTGTATGTATTTAAGACTGGAGCGGCATTAACAGCAATTTTTCAAACTGTGTTTTACATCTCTATTTACAGATCATTCATATAACAATCTTAGAGGAGAGACCATAAATACCAAACAGTTGGAAACACTACTAACCCGCCTTGGTGGAGGCAAAAGGAATGTTCCTCTGTTATCTCTGTAGCCTCGCTGTCAATTCAACTTTTAAGCCATGTCCTTTAATATATTTTTCGATACTGTGATATATGATTTTTAAAAGTTTGCCATATGTGTACGGGTGTAGCATCTATTGCATTAACGTTGACAGCTCTATCTGGTATGTTTCTGATCGTTTCAATGAGTTTTGGAAATCTCCAGCCGACTGCTTCTCAGTTTGAGCTACCTGCTTTACTCCTTTAATCAATATTATTGCAGCTCTGGGTCTTCTCTGTTTTTAAAGCTTTTGGCAATTTACCTTATCAATGTAGTTTAAAACATAATCTCCACGCTGTAGGAAGAAATCAGGTTATTTGATTTTTATTGCCAGATCGACGGAGGGTCTGCAATGAATGTGATATTGTGGGACTCCCTCAACTAATGGGGGAATAGAGGAAGCGCGCTGTTGAATTCAGAAACTGGGGATCCTAAACATTTGATGAAGGAGAAGGGGCACGATAAACGGGGAAAGCGCAGACTAAGTGAATGGTCAATAAGGGGAGATTATCAATAAAGGATTGTTGATGACTGGAACCCAGGAATTTGTAAATAGTGCAGTGGCGCTACGAAATTAGGAATTATGGGAAGGCACAATATATAAGGAAATAGTTGAAATGAAAAACGGTTAATTACGTGGGGATTTCGCGTAGAGGCCCGGAAAATAGGGAAACATGTGTGTACCCCGCCTCTCTCTCTCTCTCTCTCTCTCTCTCTCTCTCTCTCTCTCTCTCTCTCTTTCTCCCTTCCTCTCTCTCTCCCTCGCATCTCTCTCTGTTCCGTGTCTATCACTGTATCTATCTCTGCTGTCACCGGGTCTCTCTCTATCTCTGTCCCTGTCGCTAACACTCTACTTGTCCCATTCCACGTCCCTGTAAATGCGAACATGCTTTATCCAAAGATATTAGGGAGGGTGCAACTGGAGGTCATGGAATAAAGGTGTAAAGTGAAATACGTAGAGGAATTCTGATGGGGAACTTCATTATTTGGAACGTGTGGGACTGTGGAATGGGTTGCCAGAGAAATTGACCGATTCTGTTGCAATATGTAAGTTATAATTCGATAAATAGAGGCACGTCAGGCGTATGGAGCGTTATGGTGCGGGTGCGGGTCGATGGGACAACGTATAATATCTCGCAAGGACTATGTGAGCTGAAGGACCTGTTTCTGTTTTGTAGTGCTGTACGATTCCATGACTCCAATGAATAAACACTGAATCTCGTGACGTGACAATAATAAACCAACAAATCATTTATCTCGAATTCTGAATTGTATTTAATGCACGTTTTGAAATTTACAACGCCAACGAATGAGCAGCGGAAACGAATAACACTTCCCATGTTTCTTCCGCAGAAAAAAACGAATGGTGTGATTGAAATCCGCTGGAAGATGTGCGGATTGGTGATGCCGGTTTTTGAGTCGCTGCTTCGGGGTTTCAGAGACCGACGTTCAGCCTTGAGCTGGTCAGTTCTGTCGCGCTCAGTACTCTCTGTGTTGACCTTGCCTGTCCTTCGTGTGACTGTCTGGGTTTTCCTCAGCAGCGTCACTTGCCTTCTACATACGAAACGGCGTGGTTGTTACTCTTCTACTGTGTCTTACCATGCGGTTGTATGGCAGACCGTGGGGAATTGATAGAATGTGGGGAGAATTGGGTTTCTGTAGGATGAGTGTGATTGGATTGCTCATAGTCGACAGGGATGCACTGGGCCAAGAGTCGTGCAGACAAGACATTTTCAAGATCCACACGCGGTGATTAAGGAATGACCGTGATTTCTAGTTCCTTATTTATTTCGCGCTCTTTATTTGTTTATTTTTGCATTTGGATGTAATTTTTGGATTTTCAACTCTACCGGTGTCATGTAACAAATTTTATGCCATATTACTCAGTGATTGTAAAGCTGATGCTAATCTGAGTTCTGATACTGAAAATGCGCTAACAGTTATCGGTGTTTTATTAATATTAACAGTCGAGTAAAGGGATGAGTAAACACGGCGCTCAACTGCTCTCTGAACCGGGTTTGTGTCACAGCGTAAATGCAGGTGTTTGTGCAACAACTGAGAAGTTGGAGCATGAATCCTATTTCCGATACAAAGACAGGAAGGTATAAGGAATAGTATCCCACATTATATATTCGATTCCATATTGAATACAAAGTAAATACCGCCCATAACACAATGAAGTTACCGGAGATAAATAATAATAACACTATGGATTTCCTCCTGCTCTCGATTTCGGGATCTCTGGGGTTCTTTTCGCTTTTCTGACCCCGGAGTCTCCTGCGGGCTCTGCTGGCCACGAAAATGTGTCTGACTGTTAAAGCATTGCGCAGTATAATCACAACAAATGGGATACAGGGGTTGAGAATATAATGAAGAAACACAATAATTATCCAGGTTACTGAAAGCATAGCACGGACACCCATGTAACAAAACCAAGGAGTATTTCGCAATTGGTACCAAGGTGCGTACATGAAATACCAGAACACATTCTTCAGACCGCTCAGTACAATCACCGTTCCCAGAACAGTAGTCGCGGTCTTCTCTCTGCAATATCTGGCTTTTAGTTTTTGGCCGCAAATGGCAATAAACCGGTCAAAGGTGAACGTAACCGTGAACCATACGGAGCAGTCCGTGACTGCGTGAAGCACGACGGCATGAATATTGCACGTGGGGATGTTCACTACAAAATGCATTTGAAGAACAATGGGAATCTGCCTCAGTATTACATCAACGATAACGACCAGCAGATCGGCCGCCGCCATGGCCAGCAGGTAGCGGGTAACGCAGCTGGAGAGACCGCATTTTCCATCAGACAGGACAACAACCGTCAGTAGGTTAACTGTGAGGATAAGAGATGCGAATACATTACCATGTTAGTTCAGCAACTTGTTCCCGAGACCACACTTGCAGTTCTGTGTACAGTTTCGTCAGACTGTTTTAGGACAGACATTGTTAACTTGAAAGCGAAAAGATTTTGCCAGAATTCCAGTCCTCCTGTCTTTTCAGGAGAGGTGGGTCACAGTCAAATGAGGGGTGACCGCTCGGGGTTTACAACATAATCAAAGGCATATATCATGTGTATGATAGCTTTCTGTTCAACAGGGTGGGGCAGACCATAACTGGAGAAGTCCTAAATTCAGAATGACGGGGAGAAAATAAAAGGTAACGGAGGGGCAATTCCTTCACATCGAGGGCTATGAATACCTGGAATGAGCTGCCAGAGGAACTGGTGAACGCCGGTACAATCGTGGCATTTAATAAGTACTTGGATATACACATGCAGGGTCATGAGCCAAAAGCAGGAAATAGGGTCTAGCTTGTTGGACCAAGAGTTTCGTATCGGGGCTGTGTCTCTCAATGACTAAATGATGATAAATAAGTGTCCTAAAATGATCGCACATTCAGTCAATGGCATTAAGAGTCAGTGTGCACGCAAATCAAACAGAGCCGTTACCATCTCACTGACTATCCGTGTGGCGGGCTTTTCGTTTCAAAGGTGCAAATGGAAATAAGTTAGTTGAACTAAACAGTGCAAACACAACGAATTCTTGAATACAAGTTTTACTAATACAGGAATTCATAGAACACGAACTGGCCAAATCAAGGGATGGTGCCAATTTTGACCTGGTCATCTTGGGCATTGTTAAGATTCCATATTCGGTCTTATTGTTTTTGACCCTCGTTCAGCTTTACACCACTGCGCAATGCTCTAGCACATGATGTTTGCACCTGCAAATACTTTCGCTCACATAATGAAATAATGAAAATGACCTGGAACTTCGCACATACCGAAGCGGCTGCCGAACGTACTGAGCGGCTCTGTAGTTTTCAGTCTCTGTTTTATGTATCTGTTCTTCGCAGTGAGTTCGTCTTCTTCTTTTTCGTCTTTCAATAATCGGACATAAGGGACGCAAAATAAACAAACGTACAGCATTTGATGCCAACCAGTGAAAATCACATTGAGGATGAAGGGGAAATACGGTTTTCTGTTCATCGCTCCCTCGCGTAGCAGCAGGTATATATAATGATAGTAGTCGCAAATCACAAGACGTCAAGAGACCCATTCGCAAGGTAAAATACGGAATGCATATTGATCTATAATTGGTATTTTGTGGCGTAATTTAAACGACGAAATAACAACTTACCGGGTAGTCCAAGAACAACCAAAGTAGGGTAATATACTTTCTGAATCACTCGAATGACCGCAAGTATCTTCAACTCAAAAGGCACCTCCATGGGCAGGTCAACCTCTAATTCTTGCTGATCTCGTCGACGACAGTCTTCCTGACTGTGGAATCTCTCTCGTGTGGCAAAAGAGTCTTATTTGTCTGGTGCTGATCACAGTCCCGGAGGAATTTTCCTTAATTAATCCCTTCAACAAATTGTGTATGTGTTGCATAATATTCTGAAGTCAACCTGACATGGTTGTATAGTGAACCTCACGCCCCACTGGATATATGTTGATGCACAAGGGAGAAGTCAAATTTACTCCAATGGTGTATAAGCCTGCACAAGATTTCATCGACTTTCTTTGAGATTTTCTATCTCAACTGAGCATTCTGATTTATCTGCAACTTAAGACAAAACTTGATTCTTCATATCCATCTACATAAGAACGTTAAGGTCCCATCAATCGTTTCGTCTCTGCTAGCGACGTTGCCTGTTTCAGAATACATTGCATTCTTCGTTAAGAGTATTCAATGGGATACAAGCAGGCACGAACGTTTTCCATCACTGAATAACTGAGATTACTTCAGCTCAACATCCCTTCGAGAACCCGACCCAAGCGCAGTATTTCTCTCCACGCTTGTTCGGAACAAATTTAAATCCTGGATTATAAAGATAAACAAACTGTCAATTGAAATCAGTTCAGAGAGATGCAAAAGTGAACTGTGATCATTTTCAGTCTCACAGATGCATCAGGCATGTGGGTAAAATATACATTTCTCAACACTTTTTAATGATATACTTTTTGTTCAGTTCTTAAAAACCAGTTCATCACATGATAGCCCTGCATTTCAAATGCCGTGGGCACCGTCTTGCATTCCCGTCTGTCTGTCCGTAAAACTTGACTGAAATCTTTTCAGATCTCATCCTTCCACGGGGTTCAGTGCCCTTCTGAGATATGTTCCATATCTAGTCTGTCGGTGTCACATTAATGAAAAGTGGAATGTCAGCAAATGATTAGCATTCCAGATTTGCTTATGGAATACGTTACAGTATCCCTGTTGCACGTGGCCAAGTGGTTAAGGTATTGGACTAGCTCCCTGAAGTTCGTGAGTTCGAGCCCCAGCCGAGGGAACGTGTTGTGTCCTTGAGCAAGGCACTTAATCACACATTGCTCTGCGACGACACTGGTGCCAAGCTGTATGGTTCCTAATGCCCTTCCCTTGGACAACATTGGTGTCATGGAGAGGGGAGACTTGCAGCATGGGCAACTGCTGGTATTCCATATAACTTTGCCCAGGTCTGCGCCCTGGAGAGTGAAGACTTTCCAGGTGCAGATCCATGGTCTCGCAAGAGTAATGGATGCCTTTATTATTTAACATACCTTCTGGGTGCGAGGATACCCACCTCGTACTGAAAGGTCAGTTTGTTCAACTTTTCAATCATTTCCAGTTCCATCTTCCGAGGAACTGCCACTTAATACCAAAATCTAATCAACCACCCATTTTACCAACAAAGAAACACAATCTGCTACCTTAATTTCAGGTACAGTGATCCATTCTCGTTCATTAGCGACATCTATCTTGATCACCTCCTCACTCCTAGTCTTCTCTTCCATTCAAATCTAGTCTGCTCCCCACTCCCAACACCTCATGTTTTTTTTCTCAGATTTGTAATGGGCAGTTTATCTTGTTTACCTCGTCTGCGTGTTCTGACAACTTTTCCACCACCATCTCGCTCTTCGCTAAAAGGGACTCAAACAATTAATATGAACAAATCAGGCCAAAGACTCGAATCAGACTGCGGTTTGCAGCCTCGTTTGCAACCCTTTCTCCAAAACATTCAGAAAATCAAAGAAAACAATGTCCAGTAACTTCCTCTTTCCGTCCTGCCCGCTATTTCCTCAAAGAATTCTAACAAATTCGTCTGTCAAAATTCCCGTTCAGGAAACCATGCTGACTCCGGCCCATTAGGAATTATGGGAAGGTATTGATATCGTCAAGTAATGAGGCACTTCCGAAGGGTCACTAATAAATAGTTGAGCTTAAGCAGAAGGGCTTTTCGGGAAGCCACGTTGTGCGGACGGGGTTAGAGTGAGGGAGCGTGAAGCATGGGCTCAATAGGCTTTGGCGAGAAGAAGTGGTGGGAAGTGAAAATTTTCGTCAGATTGATTCTATCCTATCACATGCTTAGAAAATTATGATTGACAGTCACTAAATTGGAATGGTCCTCTTCTGGGTTTATGCGAAGACAGTGAGACGTCCATTATCCCTGGCGACTGCACCTGCAAGAGAGCATGATGATCATGAGAAGAGAGAACACGATAAACAGCCAGTACGTGGCACACTTTTGACCGTCCCTGTCAATAACAGATACACCACTTTGGATACACTTAATGGGGAGGGTGAAATAGAAGCCAGAGCTTACAGGTCCCTGGCTCCTGATCTGCCACAGTCATTCAGTAAGCAATGGGCAGAGGAAACCTGCAGTAATGGTTGGGGATTGTTTGGGTAGGAAATTGGACAACATGTTTTGTATACAAGACACGTATTCCGGATGATATGTTACCTCCCAAATGCAAGGATCAGTGGCACCTCAAAGCGAGTACATCACTTTTTGATGACTGAGGGAGAGCAGCCAGAAATCATGGTCCAAGTCGCTACCAATAACCTAGGAAGGATGGGTGACAAGATCCTGCAAAGTGAGGTCGCAGATTTACGTGCTCAATTAATGGACAGTTCGTCCACTGTTCGGACGATTTCAATCAGTGTCAGGTCTAGTGAACCATGGTGAGAGTAATGTTCTGAGTTGTGGTTATTTCCATGCAAGTTAAATTACAGGCAAGGCGGATGAGCTTAGAGTTTGGACCATTATAGGCCTTCTAATAGTCCACGGAATTTAGAGCAGCAAAATTGTAGCGCGGTACCAGAAAAAGTAATGTTGTCATGGTACGTAATTTTTACTTTCCGCACACTGACTAGACCTCACACATATATAAAGGACATTATGGAATAGCATTTGTCAACTGTTTTCAAAACGTTTCCTGAATCCATTTGATAGACTGCAATGCTGGATCTCTTCTTTGGCAATGAGACAGAGCTGGTGACAGAAGTGTTTGTAGGGGAACACTTTGGACCTGCTGATAATAATTAGATAAATTCAAGGTCATAATGAAGGGCAACAGCGGTGCTCGGGGTGAAATTCTAATTGAAAGAAAGGGCAATTTACGACATATAAGAAATTATCTTGCAAGTGTGGGCTGGAATAGGTTGATTTCTGGCAAAGTGATGCTTGGTAATTGGGAGTCCTTCAAAACCAAAATATTAAGAATGCAGTTTGTTTTTTTTTAATTCATGTTGGAACGAAAGGCAATGCTGATACTTTTAGGGAGCCTGCATTTTCGAGGAATATCGAGGAATATTGTTTTTCGAGGAATATTTAAAAAGAGGAGGTAGGCCCTGACAGAAGTATTTCAACGTCATTAGCCATTGCTGAGGTGCTGCAGGACTGGGGGAAAGCTGATGGTTTTCCGTTGCCCAAGAAAAGTTCTAAGAATTCGCCAGGCAATTTTTGGTCGTTGAGCCTGACGTCATTCGTTGGTTCGTTATGTGCCGTGGGTATGAAGTAAGCAATCATGGTCTTCCAATGACCGTGATGGGACTTGATAATTTTATCTGCAGAACTGTGTTGCCATTGCCTTCCACTGAGGCGTGTTTTACCAAGACCGGTGACCCTAGACATTATCAATGTGCTTCAGAGATTGTCTTCCTGGCATCAGTGGGCGCAGCACTAGGACTTGTGATATGCACCCCCTGCTCATTCGACGATCCACCACCTGCTGCCATGGTTTCACATGCCCTGATCCGGGAGCTAAGTACCTATCCCAAGGGTGACCTCGAGGCAACAGACGGTATACAGCGCCTTAGACCTCCTTTGGAAGAGAGTTGTCTCTACCTATCACACCCATTGACGTCATTAGTGGGTAAATTATTCGATAGTATTTCTAGGGATAGGGTATAATATTACACAGTTAGACAGAGCCCTATCAGGGACAGCCAACATGGATTTGTTGAAGTTGGTTGTGTCTACTCAATCTTAAAGAGGTTTCAGTGGAGGTTGCAATTTGTGACAAGAATACACATAGATTAAGATGTAGCTGTCCTGTGCTGGCACCGGTGAGATCAGCAGTTGGTCTGCCACCTGTTTTCAGGAGAGAGAGAGATAAGGAAAACAATCGGGCAGACCTTGGAGATGTGTAATGAAGGGACGGGAGAGAGAATAACAGAAGGAGAGAGCTATCAAGAGCGGCTCCCCCTTTGAACCCTGAACTGTTTGAAGTGATGGACAGGCGATACCCCAGCAGAGGGATAAAAAGGGACAGGTTCGCTAGGGCGACACACACGACACCCGAGGTAACAAGACCCTGGAAGCGGTGCGTCTCTCACAAGTCGGTGGGAAGTACCGAGCCATAAACGCACAGGGTGGAAAGGCACGATCGGCGGGAACCTGGTGTGTATCCACCCTTGCCAGGGTGCCAGGTTCAGCGCAGGGAAACGATCGCATCTGGAAACGGAGGGGTCACGGTCGGTGACCTCAGATGACATCACAAAGGACTCGCCCGAAAGCTGACTGCGAAGGTCTGTCTGTCAACCTTGAATATTCATTCGTTTGCTCTCTCTCTCCTTCCTCCCACTGTCCATCGCCACAGCAGCGAATACTGCGAACTGAACTGAACTAAATTGAACTGAACTTTGCGTCACTTTGAAACTGGTCATTTACCCCTAGACAACGATAGAGCCTGATTGATCCTGTTATGTGAATTCTGTGTACATGTATGTTTATCATTGCTGGACTGTTGCATTTATTATACTTTTGATTAGAGTACCGTGTTGCTTGTTTCTTTAATAAAACTTTCTTTGTTCTAGTAATCCAGACTCCAACTGAGTGTTCCATTTCTGCTGGTTTGGCAACCCAGTTACGGGGTATGTAACATAAGTGGGGTTCTCGACCGGGATTTTGAACGCTAAATTTGGGTCGGAGTAAATTGATTGGGTCAAAATTTCCGAAAAAAAGAAAAGACAAACAGCAGAAATGGAGGCTGAGGAAATTATAAAGGCGCTGACCTTGGAGGCATTAGACGATGCCAGGAAATCGGAATTGGTAGCTGTGGCCAAACGGTTGAATCTTGCTAAGGGGAGGTCGACAATGAGGAGAGAGGAGATACACAGAGCTATCGTAGAGCACTATGTATCTAAATGTGTGCTTCCCCAAGGCGAGCTGGGGGTGGTGTCTGTTGAAAAACCTGCCGGAGACGCGGTGCAGGTACAGCTTGAAAAACTGAGACTCGAACACGATTTCCGGGTACGGCAGTTAGAACACGAAGAGAAGCAGTTAGAAAGGCGGGAGAAAGAGAGAGAGTTAGAAAGGCAGGAGAGAGAGAAAGAGAGACAGCTGGAGCGAGAGGAGAAACAGACGGAAAGGGAATTCGAGCTGGAGAAGTTAAAGATAAGGGCAGAGCAGAGGCTTGTACCGAACCAAGGTGGAGGGTTCTGGGCGACCCAGGAGGTTAGGCTGGTTCCCCCATTTGACGATACCGACGTGGATCGGTACCTTCTCCATTTCGAAAAAGTGTCCACAAGTCAGGACTGGCCGAGGGATAAGTGGGTTGTTTTGCTTCAGAGTGTACTGAAAGGGAAAGCTCAACAAGCTTCCTTAGCTTTTTTCCGCGGAAGATGTCCAGAGGTATGAGGTGGTGAAAGAGGCCATCCTCAGGATTTATGAGTTGGTCCCGGAGCATACCGGCAGAGGTTCTGGAATGCGAGGAAGCAGTGGGACGACACGTATTTAGAGTTTGCCCGTGAGATGCAGACAAATTGTGAGCGTTGGTGCGCCACAAAGGGGTTAGAGGGGGATTATGACAGACTGCGACAGCTGATCCTGATTGAGCAGTTTAAAGGTTGTGTCCCTTAGGGTATGAGACCCTACCTAGATGAGAAAGCGGCAGCCACGTTAGCCGCAACTGCTAAGTTAGCGGATGAGTATGCGTTGATGCAGAAAATGAAGTTTGCCCCGAGTAAAGGCTATCAGAAGGATAGTCAGGACGGCGGAGAGAGTCCGCCGGAAAAGACAGAAAGTAAGCCGGGGGCTAGTGAGAAGGCTAAGGTAGACCGGGAGCAGTCTGGTAGGAAGTCTCCTGGGGTCGTCTGTTATAATTGCGGGAAAGTCGGACACTTTGCGTCCAGGTGCTTTGCCCCAAAGAAGGAGACGGGAAAAGGAAAAACGGCGATTTTGACTGGCTGTCGAGCTGGTAAACGAACCGCTAGGGAAGGACAGGTCTGCCAAAGTTTAGGTAGGGCGCGAGAAGTTTATCTCGGCCGGATTGGTGTCGGTGAAGGAGGGGTTAAAACCAGTTCCAGTGCGAATCTGGAGAGACACGGGAGCGTGTCAGTCACTAATACTGAAGAGTGTATTAGAGTTTAGCTCAGAGACCCAGGCTGAGGAGGTCAAGGTCAGAGATATTGGAGAAGGGACAGAGACAGTCCCTTTGCACCAGGTACACTTACAAAGCAAGCTGGTCTCTGGACTAGTCACGATCGGGGTGAGGTCCGAATTACCGATGAAAGGCATGGAAGTCTTGCTCGGTAATAATGTCGCCGGGGGAATCGTGTTCGAAGCAGTGAGATTGACAGGTCAGCCTGCCAGCATTGAGGCCCCGCCCATGGACTCACAGGTTCATCACGGGACCGCGGTAGTAAATTTAGCTGAGACGTTTCTGCCAGCCTTGTACAAGAAAGGGGTAGCAAGTGAAAAGAAGGAGTGTAGTGAAACAAGAGGTAGTGAGGGAGCTGGGACAGACTTAGCATTAGCCAGGAAGGAATTTGTGCAGGCGCAGGAGCGAGACGAGGGGCTGATGGTTTTGGTGGAGAAGGAAGTGCTAAGGAAGAAAGGGAAACCAAGTACCGTACCCGCAGATGAGGAATGAGGGGTGGTGCAAAAGAGTTATGGGGATGACGGACGCGAACTGAGACGGTCACAGGCTTTTGATATGCTAACAAACCTAGACGGTGTTAACGCAGAAATCAATGAAGCTAGGGCCCCCTGATAAGAGAAAAAACCATTTTGAAAAGATGAGTATGGTATCGACCAGATGGGAGAAGGCTATTGTTTTGGCCAGCTCTGCTGATAAGGTCTCTCCCTTAACCCCCGAACAAAGCGACTCTTCAAGAGCAGTAATTAAACGACTCGCACACGTGTGTTTGATTGTCCCGAGTCGATGCAAAGAACTGGGACGTTGGGTGGTGTATGTTACAGTAGGGCAGCCTAGCGAGCAACAGCCATATTGAATGAGTAATTCAGTGACTAAAGGGCTGACGAACACAGAGGTGTGTATTGGCAATTTAATACGGCTGTCTGAAGCCAGCTTGATAGTGAACCTTGAAAAAAATGAGTTCGGCCACACGAAGGTCACTTACCTGGGAATTGTGGTGACACAGGGGCAGCTGGCATCGATGCAAGCTACAATGCAGGCTATCGCTGACCTCCCAACCCCGACAGACAAGAGGGCCCTCAGAAGGCTCTTGGAGATGGTGGGGTACTGTAGGAAGGTTTGCAATAACTCAGCGGTTACTACCCCTCCCCCTCCTACTAAGCCCTTGCGAGAGAAAACTAAGTCGGAATGGGATGACCCTTGTTATTGTGGTCCTGGACAAAACCAAATGAGAGGTTACATTGATCGCAATTGATCAGTGTTTTTGGCCACTATGAAGTTTGCTAAGTTGGAGCCTGGTCTAAGGGATTATTAATAACACATATAAAAGGAACAGAAAATGTGATGGCTGACTGTCTGTTAGGTGTTGACAACTTCAAACTCGCTGTATTAGCCAAATAGCTGATAAAGATGTATATTTGTGTGTGTATCAAATAATGTATTCATGTTTGTAATTTTTACCCCCGGTAAAAATCCATAAAGGGGGGAAGTGTGACAAGAATACACATAGATTAAGATGTAGCTGTCCTGTGCTGGCACCGGTGGGATCAGCAGTTGGTCTGCCACCTGTCTTCAGGAGAGAGAGAGATAAGGAAAACAATGAAGCAGCAAAGGAGATGTGTAATGACGGGACGGGAGAGAGAATAACAGAAGGAGAGAGCTGTCAAGAGCGGCTCCCCCTTTGAACCCTGAACTGTTTGAAGTGATGGACAGGCGATACCCCAGCAGAGGGATAAAAAGGGACAGGTTCGCTAGGGCGACACACACGACAGCCGAGGTAACAAGACCCTGGAACCGGTGCGTCTCTCACAAGTCGGTGGGAAGTACCGGGCCATAAACGCATAGGGTGGAAAGGCACGATCGGCGGGAACCTGGTGTGTGTCCACCCTTGCCTGGGTGCCAGGTTCAGCGCAGGGAAACGATCGCATCTGGAAACGGAGTGGTCACGGTCGGTGACCTCAGATGACATCACAAAGGACTCGCCCGAAAGCTGACTGCGAAGGTCTGTTTGGAATCCTTGAATATTCATTCGTTTCCTCTCTCTCTCTCCTTCCCCCCACTGTCCATCGCCACGGCAGCGATTACTACGAACTGAACTGAACTATATTGAACTGAACTTTGCGTCACTTTGAAACTGGTCATTTACCCCTAGACAACGATAGAGCCTGATTGATCCTGTTATGTGAATTCTGTGTACATGTATGTCTATCATTGCTGAACTGTTGTATTTATTATCCTTTTGATTAGAGTACTGTGTTGCTTGTTTTTTTAATAAAACATTCTTAGTTCTAGTAATCCAGACTCCAACTGAGTGATCCATTTCTGCTGGTTTGGAAACCCAGTTACGGGCTACATAACAAATTGAAGCTGATGAAAGAGAAGCAGTGGATATTATCTACATGGTCTTTGGCAAGGCGTTGGGAAGCAGGTCAAGAAGTTTCAGTATTCCGGTTGAGGTAGTAAATTCTATATGAATTGGCTTCGGGGGAGAAAGTACAGAGTAGTATATGGTGGTGTTGCGAGCAAGCAAGCTTGGCAAGTGAGTCAGAAGACAGTGCCTACGAATCAGCACCTTAACTATTTCTTTACAGACAAACAAGAAAATGTTGAATTAAACACCTCTGTACCCAGACCTACGGAAACAAAGAAGCTTAACATCCAGTCACTCTCGACCAATGGTCGTTGTTAAAAGGAAAAAAAAACTTTGTTTTCGTTAGTATGTGGATTGTACCTTCTCCAAAACATATGAATGAGTGAAGCTTCTCCATTATTACATTTATCACAATACGTAGATATATCCAAATAAAAAAGAGACAACTTATCCTTAGTCATATGGGCCCTAAGGACCACTTTAAATTGAAGTAGGGAGTGATGGGCACATAACGATGAAGTGTTGACCAAGTTAAAAGTTTGATTCCAAGTTTCTCAGAAATTGAAGTCTGTAAATCTTGCTCCCAAAGATTTTAAATTTTATCTAAAGGAACACTTCTCATTCACAACACCATGTTATAAATATTAGATATAGATCCATCAAAAAAGGTTTCAGTTTAATGATTACGTTTAGTTGATTCTTATCAGGACTTTTAGGAAAGGTACTTATTTGACACCGTAAAAAAAAATCTCTTATTTGTAGATATCGACAAAAATGAGTTTTGGGTAAATTATATTTTGTTGACAATTGTTCAAACGGAAAAATACTTCCCTTTACAAAAAAGTTTTGAAAGCATTTAATACCCGATCTATCTAATTCTGTAAAAGCCACATCAATCATAAATGGTTTCAAAAAATAGTTTAAAAAATGGGATCGAAAGAGAAAATCTCAATAAGCCAAAACAATTTCAGAATTGCATCCAATTTCTCATAGTGTGTTTAACTACCAGATTATAAGTTAATTTACTCAAATACAAAGGAAATGAGGATCCAAGAACAGAAATAATAGAGAATTTATTAACAGAATTAGCTTCTAAAAAAATCCACATCGGGCAGTCCTCACGATTTATATAATATACACGAAATGTAAAATTTCTTTTATTAACTGCCCAATAATAAAATTTAACGTTTGGTAAGGCTAATCCTCCATTCTTTTTATCTTTCTGAAGATGAATTTTATTTAATATAGAACGCTTATCCTTCCATATATAAGAAGATATAATAGAGTGAAGAGAATAAAAAAGGGATTTAGGAACAAAAACCGGCAATGCTTGAAAAAGATATATAAATGTATCCCAGTCCCTTCCACACCTCAGGGACACTTTCTTCACCGTCTGTAATGGTCCCACCCGTTCTTTCATCCTCCGTCGGATCCATGCCTGCAATCGCCGTTTTCTTGACTTTGTCATGTTAGGCAAAGATTGCAAGATCTTACCTCTGCAGACCCCAGAGGTTGCTGGCCCTGACGCTAGCAGGCATGAACTTCAGATTGCTGCCGCTGCCATTGATCTCGCCGGCTCCAACACCTCAGGACATATTCAAAACCCGGACTCCAGGAACGACCATGGACACCTTCAAAGCGATTGCGCAACCACCAACTTCGAGTCCAGCCTTGAACTCCAGGCTGGGTCTTTATGTCCTGCAATTGTGACTCCCGTCTCTCCTTCCCCCTACCACCACTCTGCAACCCCGTCTCCCTCAGATCCCACCGTCACCTCCTGGGTCCTCAGAGTCTCCATCTTCCTCTCACCCCAACCCTCCCCCCTCCACTGACACCCCCAGCCTCCCCCCTCCCCCCTCTGATCCCAGCTCTCATCCGTGCCGGGTCTTTACCATCCTCTTTGACCTTCAACTGTCTGAGGCAGAAGGCTCTGTCCTCAGTAAGGGCCTCAGCTTTGTCCCCCTTCGCCCACACCTCAGCGAGTTCCGCGTTCACCATGATGCGGAACTTTTCTTCCGCCGTCTCCGTCTCCAAGCCCACTTCTTCGGCAAGGACTCTTCTACCCCCACCGATGACCCCTTCTCCCGTCTTCAACCCTCGTCTTCTTCATGGACACCCCGCTCTGGTCTTCTGCCTGCTCTGGATCTTTTTATTGCAAACTGCCGACGGGACATCAACCGTGTCGACTTCACCCCACCTTGTTCCCATTCCAACCTGACTCCTTCCGAACGCTCTGCTCTCCACTCCCTCCGCACTAATCCTAACCTTATTATTAAACCCGCCGATAAGGAGGGGTGCTGTTTTAGTCTGGTGTACTGACCTCTACCTTGCCGAGGCACAGCGACAACTCGCGGATACCTCCTCTTATTTACCCCTCGATCGTGACCCCACTAAGGAGCACCAGGCCATTTTCTCCCACACCATCACCGACTTTATCCGCTCAGGGGATCTCCCATCCACTGCTACCAACCTTATAGTTCCCACACCTCGCACTTCCCGTTTCTACCTCCGACCCGAGATCCACAAACCTGCCTGTCCTGGCAGATCCATTGTCTCAGCTTGCTCCTGCCCCACCGAACTCGTTTCTGCATACCTCGACACGGTTTTATCCCCCCCTTGTTCAATCTCTTCCTACCTATGTTCCTGACACCTCTCACGCTCTTAAACTTTTCGATGATTCTACGTTCCCTGCTCCCCACTGCTTTATTTTCACCATGGATGTCCAGTCCCTATATACTTCCATCCCCCATCAGGAAGGTCTCAAAGCTCTCCGCTTCTTTTTCGATTCCAGAACTAATCAGTTCCCCTTTACCACCACTCTGCTCCGTCTACCGGAATTAGTCCTTACTCTTCATAATTTCTCCTTTGGCTCCTCCCACTTCCTCCAAACTAAAGGTGTAGCTATGGGCACCCGTATGGGTCCTAGCTATGCCTGTCTTTTTGTTGGCTTTGTGGAATGATCTATGTTCCAAACCTATTCTGATATCTGTCCCCCACGATTCCTTGGCTATATCGACGACTGTATTGGCGCTGCTTCCTGCACGCATGCTGAGCTGGTTGACTTCGTTAACTTTGCATCCAACTTTCATCCTGCCCTCAAGTTTACCTGGTCCATTTCCGACATCCCCCTCCCCTTTCTCGATCTTTCTGTCTCTTTCTCTGGAGACAGCTTATCTACTGATGTCTGCTATAAGCCTACTGACCCTCACAGCTATCTGGACTATTCCTCTTCTCACCCTTTCTGTTGCAAATATGCCATCCCTTTCTCGCAATTCCTTCATCTCCGCCACATCTGCTCTCAGGATGAGGCTTTTCATTCCAGGATGAGGGAGGTGTCGTCCTTTTTTAAAGAAAGGGGCTTCCCTTCCTCCACCATCAACTCTGCTCTCAAACGCATCACCCCCATTTCACGCACCTTTGTTCTCACTGCATCCTCCCACCACCCCACTAGGAATAGAGTTCCCCTGGTCCTCACCTACCACTCCACCAGCCTGCGGGTCCAACGTATTATTCTCCGTAACTTCCACCACCTCCAACAGGATCCCACCACTAAGCACATCTTTCCCTCCCCTCCTCTCACTGCTTTCCGTACGGATCGCTCCCTACGCGACTCCCGTGTCCATTCGTCCCCCCCCCCCACCCCCACCATCCCTCCCCACTGATCTCCCTCCTGGCACCTATCCTTATAAGCAGAACAGGTGCTACACATGCCCTTACACTTCCTCCCTTACCACCATTCAGGGCCCCAGACAGTCCTTCCAGGTGAGGCGACATTTCACCTGTGAGTCGGCTGGGGTGATATACTGCATCCGGTGCCCCGATCTGGCCTTCTAAATATTGGCGAGACCCGACGCAGACTGGGAGACCGCTTTGCTGAACACCTACGCTCTGTCTGCCAGAAAAGCAGGATCTCTCAGTGGCCACACATTTTAATTCCACATCCCATTCCCATTCTGACATGTCTATCCACGGCCTCCGCTACTGTAAAAATGAAGCCACACTCAGGTTGGAGGGTCAATACCTAATTTTCCGTCTGGGTAGCCTCCAACCTGATGGCATGACTTCTCTAACTTAGAGAACTTTGACTTCTCTAACTTCCGCTAATGCCCCACCTGCCCCTCGTACCCCATCCGTTATTTATTTATATACACACATTCTTTTTCTCTCTCTCTCCTTTTTCTCCCTCTGTCCCTCTGACTGTACACCTTGCTCATCTCTGGGGCTTTCCCCCCTCCCCCTTTTCCTTCTCCCTGGGCCTCCTTTCCCATGATCCTCTCATATCCCTTTTGCCAATCACCTCTCCAGCTCTTGCCTCTATCCCTCCCCCTTCTGTCTTCTCCCATCATTTTGGATCTCCCCCTCCCCGTCCCACTTTCAAATCTCTTGCTAACTCTTCCTTCAGATAGTCCTGATGAAGGGACTCGGCCCGAAACGTCGACTGTACCTCTTCCTAGAGATGCTGCCTGGCCTGCTGCGTTCACCAGCAACTTGATGTGTGTTGCTATAAATTTAGGTAATATATTCATTTTGATAGAGTTAATTCGACCAATTAATGATTACGAAAGAGGCGACTAATTTAATAGTAAATTGGTTTGGAGTAAATAGTAAATGGGATTAAAAGGTTTGGAGTTATGAAAATTAGTGATAACCGTAGCAGAAAGGACTAAATAAAGTAATTAAATCCATTGACTGAAAACAGGTTAAAATTAAATTTTTCTAAAGTTTTAGATAAATAATTCCATTCAACTCTGTCGAAAACTTTCTCAGCATCGAGGGATAGCATACATTCCGATACCATGTTAGAAGCAGAATAAATAACATTTAATAACTGGCAAATAATAAAGTGAGAATATTGATTTTTGATAAATACGGTTTGGTTATCAGGAATGACAGATGCTAAAATATTTTCAATCCTATGGGGAAAAACTTTAGGTAAGATCTTAGCATCAACATTATGTAAAGACATTGGTCTATAAGAAGAGCATTCAATTGGACCCTTATTCCTTTTAAGAATAAGCGAAATAGAAGCCTCATTAAAAGATTAAGGGAGTCTGGCCGACTGAAATGAATCCGAAAAAAAGTGAACATCAGTGAGGTATTAGCAATGAGGTAAAGGTCTTGTAAAATTCTCCAGAAAATCCATCTGGACCCGGAGCTACCCTTAAACGTAATGGGCGGACAACCTCCACAATTTCCTCAAAAGAAATAGGTTGTTCCAACAATTTTCTGTTGTCGGCAGAAATCGTAGGAATATTTAGTTGATATAAAAATGGTTCATTACAATATCATCTTTAGAAGATTCAGAACTATAACGTTTGGAGTAAAATTCTGTGAAGGTATCATTTATTTCTAAATAATCAGTTGTCCCATAACCATTAGCTTTGCATATTTCTTTACTTTGTTGTTTAGCTCTAAAGGTTTTAATTTGATCAGCCAATAATTTACGAGTTTTATCTCCATGAATATAAAATTGACTTTTATCTTTTAGAAGTTGGGTTTCAATTGGATAAGTTAAAAGATCATATTTAGTTTTAATTTCAACACGTCTTTTATATAAAGCAGGGTCCAGAGCCAAGGCATACACTTGGTCTAACTGTTTCAGCTGATTAGTTAAATCACTTCTCTCTTTATTAACTGTCCTCTAAATACGTGCAGTATAAGAAATAATTTGTTCCCTAATATATGCCTTAAAAGCATCCCATCTGATAGGACTATAAATCTACTCTAACGTATTTTCTTCAAAAAAAAAGGATGATTGGTCTCTCCATAAACTTTAAAAAAATCTTTATCGGATAACAAAGTTAGAATACATCGTCAAAATCTATTTGTTTGAAGAAGTGATCATGTCATAAACAGTGGTAAAAGGTGTCCCAGAGACGGATGGGAGATGGGCGTCGTATGGGACGTCCCAGTGATGCCTAGTAGCGGAGGCACGGAAACTCCATTTGGTAAATATCTTGAAAACCCAGATGTGAACATCCTATAACTAATTCTAATAGAACAAAGTAGGTTGAGATATTCAATATTATTACTAATATTTGCAACTATTTCTTATTCAATCATTGTGTATTTAAGGTATTTGAAACAGAGTGCAATGAATAATTTGATGTCAGCACCAATCGAAATTTGTGATAGTATCAGATACAATTATCACGTTTAGGGAATTGGGCAGAGAGTGAATAAGCAAATTGTGGATGATTGGTTTCCAATGCGGAGAAATTGGACCAACCTCGATGGGCTGAAAGAGAGCACGGAACTTTTGCGCTACTGGTACAATTGTTTACTCTGCAAGTACACTGATCCATCATTCTAACAACACACATAAAAGTTTCTGGTGAACGCAGCAGGCCAGGCAGCATCTCTAGGAAGACGTGCAGTCGACGTTTCAGGCCGAGACCCTTCCAGCATCTGCAGAATTCCTGTTGTTTTCATCATTCTAATTTTGTTTTAAAACGAATGAATTTTAAATTTGCTGAAGTAAACTTATTGGAGTCCACAACGAAAAGAAATAGTTTTAAAGCGATTGCAAAGTAGATAGTAACAAGATCGGTTGACGATGGCGAAATTTTTGGAAAAAAATTGGACATTGTCACATACCCGTGGAACCCGCAGTGACTTTTAATACAACCACGGAGTATCTGGTCCCAGCGCTTGTTTCCAAATGCGCAATAGGCACATTGATGTCTGTATGTATTTAAGACTGGAGTGGCATTAACAGCAAATTTTTCAAACTGTGTTTTAGATCTCTATTTACAGATCATTCATATAACAATCTTAATGGAGATACCATAAATACCGAACACTCGGGAACACTACTACCCCACCTTGGTGGACGCAACGGAAATGTTCCTCTGTTATCTCTGTACCCTCGCTATCAAATCAACTTTTAAGCCATGTCCTTTATTATATTTTTCGATACTGTGATATATGATTTTTAAAAGCTTGCCGTATGTGTACAGATGTAGCATCTATTGCATTAACTTTGACAGATCTACCTGGTATGTTTCTGATCGTTGAAATGAGTTTTGGAAATCTCCAGCCAAGTGGTTCTCCATTTGTGCTACCTGCTTTACTCCTTTAATCAATATTATTGCGGCTCTGGGTCTTCTCTGCTTTAGAAGGCTTTGGCAATGTACCTTATCAATGGAATTTAAAACATAATCTCCACGTTGTAGGAAGAATCAGCTCATTTGATTTTTATTGCCGCATCGACGGAGGGTCTGCAATGGATGTGATATTGTGGGACTCCCTCAACTAATGGGGGAATAGCGGAAGCGCGCTGTTGAATTCAGAAACTAGGGATCCTTAGCATTCGATGAAGTTGAAGGGGCACGATAAACTGGGGAAGTGTAGACTAAGTGAATGGATAATAAGGGGAGATTATCAATAAAGGATTGTTGATGACAGGAAACCAGGAAGTTGTAAATAGTGCCGTGGCGCTACGAAATTAGGAATTATGGGAAGGCACAATATATGAAATGAAAAAGGGTTAATTACGTGGGGATTTCGCATAGAGGCCCGGAAAATAGGGAATTATGTGTATACCCACCCCCCGTCTCTCTCTCTCTCTCTCTCTCTCTCTCTCTCTCTCTCTCTCTCTCCCTTTCTCCCTTCCTCTCTCTCCCTTGCAGTCTCTCTCTGTTCCGTGTCTATCACTGTATCGATCTCTACTGTCATCGGGTCTCTCTCTATCTCTGTCTCTGCCCCTGTCCCTACCGTTATCCCTCTACTTGTCCCATTCCATGTCCCTGTAAATGCAAACTGGCTTTATCCAAAGATATTAGGGAGGGTACAACTGGAGGTCATGGAATAAAGGTGAAAAGAGAAATACGTAAAGGAATTCTGATGGAGAACTTCATTATTCGGAACCTGTGGGACTGTGGAATAGGTTGCCAGCGAAATTAAGCCATTCCGGTTCTGTTGCAACATTTAAGTGATAATTCGATAAATACATGCATGGCAGGGGTATGGAGAGTTATGGTGCAGGTGCGGGTTGATGGGACAACGTATAATATCATCTCGCACGGACTATGTGAGCTGAAGGACCTGTTTCTGTCTTGTAATGCTGTACGATTCCATGACTCCAATGAATATTCACTGAATCTCTTTGCTTGACAATAATAAACCAACCAATGATCTATATCGAATTTTGAATTGTATTTAATGCACGTTTATAAACTTAAAACGTCAACGAATGAGCAGCGGGAACGAACAAACCTTCGCATGTTTCTTCCGCAGAAAATAACGAATGGTGTGATTGAAATCCGCTGGAAGATGTTCGGATTGGTGATGCCGGTTTTTGAGCCGCTGCTTCGGGTTTTCAGAGACCGACGTTCAGCCTTGAGCTGGTCAGTTCTGTCGCGCTCAGTACTCTCTGTGTTGACCTTGCCTGTCCTTCGTGTGACTGTCTGGGTTTTCCTCAGCAGCGTCACTTGCCTCCTACATACGAAACGGCCTGGATGTTACTCTTCTACTGTATCTTACCATGCGGTTGTATGGCAGACCGTGGGGAATTGACAGAATGTGGGGACAATTGGGTTTCTGTAGGATGAGTCTGATTGGATTATTCATCATCTTTATTTTTGCATTTGGATGTAATTTTTGGATTTTGAACTCTACTGGTGTCATTTAACAAATTTTATGCCATATTACTCAGTGATTGTAAAGCTGATGCTAATCTGAGTTCTGATACTGTAAATGCGCTAACAGTTATCGGTGATTTATTGATTTTATCAGTCGAGTAAAGGGATGAGTAAACACGGTCCTCAACTGCTCCCTGAACCTGGTTTGTGTCACAGCGTAAATGCAGGTGTTTGTGCAACAACTGAGAAGTTGGAGCATGAATCCTATTTCCGATACAAAGACAGGAAGGAATAAGGAATAGTATCCCACATTATACATTCGACTCCATATTGAATACAAAGTCAATACCGCCCATAACACAATGAAGTTACTGGAGATAAATAATAACAACACTATGGATTTCCTCCTGCTCTCGATTTCGGGATCTCTGGGGTTTTTTTCGCTTTTCTGACCCCGGAGTCTCCTGCGGGCTCTGCTGGCCACGAAAATGTGTCTGACTGTTAAGGCATTGAGCAGTATAATCACAACAAATGGGATACAGGGGTTGAGAATATAATGAAGGAACACAATAATTGTCCAGGTTACTGAAAGCATAGCACGGACACCCATGTAACAAAACCAAGGAGTATTTCGCAATTGGTACCAAGGTGTGTACATGAAATACCAGAACACATTCTTCAGACCGCTCAGTACAATCACCGTTCCCAGAACAGTAGTCGCGGTCTTCTCTCTGCAATACCTGGCTTTTAGCTTTTGGCCGCAAATGGCAATAAATCGGTCAAAGGTGAAGGTGACTGTGAACCATACGGAGCAGTCCGTGACTGCGTGAAGCACGACGGCATGAATATTGCACATGGGGATGTTTACAAAATACATTTGAAGAACAATAGGAATCTGCCTCAGTATTACATCAAAGATAACTACCAGCAGATCGGCCGCCGCCATTGCCAGCAGGTAGCGGGTAACGCAACTAGAGAGACCGCATTTTCCCCGAGACAGGACAACAACCGTCAGCAGGTTAACTGTGAGGATAACAAAAGCGAATACATTACCATGTTAGTTCAACAACTTGTTCCCGAGACCACACTTGCAGTTCTGTGTACAGTTTCGTCGCACTGTTTTCGGACAGACGGTGTTAACTTGAAAGCGAAAAGATTTTGCCAGGATTCCAGTCATCCTTTCTTTACAGAAGAGGTGGGTCACAGTGGAATGAGGGGTGACCGCTCTGTGTTTATAACATAATCAAAGGCATATATCATGTGTATGATAGCTTTCTGTTCAACAGGGTGGGGCAGACCATAACTGGAGAAGTCCTAAATTCAGAATGACGGGTAAAAAATAAAAGGTAACGGAAGGGCAACTCCTTCACATAGAGGGCTATGAATACCTGGAATGAGCTGCCAGAGGAACTGGTGTACGCCGGTACAATCGTGTCATTTAATAAGTACTTGGATAGACACATGCAGGGTCATGAGCCAAAAGCAGGAAATAGGGTCTAGCTTGTTGGACCAAGAGTTTCGTATCGGGGCTGTGTCTCTCAATGACTAAATGATAATAAATAAGTGTCCTAAAATTCTCGCACATTCAGTCAATTGCATTAAGAGTCAGTGTGCACGCAAATCAAACAGAGCCCTTGCCATCTCACTGACTATCCGTGTGGCGGACTTTTCGTTTCAAAGGTGCAAATGGAAATAAGTCAGTTAAACTAAACAGTGCAAACACAACGAACACTTGAATACAAATTTTACTAATACAGGAATTCATAGAACACGAACTGGCCAAATCAAGGGATGGTGCCAATTTTGACCTGATCATCTTGGGCATTGTTAAGATTCCATATTCGGTCTTATTGTTTTTGACCCTCGTTCAGCTTTACACCACTGCGCAATGCTCTAGCACATGATGTTTGCACCTGCAAATACTTTCGCTCACATAATGAAATAATGAAAATGACCTGGAACTTCGCACATACTGAAGCTGCTGCCGAACGTACTGAGCGGCTCTGTAGTTTTCAGTCTCTGTTTTACATATCTATTCTTCGCAGTGAGTTCGTCTTCTTCTTTTTCGTGTTTCAATAATCGGACATCAGGGACGCAAAGTAAAGAACCATACAGTATTTGATGCCAACCAGCGAAAATCACATTGAGGATGAAGGGGAAATATGGTTTTCTGTTCATCGTTCCCTCGCGTAGCAGCAGGTATATATAATGATAGTAGTCGCAAATCACAAGACGTCAAGAGACCCATTCGCAAGCTAAAATACGGCATGCATATTGATCTATAATTGGTATTTTGTGGCGTAATTTAAACGACGAAATGACGACTTACCGGGAACTCCAGTAACAGCCAAAGTAGGATAATATACTTTCTGAATCACCCGAATGACCGCAAGTATCTTCTTCTCAAAAGCCACCTCCATGGGCAGGGCACCTCTAATTCTTGCTGATCTCGTCGACGACAGCCTTCCTGACTGTGGAATCTCTCTCGTGTGGCAAAAGGGTCTTATTTGTCTGGTGCTGATCACAGTCCCGGAGGAATTTTCCTTAATTAATTCCCTTCAACAAATTGTGTATGTGTTGCATAGCATTCTGAAGTCAACCTGACATGGTTGTATAGTGAACCTCACGCCCCACTGGATATATGTTGATGCACAAGGGAGAAGTCAAATTTACTCCAATCGTGTATAAGCCTGCACAAGACTTCATCGACTTTCTTTGAGATTTTCCATCTCAACTGAGCATTCTGATTTATCTGCAACTTAAGACAAAACTTGATTCTTCATATCCATCTACATAAGAACGTTAAGGTCCCATCAATCGTTTCGTCTCTGCTAGCGACGTTGCCTGTTTCAGAATGCATTGCATTCTTCGTTGAGAGTATTCAATGGGATACAAGCAGGCACGAACGTTTTCCATCACTGAATAACTGAGATTACTTCAGCTCAACATCCCTTCGAGAACCCGACCCAAGCGCATTATTTCTCTCCACGCTTGTTCGGAACAAATTTAAATCCTGGATTATAAAGATAAACAAACTGTCAATTGAAATCAGTTCAGAGAGATGCAAAAGTGAACTGTGATCATTTTCCGACTCACAGATACATCAGGCATGTGGGTAAAATATACATTTCTCAACACTTTTTAAAGATATACTTTTTGTTCAGTTCTTTCAAACCAGTTCATCACATGATAGTCCTGCATTTCAAATGCCGGGGGCACCATCTTGTATTCCCGTCTGTCTGTCCGCAGAACTTGACTGAAATGTTTTCAGATCTCATCTTTCCACGGGGTTCAGTGCCCTTCTGAGTTATGTTCCATATCTCGTCTGTCGGTGTCACATTAATGAAAAGTGGAAGGTGAGCAAGTGATTAGCATTCCAGATTTGCTTATGGAATACGTTACAGTATTCCTCTTGCACGTGGCCAAGTGGTTAAGGCATTGGACTAGCTCCCTGAAGTTCGTGAGTTCGAGCCCCAGCCGAGGGAACGTGTTGTGTCCTTGAGCAAGGCACTCAATCACACATTGCTCTGCGACGACACTGGCGCCAAGCTGTATGGGTACTAATGCCCTTCCCTTGGACAACATTGGTGTCATGGAGAGGGGAGACTTGCAGCATGGGCAACTGCTGGTCTTCCATATAACCTTGCCCAGGCCTGCGCCCTGGAGAGTGAAGACTTTCCAGGCGCAGAACCATGGTCTCGCAAGACTAACGGATGCGTTTATTATTTATCATTCCTGCTGAGTGCGAGGATACCCACCTCGTACTGAAAGGTCAGCTTGTTCAACTCTTCAATCATTTCCAGTTCCATCTTCCGAGGAACTGCCACTTCATACCAAAATCTAATCAACCACCCATTTTACCAACAAAGAAACACAATCTGCTGCCTTCATTTCAGGTACAGTGATCGCTTCTCGTTCATCAGCGACATGTACCTTGATCACCTCCGCACTCCTAGTCTTCTCTTCCATTCAAATCTAGTCTGCTCCCCACTCCCAACACCTCATGTTTTTTTTTCCTCAGATTTATAATGGGCAGTTTATCTTGTTTACCTCGTCTGCGTGTTCTGACAACTTTTCCACCACCATCTCGCTCTTCGGTAAGAGAGACTCAGACAATTAATATGAACAAATCAGGCTAAAGGCTCGAATCAGACTGCGGTTTGCAGCGTCGTTTGCAACACTTTCTCCAAAGCATTCAGAAAATCCAAGAAAACAACATCCAGTAATTTCCTCTTTCTGTCCTGCCCGCTATTTCCTCAAAAAATTCCAACAAATTCACCTGTCAAAATTCCCGTTCAGGAAACCATGCTGACTCCGGCCCATTGTACCCGAAACCTCATCATTGATAATGGAGTCTATCATCTTGCCAACAACTAAATTCACGCATCAGGGACTGCAAGTATATGTTTCAATGGGAGAGGGATAACGCTGAAAGGAGTTTCACGAAGCCGATTGTTTTTATGTAGTGAGAGATGCGTCGAGCCTCCTGCCGGAGGAAGGGGCGGATGCGGATACAATGGCAACTTCTAAGTGGTCACATGGGCAACTAAACAGGCTGGACATTGGTGCGAAGTTATAGATGATGTACAGATAAAACTAGTTAAATGTGGGACCATTGGTACATTGCTCAACTCCTATATTACTCACACATGTACCGGGGTAAAGTGAAGATCTTGTCTACCATTCATGCAGATTAATTCATTGCAACAGTGCTCTGAAGTGGAACATGGCGAAAACAATAACAGTGTGCAGAATACAGTGTTGTGTTATAGAGAGAGTACAATGCAGCTAGATAATACGGTGCAATGTCATAATGAGGTAGATGGTGATATAATACTACATCTTATCCTTATCACAAACAGAGCACGGGCCTTATATCAGCGAGATGTCACAGGGCCGAATGGCCCGTTCTATCGCATTTTCTCTGAACGCCCGTATCTGCATAAATGAGAGACACGCCATATTTAGTATAAATCTGCTGAATCTTTGTTCTGCTTCCTCAATCTCGATAATCTTCATGCACAAACGACATTTTCTGAAATATCAGTTCCGTAGCAAATTTTCAAATATTTGTTGATCTGCCTGCTTCTACGTTAGCCATGTATTTGCGATTACATCACATGACAATCTCACTGCTTCCCTGTAGAACCCACAATATTGCTCAGTTTCCTATACAACTCATCGGTTAGCGTTAGGGATTCTCGATCATTTACTTAATAGACTAATAATTGTAAGCACCTTAGAGTCAAGTACAGACGCCTGCTGCGATCCCCTTCAATCCCCTTCTATCCAAAAAAGACCGCATTATTTCTCCCCTCGTTTCTTTAATGTCAAACTGTTCTTACAGCAGATCATCATTTAACCGCCCTCCTGATCTCCTTTCGTTCCACTTTGCACAGCCTCCCTTGTGGAACTCCTTTAAGATGTAATTACACAACAGCGCATCTCCAGTGTGACCATAAACCAGACGAAGCACAATGTAGAAACGACACAGCTTGGAAACCATCACATCTTTCTCGTGGATATTTATGCAGAGAATTTTTGCAAATTTCTTTTTGTTTCCCTCCTATCACACTCTTTCCTCTTCAGCTTTATTTTATAGTCGTGAAGTTCGGCACTTAAGATCGTGTGAGCAGTGTATTGTGGTGGGTGAGATCGAGATTTATAAGCGATCAGAGCCTTCGTGAACTTCGGTGGTATTGATATCGTCAAGTAATGAGGCACTTCCGAAGGGCCACTATTAAATAGTTGAGCTTAAGCAGAAGGGCTATTCGGGAAGCCACGTTGTGCGGACAGGGTTAGAGTGAGGGAGCGTGAAGCATGGGCTCAATAGGCTTCGGCAAGAAGAGGTGGTGGGAAGTGAAAATTTTCGTCAGATTGATTTTATCCTATCACATGCTTAGAAAATTATAATTGACAGTCAGTAAATTGGAATGGTCCTCTTCTGGGTTTATGCGAAAGACAGGAAGACGTCCATTATCCCTGGCGACTGCACCTGCAAGAGAGCATGATAATCGTCAGAAGAGAGAACACGATAAACAGCCAGTACGTGGCACACTTTTGACCGTCCCTGTCAATAACAGATACACCACTTTGGATACTCTTAATGGGGAGGGTGAAATAGAAGCCAGAGCGTACAGGTCCCTGGCTCCTGATCTGCCACTGTCATTCAGTAAGTAACGGGCAGAGGAAACCTGCAGTAGTGGTTGGGGATTGTTTGGGTAGGAAATTGGACAACATGTTTTGTATACAAGACACGTATTTCGGATGATCTGTTACCTCCCACATGCAAAGATCAGTGGCACCTCAAAGCGAGTACATCATTTTTCGATGGATGAGGAAGAGCAGCCAGAAATAATGGTCCAAGTCGCTACCAATAACCTAGAAAGGATGAGTGACAAGATCCTACAAAGTGAGGTCGCAGATTTACGTGCTCAATTAATGGACAGTTCGTCCACTGTTCGGACGATTTCAATCAGTGTCAGGTCTAGTGAACCACGGTGAGAATAATGTTCTGAGTTGTGGTTATTTCCATGCAAGTTAAATTACAGGCAAGGCGGATGAGCTTAGAGTTAGGACCATTATAGGCCTTCTAATAGTCCACGGGATTTAGAGCAGCAAAATTGTAGCGCGGGTACCAGAAAAAGTAATGTTGTCATGGTACGTAATTTTTACTTTTCGCACACTGACTAGACCTCACACATATTTAAAGGACATTATGGAATAGCATTTGTCAACTATTTTCAAAACGTTTCCTGAATCCATTTGATAGACTGCCATGCTGGATCTCTTCTTTGGGAATGAGACAGACCTGGTGACAGAAGTGTTTGTGGGAGAACGCTTTCGACCTAGTGATAATAATTAGATAAATTCAAGGTAATAATCAAGGACGAGAGCGGTTCTCGGGGTGAAATTCTAAATGAAAGAAAAGGCAATTTACGACATATAAGAAATTATCTTGCAAGTGTTGTCTGGAATAGGTTGATTTCTGGCAAAGTGATGCTTGGTAAGTGAGAGTCTTTCAAAACCAAAATATTAAGAATGCAAAGAACATTCTTTCTCTCACTCTCCTTTTTCTCCCTCTGTCCCTCTGAATATACCTCTTGCCCATCCTCTGGGACACCCCCCCCCCGCTTGTCTTTCTTCCCGGACCTCCTGTCCCATGATCCTCTCGTATCCTCTTTTGCCTATCACCTGTCCAGCTCTTGGCTCTATCCCTCCCCCTCCTGTCTTCTCCTATCATTTTGTATCTCCCCCTACCCCTCCAACTTTCAAATCCCTTACTCACTCTTCCTTCAGTTAGTCCTGACGAAGGGTCTCGGCCTGAAACGTCGGCTGCACCTCTTCCTACAGATGCTGCCTGACCTGCTGCGTTTACCAGCAACTTTGATGTGTTGCGTATATTAAGAATGCAGTTTGTTTTTTTTAATTCATGTTGGAACAAAAGGCAATGCTGATGCTTTTAGGGAGCCTGCATTTTCGAGGAATATCGAGGAATATTGGTTTTCGAGGAATATTTAAAAAGAGGAAGTAGGCCCTGACAGAAGTATTTCAACGTCATTAGCCATTGCTGAGGTGCTGCAGGACTGGAGGAAAGCTGATGGTTTTCCGTTGCCAATAAAAGTTCTAAGAATTCGCCAGGCAATTTTTGGTCGTTGAGCCTGACGTCATTCGTTCGTTCGTTATGTGCCGTGGGTATGAAGTAGGCAAACATGGTCTTCTCATGACCGTGATGGGACTTGATAATTTTATCTGCAGAAATGTGTTGCCATTGCCTACTACTGAGGCGTGTTTTAACAAGACCGGTGACCCTAGACATTATCAATATGCTTCAGAGATTGTCGGCCTGGCGTCAGTGGGCGCAAAACTAGGACTTGTGATATGCACCCCCTGCTCATTCGTCCATCCACCACTTGCTGCCATGGTTTCACATGCCCTGATCCGGGAGTTAAGTACCTATCCCAAGGGGGACCTCTAGGCATGAGACGGGATACAGCTCCTTCGACTTCCTTTGGAAGAGCGTGTCTCTACCTATAACACCTTTGACGTCATTAGTGGGTAAATTTTTCGATAGTATTTCTAGGGATAGGGTATCATATTACACAGTTAGACAGATCCCTATGAGAGACAGTCAACATGGATTTGTTGAAGTTGGTTGTGTCTACTCAATCTTAAAGAGGTTTCAGAGGAGGTTACAATTGAACCTGATGAAAGAGAAGCAGTGAATATTATCTACATGGTCTTTGGCAAGGTGTTGGGAAGCAGGTCAAGAAGGTTCAGTATTCCGGTTGAGGTAGTAAATTGTATTTGAATTGGCTTCGGGGGAGAAAGCACAGAGTAGTATATGGTGGTGTTGCGAGCAAGCAAGCTTGGCAAGTGAGTCAGAAGACAGTGCCTACGAATCAGCACCTTAACTATTTCTTTACAGAGAAACAAGAAAATGATGAATTAAACACCTATGTACCCCGACCTACGGAAACAAAGAAGCTTAACATCCAGTCACTCTCGACCAATGGTCGTTGTTAAAAGAAAAAAAAACTTTGTTTTCGTTAGTATGTGGATTGTACCTTCTCCAAAACATATGAATGAGTGAAGCTTCTCCATTATTACATTTATCACAATACGTAGATATATCCAAATAAAAACGAGACAACTTATCCTTAGTCATATGGGCCCTAAGGACCACTTTAAATTGAAGTAGGGAGTGATGGGCACATAACGGTGAAGTGTTGACCAAGTTAAAAGTTTGATTCCAAGTTTCTCAGAAATTGAAGTCTGTAAATTTTGTTCCCAAAGTTTTAAAATTTTATCTAAAGGAACACCTCTCATTCACAACAGCATGTTATAAATATTAGATATAGATCTATCAAAAAACGTTTCAGATTAATGATTACGTTTATTTGATTCTTATCAGGACTTTTAGGAAAAGTACTTATTTGACACCGTAAAAAAAATCTCTTATTTGTAGATATCGACAAAAATGAGTTTTGGGTAAATTATATTTTGTTGACGATTGTTCAAACGGTACAATACTTCCCTCTACGAACAAGTCCTGAAAGCATTTAATACCTGATCTATCTAATTCTGTAAAAGCCACATCAATCATAAATGGTTTCAAAAAATAGTTTAAAAAATGGGATCGAAAGAGAAAATCTCAATAAGCCAAAACATTTTCAGAATTGTATCCAACTTCTCATAGTGTGTTTAACTACCAGATTATAAGTTAATTTACTCAAATACAAAGGAAGTGAGGATCCAAGAAGAGAAATAATAGAGAATTTATTAACAGAATTAGCGTCTAACAAAATCCACATCGGGCAGTACTCACGATTTATATAATATAAACAAATTGTAAGATTTCTTTTATTAACTGCCCAATAATAAAATTTAAAGTTTGGTAAGGCTAATCCTCCATTCTTTTTATCTTTCTGAAGATGAGTTTTATTTAATATAGAACGCTTATTCTTCCATATATAAGAAGATATAATAGTCAAGAGAATAAAAAAGGGATTTAGGAACAAAAACCGGCAATGCTTGAAAAAGATATATAAATGTATCCCAGTCCCTTCCACACCTTCGGGACACTTTCTTCGCCGTCTGTAATGGTCCTACCCGCTCTTCATCCTCCGTCGGATCCATACCTGCAATCGCCGTTTTCTTGACTTTGTCCTGTTAGGCAAAGATCGCAAGATCGTACCTCTGCAGACCCCAGAGATTGCTGGCCCTGACGCTAGCAGGCATGAACTTCAGGTTGTTGCCGCTGCCATTGATCTCGCCGACTCCAACTCCTCAGGACATATTCAAAACCCGGACTCCAGCAACGACAATGGACACCTTCAAAGCGATTGCGCAACCACCAACTGCGACTCCAGCCTTGAACTCCAGGCTGAGTCTTTATCTGCTGCAATTGTGACTCTCTTCTCCCCTTCGGCCACCACCACTCTGCAACCCCGTCTCCCTTAGATCCCACCGTCAGCTCCTGGGCCCTCAGAGGCTCCATCTTCCTCTCACCCCAACCCTCCCCTCTCCACTGACACCCCCAGCGTCCCCCTCCCCCTTCTGATCCCAGCTCTCATCCATGCCGGGTCTTTACCATCCCCTATGACCTTCAACTGTCTGAGGCAGAACGCTCTGTCCTGAGTTGGCAGACAGGCTGTTCTAGACTGGGTATTGAGCAATGAGGAAGGGTTAATTAGCGATTCTTTCGTGAGAGGCCCCTTGGGTAAGAGTGACCATAATATGGTGGAAGTCTTCATTAAGATGGAGAGTGACATAGTTAATTAAGAAACAAAGGTTCTGAACTTAAAGAGGGGTAACTTTGAAGGTATGAGACGTGAATTAGCTAAGATAGACTGGCAAATGACACTTAAAGGATTGACGGTGGATATGCAATGACAAGCATTTAAAGATTTCATGGATGAACTACAACAATTGCTCATCCCAGATTGGCAAAAGCATAAATCAAGGAAGGTAGTGCAACCTTGGCTGACAAGAGAAATTAGGGATAGTACCAATTCCAAAGAAGAAGCTACAAATTAGCCATAAAAAGTGGCTCACCTGAGGACTGGGAGAAATTCAGAGTTCAGCAGAGGAGGACAAAGGGCTTAATTAGGAAGGGGAAAAAAGATTATGAGAGAAAACTGGCAGGCAACATAAGAACTGACTGTAAAAGCTTTTATCGATATGTGAAAAGAAAAAGATTGCTTAAGACAAATGTAGGTCCCCTACAGACAGAAATAGGTGAATTGATTATGGGGAGCAAGGACATGGCAGACCAATTGAATAATTACTTTGGTTCTGTCTTCACCAAGGAGGACATAAATAATCTTCCAGAAATAGTAGGGGTCAGAGGGTCCAGTGAGATGGAGGAAATGAGCGAAATACATGCTAGTAGGGAAGTGGTGTTAGGTAAATTGAAGGGATTAAAGGCAGATAAATCCCCAGGGCTAGATGGCCTGCATATCAGAGCGCTTAAGGAAGTAGCCCAAGAAATAGTGGATGCATTAGTGATAATTTTTCAAAACTCGCTAGATTCTGGACTAGTTCCTGAGGATTGGAGGGTGGCTAATGTAACCTCACTTTTTAAAAAAGGAGGGAGAGAGAAACCGGGCAATTATAGACTGGTTAGCCTAACGTCGGTGGTGGGGAAACTGCTGGAGTCAGTTATCAAAGATGTGATAACAGCACATTTGGAAAACGGTGAAATCATCGGACAAAGTCAGCATGGATTTGTGAAAGGAAAATCATGTCTGACGAATTTCGCAGAATTTTTTGAGGATGTAACTAGTAGAGTGGATAGGGGAGAGAACCAGTGGATGTGGTATATATGGATTTTCAAAAGGCTTTTCACAAGGTCCCACACAGGAGATTAGTGTGCAAACTTAAAGCACACGGTATTGGGGGTAAAGTATTGATGTGGATAGAGAATTGGTTGGCAGACAGGAAGCAAAGAGTGGGAATAAACGGGACCTTTTCAGAATGGCAGGCAGTGACTAGTGGGGTACCGTAAAGCTCAGAGCTGGGACCCCAGTTGCTAACAATATATATTAATGACTTGGATGAGGGAATTAAATGCAGCATCTCCAAGTTTGCGGATGACAAGAAGCTGGGCGGCAGTGTTAGCTGTGAGGAGGATGCAGGGTGACTTGGATAGGTTAGGTGAGTGGGCAAATTCATGGCAGATGCAATTTAATATGGATAAATGTGAAGTTATCCACTTTGGTGGCAAAAATAGGAAAACAGATTATTATCTGAATGGTGGCAGATTAGGAAAAGGGGAGATGCAACGAGACCTGGGTGTCATTATACACCAGTCATTGAAAGTGGGCATGCAGGAACAGCAGGCGGTGAAAAGGGCGAATGGTATGCTGGCATTCATAGCAAGAGGATTCGAGTACAGGAGCAGGGAGGTACTACTGCAGTTGTACAAGGCCTTGGTGAGACCACACCTGGAGTATTGTGTGCAGTTTTGGTCCCCTAATCTGAGAAAAGACATCCTTGCCGTAGAGGGAGTACAAAGAAGGTTCACCAGATTGATTCCTGGGATGGCAGGACTTTCATATGAAGAAAGACTGGATGAACTAGGCTTGTACTCGTTGGAATTTAGAAGATTGAGGGGGGATCTGATTGAAACGTATAAAATCCTAAAGGGATTGGACAGGCTAGATGCAGGAAGATTGTTCCCGATGTTGGGGAAGTCCAGAACGAGGGGTCACAGTTTGAGGATAAAGGCGAAGCCTTTTAGGACGAAGATTAGGAAAAACTTCTTCACACAGAGAGTGGTGAATCTGTGGAATTCTCTGCCACAGGAAACGGTTGAGGCCAGTTCATTGGCTATATTTAAGAGGGAGTTAGATATGGCCCTTGTGGCTAGGGGGATCAGAGGGTATGGAGGGAAGGCTGGTGCCGGGTTCTGAGTTGGATGGTCAGCCATGATCATAATAAATGGCGGTGCAGGCTCGAAGGACCGAATGGCCTACTCCTGCACCTATTTTCTATGTTTTCTATGCGTCCACTTCACCGCACCGTGTTCCCATTCCAGCCTTACTCCTTCCGAACGCTCTGCTCTCCACTCCCTCCGCACTAATCCTAACTTTGTTATTAAACCCGCCGATAAGTGGGGTATTGTTGTCGTCCGGTGTACTGACCTCTACCTTTCTGAGGCACAGCGGCAACTCGCAGATACCTCCTCTTATTTACCCCTCGATCGTGACCCCACTAAGGAGCACCAGGCCATTGTCTCCCACACCATCACCGACTTTATCCGCTCAGGGGATCTCCCATCCACTGCTACCAACCTTATAGTTCCCACACCTCGCACTTCCGGTTTCTACCTCCTACCCAAGATCCACAATCCTGCCTGTCCTGGCAGACCTATTGCTTCGGCTTGCTCCTGCCCCACCGAACTCGTTTCTGCATACCTCGACACTGTTCTATCCCCCCTTGTTCAATCCCTTCCGACCTATGTTCCTGACACTTCTCACGCTCTTAAACTTTTAGATAATTTTAAGTTCCCTGGCCCCCACCGCTTTATTTTCACCATGGATGTCCAGTCCCTATATACTTCCATCCCCCATCAGGAAGTCTCTAAGCTCTCCGCTTCTTTTTCGATTCCAGACCTAATCAGTTCCCCTCCACCAGCACTCTGCTCCGTCTACCGGAATCAGTCCTTACACTTAATAATTTCTCCTTTGGCTCCTCCCACTTCCTCCAAACTAAAGGTGTAGCTATGGGCACCGGTATGGGTCCTAGCTATGCCCGTCTTTTTGTTGGCTTTGTGGAACAATCTATGTTCCGTGCCTATCCTGGTATCTGTCCCCCACTTTTCCTTCACTACATTGACGACTGCATTGGCGCTGCTTCCAGCACGCATGCTGAGCTCGTTGACTTCATTAACTTTGCATCCAACTTTCACCCTACCCTCAAGTTTACCTGGTCCATTTCCGACACCTCCCTCCCCTTTCTAGATCTTTCTGTCTCTATCTCTGGAGACAGCTTATCTACTGATGTCTACGATAAACCTACTGACTCTCACAGCTATATACACTATTCCTCTTCTCACCCTGTCTCTTGCAAAAATGCCATCCCCTTCTCTCAATTCCTCCATCTCCGCCTCATCTGCTCTGAGGATGAGGCTTTTCATTCCAGGATGAGGGAGGTGTCCTCTTTTTTTAAAGGAAGGGGCTTCCCTTCCTCCACCATCAACTCTGCTCTCAAACGCATCTCCCCCATTTCACACACCTCTGTTCTCACTGCATCCTCCCACCACCCCACTAGGAATAGAATTCCCCTGGTCCTCACCTACCACTCCACCAGCCTGCGGGTCCAACATATTATTCTCCGTAACTTCCGCCACCTCCAACAGTATCCCACCACTAAGGATATCTTTCCCTCCTCTCCTCTCTCTGCTTTCCGCACGAATCGCTCCCTACGCGACTCCGGTGTCCATTCGTTCCCCCCGCCCGCCGCCCCCCCCCATCCCTTCCCAGTGATCTCCCTCCTGGCACTTATCCTTGTAAGTGGAACAAGTGCTACACATGCCCTTACACTTCCTCCTTTACCACCATTCAGGGCCCCCGACAGTCCTTACAGGTGAGGCGACACTTCAGCTGTGAGTCAGCTGGGGTGATATACTGCGTCCGGTGCTCCCGATGTGGTTTTCTATATATTGGCGAGACCCGACGCAGACTGAGAGATCGTTTTGCCGAATACCTACGCTCTGTCCACCAGAGAAAGCAGGATCTCTCAGCGGCCACACATTTTAATTCCACATCCCATTCCCATTCTGACATGTCTATCCACGGCCTCCTCTACTGTAAAGATGAAGCCACACTCAGGTTGGAGGAACAACACCTTATATTCCGTCTGGGTAGCCTCCAACCTGATAGCATGAACATTGACTTCTCTAAGTTCCGCTAATGCCTCACCTGCCCCTCGTACCCCATCCGTTATTTATTTATATACACACATTCTTTTTCTCTCTCTCTCCTTTTTCTCCCTCTGTCCCTCTCACTATACACTTTGCTCATCTCTGAGGATTTCCCCCCTCCCCCTTTTCCTTCCGCCTGGGCCTCCTGTCCCATGATCCTCTCATATCCCTTTTGCCAATCACCTGTCCAGCTCTTGGCTCCATCCCTCCCCCTCCTGTCTTCTCCTATCATTTTGGATCTCCCCCTCCCCCTCCCACTTTCAAATCCCTTACTCACTCTTCCTTCAGATAGTCCTGACGAAGGGACTCGGCCCGAAACGTCCACTGTACCTCTTCCTAGACATGCTGCCTGGCCTGCTGCGTTCACCAGCAACTTGATGTGTGTTGCTATAAATTTAGGTAATATATTCATTTTGATAGAGTTAATTCGACCAAATAACGATTACGAAAGAGGCAACCAATTTAATAGTATTTTTACATGATTCAATATAGTAAGACAATTTTCTTTAAATACACACTTATAATTTTTAGAGATCGTTATACCGAAGTAAGTAAATTGGTTTCTTACAACTTTAAAAGGAAGGTTAGAATTTGTTGGTATCAAATTGTTCAAAGGGGAAAGTTCACTTTTATGCAGGTTTAATTTATAACCTGAAAACTGCCTAAAACAGGAGAGTAAAGAAAGCACGTGGGGTAATGAAATCTCAACATTAGAAATAAATAGCAGCAAATCATCAGCATTCAACGAGACTTTATGAATAGTGTCTCTCCTTAAAATACCGGTGATATCATTAGATTCTCGAAAAGCAAATGCTGAAGGTTCTAAGGCGAGATCAAAAAGCAAAGGTCTCAATGGACAACTTTGTCCAGTGCCACGTTGAATATTAAACGGTTTGGAGTTATGAAAATGAGTGATTATCGTAGTAGAAAGGAGTAAGTAAAGTAATTAAATCCATTGAATGAAAACTGGTCCAAAATTAATTTTTTCTAAAGTTTTAGATAAATAATTGCATTCAACTCTGTCGAAATCTTTCTCAGCATCGAGGAATACGATACATTCCGATACCATGTTAGCAGCAGAATAAATAACATTTAATAACTGGCGAATATTAAAGTGAGAATATTGATTTTTGATAAATACGGTCTGGTTATCAGAAATGATAGATGCAAAAATATTTTCAATCCTATGGGCAAAAACTTTAGATAGGATCTTAGCAACAACATTAAGTAAAGACATTGGTCTATAAGAAAAGCATTCAATTGGATCCTTATTCCTTTTAAGAATAAGCGAAATGGAAGCCTCATAAAAGGATTAAGGGAGTCTGGCCGACTTAAATGAATCCGAAAAAAAGTGAACATCAGTGAGGTATTAGCAATGAAGTAAAGGTCTTGTAAAATTCCCCAGAAAATCCATCTAGACCCGGAGCTACCATTAAACGTAATGCGCGGACAGTCTCAACAATTTCCTCAAAAAAAATAGGTTGTTCCAACAATTTTCTGTTGTCGGCAGAAATTATAGGAATATTTAGTTGATCTAAAAATTACAATATCATCTTTAGAAGATTCAGAACTATAACGTTTGGAGTAAAATTCTGTGAAAGTATCATTTATTTTTAAATAATCAGTTGTCCCATCACCATTAGCTTTGCATATTTCTTTAATTTGTTGTTTATTTCTAAAGGTTTTAATCTGATCAGCCAATAATTTACGTGTTTTCTCTCCATGAATATAAAATTGACTTTTATCTTTTAGGAGTTGAGCATCAATTGGATCAGTTAAAAGAAGATCATATTTAGTTTTAATTTCAACACGTCTTTTATATAAAGCAGGTTCTAGAGCCAAGGCATACTCTTAGTCTAACTGATTCAGCTGATTAGTTAAATCACTTTTCTCTTTATTAGCTTTCCTCTGAATGCTTGCAGTATAAGAAATAATTTGTTCCCTAATATATGCCTTAAAAGCATCCCATCTGATAAGACTAGAAGTCTACTCTAACGTATTTTCTTCAAACAAAAGGATAATTTGTCTCTCCACAAGCTTTAAAAAATCTTTATCGGATAACAAAGTTAGAATACATCGTCAAAATCTATTTGTTTGAAGAAGTGGTCATGTCATAAACAGTAGTAGAAGGTGTTCCAGATATGGATGGGAAATGGGCGTCATATGGGACGTCCCAGTTAGGCCTAGTAGCGGAGGCACGGAAACTCCATTTGGTAAATATCTTGAAAACCCAGATGTGAACATCGCATAACTAATTCTAAAAGAACGAAGTAGGTTGAGATATTCAATACTATTACTAATACTTGTAACTATTTCTTATTCAAACGCTGTGTATTTAAGGTATTTGACCCAGAGTGCAATGAATAATTTGATGTCAGCACCAATCGAAATATGTGATAGTATCAGATACAATCATCACGTTCAGGGAATTGGGCAGAGAGTGAATAAGCAAATTGTGGATGATTGGTTTCCAATGCGGAGAAATTGGACCAACCTCGATGGGCTGAAAGAGAGAGTGGAACTTTTGCGCTGCTGGTACAATTTCTTTATTCTGCAAGTACACTGATCCATCACTCTAATTTTGTTTTAAAACGAATGAATTTTAAATTTGCTGAAATAAACTTGCTGGAGTCCACAATGGAAAGAAATAGTTTTAAAGCGATTGCAAAGTAGATAGTAACAATATCGGTTGACGATGGCGAAATTTTTGGAAAAAAAATTGGACATTGTCACATACCCGTGGAACCCGCTGTGACTTTTAATAAAACCACGAAGTATCTGGTCCCAGCGCTTGTTTCCAAATGCGCAATAGACGCATTGATGTCTGTATGTATTTAAGACTGGAGCGGCATTAACAGCAATCTTTCAAACTGTGTTTTACATCTCTATTTGCAGATCAGTAATATAACAATCTTAGAGGAGAGACCATAAATACCGAACACTTGGGAACAGTACTAACCCGCCTTGGTGGAGGCAAAGGGAATGTTCTCCGTTTGTTCTACCTGCTTTACTTCTTTAATCAATATTATTGCGGCTCTGGGTCTTCTCTGCTTTTAGAGCCTTTGACAATGTACCTTATCAATGGAATTTAAAACATAATCTCCACGCTGCAGGAAGAAACAGCTAATTTGATGTTTATTGCCAGATCGACGGACGGTCTGCAATGGATGTGATATTGTGGGACTCCCTCAACTAATGGGAGAATAGAGGAAGCGCGCTGTTGAATTCAGAAACTGGGGATCCTAAACATTTGATGAAGGAGAAGGGGCACGATAAACGGGGAAAGCGCAGACTTAGTGAACCGTTAATAAGGGGAGATTATCAATAAACGATTGTTGATGACAGGGACCGAGGATTTGTAAATAGTGCAGTGGCGCTACGAAATTAGGAATTATGGGAAGGCACAATCTATGAGGAAACAGTTGAAATAAAAAACGGTTAATTACGTGGGGATTTCGCGTAGAGACCCGGAAAATAGGGAAATATGCGTGTACCCCGCCTCTCTCTCTCTCTCTCTCTCTCTCTCTCTCTCTCTCTCTCTCTCTCTCCTCTCTCTCTCTCTTTCTCCCTTCCTCGCTCTCCCCCTCGCATCTCTCTCTGTTCCGTGTCTATCACTGTATCTATCTCTGCTGGCACCGGGTCTCTCGCTGTCCCTGTCCCTGCCGCTAACCCTCTACTTGTCCCATTCCATGTCCCTGTAAATGCGAACATGCTTTATCCAAAGATATTAGGGAGGGTACAACTGGAGGTCATGGAATAAAGGTGTAAAGTGAAATACGTAGAGTAATTCTGATGGGGAACTTCATTATTCGGAATGTGTAGGACTGTGGAATAGGTTGCCAGCGAAATTGAGCGATTCGGGTTCTGTTGCAACATTTAAGTGATAATTCGATAAATACATGCATGGCAGGGGTATGGAGAGTTATGGTGCAGGTGCGGGTCGATGAGGCAACGTATAATATCTCGCAAGGACTATGTGAGCTGAAGGACCTGTTTTTGTCTTGTAGTGCTGTACGATTCCATGACTCCAATGAATAATCACTGAATCTCGTGACGTGACAATAATAAACCAACAAATGATTTATCTCGAATTCTCAATTGTATTTCATGCACGTTTTGAAATTTACAACGCCAACGAATGAGCAGCGGGAACGAACAACACTTCCCATGTTTCTTCCGCAGAAAATAACGAATGGTGTGATTGAAATCCGCTGGAAGATGTGCGGATTGGTGATGCCGGTTTTTGAGCCGCTGCTTCGGGGCCTCAAAGACCGACGTTCAGCCTTGAGCTAGTCAGTTCTGTCGCGCTCAGTACTCTCTGTATTGACCTTGCCTGTCCTTCGTGTGACTGTCTGGGTTTTCCTCAGCAGCGTCACTTGCCTTCTACATACGAAACAACCTGGATGTTACTCTTCTACTGTATCTTACCATGCAGTTGTATGGCAGACCGTGGGGAATTGATAGAATGTGGGGAGAAATGGGTTTCTGTAGGATGAGTGTGATTGGATTGCTCATAGTCGACAGGGATGCACTGGGCCAAGAGTCGTGCAGACAAGACATTTTCAAGATCCACACGCGGTGATTAAGGAATGACCGTGATTTCCAGTTCCTTATTTATTTCGCGCTCTTTATTTGTTTATTTTTGCATTTGGATGTAAATTTTGGATTTTCAACTCTACTGGTGTCACGTAACAAATTTTATGCCATATTACTCAGTGATTGTAAAGCTGATGCTAATCTGAGTTCTGATACTGTAAACGCGCTAACAGTTATCGGTGTTTTATTAATATTAACAGTCGAGTAAAGGGATAAGTAAACACGGTCCTTAACTGCTCCCTGAACCTGGTTTGAGTCACAGCGTAAATGCAGGTGTTTGTGCAACAACTGAGAAGTTGAAGCATGAATCCTATTTCCGATACAAAGACAGGAAGGTATAAGGAATAGTATCCCACATTAAACATTCGACTCCATATTGAATACAAAGTAAATACCGCCCATAACACAATGAAGTTACCGGAGATAAATAATAACAACACTATGGATTTCCTCCGGCTCTGTATCTCGGGATCTCTGGGGTTCTTTTCGCTTTTCTGACCCCGGAGTCTCTTGCGGGCTCGACTGGCCGCGAAAATGTGTCTGACTGTTAAAGCATTGAGTAGTAAAATCACAACAAATGGGATACAGGGGTTGAGAATATAATGAAGAAACACAATAATTGTCCAGGTTACTGAAAGCATAGCACGGACACCCATGTAACAAAACCAAGGAGTATTTAGCAATTGGTACCATGGTGCGTACATGAAATACCAGAACACATTCTTCAGACCGCTCAGTACAATCACCGTTCCCAGAACAGTAGACGCGGTCTTCTCTCTGCAATACCTGGCTTTGAGCTTTTGGCCGCAAATGGCAATAAATCGGTCAAAGGTGAAAGTGACCGTGAACCACACGGAGCAGTCCGTGACTGCGTGAAGCACGACGGCATGAATATTGCACGTAGGGATGTTCACTACAAAATGCATTTGAAGAACAATGGGAATCTGCCTCAGTATTACATCAAAGATAACGACCAGCAGATCGGCCGCCGCCATGGCCAGCAGGTAGCAGGTAACGCAACTGGAGAGACCGCATTTTCCCCGAGACAGGACAACAACCGTCAGCAGGTTAACTGTGAGGATAACAAATGCGAATACATTACCATGTTAGTTCAACAACTTGTTCCCGAGACCACACTTGCAGTTCTCTGTACGGTTTCGTCAGACTGTTTTCGGACAGACGTTGTTAACTTGAAAGCGAAAAGATTTTGACAGGATTCCAGTCCTCCTGTCTTTTCAGGAGAGGCGGGTCACAGTGGAATGAGGGGTGACCGTTTGGGGCTTATAACATAATCAAAGGCATATATCATGTGTATGGTAGCTGTCTGTTCAACAGGGTGGGGCTGATCATAACTGGAGAAGTCCTAAATTCAGAATGACGGGGAAAAAAAGAAAAGGTAACGGAGGGGCAATTCCTTCACATAGAGGACCATGAATACCTGGAATGAGCTGCCAGAGGAACTGGTGAACGCCGGTAAATCGTGACATTTAATAAGTACTTGGATAGACACATGCAGGGTCATGAGCCAAAAGCAGGAAATAGGGTCTAGCTTGTTGGACTAAGGGTATCGTACAGGGTCTGTGTCTCTCAATGACTAAATGATGATAAATAAGTGTCCTAAAATGCTCGCACATTCAGTCAATTGCATTAAGAGTAAGTGTGCACGCAAATAAATAGAGCCGTTACCATCGCACTGACTATCCGTGTGGCGGACTTTTCTCTTCAAAGGTGCAAATGGAAATAAGTCAGTTGAACTAAACAGTGCAAACACAACGAATTCTTGAATACAAATTTTACTAATACAGGAATTCATAGAACACGAACTAGCCAAATCAAGGGATGATGCCAATTTTGACCTGATCATCTTGGGCATTGTTAAGATTCCACATTCGGTCTTATTGCTTTTGACCCTCGTTCAGCTTTGCATCGCTGCGCAATGCTCTAACACAAGATATTTGCACCTGCAAATACATTCGCTCACATAATGAAATAATGAAAATGACCTGGAACTTTGCACATACCGAAGCTGCTGCCGAACGTACTGAGCGGCTCTGTAGTTTTCAGTCTCTATTTTCATTATCTATTCTTCGCAGTGACTTCGTCTTCTTTTTCGTCTTTCAATAATCGGACATAAGGGACGCAAAATAAAAAACCGTACAGTATTTGATGCCAACCAGCGAAAATCACTTTGAGGAGGAAGGGGAAATACGGTTTTCTGTTCATCGTTCCCTCTCGTAGCAGCGGGTATATATAATGATAATAGTCGCAAATCACAAGACGTTAGAGACCCATCCGCAAGCTTAAATACGGGATGCATATTTATCCATAATTGGTATTTTGTGGCGTAATTTAAACGATGAAATGCCAACTTACCGGGAACTCCAAGAACAGCCAAAGTAGGATAATATACTTTCTGAATCACTCGAATGACCGCAAGTATCTTCCACTCAAAACGCCCCGCCATGGACAGGGCACCTCTAATTCTAGCTGATCTCGTGGAAGACAGTCTTCCTGACTGTGTAATCTTTCTCGTGTGGCAAAGAGATCTTAATTATCTAGTGCGGATCACAGTCCCGGAGCAATTTTCCTTAATGAATTCCCTTCAACAAATTCTGTATGTGTTGCATAACATTCTGAAGTCACCCTGACGTGGTTGTATAGTGAACCTCACACCCCACTGGATATATGTTGATGCACAAGGGAGAAGTCAAATTTACTCCAACCGTGTACAAGCCTGCACAAGACTTCATCGACTTTCTTTGAGATTTTCCATCTCAACTGAGCATTCTGATTTATCTGCAACTTAAGACAAAACTTGATTCTTCATATCCATCTACATAAGAACGTTAAGGTCCCATCAATGGTTTCGTCTCTGCTACCGACGTTGCCTGTTTCAGAATGCATTGCATTCTTCGATAAGAGTATTCAATGGGATACAAGCAGGCACTGACGTTTTCCATCACTGAATAACTGCGATTACGTCAGCTCAACATCCCTTCTAGAACCCGACACAAGCGCATTATTTCTCTCCACGCTTGTTCGGAACCGATTTAAATCCTGGATTATAAAGAGGAACAAACTGTCAATTGAAATCAGTTCAGAGAGATGCAAAAGTGAACTGTGATCATTTTCAGTCTCACAGATATATCAGGCATGCGGATAAAATATACATTTCTCAACACTTTTTAATGATATACATTTTGTTCAGTTCTTACAAACCAGTTCATCGCACAATAGTCCTGCATTTCATATGCCGGGGGCACCATCTTGTATTCCCGTCTGTCTGTCCGCAAAACTTGACTGAAATCTTTTCAGATCTGGGCTTTCCACGCGGTTCAGTGCCCTTCTGAGATATGTTCCATATCTAGTCTGTCGGTGTCACATTAATGAAAAGTGGAAGGTGAGCAAATGATTAGCATTCCAGATTTGCTTATGGAATACGTTACAGTATTCCTGTTGCACGTGGCCAAGTGGTTAAGGCATTGGACTAGCTCCCTGAAGGTCGTGAGTTCGAGCTCCAGCCGAGGGAACGTGTTCTATCCTTGAGCAAGGCACTTAATCACATAGTGCTCTGCGACGACACTGGTGCCAAGCTGTATGGGTCCTAATGTCCTTCCCTTGGACAACATTGGTGTCATGGAGAGGGGAGACTTGCAGCATGGGCAACTGCTGGTCTTCCATATAACCTGGCCCAGGCCTGCGCCCTGGAGAGTGAAGACTTTCCAGGTGCATTTCCATGGTCTCGCAAGACTAACGGATGCCTTTATTATTTAACATTCCTGCTGGGTGCGAGGATACCCACCTCGTACTGAAAAGTCACTTTGCTCAACTTTTCAATCATTTCCAGTTCCATCTTCCGAGGAACTGCCACTTCATACCAAAATCTAATCAACCACCCATTTTGCCAACAAAGAAACACAATCTGCTACCTTCATTTCAGGTACAGTGATCGCTTCTCGTTCATCAGCGACATGTACCTTGATCACCTCCTCACTGCTAGTCTTCTCTTCCATTCAAATCTAGTCTGCTCCCCACTCCCAACACCTCATGTTTTTTTTCTCAGATTTGTAATGGGCAGTTTATCTTGTTTACCTCGTCTGCGTGTTCTGACAACTTTTCCACCACCATCTCGCTCTTCGGAAAAAGGGACTCAAACAATTAATATGAACAAATCAGGCCAAAGGCTCGAATCAGACTGCGGTTTGCAGCCTCGTTTGCAACGCTTTCTCCAAAACATTCAGAAAATCCAAGAAAACAACATTCAGTAACTTCCTCCTTCTGTCCTGCCCGCTATTTCCTCAAAAAATTCCAGCAAATTCAACTATCAAAATTCCCGTTCAGGAAACCATGCTGACTCCGGCCCATTGTACCCGAAACCTCATCATTGATAATGGAGTCTATCATCTTGCCAACAACTAAATTCACGCATCAGGGACTGCAAGTGTATGTTTCAATGGGAGAGGGATAACGCTGAGAGGAGTTTCACGAAGCCGATTGTTTTTATATAGTGATAGATGCGTCGAGCCTCCTGCCGGAGGAAGGGGCGGATGCGGATACAATGGCAACTTCTAAGTGGTCACATGGGCAACTAAACAGGCTGGACATTGGTGCGAAGTTATAGATGATGTACAGATAAAATTAGATAAATGTGGGACTATTGGAACATTGCTCAACTCCTATATTACTCACACATGTACCGGGGTAAAGTGAAGATCTTGTCTACCATTCATACAGATAAATTCATTGCAACAGTGCTCTGAAGTAGTACATGGCGAAAACAATAACAGTGTGCAGAATACAGTGTTGTGTTATAGAGAGAGTACAGTGCAACTAGATAATGCGGTGCAATGTCATAATGAGGTAGATGGTGATATAATACTACATCTTATCCTTATCACAAACAGAGCGCGGGCCTTATATCAGCGGGATGTCACAGTGGGTCGGATGGCCCGTTCTATCGCATTTTCTCTGAACGCCCGCACCTGCATAAATGAGAGATACGCCATATTTAGTATAAATCTGCTGAATCTTTGTTCTGCTTCCTCAATCTCTATAATCATAATGGACAGGCGACATTTTCTGAAAGATCAGTTCCGTAGTAAATGAACAAATCGTTGTTGATCTGCCTGCTTCTACGTTAGCCATGTAGTTGCGATTACATCACATGACAATCTCACTGCTTCCCTGTAGAACCCACAATATTGCTCAGTTTCCTATACAACTCATCGGTTAGCGTTAGGGATTCTCGATCATTTACTTAATAGACTAATAATTGTAAGCACCTTAGAGTCAAGTACAGACGCCTGCTGCGATCCCCTTCAATCCCCTTCTATCCAAAAAAGACCGCATTATTTCTCCCCTCGTTTCTTTAATGTCAAACTGTTCTTACAGCAGATCATCATGTAACCGCCCTCCTGATCTCCTTTCGTTCCACTTTGCACAGCCTCCCCTGTGGAACTGCTTTAAGATGTAATTACACAACAGCGCATCTCTAGTGCGACCATAATCCAGACGCAGCACAATGTAGAAACGACACAGCTTGGAAACCATCACATCTTTCTCGCGGATATTCATGCAGAGAATTTTTGCAAATTTCTTTTTGTTTCCCTCCTATCACACTCTTTCCTCTTCAGATTTATTTTATAGTCGTGAAGTTCGCCACTTAAGATCGTGCGAGCAGTGTATTGTGGTGGGTGAGATCGAGATTAATAAGCGATCAGAGCCTTCGGGAACTTCGGTGGGTATTGACGTCGTCAAGAAATGAGGCATTTCCGAAGGGCCACTAATAAATAGTTGAGCTTAAGCAGAAGGGTTATTCGTGAAGCCACGTTGTGCGGACAGGGTTAGAGTGAGGGAGTGTGAAGCATGGGCTCAATACGTTTCGGCGACAAGAGGCGGTGGGAAGTGAAAATTTTCGTCAGATTGATTCTATCCTATCACATGCTTGGAAAATTATGATTGACAGTCAGTAAATTAGAATGGTCCTCTTCTGGGTTGATGCGAAGACAGGGAGACGTCCATTATCCCTGGCGACTGCACCTGCAAGAGAGCATGATAATCTTCACAAGAGAGAACACGATAAACAGCCAGTACGTGGCACACTTTTCACCGTCCCTGTCAATAACAGATACACCACTTTGGATACTCTTAATGCGGAGGGTGAAATAGAAGCCAGAGCGTACAGGTCCCTGGCTCCTGATCTGCCACTGTCATTCAGTAAGTAACGGGCAGAGGAAACCTGCAGTAGTGGTTGGGGATTATTTGGGTAGGAAATTGGACAGCATGTTCTGTATACAAGACACGTATTCCGGATGATATGTTACCTCCCAGATGCAAGGATCAGTGGCACCTCAAAACGAGTGCATCACTTTTTGATGGATGAGGAAGAGCAGCCAGAAATCATGGTCCAAGTCGCTACCAATAACCTAGGAAGGATGGGTGACAAGATCCTGGAAAGTGAGGTCGCAGATTTACGTGCTCAATTAATGGACAGTTCGTCCACTGTTCGGACGATTTCAATCAGTGTCAGGTCTAATGAACCATGGTGAGAATAATGTTCTGAGTTGTGGTTATTTCCATGCAAGTTAAATTACAGGCAAGGCGGATGAGCTTAGAGTTTGGACCATTATACGCCTTCTAATAGTCCACGGGATTCAGAGCAGCAAAATTGTAGCGCGGTACCAGAAAAAGTAATGTTGTCATGGTACGTAATTTTTACTTTCCGCACACTGACTAGACCTCACACATATATAAAGGACATTATGGAATAGCATTTGTCAACTGTTTTCAAAACGTTTCCTGAATCCATTTGATAGACTGCAATGCTGGATCTCTTCTTTGGCAATGAGACAGAGCTGGTGACAGAAGTGTTTGTGGGGGAACGCTTTGGACCTAGTGATAATAATTGGATAAATTCAAGGTAATAACGAAGGACGAGAGCGGTGCTCGGGGTGAAATTCTAAATGAAAGAAAAGGCAATTTACGACATATAAGAAATTGTCTTGCAAGTGTTGTCTGGAATAGGTTGATTTCTGGCAAAGTGATGCTTGGTAAGTGGGAGTCCTTCAAAACCAAAATATTAAGAATGCAAAGAACATTCTTTCTCTCACTCTCCTTTTTCTCCCTCTGTCTCTCTGAATATACCTCTTGCCCATCCTCTGGGTCCCCCCCCCCACCCCTTGTCTTTGTTCCCGGGCCTCCTGTCCCATGATCGTCTCGTATCCCCTTTTGCCTATCACCTGTCCAGCTCTTGGCTCTATCCCTCCCCCTCCTGTCTTCTCCTATCATTTTGTATCTCCCCCTCCCCCTCCAACTTTCAAATCCCTTACTCACTCTTCCTTCAGTTAGTCCTGACGAAGGGTCTCGGCCTGAAACGTCGGCTGCACCTCTTCCTACAGAGGCTGCCTGGCCTGCTGCGTTTACCAGCAACTTTGATGTGTTGCGTATATTAAGAATGCAGTTTGTTTTTTTGATTCATGTTGGAACAAAAGGCAATGCTGATGCTTTTAGGGAGCCTGCATTTTCGAGGAATATCGAGGAATATTGGTTTTCGAGGAATATTTAAAAAGAGGAAGTAGGCCCTGACAGAAGTATTTCAACGTTATTAGCCATTGCTGAGGTGCTGCAGGACTGGAGGAAAGCTGATGGTTTTCCGTTGCCCAATAAAAGTTCTAAGAATTCGCCAGGCAATTTTTGGTCGTTGAGCCTGACGGTATTCGTTCGTTCGTTATGTGCCGTGAGTATGAAGTAGGCAATCATGGTCTTCTCATGACCGTGATGGGACTTGATAATGTTATCTGCAGAAATGTGTTGCCATTGCCTTCCACTGAGGCTTGTTTTAACAAGACCAGTGACCCTAGACATCATCAATGTGCTTCAGAGATTGTCGGCCTGGCGTCAGTGGGCGCAGAACTAGGACTTGTGATATGCACCCCCTGCTCATTCGACCATCCACCACTTGCTGCCATGGTTTCACATGCCCTGATCCAGGAGCTAAGTACCTATCCCAAGGGTGACCTCTAGGCAAGAGACGGGATACAGCTCCTTAGACTTCCGTTGGAAGAGACGTGTCACTACCTATGACACCCATTGACGTCATTAGTGGGTAAATTTTTCGATAGTATTTCTAGAGATAGGGTATAATATTACACAGTTAGACAGATCCCTATGAGAGATAGTCAACATGGATTTGTTGAAGTTGGTTGTGTCTACTCAATCTTAAAGAGGTTTCAGAGGAGGTTACAATTGAAGCTGATGAAAGAGAAGCAGTGGATATTATCTACATGGTCTTTGGCAAGGCGTTGGGAAGCAGGTCAAGAAGGTTCAGTATTCCGGTTGAGGTAGTAAATTTTATTTGAATTGGCTTCGGGGGAGAAAGCACAGAGTAATATATGGTGGTGTTGCGAGCAAGCAAGCTTGGCAAGTGAGTCAGAAGACAGTGCCTACGAATCAGCACCTTAACTATTTCTTTACAGAGAAACAAGAAAATAATGAATTAAACACCTATGTACCATGACCTACGGAAACAAAGAAGCTTAACATCCAGTCACTCTCGACCAATGGTCGTTGTTAAAAGAAAAAAAAAACTTTGTTTTCGTTAGTATGTGGTTTGTACCTTCTCCAAAACATATGAATGAGTGAAGCTTCTCCATTATTACGTTTATCACAATACGGAGGTATAGCCAAATAAAAACGAGACAACTTATCCTTAGTCATATGGGCCCTAAGGACCACTTTAAATTGAAGTAGGGAGTGATGGACACATAACGATGAAGTGTTGACCAAGTTAAAAGTTTGATTCCAAGTTTCTCAGAAATTGAAGTCTGTAAATCTTGTTCCCAAAGATTTTAAATTTTGTCTAAAGGAACACCTCTCATTCACAACAGCATGTTATAAATATTAGATATAGATCTATCAAAAAAGGTTTCAGATTAATGATTACGTTTAGTTGACTCTTATCAGGAATTTTAGGAAAGGTACTTATTTGACACGGTAAAAAAAATCTCTTATTTGTAGATATCGACAAAAATGAGTTTTGGGCAAATTATATTTTGTTGACAATTGTTCAAACGGAAAAATACTTCCCTCTACGAACAAGTCCTGAAAGCATTTAATACCCGATCTATCTAATTCTGTAAAAGCCACATCAGTCATAAATGGTTTCAAAAAATAATTTAAAAATGGGATCGAAAGAGAAAATCTCAATAAGCCAAAACAATTTCAGAATTGCATCCAATTTCTCACAGTGTGTTTAACTACCAGATTATCAGTTAATTTACTCAAATACAAAGGAAGTGAGGATCCAAGAAGAGAAATAATAGAGAATTTATTAACAGAATTACCTTCTAACAAAATCCACATCGGGCAGTACTCACGATTTATATAATATAAACAAAATGTAAGATTTCTTTTATTAACTGCCCAATAATAAAATTTAAAGTTTGGTAAGACTAATCCTCCATTCTCTTTATCTTTCTGAAGATGAAGTTTATTTAATATAGAACGCTTATTCTTCCATATATAAGAAGATATAATAGAGTCAAGAGAATAAAAAAGGGATTTAGGAACAAAAACCGGCAATGCTTGAAAAAGATATATAATTGTATCCCAGTCCCTTCCACACCTTCGGGACACTTTCTTCGCCGTCTGTAATGGTCCTATCCGTTCTTCATCCTCCGTCGGATCCATACCTGCAATCGCCGTTTTCTTGACTTTGTCCTGTTAGCAAAGATCGCAAGATCTTAACTCTGCATACCCCAGAGCTTGCTGGCCCTGACGCTAGCAGGCATGAACTTCAAATTGTTGCCGCTGCCATTGATCTCGCCGGCTCCAACTCCTCAGGGCATATTCAAAACCCGGACTCCAGGAACGACCATGGACACCTTCAAAGCGATTGCGCAACCACCAACTGCGACTCCAGCCTTGAACTCCAGGCCGAGTCTTTATCTGCTGCAATTGTGACTCTCGTCTCCCCTTCCGCCACCACCACTCTGCAACCCCGTCTCCCTTAGATCCCACCGTCAGCGCCTGGGCCCTCAGAGGCTCCATCTTCCTCTCACCTCAACCCTCCCCTCTCCACTGACACCCCCAGCCTCCCCCTCCCCCTTCTGATCCCAGCTCTCATCCCTGACGGGTCTTTACCATCCCCTTTGACGTTCAACTATCGGAGGCAGAACGCTCTGCCCTGAGTAAGGGCCTCAGCTTTGTCCTCCTTCGCCCACACCTCAGCGAGTTCCGCGTTCGCCATGATGCGGAACTCCTCTTCCGCCGTCTCCGTCTCCGAGCCCACTTCTTCGGCAAGGACTCTTCCACCCCCACCGATGACCTCATCTCCCGTCTTCAACCCTCATCCTCTTCATGGACACCCCACTCTGGTCTTCTGCCTGCTCTGGATCTTTTTATTGCTAACTGCCGACGGGACATCAACCGTGTCAGATTGTTATTAATGGTTATGATATAGTTGGGATCACAGAGACATGGCTCCAGGGTGACCAAGGATGGGAGCTCAACGTTCAGGGGTATTCAATATTCAGGAGGGATAGACATGAAAGAAAAGGAGGTGGGGTGGCGTTGCTGGTTAAAGAGGAGATTAACGCAATAGAAAGGAAGGACGTAAGCCGGGAAGATGTGGAATCGATATGGGTAGAGCTGCATAACACTAAGGGGCAGAAAACGCTGGTGGGAGTTGTGTACAGGCCACCTAACAGTAGTAGTGAGGTCGGGGGTGATATTAAACAGGAAATTAGAAATGTGTGCAATAAAGGAACAGCAGTTATAATGGGTGACTTCAATCTACATGTAGATTGGGTGAACCAAATTGGTAAAGGAACTGAGGAAGAGGATTTCTTGGAATGTATGCGGGATGTTTTTTTGAACCAACATGTCGAGGAACCAACTAGAGAGCAGGCTATTCTATACTGGGTTTTGAGCAATGAGGAAGGGTTAATTAGCGATCTTGTCGTGAGAGGCCCCTTGGGTAAGAGTGACCATAATATGGTGGAATTCTTCATTAAGATGGAGAGTGACATGGGTAATTCAGAAGCAAAGGTTCTGAACTTAAAGAGGGGTAACTTTGAGGGTATGAGACGTGAATTAGCTAAGATAGACTGGCAAATGACACTTAAAGGATTGACGGTGGATATGCAATGGCAAGCATTTAAAGTTTGCATGGATGAACTACAACAATTGTTCATCCCAGTTTGGCAAAAGAATAATTCAAGGAAGGTAGTGCAACCGTGGCTGAGAAGAGAAATTAGGGATAGTATCAATTCCAAAGAAGAAGCATACAAATTAGCCAGAAGAAGTGGCTCACCTGAGGACTGGGAGAAATTCAGTGTTCAGCAGAGGAGGACAAAGGGCTTAATTTGGAAGGGGAAAAAAGATTATGAGAGAAAACTGGCAGGCAACATAAAAACTGACTGTAAAAGCTTTTATAGATATGTAAAAAGGAAAAGACTGGTAAAGACAAATGTAAGTCCCCTGCAGACAGAAATAGGTGAATTGATTATGGGGAGCAAGGACATGGCAAACCAATTGAATAATTACTTTGGTTCTGTCTTCACTAAGGAGGACCTAAATAATCTTCCAGAAATAGTAGGGGACAGCGGGTCCAGTGAGATGGAGGAACTGAGCGAAATACATGCTAGTAGGGAAGAGGTGTTAGGTAAATTGAAGGGATTAAAGGCAGATAAATCCCCAGGGCCAGATGGTCTGCATCCCAGAGCGCTTAAGGAAGTAGCCCAAGAAATAGTGGATGCATTAGTGATAATTTTTCAAAACTCGTTAGATTCTGGACTAGTTTCTGAGGATTGGAGGGTGGCTAATTTAACCCCACTTTTTAAAAAAGGAGGGAGAGAGAAACCGGGGAATTATAGACTGGTTAGCCTAACGTCGGTGGTGGGGAAACTGCTGGAGTCAGTTTTCAAAGATGTGATAACAGCACATTTGGAAAGCGGTGAAATGATCGGACAAAGTCAGCATGGAATTGTGAAAGGAAAATCATGTCTGACGAATCTTGTAGAATTTTTTGAGGATGTAACTAGTAGAGTGGATAGGGAATAACCAGGGGATGTGGTATATTTGGATTTTCAAAAGGCTTTTCACAAGGTCCCACACAGGAGATTAGTGTGCAAACTTAAAGCACATGGTATTGGGGGTAAGGTATTGATGTGGATAGAGAATTGGTTAGCAGACAGGAAGCAAAGAGTGGGAATAAACGGGACCTTTTCAGAATGGCAGGCAGTGACTAGTGGGGTACCGTAAGGCTCAGAGCTGGGACCCCAGTTGTTTACAATATATATTAATGACTTGGATGAGGGAATTAAATGCAGCATCTCCAAGTTTGCGGATGACAAGAAGCTGGGCGGCAGTGTTAGCTGTGAGGAGGATGCTAAGAGGATGCAGGGTGACTTGGACAGGTTGAAGGAGTGGGCAAATTCATGGCAGATGCAATTTAATATGGATAAATGTGAAGTTATCCACTTTGGTGGCAAGACTAGGAAAACAGATTATTATCTGAATGGTGGCAGATTAGGAAAAGGGGAGATGCAACGAGACCTGGGTGTCATTATACACCAGTCATTGAAAGTGGGCATGCAGGAACAGCAGGCGGTGAAAAAGGCGAATGGTATGCTGGCATTTATAGCAAGAGGATTCGAGTACAGGAGCAGGGAGGTACTACTGCAGTTGTACAAGGCCTTGATGAGACCACACCGGGAGTATTGTGTGCAGTTTTGGTCCCCTAATCTGAGAAAAGACATCCTTGCCATAGAGGGAGTACAAAGAAGGTTCACCAGATTGATTCCTGGGATGGCAGGACTTTCATATGAAGAAAGACTGGATGAACTAGGCTTGTACTCGTTGAAATTTAGAAGATTGAGGGGGGATCTGATTAAAACAAATAAAATCCTAAAGGGATTGGACAGGCTAGATGCAGGAAGATTGTTCCCGATGTTGGGGAAGTCCCGAACGAGGGGTCACAGTTTGAGGATAAAGGCGAAGCCTTTTAGGACTAAGATTAGGAAAAACTTCTTCACACAGAGAGTAGTGAATCTGTGGAATTCTCTGCCACAGGAAACAGTTGAGGCCAGTTCATTGGCTATATTTAAGAGGGAGTTAGATATGGCCCTTATGGCTAGGGGGATCAGAGGGTATGGAGGGAAGGCTGGTGCCGGGTTCTGAGTTGGATGATCAGCCATGATCATAATAAATGGAGGTGCAGGCTCGAAGGGCCGAATGGCCTACTCCTGAACCTATTTTCTATGTTTTCAATGTGTCCACTTCACCGCACCGTGTTTTCTATGTGTCCACTTCCAACCTTACTCCTTCCGATCGCTCCGCTCTCCACTCCCTCCGCACTAATCCTAACTTTGCTATTAAACCCGCCGATAAGTGGGGTATTGTTGTAGTCCGGCGTACTGACCTCTACTTTGCCGAGGCGCAGCGACAACTCGCAGATACCTCCTCTTATTTACCCCTTGATCGTGACCTCACTAAGTAGAACCAGGCCATTGCCTCCCACACCATCACCGACTTTATCCGCTCAGGGGATCTCCCATCCACTGCTACCAACCTTATAGTTCCCACACCACGCACTTCCCGTTTCTACCTCCTACCCAAGATCCACAAACCTGCCTGTCCTGGCAGACCTATTGTCTCGGCTTGCTCCTGCCCCACCGAACACATTTCTGCATACCTCGACACTGTTTTATCCCCCCCTTGTTCAATCCCTTCCGACCTATGTTCCTGACACTTCTCACGCTCTTAAACTTTTAGATGATTTTAAGTTCCCTGGCCCCCACCGCTTTATTTTCACCACGGATGTCCAGTCCCTATATACTTCCATCCCCCATCAGGAAGATCGCAAAGCCCTCCGCTTCTTTTTAGATTCCAGACCTAATCAGTTCCCCTCTACCACGACTCTGCTCCGTCTACGGAATTAGTCCTTACTCTTAATAATTTCTCCTTTGGCTCCTCCCACTTCCTCCAAACTAAAGGTGTACCTATGGGCACCCGTACGGGTCCTAGTTATGCCTGTCTTTTTGTTGACTTTGTGGAACAATCTATGTTCCGTGCCTATCCTGGTATCTGTCCCCCACTTTTCCTTCACTACATTGACGACTGTATTGGCGCTGCTTCCTGCACGCATGCTGAGCTCGTTGACTTCATTAACTTTGCATCCAACTTTCACCCTACCCTCAAGTTTACCTGGTCCATTTCCGACACCTCCCTCCCCTTTCTAGATCTTTCTGTCTCTATCTCTGGAGACAGCTTATCTACTGATGTCTACTATAAGCCTACTGACTTTCACACCTATATGGACTATTCCTCTTCTCACCCTGTCTCTTGCAAAAATGCCATCCCCAACTCGCAATTCCTCCATCTCCGCCTCATCTGCTCTGAGGATGAGGCTTTTCATTCCAGGATGAGGGAGGTATCCTCCTTTTTTAAACGATGGGGCTTCCCTTCCTCCACCATCTGCTCTGCTCTCAAACGCATTTCCCCCATTTCACGCACCTCTGTTCTCACTCCATCCTCCCACCACCCCACTAGGAATAGAGTTCCCCTGGTCCTCACCTACCACTCCACCAGCCTGCGGGTCCAACATATTATTCTCCGTAACTGCCGCCACCTCCAACAGGATCCCACCACTAAGCACATCTTTCCCTCCCCTCCTCTCTCTGCTTTCCGCACGGATCGCTCCCTACGCGACTCCCGTGTCCATTCGTCCCCCACCCCACCCCCACCATCCCTCCCCACTGATCTCCCTCCTGGCACTTATCTTTCTAAGCGGAACAAGTGCTACACATGCCCTTACACTTCCTCCCCTACCACCATTCAGGACCCCAGACAGTCCTTACAGGTGAGGCAACACTTCACCTGTGAGTCAGCTGGGGTGATATACTGCGTCCGGTGCTCCCGATGTGGCTTTCTACATATTGGCGAGACCCGACGCAGACTGAGAGATCGTTTTGCTGAATACCTACGCTCTGTCTGCCAGAAAAGCAAGTTCTCTCAGTGGCCACACATTTTAATTCCACACACCATTCCCATTCTGACATGTCCATCCATGGCCTCCTCTACTGTAAAGATGAAGCCACACTCAGGTTGGAGGGACAATACCTTAGATTCCGTCTGGGTAGCCTCCAAACTGATGGCATGAAGATTGACTTCTCTAACTTCCGCTAATGCCCCACCTGCCCCTCCTACCCCATCCGTTATTTATTTATATACACACATTCTTTCTCTCTCTCTCCTTTTTCTCCCTCTGTCCCTCTCACTATACACTTTGCTCATCTCTGAGGATTTCTCCCCTCCCCCTTTTCCTTCTCCCTGGGCCTCCTGTCCCATGATCCTCTCATATCCCTTTTACCAATCACCTGTCCAGCTCTTGGCCCCATCCCTCCCCCTTCTGTCTTCTCCTATCATTTTGGATCTCCCCCTCCCCCTCCCACTTTCAAATCCCTTACTCACTCTTCCTTCAGATAGTCCTGACGAAGGGACTCGGCCCGAAACGTCGACTGTACCTCTTCCTAGAGATGCTGCCTGGCCTGCTGCGTTCACCAGCAACTTGATGTGTGTTGCTCTAAATTTAGGTAATATATTCATTTTGATAGAGTTAATCCGACCAATTAACTATTGCGAAAGAGGCAACCAATTTAATAGTACTCTTTTTACATGATTCAATATAGTATGACAATTTTCTTTAAATAGACTCTTATAATTTTTAGAGATTGTTACACCTAAGTAAGTAAATTGGTTTCTTACAACTTTAAAAGGAAGGTTAGAATTTGTTGGTATCAAATTGTTCAAAGGGGAAAGTTCACTTTTATGTAGGTTTAATTTATAACCTGAAAACTGCCTAAAACAGGTGAGTAAAGAAAGCACGTGGGGTAATGAAATCTCAACATTAGAAATAAATAGCAGCAAATCATCAGCATTCAACGAGACTTTATGAATAGTGTCTCTCCTTAAGGTACCAGTGATATCATTAGATTCTGGAAAAGCAAATGCTGAAGGTTCTAAGGCGAGATCAAAAAGCAAAGGTCTCAATGGACAACTTTGTCCAGTGCCACGTTGAAGATTAAAAGGTTTGGGGTTACGAAAATTAGTGATAACCGTAGCAGAAAGGAGTAAATAAAGTAATTAAATCCATTGAATGAAAACTGGTTAAAATTAAATTTTTCTAAAGTTTTAGATAAATAACTCCATTCAACTCTGTCGAAAACTTTCTCATCATCGGGGGATACCATACATTCCGATACCATGTTAGAAGCAGAATAAATAACATTTAATAACTGGCGAATATTAAAGTGAGAATATTGATTTTTGATAAATACGGTTTGGTTATCAGAAATGACAGATGCTAAAATATTTTCAATCCTATGGGCAAAAAGTTTAGATAAGATCTTAGAATCAACATTAAGTAAAGACATTGGTCTATAAGAAGAGCATTCAATTGGATCCTTATTCTTTTTAAGAATAAGCGAAATGGAAGCCTCATAAAAAGATTAAGGGAGCCTGGCTGACTTAAATGAAACCGAAAAAAAGTGAACATAGGTGAGGTAATAGCAATGAGGTAAAGGTCTTGTAAAATTCACCAGAAAATCACTCTGGACCCGGAGCTACACTTAAACGTAATGGACGGTCAACCTCCACAATTTCCTCAAAAGAAATAGGTTGTTCCAACAATTTTCTGTTGTCGGCAGAAATAGTAGGAATATTTAGTTGATATACAAATGGTTCATTACAATGTCATCTTTAGAAGATTCAGAACTATAACGGTTGGAGTAAAATTCTGTGAAAGTATTATTTATTTCTAAATAATCAGTTGTCCCATCACCATTAGCTTTGTATATTTCTTTACTTTGTTGTTTAGCTCTAAAGGTTTTAATTTGATCAGCCAATAATTTACGTGTTTTATCTCCATGAATATAAAATTGACTTTTATCTTTTAGAAGTTGGGTTTCAATTGGATAAGTTAAAAGAAGATCATATTTAGTTTTAATTTCAACACGTCTTTTATATAAAGCAGGATCTAGAGCCAAGGCATACACTTGGTCTAACTGTTTCAGCTGATTAGTTAAATCACTTCTCTCTTTATTAACTGTCCTCTTAATACTTGCAGTATAAGAAATAATTTGTTCCCTAATATATGGCTTAAAAGCATCCCATCTGATAAGACTATAAGTCTACTCTGACATATTTTCTTCAAAAAAAAAGGATAATTTGTCTCTCCATAAACTTTAAAAAAATCTTTATCGGATAACAAAGTTAGAATACATCGTCAAAATCTATTTGTTTGAAGAAGTGATCATGTCATAAACAGTGGTAGAAGGTGTCCCAGAGACGGATGGGAGATGGGCGTCGTATGGGACGTCCCAGTGATGCCTAGTAGCGGAGGCACGGAAACTCCATTTGGTAAATATCTTCAAAACCCAGATGTGAACATCCTATAACTAATTCTAATAGAACAAAGCAGGTTGAGATATTCAATATTATTACAATTATTTGTAACTATTTCTTATTCAATCATTGTGTATTTAAGGTATTTGATACAGAGTGCAATGAATAATTTGATGTCAGCACCAATCGAAATATGTGATAGTATCAGATACAATTATCACGTTCAGGGAATTGGGCAGAGAGTGAATAAGCAAATTGTGGATGATTGGTTTCCAATGCGGAGAAATTGGACCAACCTCGATGGGCTGAAAGAGAGCACGGAACTTTTGCGCTACTGGTACAATTGTTTACTCTGCAAGTACACTGATCCATCATTCTAACAACACACATAAAAGTTGCTGGTGAACGCAGCAGGCCAGGCAGCATCTCTAGGAAGACGTGCAGTCGACGTTTCAGGCCGAGATCCTTCCAGCATCTGCAGAATTCCTGTTGTTTCCATCATTCTAATTTTGTTTTAAAACGAATGAATTTTAAATTTGCTGAAGTAAACTTGTTGGAGTCCACAACGAAAAGAAATAGTTTTAAAGCGATTGCAAAGTAGATAGTAACGAGATCGGTTGACGATGGCGAAATTTTTGGAAAAAAATTGGACATTGTCACATACCCGTGGAACCCGCAGTGACTTTTAATACAACCACGGAGTATCTGGTCCCAGCGCTTGTTTCCAAATGCGCAATAGGCACATTGATGTCTGCATGTATTTAAGACTGGAGCGGCATTAACAGCAATTTTTCAAACTGTGTTTTACATCTCTATTTAGAGATCAGTAATATAACAATCTTAGAGGAAAGACCATAAATACCGAACAGTTGGAAACACTACTAACCCGCCTTGGTGGAGGCAAAGGGAATGTTCCTCTGTTATCTCTGTAGCCTCGCTGTCAATTCAACTTTTAAGCCATGTCCTTTAATATATTTTTCGATACTGTGATATATGATTTTTAAAAGTTTGCCATATGTGTACGGGTGTAGCATCCATTGCATTAACGTTGACAGCTCTATCTGGTATGTTTCTGATCGTTTCAATGAGTTTTGGAAATCTCCAGCCGACTGCTTCTCCGTTTGAGCTAACTGCTTTACTCCTTTAATCAATATTATTGCAGCTCTGGGTCTTCTCTGTTTTTAAAGCTTTTGGCAATGTACCTTATCAATGTAGTTTAAAACATAATCTCCACGCTGTAGGAAGAAACAGTTTATTTGATTTTTATTGCCAGATCGACGGAGGGTCTGCAATGAATGTGATATTGTGGGACTCCCTCAACTAATGGGGGAATAGAGGAAGCGCGCTGTTAAATTCAGAAACTGGGGATTCTAAACATTTGATGAAGGAGAAGGGGCACGATAAACGGGGAAAGCGCAGACTAAGTGAATGGTTAATAAGGGGAGATTATCAATAAAGGATTGTTGATGACTGGAACCCAGGAATTTGTAAATAGCGCAGTGGTGCTACGAAATTAGGAATTATGGGAAGGCACAATATATAAGGAAATAGTTGAAATGAAAAACGGTTAATTACGTGGGGATGTCGCGTAGAGGCCCGGAAAATAGGGAAATATGTGTGTACCCCGCCTCTCTCTCTCTCTCCCTCTCTATCTCTCTCTTTCTCCCTTCCTCTCTCTCTCCCTCGCATCTCTCTCTGTTCCGTGTCTATCACTGTATCTATCTATGCTGTCACCGGGTCTCTCTCTATCTCTCTCCCTGCCGCTAACACTCTACTTGTCCCATTCCATGTCCCTGTAAATGCGAACATGCTTTATCTAAAGATATTAGGGAGGGTACAACTGGAGGTCATGGAATAAAGCTGTAAAGTGAAATACGTAGAGGAATTCTGATGGGGAACTTCATTATTTGGAACGTGTGGGACTGTGGAATGGGTTGTCAGCGAAATTGACCGATTCTGTTGCAACATGTAAGTTATAATTCGATAAATAGAGGCATGTCAGGCGTAGGGAGTGTTATGGTGCGGGTGCGGGTCGATGGGACAACGTATAATATCTCGCAAGGACTATGTGAGCTGAAGGACCTGTTTCTGTTTTGTAGTGCTGTACGATTCCATGACTCCAATGATTAAACACTGAATCTCGTGACGTGACAATAATAAACTAACAAATCATTTATCTCGAATTCTGAATTGTATTTAATGCACGTTTTGAAATTTACAACGGCAACGAATGAGCAGCGGAAATGAATAACACTTCTCATGTTTCTTCCGCAGAAAATAACGAATGGTGTGATGGAAATCCGCTGGAAGATGTGCGGATTGGTGATGCCGGTTTTTGAGTCGCTGCTTCGGGGTTTCAGAGACCGACGTTCAGCCTTGAGCTGGTCAGTTCTGTCGCGCTCAGTACTCTCTGTGTTGACCTTGCCTGTCCTTCGTGTGACTGTCTGGGTTTTCCTCAGCAGCGTCACTTGCCTTCTACATACGAAACGGCCTGGATGTTACTCTTCTACTGTATCTTACCATGCGGTTGTATGGCAGACCGTGGGGAATTGATTGAATGTGGGGAGAAATGGGTTTCTGTAGGATGAGTGTGATTGGATTGCTCATCGTCGACAGGGATGCACTGGACCAAGAGTCGTGCAGCCAAGACATTTTCAAGATCCACACACGGTGATTAAGGAATGACCGTGATTTCTAGTTCCTTATTTATTTCGCGCTATTTACTTGTTTATTTTTGCATTTGGATGTAATTTTTGGATTTTAAACTCTACTGGTGTCACGTAACAAATTTTATGCCATATTACTCAGTGATTGTAAAGCTGATGCTAATCTGAGTTCTGATACTGTAAACGCGCTAACAGTTATCGGTGTTTTATTAATATTAACAGTCGAGTAAAGGGATGAGTAAACACGGCCCTCAACTGCTCCCTGAACCTGGTTTGTGTCACAGCGTAAATGCAGGTGTTTGTGCAACAACTGAGAAGTTGGAGCATGAATCCTATTTCCGATACAAAGACAGGAAGGTATAAGGAATAGTATCCCACATTATATATTCGACTCCATATTGAATACAAAGTAAATACCGCCCATAACACAATGAAGTTACCGGAGATAAATAATAACAACACTATGGATTTCCTCCTGCTCTCGATTTCGGGATCTCTGGGGTTCTTTTCGCTTTTCTGACCCCGGAGTCTCCTGCGGGCTCTGCTGGCCACGAAAATGTGTCTGACTGTTAAAGCATTGAGCAGTATAATCACAACAAATGGGATACAGGGGTTGAGAATATAATGAAGAAACACAATAATTGTCCAGGTTACTGAAAGCATAGCACGGACACCCATGTAACAAAACCAAGGAGTATTTCGCAATTGGTACCAAGGTGCATACATGAAATACCAGAACACATTCTTCAGACCGCTCAGTACAATTACCGTTCCCAGAACAGTAGTCGCGGTCTTCTCTCTGCAATATCTGGCTTTTAGCTTTTGGCCGCAAATGGCAATAAACCGGTCAAAGGTGAACATAACCGTGAACCATACGGAGCAGTCCGTGACTGCGTGAAGCACGACGGCATGAATATTGCACGTGGGGATGTTCACTACAAAATGCATTTGAAGAACAATGGGAATCTGCCTCAGTATTACATCAACGATAACGACCAGCAGATCGGCCGCCGCCATGGCCAGCAGGTAGCGGGTAACGCAGCTGGAGAGACCGCATTTTCCATCAGACAGGACAATAACCGTCAGTAGGTTAACTGTGAGGATAAGAGATGCGAATACATTACCATGTTAGTTCAGCAACTTGTTCCCGAGACCACACTTGCAGTTCTGTGTACAGTTTCGTCAGACTGTTTTAGGACAGACATTGTTAACTTGAAAGCGAAAAGATTTTGCCAGAATTCCAGTCCTCCTGTCTTTTCAGGAGAGGTGGGTCACAGTGGAATGAGGAGTGACCGCTCGGGGTTTACAACATAACCAAAGGCATATATCATGTGTATGATAGCTTTCTGTTCAACAGGGTGGGGCAGACCATAACTGGAGAAGTCCTAATTTCAGAATGACGGGGAGAAAATAAAAGGTAACGGAGGGGCAATTCCTTCACATAGAGGGCTATGAATACCTGGAATGAGCTGCCAGAGGAACTGGTGAACGCCGGTACAATCGTGGCATTTAATAAGTACTTGGATATACACATGCAGGGTCATGAGCCAAAAGCAGGAAATAGGGTCTAGCTTGTTGGACCAAGAGTTTCGTATCGGGGCTGTGTCTCTCAATGACTAAATGATGATAAATAAGTGTCCTAAAATGATCGCACATTCAGTCAATGGCATTAAGAGTCAGTGTGCACGCAAATCAAACAGAGCCGTTACCATCTCACTGACTATCCGTGTGGCGGACTTTTCGTTTCAAAGGTGCAAATGGAACTAAGTCAGTTGAACTAAACAGTGCAAACACAACGAATTCTTGAATACAAGTTTTACTAATGCAGGAATTCATAGAACACGAACTGGCCAAATCAAGGGATGGTGCCAATTTTGACCTGGTCATCTTGGGCATTGTTAAGATTCCATATTCGGTCTTATTGTTTTTGACCCTCGTTCAGCTTTACACCACTGCGCAATGCTCTAGCACATGATGTTTGCACCTGCAAATACTTTCGCTCACATAATGAAATAATGAAAATGACCTGGAACTTCGCACATACCGAAGCTGCTGCCGAACGTACCGAGCGGCTCTGTAGTTTTCAGTCTCTGTTTTATGCATCTATTCTTCGCAGTGAGTTCGTCTTCTTCTTTTTCGTCTTTCAATAATCGGAGATAAGGGACGCAAAATAAACAGCCGTACAGTATTTGATGCCAACCAGTGAAAATCACATTGAGGATGAAGGGGAAATACGGTTTTCTGTTCATCGTTCCCTCGCGTAGCAGCAGGTATATATAATGATAGTAGTCGCAAATCACAAGACGTCAAGAGACCCATTCGCAAGGTAAAATACGGAATGCATATTGATCTATAATTGGTATTTTGTGGCGTAATTTAAACGACGAAATAACAACTTACCGGGTAGTCCAAGAACAACCAAAGTAGGATAATATACTTTCTGAATCACTCGAATGACCGCAAGTATCTTCAACTCAAAAGGCACCTCCATGTGCAGGTCAGCCTCTAATTCTTGCTGATCTCGTCGACGACAGTCTTCCTGACTGTGGAATCTCTCTCGTGTGGCAAAAGGGTCTTATTTGTTTAGTGCTGATCACAGTCCCGGAGTAATTTTCCTTAATTAATTCCCTTCAACAAATTGTGTATGTGTTGCATAATATTCTGAAGTCAACCTGACATGGTTGTATAGTGAAACTCACGCCCCACTGGATATATGTTGATGCACAAGGGAGAAGTCAAATTTACTCCAATCGTGTATAAGCCTGCACAAGACTTTATCGACTTTCTTTGAGATTTTCCATCTCAACTGAGCATTCTGATTTATCTGCAACTTAAGACAAAACTTGATTCTTCATATCCATCTACATAAGAACGTTAAGGTCCCATCAATGGTTTTGTCTCTGCTACCGACGTTGCCTCTTTCAGAATGCATTGCATTCTTCGATAAGAGTATTCAATGGGATACAAGCAGGCACTAACGTTTTCCATCACTGAATAACTGAGATTACTTCAGCTCAACATCCCTTCGAGAACCCGACCCAAGCGCATTATTTCTCTCCACGCTTGTTTGGAACCGATTTAAATCCTGGACTATAAAGGTAAACAAACTGTCAATTGAAATCAGTTCAGAGAGATGCAAAAGTGAACTGTGATCATTTTCAGTCTCACAGATACATCAGGCATGTGGGTAAAATATACATTTCTCAACACTTTTTAATGATATACTTTTTGTTCAGTTCTTAAAAACCAGTTCATCACATGATAGTCCTGCATTTCAAATGCCGGGGGCACCATCTTGTATTCCCGTCTGTCTGTCCGCAAATCTTGACTGAAATCTTTTCAGATCTCATCTTTCCACGGGGTTCAGTGCCCTTCTGAGATATGTTCCATATCTAGTCTGTCGGTGTCACATTAATGAAAAGTGGAATGTCAGCAAATGATTAGCATTCCAGATTTGCTTATGGAATACGTTGCAGTATTCCTGTTGCACGTGGCCAAGTGGTTAAGGCATTGGACTAGCTCCCTGAAGTTCGTTAGTTCGAGCCCCAGCCGAGGGAACGTGTTGTGTCCTTGAGCAAGGCACTTAATCACACATTGCTCTGCGACGACACTGGTGCCAAGCTGTATGGGTACTAATGCCCTTCCCTTGGACAACATTGGAGTCATGGAGAGGGGAGACTTGCGGCATAGGCAGCTGCTGGTCTTCCATATAACCTTGGCCAGGCCTGCGCCCTGGAGAGTGAAGACTTTCCAGGCGCAGAACCATGGTCTCGCAAGACTAACGGATGCGTTTATTATTTATCATTCCTGCTGGGTGCGAGGATACCCACCTCGTACTGAAAGGTCAGCTTGTTCAACTCTTCAATCATTTCCAGTTCCACCTTCCGAGGAACTGACACTTCATACCAAAATCTAATCAACCACCCATTTTACCAACAAAGAAACACAATCTGCTACCTTCATTTCAGGTACAGTGATCCCTTCTCGTTCATCAGCGACATCTACCTTGATCACCTCCTCACTGCTAGTCTTCTCTTCCATTCAAATCTAGTCTGCTCCCCACTCCCAACACCTCATGTTTTTTTTCTCTCAGATTTGTAATGGGCAGTTTATCTTGTTTACCTCGTCTGCGTGTTCTGACAACTTTTCCACCACCATCTCGCTCTTCGGTAAAAGGGACTCAAACAATTAATATGAACAAATCAGGCCAAAGGCTCGAATCAGACTGCGGTTTGCAGCCTCGTTTGCAACGCTTTCTCCAAAACATTCAGAAAATCCAAGAAAACAACATTCAGTAACTTCCTCCTCTGTCCTGCCCGCTATTTCCTCAAAAAATTCCAACAATTTCACCTGTCAAAATTCCCGTTCAGGAAACCATGCCGACTGCGGCCCATTGTACCCGAAACCTCATCATTGATAATGGAGTCTATCATCTTGCCAACAACTAAATTCACGCATCAGGGACTGCAAGTATATGTTTCAATGGGAGAGGGATAACGCTGAAAGGAGTTTCACGAAGCCGATTGTTTTTATATAGTGATAGATGCGTCGAGCCTCCTGCCGGAGGAAGGGGCGGATGCGGATACAATGGCAACTTCTAAGTGGTCACATGGGCAACTAAACAGGCTGGACATTGGTGCGAAGTTATAGATGATGTACAGATAAAATTAGATAAATGTGGGACTATTGGTACATTGCTCAACTCCTATAATACTCACACATGTACCGGGGTAAAGTGAAGATCTTGTCTAACATTCATACAGATAAATTCATTGCAACAGTGCACTGAAGTAGTACATGGCGAAAACAATAACAGTGTGCAGAATACAGTGTTGTGTTATAGAGGGAGTACAGTGCAACTGGATAATATGGTGCAATGTCATAATGAGGTAGATGGTGATATAATACTACATCTTATCCTTATCACAAACAGAACGCAGGCCTTATATCAGCGGGATGTCACAGTGGGTCGAATGGCCCGCTCTATCGCATTTTCTCTGAACGCCCGCACCTGCATAAATGAGAGACACGCCATATTTAGTATAAATCAGCTGAATCTTTGTTCTGCTTCCTCAATCTCGATAATCTTCATGCACAAGCGACATTTTCTGAAATATCAGTTCCGTAGTAAATGATCAAATCATTGTTGATCTGCCTGCTTCTACGTTAGCCATGTATTTGCGATTACATCACATGACAACCTCACTGTTTCCCTGTAGAACCCACAATATTGCTCAGTTTCCTATACAACTCATCGGTTAGCGTTAGAGATTCTCGATCATTTACTTAATAGACTAATAATTGTAAGCACCTTAGAACCAAATACAGACGCCTGCTGCGATCCCCTTCAATCCCCTGCTATCCAAAAAAGACCGCATTATTTCTCCTCTCCGTTTCTTTAATGTCAAACTGTTCTTACAGCAGATCATCATGTAACCGCCCTCCTGATCTCCTTTCGTTCCACTTTGCACAGCCTCCCTTGTGGAACTGCTTTAAGATGTAATTACACAACAGCGCATCTCCAGTGCGACCATAATCCCGACGAAGCACAATGTAGAAACGACACAGCTTGGAAACCATCACATCTTTCTCGCGGATATTCATGCAGAGAATTATTGCAAATTTCTTTTTGTTTCCCTCCTATCACACTCTTTCCTCTTCAGCTTTAGTTTATAGTCGTGAAGTTCGGCACTTAAGATCGTGCGAGCAGTGTATTGTGGTGGGTGAGATCGAGATTTATAAGCGATCAGAGCCTTCGGGAACTTCGGTGATTTTGATATCGTCAAGTAATGAGGCACTTCCGAAGGGCCACTAATAAATAGTTGAGCTTAAGCAGAAGGGTTATTCGGGAAGCCACAAATAAAATCCTAAAGGGATTGGACAGGCTAGATGCAGGAAGATTGTTCCCGATGTAGGGGAAGTCCAGAACGAGGGGTCACAGTTTGAGGATAAAGGCGAAGCCTTTTAGGACTAAGATTAGGAAAAACTTCTTCACACAGAGAGTAGTGAATCTGTGGAATTCTCTGCCACAGGAAACAGTTGAGGCCAGTTCATTGGCTATATTTAAGAGGGAGTTAGATATGACCCTTATGGCTAGGGGGATCAGAGGGTATGGAGGGAAGGCTGGTGCCGGGTTCTGAGTTGGATGATCAGCCATGATCGTAATAAGTGGCGGTGCAGGCTCGAAGGGCCGAATGGCCTGCTCCTGAACCTATTTTCTATGTTTTCTATGTGTCCACTTCACCGCACCGTGTTCCCATTCCAACCTTACTCCTTCCGATCGCTCCACTCTCCACTCCCTCCGCACTAATCCTAACTTTGCTATTAAACCTGCCGATAAGTGGGGTATTGTTGTAGTCCGGCGTACTGACCTCTACCTTGCCGAGGCACAGCGACAACTCGCAGATACCTCCTCTTATTTACCCCTCGATCGTGACCCCACTAAGTAGAAACAGGCCATTGCCTCCCACACCATCACTGACTTTATACGCTCAGGGGATCTCCCATCCACTGCTACCAACCTTATAGTTCCCACACCTCGCACTTCCCGTTTCTACCTCCTACCCAAGATCCACAAACCTGCCTGTCCTGGCAGACCTATTGCCTCGGCTTGCTCCTGCCCCACCGAACTCGTTTCTGCATACCTCGACACTGTTTTATCCCCCCTTGTTCAATCCCTTCCGACCTATGTTCCTGACCTCTCACGCTCTTAAACTTTTAGATGATTTTAAGTTCCCTGGCCCCCACCGCTTTATTTTCACCACGGATGTCCAGTTCCTATATACTTCCATCCCCCATCAGGAAGGTCTCAAAGCCCTCCGCTTCTTTTTCAATTCCAGACCTAATCAGTTCCCCTCTACCACCACTCTGCTCCGTCTACGGAATTAGTCCTTACTCTTAATAATTTCTCCTTTGGCTCCTCCCACTTCCTCCAAACTAAAGGTGTAGCTATGGGCACCCGTACGGGTCCTAGTTATCCCTACCCTCAAGTTTACCTCGTCCATTTCCGACACCTCCCTCCCCTTTCTAGATCTTTCTGTCTCTATCTCTGGAGACAGCTTATCTACTGATGTCTGCTATAAACCTACTGTCTCTCACACCTATATGGACTATTCCTCTTCTCACTCTGTCTCTTGCAAAAATGCCATCTCCTTCTCGCAATTCCTCCATCTCCGCCGCATCTGCTCTGAGGATGAGGCTTTTCATTCCAGGATGAGGGAGGTATCCTCCTTTTTTAAACGATGGGGCTTCCCTTTCTCCACCATCAGTTCTGCTCTCAAACGCATTTCCCCCATTTCACACACCTCTGTTCTCACTCCATCCTCCCACCACCCCACTAGGTATAGAGTTCCCCTGGTCCTCACCTACCACTCCACCAGCCTGCGGGTCCAACATATTATTCTCCGTAACTTCCGTCACCTCCAACAGGATCCCACCACTAAACACATCTTTCCCTCCCCTCCACTCTCTGCTTTCCGCACGGATCGCTCCCTACGCGACTCCCTTGTCTATTCGTCCCCCCCCCCCCCCATCCCTCCCCACTGATCTCCCTCCTGGCACTTACCTTTGTAAGCAGAACAAGTGCTACACATGCCCTTACACTTCCTCCCTTACCATCATTCAGGACCCCAGACAGTCCTTACAGGTGAGGCGACACTTCACCTGTGAGTCAGCTGGGGTGATATACTGCGTCCAGTGCTCCCGATGTGGCTTTCTATATATTGGCGAGACCCGACGCAGACTGAGAGATCGTTTTGCTGAATACCTACGCTCTGCCTGCCAGAAAAGCAGGATCTCTCAATGGCCACACATTTTAATTCCACATCCCATTCCCATTCTGACATGTCTATCCACTGCCTCCTCTACTGTAAAGATGAAGCCACACTCAGGTTGGAGGGACAATACCTTAGATTCCGTCTGGGTAGCCTCCAAACTGATGGCATGAAGATTGACTTGTCTAAGTTCCGCTAATGCCCCTCCTGCCCCTCTACCCCATCCGTTATTTATTTATATACACACATTCTTTCTCTCTCTCTCTTTCCTTTTTCTCCCTCTGTCCCTCTGACTATACACTTTGCTCATCTCTGAGGATTTCCCCCCTCCCCCTTTTCCTTCTCCCTGGGCCTCCTGTCCCATGATCCTCTCATATCCCTTTTACCAATCACCTGTCCAGCTCTTGGCTCCATCCCTCCCCCTCCTGTCTTCTCCTATCATTTTGGATCTCCCCCTCCCCCTCCCACTTTCAAATCCCTTACTCACTCTTCCTTCAGATAGTCCTGACGAAGGGACTCGGCCCGAAACGTCCACTGTACCTCTTCCTAGACATGCTGCCTGGCCTGCTGCGTTCACCAGCAACTTGATGTGTGTTGCTATAAATTTAGGTAATATATTCATTTTGATAGAGTTAATTCGACCAATTAACGATTACGAAAGAGGCAACCAATTTAATAGTACTCTTTTTACATGATTCAATATAGTAAGACAATTTTCTTTAAATACACACTTATAATTTTTAGAGATTGTTACACCTAAGTAAGTAAATTGGTTTCTTACAACTTTAAAAGGAAGGTTAGAATTTGTTAGTATCAAATTGTTCAAAGGGGAAAGTTCACTTTTATGTAGGTTTAATTTATAACCTGAAAACTGCCTAAAACAGGTGAGTAAAGAAAGCACGTGGGGTAATGAAATCTCAACATTAGAAATAAATAGCAGCAAATCATCAGCATTCAACGAGACTTTATGAATAGTGTCTCTCCTTAAGATACCAGTGATATCATTAGATTCTCGAAAAGCAAATGCTGAAGGTTCTATGGCGAGATCAAAAAGCAAAGGTCTCAATGGACAACTTTGCCAAGTGCCACCTTGAAGATTAAAAGGTTTGGAGTTACGAAAATTAGTGATAACCGTAGCAGAAAGGAGTAAATAAAGTAATTAAATCCATTGAATGAAAACTGGTTAAAATTAAACTTTTCTAAAGTTTTAGATAAATAATTCCATTCAAATCTGTCGAAAACTTTCTCAGCATCGAGGGATACCATGCATTCCGATACCATGTTAGAAGCAGAATAAATAACATTTAATAACTGGCAAATAATAAAGTGAGAATATTGATTTTTGATAAATACGGTCTGGTTATCAGAAATGACAGATGCTAAAATATTTTCAATCTTATGGGCAAAAACTTTAGATAAGATCTTAGCATCAACATTAAGTAAAGACATTGGTCTATAAGAAGAGCATTCAATTGGACCCTTATTCCTTTTAAGAATAAGCGAAATAGAAGCCTCATAAAAAGATTAAGGGAGTCTGGCTGATTTAAATGAAACCGAAAAAAAGTGAACATTGGTGAGGTATTAGCAATCAGGTAAAGGGCTTGTAAGATTCACCAGAAAATCCATCTGGACCCGGAGCTACACTTAAACGTAATGGGCGGTCAACCTCAACAATTTCCTCAAAAGAAATTGGTTGTTCCAACAATTTTCTGTTGTCGGCAGAAATAGTAGGAATATTTAGTTGATATACAAATGGTTCATTACAATGTCATCTTTAGAAGATTCAGAACTACAACGGTTGGAGTAAAATTCTGTGAAAGTATCATTTATTTCTAAATAATCAGTTGTTCCATCACCATTAGCTTTGCATATTTCTTTAATTTGTTGTTTAGCTCTAAAGGTTTTAATTTGATCAGCCAATAATTTACGTGTTTTATCTCCATGAATATAAAATTGACTTTTATCTTTTAGAAGTTGGGTTTCAATTGGATAAGTTAAAAGAAGATCATATTTAGTTTTAATTTCAACACGTCTTTTATATAAAGCAGGGTCTAGAGCCAAGGCATACACTTGGTCTAACTGTTTCAGCTGATTAGTTAAATCACTTCTCTCTTTATTAACTGTCCTCTTAATACTTGCAGTATAAGAAATAATTTGTTCCCTAATATATGCCTTAAAAGCATCCCATCTGATAGGACTATCAGTCTACTCTAACGTATTTTCTTCAAAAAAAAAGGATAATTTGTCTCTCCATAAACTTTAAAAAAATATTTATCGGATAACAAAGTTAGAATACATCGTCAAAATCAATTTGTTTGAAGAAGTGATCATGTCATAAACAGTGTTATAAGGTGTCCCAGAGACGGATGGGAGATGGGCGTCGTATGGGACGTCCCAGTGATGCCTAGTAGCGGAGGCACGGAAACTCCATTTGGTAAATATCTTGAAAACCCAGATGTGAACATCCTATAACTAATTCTAATAGAACAAAGTAGGTTGAGATATTCAATATTATTACTAATATTTGCAACTATTTCTTATTCAAACATTGTGTATTTAAGGTATTTGATACAGAGTGCAATGAATAATTTGATGTCAGCACCAATCGAAATATGTGATAGTATCAGATATAATTATCACGTTTAGGGAATTGGGCAGAGAGTGAATAAGCAAATTGTGGATGATTGGTTTCCAATGCGGAGAAATTGGACCAACCTCGATGGGCTGAAAGAGAGCACGGAACTTTTGCGCTACTGGTACAATTGTTTACTCTGCAAGTACACTGATCCATCATTCTAACAACACACATAAAAGTTGCTAGTGAACGCAGCAGGCCAGGCAGCATCTCTAGGAAGACGTGCAGTCGACGTTTCAGGCCGAGACCGTTCCAGCATCTGCAGAATTCCTGTTGTTTCCATCATTCTAATTTTGTTTTAAAACGAATGAATTTTAAATTTGTAAAGTAAACTTGTTGGAGTCCACAACGAAAAGAAATAGTTTTAAAGCGATTGCAAAGTAGATAGTAACAAGATCGGTTGACGATGGCGAAATTTTTGGAAAAAATTTGGACATTGTCACATACCCGTGGAACCCGCAGTGACTTTTAATACAAACACGGAGTATCTGGTCTCAGCGCTTGTTTCCAAAAGCGCAATAGGCACATTGATGTCTGTATGTATTTAAGACTGGAGCGGCATTAACAGCAATTTTTCAAACTGTGTTTTACATCTCTATTTAGAGATCAGTAATATAACAATCTTAGAGGAAAGACCATAAATACCGAACAGTTGGGAACACTACTAACCCGCCTTGGTGGAGGCAAAGGGAATGTTCCTCTGTTATCTCTGTACCCTCGCTGTCAAATCAACTTTTAAGCCATGTCCTTTAATATATTTTTCGATACTGTGATATATGATTTTTAAAAGTTTGTCATATGTGTACGGGTGTAGCATCTATTGCATTAACGTTCACAGCTCTATCTGGTATGTTTCTGATCGTTTCAATGAGTTTTGGAAATCTCCAGCCGACTGCCTCTCCGTTTGAGCTACCTGCTTTACTCCTTTAATCAATATTATTGCGGCTCTGGGTCTTCTCTGTTTTTAAAGCCTTTGGCAATGTACCTAATCAATGTAGTTTAAAACATAATCTCCACGCTGTAGGAAGAAACAGTTTATTTGATTTTTATTGCCAGATCGACGGAGGGTCTGCAATGAATGTGATATTGTGGGACTCCCTCAGCTAATGGGGGAATAGAGGAAGCGCGCTGTTGAATTCAGAAACTGGGGGTCCTAAACATTTGATGAAGGAGAAGGGGCACGATAAACGGGGACAGCGCAGACTAAGTGAACGGTTAATAAGGGGAGATTATCAAAAAAGGATTGTTGATGACTGGAACCCAGGAATTTGTAAATAGTGCAGTGGCGCTACGAAATTAGGAATTATGGGAAGGCACAATATATAAGGAAATAGTTGAAATGAAAAACGGTTAATTACGTGGGGATTTCGCATAGAGGCCCGGAAAATAGGGAAACATGTGTGTACCCCGCCTCTCTCTCTCTCTCTCTCTCTCTCTCTCTCTCTCTCTCTCTCTCTCTCTCTCTTTCTCCCTTCTCCTCTCTCTCCCTCGCATCTCTCTCTGTTCCGTGTCTATCACTGTATCTATCTATGCTGTCACCGGGTCTCTCTCTATCTCTGTCCCTGCCGCTAACACTCTACTTGTCCCATTCCCTGTCCCTGTAAATACAAACTGGCTTTATCCAAAGATATTAGGGAGGGTACAACTGGAGGTCATGGAATAAAGGTGAAAAGTGAAATACGTAGAGGAATTCTGATGGGGAACTTCATTATTTGGAACGTGTGGGACTGTGGAATGGGTTGCCAGCGAAATTGACCGATTCTGTTGCAACATGTAAGTTATAATTCGATAAATAGAGGCATGCCAGGCGTAGGGAGCGTTATGGTGCGGGTGCGGGTCGATGGCACAACGTATAGTATCTCGCAAGGACTATGTGAGCTGAAGGACCTGTTTCTGTCTTGTAGTGCTGTACGATTCCATGACTCCAATGAATATTCACTGAATCTCGTGACGTGACAATAATAAACCAACAAATGATTTATCTCGAATTCTGAATTGTATTTAATGCACGTTTTGAAATTTACAACGCCAACGAATGAGCAGCGGGAACGAACAAAACTTCGCATATTTCTTCCGCAGAAAATAACGAATGGTGTGATTGAAATCCGCTGGAAGTTGTGCGGATTGGTGATGCCGGTTTTTGAGCCGCTGCTTCGGGGTTTCAGAGATCGATGTTCAGCCTTGAGCTGGACAGTTCTGTCGCGCTCAGTACTCTCTGTGTTGTCCTTGCCTGTCCTTCGTGTGACTGTCTGGGTTTTCCTCAGCAGCGTCACTTGCTTTCTACATCCGAAACGGCCTGGATGTTACTCTTCTACTGTATCTTACATGCGGTTGTATGGCAGACCGTGGGGAATTGACAGAATGTGGGGAGAACTGGGTTTCTGTAGGATGAGTCTGATTGGATTATTCATCATCTTTATTTTTGCATTTGGATGTAATTTTTGGATCTTAAACTCTACTGGTGTCATGTAACAAATTTTATGCCATATTACTCAGTGATTGTAAAGCTGATGCTAATCTGAGTTCTGATACTGTAAACGCGCTAACAGTTATCGGTGTTTTATTAATATTAACAGTCGAGTGAAGGGATGAGTAAACACGGTCCTCAACTGCTCCCTGAACCTGGTTTGAGTCACAGCGTAAATGCAGGTGTTTGTGCAACAACTGAGAAGTTGGAGCATGAATCCTATTTCCGATACAAAGACAGGAAGGTATAAGGAATAGTATCCCACATTAAACATTCGACTCCATATTGAATACAAAGTCAATACCGCCCATAACACAATGAAGTTACCGGAGATAAATAATAACAACACTATGGATTTCCTCCTGCTCTCGATTTCGGGATCTCTGGGGTTCTTTTTGCTTTTCTGACCCCGGAGTCTCCTGCGGGCTCTGCTGGCCACGAAAATGTGTCTGACTGTATAATCACAACAAATGGGATACAGGGGTTGAGAATATAATGAAGGAACACAATAATTGTCCAGGTTACTGAAAGCATAGCACGGACACCCATGTAACAAAACCAAGGAGTATTTCGCAATTGGTACCAAGGTGCATACATGAAATACCAGAACACATTCTTCAGACCGCTCAGTACAATCACCGTTCCCAGAACAGTAGTCGCGGTTTTCTCTCTGCAATACCTGGCTTTTAGCTTTTGGCCGCAAATGGCAATAAATCGGTCAAAGGTGAACGTGACCGTGAACCATACGGAGCAGTCCGTGACTGCGTGAAGCACGACAGCATGAATATTGCACATGGGGATGTTTACTACAAAATACATTTGAAGAACAATAGGAATCTGCCTCAGTATTACATCAAAGATAACGACCAGCAGATCGGCCGCCGCCATTGCCAGCAGGTAACGGGTAACGCAACTAGAGAGACCGCATTTTCCGCGAGACAGGAGAACAACCGTCAGCAGGTTAACTGTGAGGATAACAAAAGCGAATACATTACCATGTTAGTTCAACAACTTGCTCCCGAGACCACACTTGCAGTTTTGTGTACAGTTTCGTAGCACTGTTTTCGGACAGACGGTGTTAACTTGAAAGCGAAAAGATTTTGCCTGGATTCCAGTCGTCCTTTCTTTACAGGAGAGGTGGGTCACAGTGGAATGAGGGGTGACCGCTCTGTGTTTATAACATAATCAAAGGCATATATCATGTGTATGATAGCTTTCTGTTCAACAGGGTGAGGCAGACCATAACTGGAGAAGTCCTAAATTCAGAATGACGGGTAAAAAATAAAAGGTAACGGAGGGGCAACTCCTTCACATAGAGGGCTATGAATACCTGGAAAGAGCTGCCAGAGGAACTGCTGTACGCCGGTACAATCGTGTCATTTAATAAGTACTTGGATAAACACATGCAGGGTCATGAGCCAAAAGCAGGAAATAGGGTCTAGCTTGTTCGACCAAGAGTTTCGTATCAAGGCTGTGTCTCTCAATGACTAAATGATATTAAATAAGTGTCCTAAAATGCTCGCACATTCAGTCAATTGCATTAAGAGTAAGTGTGCACGCAAATCAGACAGAGCCCTTGCCATCTCACTGACTATCCGTGTGGCGGACTTTTCGTTTCAAAGGTGCAAATGGAAATAAGTCAGTTGAACTAAACAGTGCAAACACAACGAATACTTGAATATAAATTTTACTAATACAGGAATTCATAGAACACGAACTGGCCAAATCAAGGGATGGTGCCAATTTTGACCTGATCATCTTGGGCATTGTTAAGATTCCATATTCGGTCTTATTGTTTTTGACCCTCGTTCAGCTTTACACCACTGCGCAATGCTCTAGCACATGATGTTTGCACCTGCAAATACTTTCGCTCACATAATGAAATAATGAAAATGACCTGGAACTTCGCACATACCGAAGCTGCTGCCGAACGTACCGAGCGGCTCTGTAGTTTTCAGTCTCTGTTTTACATATCTATTCTTCGCAGTGAGTTCGTCTTCTTCTTTTTCGTCTTTCAATAATCGGACATAAGGGACGCAAAGTAAAGAACCGTACAGTATTTGATGCCAACCAGCGAAAATCACATTGAGGATGAAGGGGAAATATGGTTTTCTGTTCATCGTTCCCTCGCGTAGCAGCAGGTATATATAATGATAGTAATCGCAAATCACAAGACGTCAAGAGACCCATTCGCAAGCTAAAATACGGCATGCATATTGATCTATAATTGGTATTTTGTGGCGTAATTTAAACGACGAAATGACGACTTACCGGGAACTCCAGTAACAGCCAAAGTAGGATAATATACTTTCTGAATCACCCGAATGACCGCAAGTATCTTCTTCTCAAAAGCCACCTCCATGGGCAGGGCACCTCTAATTCTTGCTGATCTCGTCGACGACAGTCTTCCTGACTGTGGAATCTCTCTCGTGTGGCAAAATGGTCATATTTGTCTGGTGCTGATCACAGTCCCGGAGGAATTTTCCTTAATTAATTCCCTTCAACAAATTGTGTATGTGTTGCATAATATTCTGAAGTCAACCTGACATGGTTGTATAGTGAACCTCACGCCCCGCTGGATACATGTTGATGCACAAGGGAGAAGTCAAATTTACTCCAATCGTGTATAAGCCTGCACAAGACTTCATCGAGTTTCTTTGAGATTTTCGATCTCAACTGAGCATTCTGATTTATCTGCAACTTAAGACAAAACTTGATACTTCATATCCATCTACATAAGAACGTTAAGGTCCCATCAATCGTTTCGTCTCTGCTACCGACGTTGCCTGTTTCAGAATGCATTGCATTATTCGATAAGAGTATTCAATGGGATACAAGCAGGCACTAACGTTTTCCATCACTGAATAACTGAGATTACTTCAGCTCAACATCCCTTCGGGAACCCGACCCAAGCGCATTATTTCTCTCCACGCTTGTTCGGAACAAATTTAAATCCTGGATTATAAAGATAAACAAACTGTCAATTGAAATCAGTTCAGAGTGATGCAAAAGTGAATTGTGATCACTTTCAGTCTCGCAGATACATCAGGCATGTGGATAAAATATACATTTCTCAACACTTTTTAATGATATACTTTTTGTTCAGTTCTTAAAAACCAGTTCATCACATGATAGTCCTGCATTTCAAATGCCGGGGGCACCAGCTTGTATTCCCAACTGTTTGTCCGCAGAACTTGACTGAAATCTTTTCAGATCTCATCTTTCCACGGGGTTCAGTGCCCTTCTGAGTTATGTTCCATATCTAGTCTGTCGGTGTCACATTAATGAAAAGTGGAAGGTGAGCAAATGATTAGCATTCCAGATTTGCTTATGGAATACGTTACGGTATTCCTGTTGCACGTGGCCAAGTAGTTAAGGCATTGGACTAGCTCCCTGAAGTTCGTGAGTTCGAGCCCCAGCCGAGGGAACGTGTTGTGTCCTTGAGCAAGGCACTTAATCACACATTGCTCTGTGACGACACTGGTGCCAAGCTGTATGGGTACTAATGCCCTTCCCTTGGACAACATTGGTGTCATGGAGAGGGGAGACTTGCAGCATGGGCAACTGCTGGTCTTCCATATAACCTTGCCCAGGCCTGCGCCCTGGAGAGTGAAGACTTTCCAGGCGCAGAGCCATGGTCTCGCAAGACTAACGGATGCGTTTATTATTTATCATTCCTGCTGGGTGCGAGGATACCCACCTCGTACTGAAAGGTCAGCTTGTTCAACTTTTCAATCACTTCCAGTTCCATCTTCCGAGGAACTGCCACTTCATACCAAAATCTAATCAACCACCCATTTTACCAACAAAGAAACACAATCTGCTACCTTAATTTCAGGTACAGTGATCCCTTCTCGTTCATTAGCGACATCTACCTTGATCACCTCCTCACTCCTAGTCTTCTCTTCCATTCAAATCTAGTCTGCTCCCCATTCCCAACACCTCATGTTTTTTTTCTCAGATTTGTAATGGGCAGTTTATCTTGTTTACCTTGTCTGCGTGTTCTGACAACTTTTCCACCACCATCTCGCTATTCGGTAAAAGACTCAAACAATTAATATGAACAAATCAGGCCAAAGGCTCGAATCAGACTGCGGTTTGCAGCCTCGTTTGCAACGCTTTCTCCAAAACATTCAGAAAATCCAAGAAAACAACATTCAGTAACTTCCTCCTCTGTCCTGCCCGCTATTTCCTCAAAGAATTCCAACAAATTCACCTGTCAAAATTCCCGTTCAGGAAACCATGCTGACTCCGGCCCATTGTACCCGAAACCTCATCATTGATAATGGAGTCTATCATCTTGCCAACAACTAAATCCACGCATCAGGGACTGCAAGTATATGTTTCAATGTGAGAGGGATAACGCTGAAAGGAGTTTCACGAAGCCGATTGTTTTTATGTAGTGAGAGATGCGTCGAGCCTCCTGCCGGAGGAAGGGGCGGAAGCGGATACAATGGCAACTTCTAAGTGGTCACATGGGCAACTAAACAGGCTGGACATTGGTGCGAAGTTATAGATGATGTACAGATAAAACTAGTTAAATGTGGGACTATTGGTACATTGCTCAACTCCTATATTACTCACACATGTACCGGGGTAAAGTGACGATCTTGTCTACCATTCATACAGATAAATTCATTGCAACAGTGCTCTGAAGTAGTACATGGCGAAAACAATAACAGTGTGCAGAATACAGTGTTGTGTTATAGAGAGAGTACAGTGCAACTAGATAATACGGTGCAATGTCATAATGAGGTAGATGGTGATATAATACTACATCTTATCCTTATCACAAACAGAGCGCGGGCCTTATATCAGCGAGATGTCACAGTGGCCCGATGGCCCGTTCTATCGCATTTTCTCTGAACGCCCGCACCTGCATAAATGAGAGATACGCCATATTTAGTATAAATCTGCTGAATCTTTGTTCTGCTTCCTCAATCTCTATAATCTTAATGGACAGGCGACATTTTCTGAAATATCAGTTCCGTAGTAAATGAACAAATCGTTGTTGATCTGCCTGCTTCTACGTTAGCCATGTAGTTGCGATTACATCACATGACAATCTCACTGCTTCCCTGTAGAACCCACAATATTGCTCAGTTTCCTATACAACTCATCGGTTAGCGTTAGGGATTCTCGATCATTTACTTAATAGACTAATAATTGCAAGCACCGGAGAGCCAAGTACAGACGTCTGCTGCGATCCCCTTCAATCCCCTTCTATCCAAAAAATACCGCATTATTTCTCCTCTCCGTTTCTTTAATGTCAAACTTTTCTTACACCAGATCATCATGTAACCGCCACTCCTGATCTTCTTTCGTTCCACTTTGCACAGCCTCCCTTGTGGAACTCCTTAAGATGTAATTACACAACAGCGCATTTCCAATGAGACCATAATCCAGACGAAGCACAACGTAGAAACAACACAGCTTGGAAACAATCACATCTTTCTCGTGGATATTCATGCAGAAAATTTTTGCAAATTTCTATTTGTTTCCCTCCTATCACACTCTTTCCTCTTCAGCTTTATTTTATAGTCGTGAAGTTCGGCACTTAAGATCGTGCGAGCAGTGTATTGTGGTCTGTGAGATCGAGATTTATAAGCGATCAGAGCCATCGGGAACTTCGGTGATTTTGATATCGTCAAGTAATGAGGCACTTCCGAAGGGCCACTAATAAATAGTTGAGCTTAAGCAGAAGGGCTATTCGGGAAGCCACGTTGTGCGGACAGGGTTAGAGTGAGGGAGCGTGAAGCATGGGCTCAATAGGCTTCGGCAAGAAGAAGTGGTGGGAAGTGAAAATTTTCGTTAGATTAATTCTATCCTATCACATGCTTAGAAAATTATGATTGACAGTCAGTAAATTGGAATGGTCCTCTTCTGGGTTTATGCGAAGACAGGGAGACGTCCATTATCCCTGGCGACTGCACCTGCAAGAGAGCATGATGATCGTCAGAAGAGAGAACACGATAAACAGCCAGTACGTGGCACACTTTTGACCGTCCCTATCAATAACAGATACACCACTTTGGATACACTTAATGGGGAGGGTGAAATAGAAGCCAGAGCTTACAGGTCTCTGGCTCCTGATCTGCCACTGTCATTCAGTAAGCAGCGGGCAGAGGAAACCTGCAGTAGTGGTTGGGGATTGTTTGGGTAGGAAATTGGACAACATGTTTTGTATACAAGACACGTATTCCGGATGATATGTTACCTCCCAGATGCAAGGATCAGTGGCACCTCAAAGCGCGTACATCACTTTTTGATGGATGAGGAAGAGCAGTCAGAAATCATGGTCCAAGTCGCTACCAATAACCTAGGAAGGATGGGTGACAAGATCCTGCAAAGTGAGGTCGCAGATTTACGTGCTCAATTCATGGACAGTTCGTGCACTGTTCGGACGATTTCAATAAGTGTCACGTCTAGTGAACCATGGTGAGAATAATATTCTGATTTGTGGTTATTTCCATGCAAGTTAAATTACAGGCAAGGCGGATGAGCTTAGAGTTTGGACCATTATAGGCCTTCTAATAGTCCACGGGATTTAGATCAGCAAAATTGTAGCGCGGTACCTGAAAAAGTAATGTTGTCATGGTACGTAATTTTTACTTTCCACACACTGACTAGACCTCACACATATATAAAGGACATTATGAAATAGCATTTGTCAACTGTTTTCAAAACGTTTCCTGAATCCATTTGATAGACTGCCATGCTGGATCTCTTCTTTGGCAATGAGACAGAGCTGGTGACAGAAGTGTTTGTGGGGGAACGCTTTCGACCTAGTGATAATAATTAGATAATTTCAAGGTAATAATGAAGGACGACAGCGGTGCTCGGGGTGAAATTCTAAATGAAAGAAAAGGCAATTTACGACATATAAGAAATTGTCTTGCAAGTGTTGTCTGGAATAGGTTGATTTCTGGCAAAGTGATGCTTGGTAAGTGGGAGTCCTTCAAAACCAAAATATTAAGAATGCAAAGAACATTCTTTCTCTCACTCTCCTTTTTCTCCCTCTGTCTCTCTGAATATACCTCTTGCCCATCCAATGGGTCCCCCCCCCCTGTCTTTCTTCCCGGACCTCCTGTCCCATGATCCTCTCGTATCCTCTTTTGCCTATCACCTGTCCAGCTCTTGGCTCTATCCCTCCCCCTCCTGTCTTCTCCTATCATTTTGTATCTCCCCCTCCCCCTCCAACTTTCAAATCCCTTACTCACTCTTCCTTCAGTTAGTCCTGACGAAGGGTCTCGGCCTGAAACGTCGACTGCACCTCTTCCTACAGATGCTGCCTGGCCTGCTGCATTTACCAGCAACTTTGATGTGTTGCGTATATTAAGAATGCAGTTTGTTTTTTTAATTAATGTTGGAACAAAAGGCAATGCTGATACTTTTAGGGAGCCTGCATTTTCGAGGAATATCGAGGAATATTGGTTTTCGAGGAATATTTAGGAAGAGGAAGTAGGCCCTGACAGAAGTATTTCAACGTCATTAGCCATTGCTGAGGTGCTGCAGGACTGGAGGAAAGCTGATGGTTTTCCGTTGCCCAAGAAAAGTTCTAAGAATGCGCCAGGCAATTTTTGGTCGTTGAACCTGACGTCATTCGTTCGTTCGTTCGTTATGTGCCGTGAGTATGAAATAAGCAATCATGGTCTTCTCATGACCGTGATGGGACTTGATAATTTTATCTGCAGAACTGTGTTGCCATTGCCTTCCACTGAGGCGTGTTTTAACAAGACCGGTGACCCTAGACATTCTCAATGTGCTTCAGAGATTGTCTGCCTGGCATCAGTGGGCGCAGCACTAGGACTTGTGATATGCACCCCCTGCTCATTCGACCATCCACCACCTGCTGCCATGGTTTCACATGCCCTGATCCCGGAGCTAAGTACCTATCCCAAGGGTGACCTCGAGGCAAGAGACGGTATACAGCGCCTTAGACCTCCTTTGGAAGAGAGGTGTCTCTACCTATCACACCCATTGACGTCATTAGTGGGTAAATTATTCGGTAGTATTTCTAGGGATAGGGTATAATATTACACAGTTAGACAGAGCCCTATGAGGGACAGTCAACATGGATTTGTTGAAGTTGGTTGTGTCTACTCAATCTTAAAGAGGATTCAGAGGAGGTTACAATTTGTGACAAGAATACACATAGATTAAGATGTAGCTGTCCTGTGCTGGCACCGGTGGGATCAACAGTTGGTCTGCCACCTGTTTTCAGGAGAGAGAGAGATAAGGAAAACAATGGAGCATGCTCTTGGAGATGTGTAATGAAGGGACGGGAGAGAGAATAACAGAAGGAGAGAGCTGTCAAGAGCGGCTCCCCCTTTGAACCCTGAACTGTTTGAAGTGATGGACAGGCGATACCCCAGCAGAGGGATAAAAAGGGACAGGTTCGCTAGGACGACACACACGACACGCGAGCTAACAAGACCCTGGAAGCGGTGCGTTTCTCACAAGTCGGTGGGAAGTACCGGGCCATAAACGCACAGGGTGGAAAGGCACGATCGGCGGGAACCTGGTGTGTGTCCGCCCTTGCCTGGGTGCCAGGTTCAGCGCAGGGAAACGATCGCATCTGGAAACACAGGGGTCACGGTTGGTGACCTCAGATGACATCACAAAGGACTCGCCCGAAAGCTGACTGCGAAGGTCTGTCTGGAAACCTTGAATATTCATTCGTTTTGCTCTCTCTCTCCTTCCCCCCACTGTCCATCGCCACAGCAGCGATTACTGCGAACTGAACTGAACTAAATTGAACTGAAGTTTGCGTCACTTTGAAACTGGTCATTTACCCCTAGACAACGATAGAGCTTGATAGATCCTGTTATCTGAATTCTGTGTACATGTATGTTTATCATTGCTGAACTGTTGCATTTATTATCCTTTCGATTATAGTACTGTGTTGCTTGTTTCTTTAATAAAACTTTCTTAGTTCTAGTAATCCAGACTCCAACTGAGTGATCCATTTCTGCTGGTTTGGCAACCCAGTTACGGGGTATGTAACATAAGTGGGGTTCTCGACCGGGATTTTGAACGCTAAATTTGGGACGGAGTAAATTGATTGGGTCAAAATTCCCGAAAAAAAGAAAAGACAAACAGCAGAAATGGAGGCTGAGGCAATTATAAAGGCGCCGACCTTGGAGGCATTAGAGGATGCCAGGAAATCGGAATTGGTAGCTGTGGCCAAACGGTTGAATCTTGCTAAGGGGAAGTCGACAATGAGGAGAGAGGAAATACACAGAGCTATCGTAGAGCACTATGTATCTAAAGGTGTGTTTCCCCAAGGCGAGCTGGGGGTGGTGTCTGTTGAAAAACCTGCCGGAGACGCGGTACACGTACAGCTTGAAAAACTGAGACTCGAACACGAGTTCCGGGTACGGCAGTTAGAACACGAAGAGAAGCAGTTAGAAAGGCGGGAGAAAGAGAGAGATTTAGAAAGGCAGGAGAAAGAGAGAGAGTTAGAAAGGCGGGAGAAAGAGAGAGAGTTAGAAAGGCGGGAGAAAGAGAGAGAGATAGAAAGGCAGGAGAGAGAGAAAGAGAGACAGCTGGAGCGAGAGGAGAAACAGAGGGAAAGGGAATTCGAGCTGGAGAAGTTAAGGTTAAGGGCAGAGCAGGGGCCTGTGCCGAACCAAGGTGGAGGGTTCCGGGCGACCCAGGAGGTTAGGCTGGTTCCCCCATTTGACGATACCGACGTGGATCGGTACTTTCTCCATTTCGAAAAAGTGGCTACAAGTCAGGACTGGCCGAGGGATAAGTGGGTTGTTTTGCTTCAGAGTGTACTGAAAGGGAAAGCTCAACAAGCTTACTCAGCTTATTCCGCGGAAGATGCCCAGAGGTATGAGGTGGTGAAAGAGGCCATCCTCAGGATTTATAAGTTGGTCCCGGAGGCATACCGGCAGAGGTTCCGGAATGCGAGGAAGCAGTGGGACCGCACGTATTTAGAGTTTGCCCGTGAGATGCAGACATATTGTGAGCGTTGGTGCGCCTCAAAGGGGGTAGAGGGGAATTATGACAGACTGCGACAGCTGATCCTGATTGAGCAGTTTAAAGGCTGTGTCCCTTAGGGTATGAGACCCAACCTAGATGAGAAAGAGGCAGCCACGTTAGCCGCAACTGCTAAGTTAGCGGATGAGTATGCGTTGATGCATAAACTGAAGTTTGCCCCGAGTAAAGGCTATCAGAAGGATAGTCAGGACGGCGGGGAGAATCCGCCAGAAAAGTCAGAAAGTAAGCCGGGGACTAGTGAGAAGGATAAGGTAGACCGGGAGCAGTCTGGTAGGAAGTCTCCTGGGGTCGTCTGTTCTAATTGCGGGAAAGTCGGACACTTTGCGTCCAGGTGCTTTGCCCCAAAGAAGGAGACGGGAAAAGGAAAAACGGCGATTTTGACTGGCTGTATCGAGCTGATAAACGAATCGCTAGGGAAGGACAGGTCTGCCAAAGTTCAGGAAGGGCACAAGAGGTTTATCTCGGCCGGATTGGTGTCGGTGAAGGAGGGGTTAAAACCAGTTCCAGTGCGGATCTGGAGAGACACGGGAGCGTGTCAGTCACTAATACTGAAGAGCGTATTAAAGTTTAGCTCAGAGACCCAGACTGGGGAGGTCAAGGTCAGAGGTATTGGAGAAGGGACAGAGACAGTCCCTTTGCACCAGGTACACTTACAAAGCAAGCTGGTCTCTGGACTAGTCACGATCGGGGTGAGGTCCGAATTACCGGTGAAAGGCATGGAAGTCTTGCTCGGTAATGACGTCGCCGGGAGAATTGTGTTCGAAGCAGTGAGATTGACAGGTCAGCCTGCCAGCAGTGAGGCCCCGCCCATGGACTCACAGGTTCATCACGGGACCACGGTACTAAATTTAGCTGAGACGTTTCTGCCAGCCTTGTACAAGAAAGGGGTAGAAAGTGAAAAGAAGGAGTGTAGTGAAACAAGAGGTAGTGAGGGAGCTGGGACAGATGTAGCATTAGCCAGGAAAGAATTTGTGCAGGCGCAGGAGCGAGACGAGGGGCTGCTGGTTTTGCTGGAGGAGGAAGTGCAAAGGAAGAAAGGGAAACCAAGTACCGTGCCCGCAGATGAGGAATAGGGGGTGGTGCAAAAGAGTTATCGGGATGAGATTTTTAACCTGACCCACAAGGTACCCCCCGGTGGACATTTTGCGGTGCTGGAGAAAATAGTTGGTGGAATCATGAAAGAGGTTTACCGGCTGCACCGAAGGAAGGGTGTTATTGATTATGACCGACGCGAACTGAGACGGTCACAGGCTTCTGATATGATAACAAACCTAGTCGGTGTTAGCGCGGAAATCAATGAAGCTAGGGCCCCCTGATAAGAGAAAAAAAACATTTTGAAAAGATGAGTATGGTATCGACCAGATGGGAGAAGGCTATTGTTTGGGCCAGCTCTGCTGATAAGGTCTCTCCCTTAACCCCCGAACAAAGCGACTCTTTAAGAGCAGTAATTAAACGACTCGCACACGTCTGTTTGACTGTCCCGAGGCGATGCAAAGAACTGGGACTTTGGGTGGTGTATGTTACAGTAGGGCAGCCTAGCGAGCAACGGCCATATAGAATGAGTGATTCAGTGACTAAAGGGCTGACGAACACAGAGGTGTGTATTGGCAATTTAATACGGCTGTCTGAAGCCAGCTTGATAGTGAACCTTGAAGAAAATGAGTTCGGCCACACGAAGGTCACTTACCTGGGAATTGTGGTGACACAGGGGCAGCTGGCAGCGATGCAAGCTACAGTGCAGGCTGTCGCTGACCTCCCAACCCCGACAGACAAGAGGGCCCTCAGAAGGCACTTGGAGATGGTGGGGTACTGTAGGAAGTTTTGCAATAACTCTGCGGTTACTACTCCTCCCCCTCCTACTAAGCCCTTGCGAGAGAAAACTAAGTCGGAATGGGATGACCCTTGTTATTGTGGTCCGGGACAAAACCAAATGAGAGGTTACATTGATCGCAATTCATCAGTGTTTTTGGCCACTATGAAGTTTGCTAAGTTGGAGCCTGGTCTAAGAGATTATTAATAACACATATAAAAGGAACAGAAAATGTGATGGCTGACTGTCTGTCAGGTGTTGACAACTTCAAACTCGCTGTATTAGCCAAATAGCTGATAAAGATGTATATTTGTGTGTGTATCAAATAATGTATATGTTTGTAATTTTTACCCCGGTAAAAATCCTTAAAGGGGGGAAGTGTGACAAGAATACACATAGATTAAGATGTTAGCTGTCCTGTGCTGGCACCGGTGGGATCAGCAGTTGGTCTGCCACCTGTCTTCAAGTGAGAGAGAGATAACGAAAACAATGGAGCACACTTGGAGATGTGTAATGAAGGGACGGGAGAGAGAATAACAGAAGGAGAGAGCTGTCAAGAGCGGCTCCCCTTTTGAACCCTGAACTGTTTGAAGTGATGGACAGGCGATACCCCAGCAGAGGGATAAAAAGGGACAGGTTCGCTAGGGCGACACACACGACACCCGAGTTAACAAGATCCTGGAAGCGGTGCGTCTCTCACAAGTCGGTGGGAAGTACCGGGCCATAAACGTACAGGGTGGAAAGGCACGATCGGCGGGAACCTGGTGTGTGTCCACCCTTGCCTGGGTGCCAGGTTCAGCGCAGGGAAACGATCGCATCTGGAAACGGAGGGGTCACGGTCGGTGACCTCAGATGACATCACGAAGGACTCGCCCGAAAGCTGACTGCGAAGGTCTGTCTCAAAACCTTGAAAATTCATTCGTTTGCTCTCTCTCTCCTTCCCCCCACTATCCATCGCCACGGCAGCGATTACTGCGAACTGAACTGAACTATATTCAACTGAACTTTGCGTCACTTTGAAACTGGTCATTTACCCCTAGACAACGATAGAGCCTGATTGATCCTGTTATGTGAATTCTGTGTACATGTATGCTTATCATTGCTGAACTGTTGCATTTATTATACTTTTGATTAGAGTACTGTGTTGCTTCTTACTTTAATAAAACTTGGTTAGTTCTAGTAATCCAGACTCCAACTGAGTGATCCATTTCTGCTGGTTTGGAAACCCAGTTACGGGCTACATAACAAATTGAAGCTGATGAAAGAGAAGCAGTGGATATTATCTACATGGTCTTTGGCAAGGCGTTGGGAAGCAGGTCAAGAAGTTTCAGTATTCCGGTTGAGGTAGTAAATTGTATTTGAATTGGCTTCGGTGGAGAAAGCACAGAGTAGTATATGGTGGTGTTGCGAGCAAGCAAGCTTGGCAAGTGAGTCAGAAGACAGCGCCTACGAATCAGCACCATAACTATTTCTTTACAGACAAACAAGAAAATGTTGAATTAAACACCTATGTACCCAGACCTACGGAAACAAAGAAGCTTAACATCCAGTAACGCTCGACCAATGGTCGATGTTAAAAGAAAAAAAAACTTTGTTTTCGTTAGTATGTGGATTGTACCTTCTCCAAAACATATGAATGAGTGAAGCTTCTCCATTATTACATTTATCACAATACGTAGATATATCCAAATAAAAAAGAGACAACTTATCCTTAGTCATATGGGCCCTAAGGACCACTTTAAATTGAAGTAGGGAGTGATGGGCACATAACGGTGAAGTGTTGACCAAGTTAAAAGATTGATTCCAAGTTTCTCAGAAATTGAAGTCTGTAAATCTTGTTCCCAAAGATTTTAAATTTTATCTAAAGGAACACTTCTCATTCACAACAGCATGTTATAAATATTAGATATAGATCCATCAAAAAAGGTTTCAGTTTAATGATTACCTTTAGTTGATTCTTTTCAGGACTTTTAGGAAAGGTAGTTATTTGACACCGGTAAAAAATCTATTATTTGCAGTTATCGACAAAAATGAGTTTGGGATAAATTATATATTGTTGACAATTGTTCAAACGGAAAAATACTTCCCTCTACAAACACGTTCTGAAAGCATTTAATACCCGATCTATCTCATTCTGTAAAAGCCACATCAATCATAAATGATTTCAAAAAATAATTTAAAAAATGGGATCGAAAGAGAAAATCTCAATAAGCCAAAACAATTTCGGAAATCTATCCAAATTCTCATAGTGTGTTTAACTACCAGATTATCAGTTAATTTACTCAAATACAAAGGAAGTGAGGATCCAAGAAGAGAAATAATAGAGAATTTATTAACAGGATTAGCTTCTAAAAAAATCCACATCGGGCAGTCCTCACGATTTATATAATATACACGAAATGTAAGATTTCTTATATTAACTGCCCAATAATAAAATTTAACGTTTGGTAAGGCTAATCCTCCATTCTTTTTATCTTTCTGAAGATGAATTTTATTTAAAATAGAACGCTTATTCTTCCATATATAAGAAGATATAATAGAGTCAAGAGAATAAAAAAGGGATTTAGGAACAAACACCGGCAATGCTTGAAAAAGATATATAAATGTATCCCAGTCCCTTCCACACCTCAGGGACACTTTCTTCGCCGACTGTAATGGTTCCACCCGTTCTTTCATCTTCCGTCGGATCCATGCCTGCAATCGCCGTTTTCTTGACTTTGTCATGTTAGGCAAAGATCGCAAGATCTTACCTCTGCAGACCCCAGAGGTTGCTGGCCCTGACGCTAGCAGGCATGAACTTCAGATTACTGCCGCTGCAATTGATCTCGCCGGCTTTAGCACCTCAGGACATATTCAAAACCCGGACTCCAGCAACGACCATGGACACCTTCAAAGCGATTGCGCAACCACCAACTGCGAGTCCAGCCTTGAACTCCAGGCTGGGTCTTTATGTGCTGCAGTTGTGACTCCCGTCTCTCCTTCCCCCACCATCACTCTGCAACCCCGTCTCCCTCAGATCCCACCGTCAGCTCCTGGGCCCTCAGAGGCTCCATCTTCCTCTCACCCCAACCATCGCCTCTCCACTGACACACCCAGTCTCCTGCTCCCCCCTCTGATCCCAGCTCTCATCCCTGCCGGGTCTTTACCATCCCCTTTGACCTTCAACTGTCTGATGCAGAACGCTCTGTCCTCAGTAAGGACCCTCAGCTTTGTTCCCCTTCGCCCACACCTCAGCGAGTTCCGCGTTCGCCATGATGCGGAACTCCTCTTCCGCCGTCTCCGTCCCCGAACCTACTTCTTCGGCAAGGACTCTTCCACCCCCACCGATGACCCCTTCTCCCTTCTTCAACCCTCCTCTTCTTCATGAACACCCCGCTCTGGTCTTCTGCCTGCTCTGGATCTCTTTATTGCTAACTGCCGACGGGACATCAACCGTGTCGACTTCACCGCACCTTGTTCCCATTCCAACCTTACTCCTTCCGAACGCTCTGCTCTCCACTCCCTCCGCACTAATCCTAACCTTACTATTAAACCCGCCGATAAGGTGTTGTTGTTGTAGTCCGGCGTACTGACCTCTACCTTGCCGAGGCACAGCGACAACTCGCGGATACCCCCTCTTACTTACCCCTCGATCGTGACCCCACTAAGGAGCACCAGGCCATTGTCTCCCACACCATCACCGAATTTATCCACTCAGGGGATCTCCCATCCACTGCTACCAACCTTATAGTTCCCACACCTCGCACTTTCCGTTTATACCTCCTACCCGAGATCAACAAACCTGCCTGTCCTGGCAGATTCATTGTCTCAGCTTGCTCCTGCCCCACCGAACTCGTTTCTGCATACCTCGACACTGTTTTATTCCCCCTTGTTGAATCCCTTCCGACCTATGTTCCTGACACTTCTTATGCTCTTAAACTTTTCGATGATTCTACGTTCCCTGGCCCCCACTGCTTTATTTTCACCATGGATGTCCAGTCCCTATATACTTCCATCCCCCATCAGGAAGGTCTCAAAACCCTCCGCTTCTTTTTCGATTTCAGACCTAATCAGTTCCCCTCTACCACCACTCTGCTCCGTCTAGCGGAATTAGTCCTTACTCTTAATAATTTCTCCTTTGGCTCCTCCCACTTTCTCCAAACTGAAGGTGTAGCTATGGGCACCCGTATGGGTCCTAGCTATGTCTGTCTTTTTGTTGGCTTTGTGGAACGATCTATGTTCCGAACCTATTCTGGTATCTGTCCCCCACGTTTCCTTCGCTATATCGACGACTGCATTGCCGCTGCTTCCTGCACGCATGCTGAGCTGGTTGACTTCATTAACTTTGCATCCAACATTCACCCTGCCCTCAAGTTTACCTGGTCCATTTCCGACACCTCCCTCCCCTTTCTCGATCTTTCTCTCTCTATCTCTGGAGACAGCTTATCTACTGATGTCTGCTATAAGCCTACTGACTCTCACAGCTATCTGGATTATTCCTCTTCTCACCCTTTCTGTTGCAAATATGCCATCCCCTTCTCGCAATTCCTTCATCTCCGCCACATCTGCTCTCAGGATGAGGCTTTTCATTCCAGGACGAGGGAGGTGTCTTCCTTTTTTAAAGAAAGGGGCTTCCCTTCCTCCACCATCAACTCTGCTCTCAAACGCATCTCCCCCATTTCACGCACCTCTGTTCTCACTGCATCCTCCCACCACTCCACTAGGAATAGGGTTCCCCTGGTCCTCACCTACCACCCCACCAGCCTGCGGGTCCAACGTATTATTCTCCGTAACTTCCGCCACCTCCAACGGGATCCCACCACTAACACATCTTTCCCCCCCCCCTTCACTCTCTGCCTTCTGCAGGGATCGCTCCCTACGCGACTCCCTTGTCCATTCGTACCCTCCCCCATCCCTACCCACTGATCTCCCTCCTGGCACTTATCCTTATAAGCAGAACAGGTGCTACACATGCCCTTACACTTCCTCCCTCACCACCATTCAGGGCCCCAGACAGTCCTTCCAGGTGAGGCGACATTTCACCTGTGAGTCGGCTGGGGTGATATACTGCATCCGGTGCTCCCGATGTGGCCTTCCATATATTGGCGAGACCCGACGCAGACTGGGAGATCGTTTTGCTGAATACCTACGCTCTGTCTGCCAGAGAAAGCAGGATCTCCCAGTGGCCACACATTTGAATTCCACATCTCATTCCCATTCTGACATGTCTATCCACGGCCTCCTCTACTGTAAAGATGAAGCTACACTCAGGTTGGAGGGACAATACCTTAGATTCCGTCTGGGTAGCCTCCAACCTGATGGCATGAACTTTGACTTTTCTAACTTCCGCTAATGCCCCACCTGCCCCTCGTACCCCATCCGTTATTTATTTATATACACACATTCTTTTTCTCTCTCTCTCCTTTTTCTCCCTCTGTCCCTCTGCCTGTACACCTTGCTCATCTCTGGGGCTTTCCCCCCTCCTCCTTTTCCTTCTCCCTGGGCCTCCTGTCCGATGATCCTCTCAAAGTAAATGGGATTAAATGGTTTGAAGTTATGAAAATTAGTGATAACCGTAGCAGAAAGGAGTAAATAAAGTAATTAAATCCATTGAATGAAAACTGGTCCAAAATTAAATTTTTCTAAAGTTTTAGATAAATAATTTCATTCAACTCTGTCGAAAACTTTCTCAGCATCGAGGGATACCATACATTCCGATACCATGTTAGAAGCAGAATAAATAACATTTAATAACTGGCAAATAATAAAGTGAGAATATTGATTTTTGATAAATACGGTCTGGTTATCAGAAATGACAGATGCTAAAATATTTTCAATCTTATGGGCAAAAACTTTAGATAAGATCTTAGCATCAACATTAAGTAAAGACATTGGTCTATAAGAAGAGCATTCAATTGGACCCTTATTCCTTTTAAGAATAAGCGAAATGGAAGCCTCATAAAAAGATTAAGGGAGTCTGGCCGACTTAAATTAATCCGAAAAAAAGTGAACTTCAGTGAAGTATTAGCAATGAGGTAAAGGTCTTGTAAAATTCTCCAGAAAATCCATCTGGACCCGGAGCTACCCTTAAACGTAATGGGCGGACAACCTCAACACTTTCCTCAAAAGAAATAGGTTGTTCCAACAATTTTCTGTTGTCGGCAGAAATTGTAGGAATATTTAGTTGATATAAAAATGGTTCATTACAATATCATCCTTAGAAGATTCAGAACTATAACGTTTGGAGTAAAATTCTGTGAAAGTATCATTTATTTCTAAATAATCAGTTGTCCCATCACCATTAGCTTTGCATATTTCTTTACTTTGTTGTTTAGCTCTAAAGGTTTAAATTTGATCAGCCAATAATTTACGTGTTTTGTCTCCATGAATATAAAATTGACTTTTATCTTTTAGAAGTTGGGTTTCAATTGGATAAGTTAAGAGATCATATTTAGTTTTAATTTCAACACGTCTTTTATATAAAGCAGGGTCTAGAGCCAAGGCATACACTTGGTCTAACTGTTTCAGCTGATTAGTTAAATCACTTCTCTCTTTCTTAACTGTCCTCTTAATACTTGCAGTATAAGAAATAATTTGTTCCTTAATATATGCCTTAAAAGCATCCCATCTGATAAGACTATAAGTCTACTCTAATGTATTTTCTTCAAAAAAAAAGGATAATTTGTCTCTCCATAAACTTTAAAAAAATATTTATCGGATAACAGAATACATCGTCAAAATCAATTTGTTTGAAGAAGTGATCATGTCATAAACAGTGGTAGAAGGTGTCCCAGAGACGGATGGGAGATGGGCGTCGTATGGGACGTCCCAGTGAGGCCTAGTAGCGGAGGCACGGAAACTCCATTTGGTAAATATCTTGAAAACCCAGATGTGAACATCCTATCACTAATTCTAATAGAACGAAGTAGGTTGAGATATTCAATATTATTAGTAATATTTGTAACTATTTCTTATTCAAACATTGTGTATTTAAGGTATTTGATACAGAGTGCAATGAATAATTTGATGGCAGCACCAATCGAAATATGTGATAGTATCGGATACAATTATCACGTTTAGGGAATTGGGCAGACAGTGAATAAGCAAATTGTGGATGATTGGTTTCCAATGCGGAGAAATTGGACCAACCTCGATGGGCTGAAAGAGAGCACGGAACTTTTGCGCTACTGGTACAATTGTTTACTCTGCAAGTACACTGATCCATCATTCTAACAACACACATAAAAGTTGCTGGTGAACGCAGCAGGCCAGGCAGCATCTCTAGGAAGACGTGCAGTCGACGTTTCAGGCCGAGACCCTTCCAGCATCTGCAGAATTCCTGTTGTTTCCATCATTCTAATTTTGTTTTAAAACGAATGAATTTTAAATTTGCTGAAGTAAACTTGTTGGAGTCCACAACGAAAAGAAATAGTTTTAATGCGATTGCAAAGTAGATAATAACAAGATTGGTTGACGATGGCGAAATTTTTGGAAAAAAATTGGACATTGTCACATACCCGTGGAACCCGCTGTGACTTTTAATACAACCACGGAGTATCTGGTCCCAGCGCTTGTTTCCCAATGCGCAATAGGCACATTGATGTCTGTATGTATTTAAGACTGGAGCGGCATTAACAGCAATTTTTCAAACTGTGTTTTACATCTCTATTTACAGATTATTCATATAACAATCTTAGAGGAGAAACCATAAATACCGAACACTTGGGAACACTACTAACCCCCTTTGGTGGAGGCAAAGGGAATGTTCCTCTGTTATCTCTGTACCCTCGCTGTCAAATCAACTTTTAAGCCATGTCCTTTACTATATTTTTTGATACTGTGATATATGATTTAAAAAATTTTGCCGTATGTGTATGGGTGTAGCATCTATTGAATTAACGTTGACAGCTCTATCTGGTATGTTTCTGATCGTTTCAATAAGTTTTGGAAATCTCCAGCCAGCTGGTTCTCCGTTTGTGCTACCTGCTTTACTTCTTTAATCAATATTATTGCGGCTCTGGGTCCTCTCCGCTTTTAGAGCCTTTGGCAATGTACCTTATCAATGGAATTTAAAACATAATCTCCACGCTGTAGGAAGAAACAGTTTATTTGATTTTTATTGCCAGATCGACGGAGGGACTGCAATGAATGTGATATTGTGCGACTCCCTCAACTAATGGGGGAATAGAGGAAGCGCGCTGTTGAATTCAGAAACTGGGGATCCTAAACATTTGATGAAGGAGAAGGGGCACGATAAACGGGGAAAGCGCAGACTAAGTGAATGGTTAATAAGGGGAGATTATCAATAATGTATTGTCGATGACTGGAACCCAGGAATTTGTAAATAGTGCAGTGGTGCTACGAAATTAGGAATTATGGGAAGGCACAATATATAAGGAAATAGTTGAAATGAAAAACGGTTAATTACGTGGGGATTTCGCGTAGAGGCCCGGAAAATAAGGAAATATGTGTGTACCCCACCTCTCTCTCTCTCTCTCTGTTTCTCCCTTCCTCTCTCTCTCTCCCTCGCATCTCTCTCTGTTCCGTGTCTATCACTGTATCTATCTCTGCTGTCACCGGGTCTCTCTCTATCTCTGTCCCTGCTGCTAACACTCTACTTGTCCCATTCCCTGTCCCTGTAAATGCAAACAGGCTTTATCCAAAGATATTAGGGAAGGTACAACTGGAGGTCATGGAATAAAGCTGTAAAGTGAAATACGTAGAGGAATTCTGATGGGGAACTTCATTATTTGGAACGTGTGGGACTGTGGAATAGGTTGCCAGCGAAATTGACCGATTCTGTTGCAACATGTAAGTTATAATTCGATAAATACATGCATGTCAGGCGTATGGGGAGTTATGGTGCGGGTGCGGGTCGATGGCACAACGTATAATAGCTCGCAAGGACTATGTGAGCTGAAGGACCTGTTTCTGTCTTGTAGTGCTGTACGATTCCATGACTCCAATGAATATTCACTGAATCTCCTGACGTGACAATAATAACCCACAACTGATTTATCTCGAATTCTGAATTGTATTTAATGCACGTTTTGAAACTTACAACGCCAACGAATGAGCAGCGGGAACGAACAACACTTCGCATGTTTCTTCCGCAGAAAATAACGAATGGCGTGATTGAAATCCGCTGGAAGATGTTCGGATTGGTGATGCCGGTTTTTGAGTCGCTGCTTCGGGGTTTCAGAGACCGACGTTCAGCCTTGAGCTGGTCAGTTCTGTCGCGCTCAGTACTCTCTGTGTTGACCTTGCCTGTCCTTCGTGTGACTGTCTGGGTTTTCCTCAGCGGCGTCACTTGCCTTCTACATACGAAACGGCCTGGATGTTACTCTTCTACTGTATCTTACCATGCGGTTGTATGGCAGACCGTGGGAATTGACAGAATGTGGGGAGAACTGGGTTTCTGTAGGATGAGTCTGATTGGATTATTCATCATCTTTATTTTTGCATTTGGATGTAATTTTTGGATTTTGAACTCTACTGGTGTCACGTAACAAATTTTATGCCATATTACTCAGTGATTGTAAAGCTGATGCTAATCTGAGTTCTGATACTGAAAATGCGCTAACAGTTATCGGTGTTTTATTAATATTAACAGTCGAGTAAAGGGATGAGTAAACACGGCCCTCAACTGCTCCCTGAACCTGGTTTGAGTCACAGCGTAAATGCAGGTGTTTGTGCAACAACTGAGAAGTTGGAGCATGAATCCTATTTCTGATACAAAGACAGGAAGGTATAAGGAATAGTATCCCACATTAAACATTCGACTCCATATTGAATACAAAGTCAATACCGCCCATAACACAATGAAGTTACCGGAGATAAATAATAACAACACTATGGATTTCCTCCTGCTCTCGATTTCGGGATCTCTGGGGTTCTTTTCGCTTTTCTGACACCGGAGTCTCCTGCGGGCTCTGCTGGCCACGAAGATGTGTCTGACTGTTAAAGCATTGAGTAGTAAAATCACAACAAATGGGATACAGGGGTTGAGAATATAATGAAGGAACACAATAATTATCCAGGTTACTGAAAGCATAGCACGGACACCCATGTAACAAAACCAAGGAGTATTTCGCAATTGGTACCAAGGTGTGTACATGAAATACCAGAACACATTCTTCAGACCGCTCAGTACAATCACCGTTCCCAGAACAGTAGTCGCGGTCTTCTCTCTGCAATACCTGGCTTTTAGCTTTTGGCCGCAAATGGCAATAAATCGGTCAAAGGTGAACGTGACCGTGAACCATACGGAGCAGTCCGTGACTGCGTGAAGCACGACGGCATGAATATTGCACGTGGGGATGTTCACTACAAAATGCATTTGAAGAACAATGGGAATCTGCCTCAGTATTACATCAAAGATAACGACCAGCAGATCGGCCTCCGCCATGGCCAGCAGGTAGCGGGTAACGCAACTGGAGAGACCGCATTTTCGCCGAGACAGGACAACAACCGTCAGCAGGTTAACTGTGAGGATAAGAAATGCGAATACATTACCATGTTAGTTGAACAACTTGTTCCCGAGACCACACTTGCAGTTCTCTGTACGGTTTCGTCAGACTGTTTTTGGACAGACATTGTTAACTTGAAAGCGAAAAGATTTTGGCAGGATTCCAGTCCTCCTGTCTTTTCAGGAGAGGTGGGTCATAGTGGAATGAGGGGTGACCGTTTGGGGCTTATAACATAATCAAAGGCATATATCATGTGTATGGTAGCTGTCTGTTCAACAGGGTGGGGCAAATCATAACTGGAGAAGTCCTAAATTCAGAATGACGGGGAAAAAATAAAAGGTAACGGAGAGGCAATTCCTTCACATAGAGGACCATGAATACCTGGAATGAGCTGCCGGAGGAACTGGTGAACGCCGGTAAATCGTGTCATTTAATAAGTACTTGGATGGACAGATGCAGGGTCATGAGCCAAAAGCAGGAAATAGGGTCTAGCTTGTTGGACTAAGGGTTTCGTACCGGGTCTGTGTCTCTCAATGACTAAATGATGATAAATAAGTGTCCTAAAATGATCGCACATTCAGTCAATTGCATTAAGAGTAAGTGTGCACGTAAATAATTAGAGTCGTTACCATCTCACTGACTATCCGTGTGGCGGACTTTTCTCTTCAAAGGTGCAAATGGAAATAAGTCAGTTGAACTAAACAGTGCAAACACAACGAATTCTTGAATACAAATTTTACTAATACAGGAATTCATAGAACACGAACTGGCCAAATCAAGGGATGATGCCAATTTTGACCTGATCATCTTGGGCATTGTTAAGATTCCACATTCGGTCTTATTGTTTTTGACCCTCGTTCAGCTTTGCACGGCTGCGCAATGCTCTAACACAAGATATTTGCACCTGCAAATACATTCGCTCACATAATGAAATAATGAAAATGACCTGGAACTTCGCACATACCGAAGCTGCTGCCGAACGTACTGAGCGGCTCTGCAGTTTTCAGTCTCTGTTTTACATATCTATTCTTCGCAGTGAGTTCGTCTTCTTTTTCGTCTTTCAATAATCGGACATAAGGGACGCAAAATAAAAAACCGTACAGTATTTGATGTCAACCAGCGAAAATCACTTTGAGGGTGAAGGGGAAATACGGTTTTCTGTTCATCGTTCCCTCGCGTAGCAGCGGGTATATATAATGATAATAGTCACAAATCACAAGACGTTAGAGACCCATTCGCAAGATTAAATACGGGATGCATATTTATCCATAATTGGTATTTTGTGGCGTAATTTAAACGATGAAATGCCAACTTACCAGGAACTCCAAGAACAGCCAAAGTAGGGTAATATACTTTCTGAATCACTCGAATGACCGCAAGTATCTTCCCCTCAAAACGCCCCGCCATGGACAGGGCACCTCTAATTCTTGCTGATCTCGTCGAAGATAGTCTTCCTGACTGTGTAATCTTTCTCGTGTGGCAAAGAGATCTTATTTATCTAGTGCAGATCACAGTCCCGGAGCAATTTTCCTTAATTAATTCCCTTCAACAAATTGTGTATGTGTTGCATAACATTCTGAAGTCACCCTGACGTGGTTGTATAGTGAACCTCACACCCCACTGGATATATGTTGATGCACAAGGGAGAAGTTAAATTTATTCCAACCGTGTACAAGCCTGCACAAGAATTCATCGAATTTCTTTGAGATTTTCCATCTCAACTGAGCATTCTGATTTATCTGCAACTTAAGACAAAACTTGATTCTTCATATCCATCTACATAAGAACATTAAGGTCCCATCAATGGTTTCGTCTCTGCTACCGACGTTGCCTGTTTCAGAATGCATTGCATTGCTCGATAAGAGTATTCAATGGGATACAAGCAGGCACGAACGTTTTCCATCACTGAATAACTGCGATTACGTCAGCTCAACATCCCTTCGAGAACCCGACACAAGCGCATTATTTCTCTCCACACTTGTTCGGAACCGATTTAAATCCTGGATTATAAAGAGGAACAAACTGTCAATTGAAATCAGTTCAGAGAGATGCAAAAGTGAACTGTGATCATCTTCAGTCTCACAGATATATCAGGCATGTGGATAAAATATACATTTCTCAACACTTTTTAATGATATACATTTTGTTCAGTTCTTACAAACTAGTTCACCGCACAATAGTCCTGCATTTCAAATGCCGGGGGCACCATCTTGTATTCCCGTCTGTCTGTCTGCAAAACTTGACTGAAATCTTTTCAGATCTGGTCTTTCCACGGGGTTCAGTGCTCTTCTGAGATATGTTCCATATCTAGTCTGTCGGTGTCACATTAATGAAAAGTGGAAGGTGAGCAAATGATTAGCATTCCAGAATTGCTTATGGAATACGTTACAGTATTCCTGTTGCACGTGGCCAAGTGGTTTAGGCATTGGACTAGCTCCCTGAAGGTCGTGAGTTCGAGCCCCAGCCGAGGGAACGTGTTGTGTCCTTGAGCAAGGCACTTAATCACATAGTGCTCTGCGACGACACTGGTGCCAAGCTGTATGGGTCCTAATGTCCTTCCTTTGGACAACATTTGTGTCATGGAGAGGGGAGACTTGCAGCATGTGCAACTGCTGGTCTTCCATATAACTTTGCCCAGGCCTGCGCCCTGGAGAGTGAAGACTTTCCAGGTGCAGATCCATGGTCTCGCAAGACTAACGGATGCCTTTATTATTTAACATTCCTGCTGGGTGCGAGGATAC